>NC_090812.1:107985665-108610665 GCF_000390325.3 Nicotiana tomentosiformis
TGATATGAGTGGTATTAGAAAAGACAATGCTACCCACGCAAAGAACATTGAAACTTCAGACGGCTGGAGTACGCCAGCACAGAATGATTTGGTCCAACGTCTGGAACAAAAAATATTGGAGATACATGGGGAGCTTGAGAAGGTTCGGAACTTGGCAAACCTTTCCCTCACCCTAAACTTCCCCGACATCAACCAACAAAACTCAAACGCCCAAAACCCGGTACCTCCCCAAAACACACAAAACTAAAATCCGCAAAATCCCCCCGCGCCTCATCAATACGCCACACCTTCTCAAAACCATAATCCTCCACCAGTACCTACCCCTCCATAACACCATAACCATCCACTCAATATCCATAAACCACAACTTATCACACTCTGCAGAACGCACCACATCCTACCCCTGATCCCCAAAACTCAATCAATGACCACTATTATGCCCAGATTCTCAGAGTCCTTCAAAGCAATCCTATATATGTGGAAACTTTACCCCATACCCCACAACAAACCCTATATATACCCGAATCTACCGAGAAAGACCTGCTCATCAAGAACATGGTGGAAGAACTCAAGAAGCTTACTAGCAGAGTTCAAAGTGTCGAAGGTGGCAAAGGCATTGAGGGTTTTTATTATGAGGATTTATGTATTCAACCAGATGTCGAACTGCCAGAGGGTTACAAACCTCCTAAGTTCGAAATGTTCGATGGAGCTGGTGATCCGAATGTGCATTTGAGAACGTATTGTGACAAACTTGTAGGGGTTGGCAAGGATGAATGAATCCGTATGAATATGTTCATAAGGAGCCTCACCGGAGACGCCTTATCTTGGTAAATCAGTCAGAACCCAAAGAAGTGGGTTAATTGGGTGAGCATGGCGTCAGATTTCATGGATCGGTTCAGGTTTAACACAGTTGACGCACCAGACGTTTTCTACATTCAGAATCTCAAGAACAAACCAACATAAACTTTTCGCGAGTATGCTACTTGGTGGAGGTCTGAAGCCGCAAAAGTAAGGCCGACACTTGAAGAAGAACATATGAATAAGTTCTTCGTCAGAGCTTAGGACCCGCAATACTATGAAAGATTGATGGTTATTGAAAATCATAAATTTTCTGACATCATTAAGTTAGGAGAAAGAATAAAAAAAGGGATCAAAAGCAGAATGGTGAAAAACTTTGAAGCACTCCAAGCCACAAATAAAGCTTTGCAGTCAGGAGGTATCTCCAAGAAGAAAGAAGTGGGTGTAGTAATAGTAGCCCAAGGTCCAAAGTCTCCTCTCATATACCAAACACCTCCACCCACATATCAGCCTTCACCTCCCAAATACCAACAACCTGCCGCCACTTACCATACCTATAACACCCAACCAGCATACTACCACTCACCACCATTACGCCAAAATTACCAAAAACCAAGACCAAATTTCGATCGCAGACCACCCAGACAATACACTCAAATTGCTGAACCCATAGACCAACTATACGAGAGGCTAAAGGCTGCCGGTTATGTCACTCCCATTCCTACTGTTGCTATGGAAAACTCTTCCCAGTAGATTAACCCAAATAAGACATGTGCCTATCACTCAGGCATGGAGGGTCATACTATTGATGAGTGTCATACTTTGAAGGATAAGATTCAAACATTAATTGACACCAAAGTCATACAGGCAAAGGAGGCTGCACCCAATGTCCGTAACAATCCTCTCCCGGATCATAGGGGTCAAGGGGTAAACGTGATAGAGACCGATGAAGAATGGGACTCGAAAGGGTCAATTGGACTCATTCGAGAAGGGGATAATCCTAAAACATCTCCAGTCACTCTCACACCTATCGTGGTACAAACTCAGGTACCGATTGAAGTTGAGGTAGCCGCACCAACTCCGCTTGAGGTTGAAGTAACAACACCCTTCACCGTGATGATAGCACCTACACCATCTTATAAGTCTAATGATATACCATGGGATTACGTTGCGGAAGCAAGAAGGAAAGGAAAAGCAAAAATAGAAGAAACAGGTGCAGCGCAAGGCATGACCAGAATCGGTAGGGTTTATACACCCGAGCATTTGGGAGGAACGAGAAAAGAAGCTGCATCTAAGCCGCCTGTCATTGAGACTGGCCCAGATGACCTTTGGAGAAAGGTGAAATAAGAGAATATTCTATGGTTGATCATCTGAACAAAACCCCTGCTCAAATATCCATTTTATCACTGCTGCAAAACTCCGAGGCACATAGGAACGCCCTGATGAAGGTGTTGAATGAAGCCTACGTACCCAATAACATCACCAGTGGAGAAATGGCCAACATGGTAGGGCAAGTGTTGGAAAGCCACAAGATCACTTTTCATGAAGACGAGCTGCCACTGGAAGGACTAAGTCACAACATGTAGCATATCACAGTGCAGTTTGAGGACAAATTCATTGCCAGAGTCCTGATCGATGGGGGTTCGAGTCTCAACGTATGTCCACTAACTACTTTGAAAAGATTAGGTAAAGGCCTGCACGAGATACAAGCAGGAAGTATGAATGTGAAAGCATTTGATGGGTCTCAAAGGGCCACAATTGGGGAGACCAACCTTAACCTACAGATGGGCCCAACCTGGTTTGATGTTGAGTTTCAAGTATTGGACATATCTGCTACCTACAACCTATTGTTGGGACGACCTTGGATACATGCCGCTGGGGCCATAGCTTCTACTCTACATCAGGCCGTGAAGTTTGAGTGGAACCATCAGGAAGTGATTATCCATGGAGATGGTAGAAATCCTATTTATACCAATTAGACTATTCCGGTCATCGAGAATAGAAGGAAGTTGGGTGGAGAAACATACCATCGCATCGAGTGCGTCAACGCAATAGAGAAAGACAAATGGTGGAGCAGTAAGATAGAAAGCATACTAACATGGACAGGGTATAAACCCGGCAAGGGTCTCGGCAAGAATCTCCAGGGGATCACCAAACCTATACAGCTAAAGTGACTTGGCATAACTTTTGGGCTTGGGTATGAATACACCTGGCAAGAGTATCAGAATTGCTCGCCACCATGGCGTGGTCCTTATTACCCTCTAGAACAACCAGTACCACATTTACACCAGTCATTTCATCAAGCTGACATGATGTGGGGGTCCGAAGAAGATGAAGTTTTAGCTGGTATAAGGAATTTGTTTCTGGATGATGAAGACATGGATTGCAGTGTGATAGTTGAGGAGGAGGAGGAGGATGAGGAAGGCCTTATTATTCAAACCGTGGAGAAGGGAGATGTTCTCAAGAATTGGACTGATGCACCATCAAGGGCCCGTCGAGTTCTTGGGTAGCCTGGCAATTAACATCATTTATTTTTGAAAGCAATTTTATGAGCATCTAAGACATTTTCAGTATTTTGTTTAAATATTTTTTTTTGAAATAATTGCTCGAATCATCGAACTGCACTTGTTTGACGTTTTAAATCTTTATCAATGGATTGCTGTTTTTAGTATTTATTATTATCCTTTACATTTTCTCTCTCTACAATGTTATTATTACTTATCCTGATGAACCTACGACTGTGACATGTAATGAGATAACGCAACATAAGGATATTGATTCAGAGGATCTGGAAGAGGATATAATACCCGAGAAAATTGTCAGAGAAGTGGAAAATTTTAAAAATAAGCCTAAGTCCAATTTGGATGAGACTGAAATAGTTAATTTGGGAAACTCCGAAATAGTCAAGGAAACACATGTAAGCATTCATCTATCGCTGTCAAGGAAGGAAGAATACATCCAATTTTTGAAAGAGTATGAGGATACCTTTGCATGGTCTTACGACGATATGACTGGTTTTAGGACATCCATAGTGGCTCATAAGCTACCCACTAATCCTATGTGTCCACCGGTAAAACAAAAGCTCAGAAAGTTCAAGCCGGATATGAGTTTGAAAATAAAAGAGGAAGTCACTAAGGATCTCAAAGCCAAGGTTCTTAGAGTGGTTGAATATCCGACTTGGTTGGCCAACATTGTGCCGGTTCCGAAGAAAAATGGAAAAGTCAGAGTGTGTGTTAATTACCGAGATTTAAACAGGGCGAGTCCCAAAGATGATTTCCCATTGCCCAATATACACATATTGATTGACAACTGTACCAAGCATGAACTCCAGTCCTTGGTGGATTGCTTTGTGGGGTATCATAAGATCTGGATGGATGAAGAGGATGCCGAAAAGACAACCATTTTCACACTATAGGGAATATACTACTATAAAATGATGCCGTTTGGTTTGAAGAATGCTGGAACCACTTACATGAGAGCCATGACAACTATTTCCCACGACATGATACACAAGGAAATAGAGGTGTACATGGATGACGACATCATCAAATCCAGAAGAAGCACAAATCATATAGCATACTTGAGGAAATTCTTTGATCGACTTCGAAGGTACAATCTGAAACTGAATCCTGCAAAGTGTGCCTTCAGAGTCCCTGCCAAAAAATTGCTAGGATTCATCGTCAGTCGACAAGGGATTGAATTGGACCCATCAAAGATTAAAGCTATCCAGGACTTGCCACCATCGAAGAATAAGAAAGATGTGATGAGCTTCTTAGGGTGTCGCAACTACATCAGCCGTTTCATAGCACAACCAACTGTGATCTGTGAGCCGATCTTCAAAATGCTGAAGAAAGATGCTGCAACATGCTGGACTGAAGAATGTTAGAAAGCCTTCGACAAAATCAAGGAGTATTTATCCAAACCGCTCGTTCTGGTCCTACCAGAGCCAGGAAGATCACTGCTGCTTTATTTGTCTGTACTGGATGGAGCTTTCGGTTGCGTTTTGAGACAACATGATGAAACTGGAAGAAAGTAGCATGCAATATATTATTTGAGCAAGAAATTCACACCTTATAAAGCCCGATACTCTTTGCTGGAGCGCACCTATTGCGCTTTAACACGGATAGCTCAAAAGTTGAGGCATTATTTCTGTGCATACACCACATATCTCATATCAAGGATGGATCCGTTGAAATACATCTTCCAGAAATCCATGCCTACGGGAAAGTTAGCAAAATGGCAGATATTGCCGAGTGAATTCGACATCATCTATGTAACTCAAAAGGTAGTAAAAGGGAAAGCATTGGCAGATCATTTGGCAGAAAATCCTGTGGACGGAGAATACAAACCATTGAAAACGTATTTTCCCGACGAAGAGGTATCATTCGTAGGAGAAGATATCACCGAAGCATATGATGGTTGGAGAATGTTCTTCGACAGGAGCTGCAAACTTCAAAGGAGTGGGTATCAGAGCTGTTTTAGTATCAGAAACTGGCCAACACTATCCGGTATCTGCAAAACTCAGGTTTCCATGTACCAACAATATGGCAGAATATGAGGCTTGCATCTTGGGACTCAGGTTAGCCATTGACATGAATGTTCAGGAGTTGCTGGTGATTGGAGATTCTGATCTTTTGGTGCATTGGGTTGTAGGAGAATGGGCTACCAAGAACTCCAAAATATTACCATATCTATACTGTGTACAAGAGCTGATCAAGAGGTTCACGAAGATAGAGTTTAAACATGTTCTGAGGTTTCAAAATGAGTTCGCAGATGCATTGGCCACTTTGTCTTCCATGATACAACATCCAGACAAGAACTTCGTCGATCATATCCCAATAGGAATTCATAAACAACCGGCTTATTGTGCTCATATTGAAGAAGAAAATGAAGGGAATCATTAGTTCCACGACATCAAAGAATACTCGGCAAAGGGAGAGTATTTGGAACATGCAACTCATACTCAGAAGCGCACACTCCGAAGGTTAGCCAACCATTTCTTTCAAAACGGAGGAATTCTGTACAGAAGGACTCCAGGCCTGGGATTATTACGGTGTGTCGACGCCAAGGAAACATCCAGATTGCTCGAGGAAATACATTCCGGAACCTGCGGACCGCACATGAATGGCTTTGTCTTAGCTAAGAAAATACTAAGAGCAGGATATTTATGGATGACTAGGGAAACAGACTGCATCAAGTATGTCCAGAAGTTTCACCAGTGCCAGATACATGCTGATATGATATGAGTGCCACCCAATGAACTCAATGCAACAAGTGCACCCTGGCCTTTCTCCGCTTGGGGCATGGATGTCATCGGTCCAATCGAACCCGCTGCTTCAAATGGGCATAGGTTCATTCTAGGCCATAGGCTATTTCACAAAATGGGTTGAAGCCGCATCTTACAAGGCTGTTACTAAGAAGGTCATCACAGATTTCGCTAGGGATCGTATTGTTTGTCGGTTCGGGGTGCCGGAATCAATCATCACCGACAACACCGCCAACCTTAACAGTGATTTGATGAGATCCATGTGTGAAACATTCAAGATCAAGCATAAGAATTCCACAGCATACATGCCGCAAATGAATGGAGCTGTGGAAGCCGCCAATAAGAACATCAAGCAGATATTAAGGAAGATGGTAGATAGTCACAAATAATGGCACGAGAAGCTACCATTTTCCCTACTTGGATATCGTACCACGGTTCGCACATCAACCGGGGCAACTCTTTATTTGCTGGTCTATGGTACTGAAGCCGTTATTCCCGCCGAAGTTGAAATTCCTTATTTGAGAATCATACAAGAGGCTGAACTCAGTGATGCAGAATGGATACGAAGTCGCTATGAACAATTGGCTCTCATTGATGGGAAAAGAATGAATGCGGTATGTCACAGTCAACTCTACCATAACAGAATGTCCATAGCTTTCAACAAAAGGGTCAGGCCTAGACAATTCACACCGGGGCAGTTGATGCTAAAGCGGATCTTCCCGCATCAAGATGAAGCCAAAGAAAAATTTTACCCAATTGGCAAGGGCCCTACATGGTTCACAAAGTACTAACAGGAGGAACACTCATACTTGCAGAAATGGATGGAGAAATTTGGCCAAAACCTATCAACTCAGATGCAGTCAAGAGATACTATGTTTAGACTGTTTACATTTCTTCATTTGATGTAACTGAACTATGCTTGACCTGATTCCCATTTAAGAGGGGATATATAGGCTGCCCTGTGGGTTCGGTCACATCTTAATAAAATCTTCATTTTTGCCATGGCTAGAAACTGGGGTAGAATTTTGAGGAGGACCCTCAAAATTCTAAAGCTAGTCTAGCCAACTTCGTCATACGCAGAACAGTCAAAGGATTGTTTTTAAACTGGGGCAGAATTTTGAGGAGGACCCTCAAAATGCTAAAGCAAGGAGGTCGCAATGTCTCTAAAAAAATGTCATAGTCATTGGCTCATCTAGGTTACTTAATATTGCATACTGCCATATTTCAAATAACTACACTCATCAAATGCATGCATATTTTTCGAAAAAACTTTATTTCTATAACAACCAGATGCTGCCCAGGGTAACTCAAACAAGATCTCAAGACAGGAGCAAAAGCAAAGCAAGAAGGTGAAAGCACAGACCAACCTTCCCGCACAAAACTCACAATCTTTCCTTGGATGCAGGCACAGTAAGACAACAATATCTGCAGACACATCAGGTCACTACCATCAAGACAACAAATTATCTATCACAAGTATCTCTAGCTAAGAAATACTCTACTTTCTCACTATCACTCATCGTTTTCTTGCATGAGGCTAAGCATTGCCTCCTTAACTGCATAAGGCTAAGCATTTCCTTTTCCCCATGAGACTAAGTAGTGTCTCCTATTTGCATGAGGCTAAGCATTGCCTCCCTAAAGGCTAAGCATTGCCTTTTCCGCATGAGACTAAGCATCGTCTCCTATTTGCATGAGGCTAAGCACTGCCTCCTTAACTGCATAAGGCTAAGCACTGCCTTTCTTTGCATAAGACTAAGCATTGTCTCCTATTTGCATGAGGCTAAGCCCTACCTACCTATTTGCATGAGGCTAAGCCCTGCCTCTTTAATTGCATAAGGCTAAGCACTGCTTTTCCTGCATGAAGTTAAGCATCGCTTCCCTTACTTGCATGAGACAAAGCATTGTCTCCTCTTCCTGCATGAGGCTAAGAATTGCGTCCCTAATTCCTCAAGGCTAAGAACTGCCTTTTCCTTATGATTAAATGCTATCTCTATTACGCCATCTAAGACCTAGCATTATCCTCTACTTACCTAGGGCTAAGCATTGCCCTCATCTTACCCAAGACTAAGCCTTGTCTTATCCCATCTTCGCATACGGCCAAACATCATATTTTGCATTTCATGGGCTGAAATATCTCCAGTTTGTCCAAATGCATCATGGTCTGAAGGCATCGTCCTCATATCCAGAAGACACTATTCCATGGCCCGAGGATCTCTCAAAAGTGCACATCATTATTCAAAGGCATCATGGTTCGGAGGCACCATTCTCATGGCCCAAGGACATCATTTCATGGCCTGCGAATCCCTTATCACATGATTCATGGCCCAGGACGTCATGGTCTAAGGACACAACCCTCACCGTCCAAAGACAACCCTCATGGTCCGAAGAAAATCTGCATCATGTTTAAATTCTCGTAATAATCCATATATACTTGCATGCATCGTATTTTAAGTTTTGCAGGTAATACAGGAAGTAACCGTTCTCCTAATGGGAGCAATATTTGCTCCGATTTCCGTTCAATGTTCACATCCTGCAATTATTTCAAACGCAACCAACTACCATCAATTGCCTGTATTTTACTCTATGACCGTTCAGATATTTACTCAGTGATCCATCCGTAACGTTTCAGATTCACATTGATGACACCACATAAATTCATCTGATACTGTCCTATCCCAAAAGAACCTTTTTCGAAGCATACGACCATTCCAATAACAACTCCATCGGTTTAGTTCACCGTTGGATCTAGAACTACACATGGCCTGATTCCCGTAACACCAGGGATATGTAGGCAACTCAAGAACTAGGGTTCGGCCTCCATTTTTTTCAAATCACCTCAGTCGATCAAAATCGATCATCATTTTCTTTACCTGACAACTCTTTCATCATTCCCGAGTAAAGAGAGGCAGCTGTTGATACCCAATTTTGCTCTCATATATTTTTCAAACAATATATATATATACTTTCAAAATATTATTTTGTATTATTATTTAATTTACAAGATTTACACAAGCACTTCTTATAATTTTTCATAATTTTAGAGCTTTTAAATTAATTTTCTCGCATTAATTTACATAAACAATTCAGTAATTACCCTTTTAAATTATTTGTGATGACTTAGTCACTTCAAATTATTATTTGCATCCCTAATAATTTTTTGAAATATTTTCACTTCATTTTTATATAATTACAATTGTATTTTTAGGCTATTCGCATAAATTTGCAATAATAGCCTATAATTTGCATTCTTATTGCAATTGACATTTGATTTAGGGTCAAAATAATATTTTATATTTTTTATAGTCTTCTATTATTATTTAAAGTATTAATTTGCATAAGTAGCATCTTTATATATTTATTATCTATTTTATTAAATTATTTCCCTTTTAATTTCTATTTAAAAGAGCTGACCCAATTTTTTAAACTAATTTTCGGACCAAAAGGCCCAATACCCGAACCCAATAACCCCTAGCCCAACACAAGAAACCCACCACCCATACCCATTTAATTAACCCGCCCCAATCCCTCTTTAAAATCCTGGCTGTCGATCTCTAAGATCAACGACCCACAATCAACCTACCCTTTTAAATTACCCAACCCCAAACCCTAATCCCATTTCCCTCTAACCCGCTGCCCTGAAACCCTCGCCCTTCTCTTAAGAACCCTAATCGCCGCCTTCTTAAAACTCTCCGAATCCATCTCAAACATGGATTCCTTCCACGATCTGCTTACCTTATTTGTATTATTGCGTTACCATTCACCCGTTCGTGGTGTTACTTAGTACTTGCTCGATTTTGGCAAATACAACCTCTCGGAATCAAGTGTAATCATCGTCAACCTAGAAAGATTCAGACGAAAATCCGCCTATATACACTCTCAACAGGATCATGTGGGTTCGATTCACCGAGATTCTTGACTAAGTTTTTGACCTTTTGCCAACTAGGGTTTGTCCGATTTTTTTTTTACCTATTTCTACTCGGAATAGGCTATGCATGTGACTTCCTTGTTCCTACTTAAATTTGACTGATTTTCTTTATTTGTGTTTAATTGATTATTTTCCATATTTGTTCTTCCAATTTCTGTCACTATATAAACCCCTCCCAAGTCCCTTTTAAGACAGACTTTGAAATCGATTTTCTTCACTAAAAAATGGGATTTTGGTACTCTCTTGCTCTGTATTCTGTATTGGCCGGCTGAAAGCCAAGGCCATTAACACCTTGTTACTTAACATGTTCTTGGTGCGAGCATTGCCCTGAGTTCATCGAAGCTCTTGGGAACTTTGACGCATTGGGATTCTGAATTTTCTGTGGAAATTCATTCTTTACTGTTCTTCGCTTAACTGGTGAGTTACTAGACTTTGTAATTTCATTCCTATGTATCTATGATTTGCATATGTTTTCACTCCTGAAATTCGTGAGTTTAATATATTGTTCTGGGCTGTTTTGTTTTGCTTTCTTCAATTTTTTAGGTCTCTTTAACTTTTAGCTTCAAACATGCCTAAACCTGGTTCTATTAAGTAGATATTTTCCAAATCTGACAAGTCCATGTGTTAAGAATTACTACTGTTTGGGACCTTTACACTTGTTAGCATCTCTTGGTGTTTAATTTTGCCTTAGGCCATCAATCTTATTATTCGAATAAGCTTTGCCTACATAATTTGTGCTCTCTTTCGTTAGCTAGTCGATTGTGTTCACAACCTGATTATGTACAATCACTATATGTAACAAATATATTTCCTATCCTATTCTGAATTGTTGTGATGAAATCATGCCTATATAACATGTTTGATCCTGTTAGTATGCCCTTTAGCATGTTTAACTCCCCTGATTCACCAGTAGTAGTAATCTGCTTTTCTCATGTCTAAATGTTGTCATATTGCCAAATTAGCATGATTGTTTCATAACATCAGGAGCTATACTTAGCATAATTTGGACCTCTTCCTTTATTATGAATTTGTGTATGCTACTCTCACCAATCCTGCAAACCTGTTCTGCTAATGTATGACCACTTATGTACTAGGTGTTGAACTTGTTCTTCTGAATCTTTGCTAAGTATGTTCTAAAGCACCCTAAGGCCTGTTTGATAATTTGCTCTATATGCTCAACTTGGCTATGTTTGTATCTCATCAGCTTTGTCTCTCAACCTTGGTTTTCTATCCTTCACTTGTCATCTATGCTCTCTCTTGAATTCTCATTCTTAGCCGGCTGAAAGCCAAGGCTACCTAGGTTCTATTATTAATCACCCTAGTGTGAGCACTGCTCGGGGTCCAATTGAGACCCTTGTGAACTCTGACATACTAGGGCTTGGTCCTTAGTCATTCTCTAAATCTCAAACTACTCCTATTCATCCTATTCCATCATGTTACTTGTTGTGTACCTAAATTGGCTGATTTAAATGGTGCAACACTTGGTGCTATGGTTGAATAAATTGACTTTGGGCTCCTTTATGAATTCTGGGGTTGTGTGTTGGATATGGACCATATTAGAGGTCTAGGTACGCTGTGTGAGAATTGTTGAAGGCCCAAACAATGCTGGGTATTTCATGTTGAGCCTACTATGGGCCTATTATCATTGTTGTATAATATTTGTATTTTTACTCATTATTGAGCCTGTAATAACTTTTGTATAAAGTATTTGGGTGTTAGTAAAAAAGAATAATGGGTAGAATTTAATATTTACATGCAAAATGGGTAGATAACATGCCTATAAGACTTGGTAATTTATTTGCTATATGTGTTGTTCGATTACGTGTACACTGTAGAAATCACAACATTAGAAGAAGCGCGCACACACACACACACAGTTTGCTCGCAAATCCCAAATGCTGCAATTATATTTATTGTTATGTGTTATTAAAGAACCTGCCTATAGGAATTAGTTTCTCATCGATGTTTATATCAATCCTCATCACCTACTAGAAATCATGTCTATAGGATTGCAATTATTCTACTTGGCGCTGCTCACCTTGAAATTATGCCTATAGGATTAAGATATGACGATACAATAAGCTTTAAAGTGCTGTGCGTTAGAGATCTTGCGTATAGAAAATAATTGCTCGTTAATTGGTTAATGCTAGACTACTCAAACACTGTTTCCCGAGTGTCACTATTAGAAAAACCTGGATAATTCTAGGACTTTTTCCAACAGATTTTGTTATACTCAACTGCGTAGATCACCTAGGCATAACACATACAGGATTGGTAACTTAAAACCTTCAATAATCAGCTTGTAATACCTGAATAATTCTGTCTATAAGCAATATCCTGCATATGAAATTGCCCGCATACTTTGACTCAAAAATCGTCTAGAAAGCATGTCTATAGGTATAAGATTCTGGATTCTACAGCTTCCTAATTGACATCTGTGTTTGCGTGCATTCGCTGCTTAAGTGTGGAGGTCAATGTGAGTCCTTAATTGCTTTTATGTGAAATCTTTATATGTTTTTTTTGTCGCCTAGTTTTGCATTTTTGAGCAGCCTAGATAAGGTTTAGAACCATCTAAATAGAAGTCCAAATCCTCCTGGACCATAGGTATGGGACGGGTAGTGCACGCGTAGGGAACGACTTAGAATTGAATTAGAGCGCTCTTAAGTAAACAACTTTAACATAGTAATCGGGTAGCAGGAGATGATAGTCTGTGCCCGCTGGATAATATGAGTAAAACCCTATCTCAAGGGAGTTACGAAATATTATTTATGTTGCACAGGGTGATCCTTTAGGCAAAAAAACTTAGGACCTCCCCCCCTTTTCCTTTCTTTTCTATTAGAATGAAAAAATAGTTGTACCTCCCTATTCAAGATCTCTTTGTAATAAAATTCTTAGATTTTGTACTCTCTTTGCTTACTTGATCATATTGACTAATCCATATAATTTAAGTTCGGTCGGGACCCACATTTGTGGACCTCGAGGAGTGCCTAACACCTTCTTTTTGAGGTAACTTGAGCCCTTACCCGATCTTTGGTGGCGTTGACCAGTTAAATCGGCGTCATTTGCAAATAGGTGACCTAACGCACCTTAAAAATCGTTAGGTGGCGACTTTTAATACCTTCTTAAAAGAGTTTCATATGTCGAAATCCGATTTCGCGAGAAAAAGGGGCGCGATAACGCATATATAAGGTGCTATGCTATAGCGCCTTATATATGCGCGCTATACCTCCCACCCATTCTAAGTTCAAATATAGTGCGGTTATTCACGGCGCTATACCTTAACGGATAAAATTGTCGTTAAGGTATAACGTGCTGAATAACCGCGCTATATATAAAATGGTGCCCATTTTTTAAAAATTTATTTGTGTCTTTTGAGTCCAAATTAACCATATTTGAGTGAGGATTTGGAGTTATTGTAGTCTTTTACAAGTTGAAAACATCGGATTCAAGAACTCACCTCAAATCTATACCTTTTAAGTGTTCCGCTGGGAATTAAAAATGGGGGCTGCTGGTTCGCGTCTGGTGGGGAAAGAGGCGTTACGGTTTTTTATATAGGTATTGCGCGCTATATCTCCCGCCCATTTTAAGTTCAAATATAGTGCGGTTATTCACCGCGCTATACCTTAACGGATAAAATTGCCGTTAAAATATAGCGTGGTGAATAACCGCGCTATATATAAAATGATGCCTATTTTTAAAAAAATATATTTGTGTCTTTTGAGTCCAAATTAACCATATTTGAGTGAGAATTTGGAGTTATTGTAGTCTTTTACAAGTTGAAAACGGCGGATTCAAGAACTCACCTCAAATCTATACTTTTTAAGTGTTTGGATTCTGCAATAATAAGATCAACGCAGTGTATGTCAGAACAGATAAGACAACTTTTGTGGACATTGATGGTACCTTAATAAGGTACGCCTTTAAGAAGATTTGGGTCCTCCCAATACACGGTAACAACATAACCGGGCGCAAGTGTCCATTCGTTTAAAAATTACATTTTATACACAAGGTTAAATTTTTTTTCATATATATAATAGAGGTTGAATCCTCTTGACACAACTTAAAAGCTTTTCATATGTTTACTTTTTTGTGTTGAATCCCTTTAATGAAAATCATTGCTCCGCTACTGCCAAGAGGCACGGCAATAAAATATCAGTATGCACCAATCTTGTGCTACTGCAAGGTCAGGCATGTCGTTTGATAGAAATATTACACTGAGATTTTGACTTGTCAAAAATGATGCACGCTGAAGAATGTACCCTCTAAGGTACTTTTGATGATAAGTTGGATAATTTCATTGGCAGGAGAGAATTTCAGAATTGTAGTCCTAGTTTGTCCTGGGTAATTAAAAAAAAACCTTACCTTGCAGCTTTGACTATTTGCTAAACATATATAAAACCATATCAGATTTCCCTGTTATGGAGTACATAGCAGTTCTCATCTTTTGGACATGTTAGTTTAACGTTTGAGGTTGGTTAGTTTCACTTATCCTAAAATAATGACATTTTCTTACTCCATTTCCCCCACTCTCTAGGTACCGGCCGTAAAATTGTTCTAATTAATACCGTGCTTAATTCCCTTGAATTCACGCCCTTAATTTCAAAGTAGATTAGACAAACTCTACAATAGAGTGAGCAAAAGAACACCAAAGATAACAATTGATATTAGTAGGCATTTGGACATAAAAATTGTAATTTTTGAAAAAAGTAATATTTGGAGTTAAGTTGAAAAATGGTATTTGAAATTTGAAATTATATTTGGACATGCATTATACTTGAAAAGATATTGCAGTTTCGTGAGTGGAGAATTTGTTTTTGAAAATTTTGGAAAAATGATCAAAATCACTTTTTGGTTTTTGAAAAATTTATTTTCGAAATATTTTCAAAAATTTACAAAAATTCATGAACAAATACATTTTTGAAAAATTTTTTCAAAAAAATGAAATTTATTTTTATGGACAAACGTCCTTAGATTGATCGCATGGATGAAATCTACCCCGGACAGAGATAATAATAATTAGTACTACGTACAATTATGCCTCTTCTTCGCCTAGAAATGAAGAGGGTCAAGCTTTATGTCCCCCTACTACCTCTATTATTCGACAGACTTTTAATTAATGTACAGGTATATATAGTCTGCCTAATCCTTGCAATCCTATCATGTTCTTTTTCTTTTAAAAACTATTTTGGAAGGGAATGGACTATGTTTATGACACATGCACTTATATTATATTGAAATCAAAGGCGAGTGTAGTCAAGTTACACGATCATATGAATCCAGTAATTTTGGGGTCACAGTTGTATGAGTCAAAATCTGTTCTTAGAATATTTAAATCAAAAAAATACTAAGGGAAGAGTTCCCAAGTCTCATTTGTCGAGATGACCCAAGAAACACCAAAGTCTATGGTCGAAGAGTCAACAAGAGCCGTAGTCAACAAGGGTTGTAGTAGAGGTGTCAACAAGGGACGGAGTCGAGGTCGAGTACGTTTGACAGAGCCGTAACGGCTAATTTTCAAGATATGATATTAAAGAGAATATTCTAGTGGATATTCTTTACACTCGTACTATTAGAGTTTCTTAGGAATATGTCCCATATAAATAGAAAAAGAGACAATGATAGGGGCATGTGATATTCATTTATAAAGAACACACTTTGACTAAAAGATTCCCCTCTCTCTCTCTCTCTTGCTAAGATACAAATACCACCTTTTCACTAAGATTCTTGTCCATACTTTTCCATCAGATCCGAGAATAACTCGAATATTCAAGGATTTGTCTATCATTCATCATTGTTAGGAGGAACATCCACATATTCCATTCTTTATTAGGTGAATCATTCCTCATATTTACTTAAAAGTCATTTATTGTTGTTCATTATTATTGAATGCTACATTATTGCTGCTGATTTCTTGAACATTTATTAAATATGATCGCCACCGTCCGATTAGACCCACATGGTATTTACTTTTTTTAACAACCTTATCTAAGGATATTATCGTTAGCTAAGATTAACCCTTGTTTACATAAATTTAATTATTTAAACCAAGATCTATATTTTTTGGTCAAACAATTTGGCGCCGTCTGTGGGGATTTCTTAGTTAAACTTTTAGTTTCCTCTAGATCTACAACTAGCACAGGTCACTAACGTCTAAAAAAAAAACCCAAGACCTCCTTTCTTTTTGTATACAAAACCCTACATGGCAGGTAACCGAGAAGAAAGGACGAGGATAATAAGTGACCTCCCAACCAACCTCAAGAATGTCATAAACAAAAGTTGCGAAACGGCAGGTGAGGACACGACGCCCAGCGCGTCCCCTAGAAGAGATGGGTCATTGCCCCCACATTGTAACATAACAAAACCCCGTGGTAAAGGAGCCTCTACGTCTGTAGAGGAGGGGACACCCCCAGCTATGAAGAAACTCCTCGGGGCATGGCTAACTGACACGCTAACAAGCGTCCTCAACAAACTAGCTCCAGGCACGACTACAGAAATCGCAAGGACTTGCACTAGGGCTGTTCATTTGGATCGGATATCCGAAATCCGAACCGATCCATTCAATTTCGGATTTTGGATTGGATCGGATTTCGGATTGTGTTTATTAAAATTTCGGATTTCAGATCGGATTCAGATTGGTATAATTTTAATACGATCCGATCCGAAATTCGAAATTATTAGGGCATGTTAAATTCTAAACTTTAATTCGGATAATTAGTACTTCTTTTATATTTTTCTCCAAGTTATTACCTTTACAATTGATGAATTTAGCTCTATTGGCACCATAGTACTCTCATAATTGTATAAACATGAATTTTTCTTACTGTACTTCCTCTTTTACAAAAAAAATATACATATGAGTTTGCAACTTTGAGGCATAATAATCCGATCCGAAATCCGAAAATCCGATCCGATCCAAACTTTAAAATCCGATCCAATCTAATATTAATTCGGATCGGATTCGGATTGCATTTTCTAAAATCTGAAATCCGAAAATTCGATCCGAAATATGCTAAATCCGATCCGATCCGATCCATGCACAACCCTAACTTGCATGATATAGCAAACAGACGAGCAGTGCAACCAACCCCTCTCTCCAACGACATGTATAACTCATAATGTTATTGATAGTGCAAGTGACAACACCCTAGCCGCCATTCTATAAAGGATGGAAGAAATAGAAAATGAAAACAAGGCGCTCCAAGACCAGATGAAATAACACCAAGAACGGGTTGGTAAGATATAGGGCGCTCCCAAGCTGCTGCCAAAGAGGGAGGCTGACTGGTTCGTCGAGCAGCCGTACAGTGATGATGCAACCCCGCATGCCATACCAAAGACCTTCAAAATTCTGCCCTACCTCAGGATATACGACGGTACGACCGATCTTGAAGATCACGTGACTCATTATGTCACTACCGTGAAAGGCAACAACCTCGCCAAAGAACAAGTGTCCTCCATTTTGCTGAAAACGTTTGGCGAAACCCTCACGAGAGGAGAATTGGCGTGGTATTCACAGCTACCAGCTCGCTCCATAGAAACCTTCGAAGAAATGGCCAATAACTTTGTAACTGCCCATACCGAAGACAAGAAGGCCGAGGCGAGATTAAACGACATATATGCCGTCAGGAAGTCCTTGGGAGAGGGTCTAAGGGACTTCCTCGCCCGGCTCAATGGAGTAAGGATGACATTACCAAACGTATCTGAAGGGATAACGTTCGAGAGCAACTAGAAAACTATTGAGTTGGATGATGAAGTATACCCCAAGCACTTGGGACGAAATCCACAGTGCTTATTGTGCCAAGGTCCATGCAGATGAGGACGACCTCAATGGGCCAACTCTCCGATTAACTTCAGTACAAGCTGAATCTAGAAATGATCGAAGAGACAACGCCAGAAGAGCTCATCCAATTCCGTGACCTAATAGGTAAGGACACCAACCGTATATATTAGGACGTCCATTGCGCCTTCCCCCTGCCACGAAGAAGGCCCATCCAGACCAAGGACGGGAACTCACCGGAATGATAGAGGTATGCCTCCCTTATTAACTACTCACAATTTTTGTGTGTCACCTACAGAGATAGTCTACGCCTTGGAGAAGCTCGAATCAAAAGTGAAATGGCCACCGAATATGAGATCGGACTCGAACACCAGAAAATCCGACGCCCTCTGTGATTTCCATTAGGAACGAGGGCACAAAACCGAAGATTGCATTGCCCACATGCAAGAAGTCATTAAATATTGGGGACAAGGGCATCTCAAAGAGCTGCAAAGCGACAGGGGAAGAACTAATTTTCCAGAGGACGCGAACACCAAGGACCGCCAAAGCCGCCCTCAGTAGCTTGCACCATCAACATGATTATCGGCGGCAGCGATGATGCCCCTATCAATAACATGAAGTTCACCACTACCCATAAACTCAAGAGATCTATCACCTGCGAATGGTATGACGAACTCAAAGAAAGTATCATCTTCGACAAGTCGGATGCCGATGGTTTGACTTTTCCTCATAATGACGCCCTCGTTATTACTTTACAAATTTTAGATACCGATGTTAAATGCATTATGGTAGATGACGGGAGCGGCGCGTGCATTATCCATCCCCGAGTACTTTCCCAAATGTGACTCAAAGATAAGATAGTGTTGCGCTGCATCATATTAACTGGTTTTAACAATGCAGTTGAACGGACATCCGGGGAAATTACATTTCCCGTTTTTGCCGGCAGTGTAACTCTGGTGACAACGTTCCACATCATGGACCAGGCCACTGCGTACAGTGCCATAGTGGGACGACCATGGATACATCCCATGAAGGTCGTCCACTCCAGCTTATATCAAGTGATTAAATTCCCAACTCCATGGAGGATTTTCAGCATACGCGGAGAACAACACACATCACGGGAATGATACCGCATTGTCTTAGACATCACGACCACCCAACAGAAAAAGACAAATAAAAAGAGACATAGCAATCAACAGGGCCGATGTCAGATCAAGATAAGATAGAGGACGTCATCAAGGACCTTGACATGGTTGAAGATGCTGGGTCGACCATAGAAGACCTCGACCCCGTTCAGTTCGATCTCAACGACCATAGAAAGAAAGCCTATATCGGTTGCAAGCTTCGAGAACCAGGTAAATTCTGTCAACTTTTAACAGCTAACGCATATTTGTTTGCTTTCAACTATGCCGATATGTCGGGCATCCCAAAGAAAATCTCCACGCATAAATTAAACGTCAACCCTGTTTACCCCCAGTGAGATAGGTCAGACATAAATTCAACTCCATAATTGATTATGCAGTGCACGAGGAGGTGGAAAAAAAGTTAGAAAATTGTTCCATCAGGGAATCAAAGTACCCTAAGTAGGTCTCTAACGTAGTAATGGTCAAAAAGAAGAATGGGAAATGGCGGATGTGCATGGATTTCACTGATTTGAAAAAAGCATGCCCGAAGGATTCGTTCTCGTTGCCACATATCAACCAACTCATCGACGCAACGACCGTCATAAGCTACTAAGTTTATCGGACACTTACTAAGGCTATAATTAGATCCTTATGGAAGAAGAAGATTCGGAAAAAACCACATTTATCACCCACCAAGGAACATATTGCTACAAGGTCATGCCTTTTGGACTAAAGAACTCAGTAGCTACTTATCAAAGGTTGGTGACAAATATGTTCAAAGACCAGCTCGGCAAAACATAGAGGTATATATAGACGACATGCTGGTCAAATCCAAAAGGGGAGAAGATCACATTGACCATTTGAAAGAAACTTTTGACATACTTAGAAGGTACAGAATAAAGCTGAACTCGGAGAGGGATCGAGGTAAACCTAGACAAAATCAAATCCATTGAGGGGCTACCAGAACTCTTGACCACCAAAAAACAAGTCCAAAGGTTGACCGGTCGCATCGCCACCCTATAAAGGCATCAAGGTTCATCTCGCGGTCGTCGGATATATGTCATAAATTATTTAGTGTACTCAAGAAAGATAACGGTCTTGAATGGACTTCCGAGTGCGTCTAGTTTCTGCGAGAACTAAAGGCATACCTGTCATCTCCGCCCTTGCTTTCAAAACCTGATTCGGGGGAGCGTCTCCTCGTCTATCTGGATGTATCCAAGATAGTTGTAAGAGCAGTCTTAATTTGAGAAAATAAGGTACGCAATCTCCATATTACATTAGCAAAACACCCATCAACGCCGAGACGAGGTACCCACACCTCAAAAAATTAGCTCTGGCCTTAGTCGTAGCTTCACGGAAGCTTGAACCATATTTCCAATGTCACCCCATCTCGATCGTCATAACCTTCCCCCTCAGAAGCATTTTACATATTCCTGAACTATTAGGAAGGCTGGCCAAATGGGCCATCAAACTGAGTGAGCACGTTATCACATATCATCCACGAACGGCGATAAAGTCAAAAGTGCTCACCGACTTCATCGCCGACTTTAGCGCAAACAATAATGCCTCAAGTCGAAAGGGAAGCCGTCCAAACCTCCCTCCGAACACAAGACCTCTGGGTCCTATACACTGATGGAGCATCCAACACATTAGGGTATGGACTAGGACTCGTCCTCCAAGTCCAAACAGGCGAAGTGATTTGCCAATCCATAAGGTGCCCGAATATGACTAACAATGAGGCTGAATATGAGGCTGTAATTGCATGTCTAATTCTAGCACTCAAATATGGAGCAAAACGGTTGAAACTATGCTGTGATTCCTAGATCGTAGTCAACCAAGTCATAGGGACTTTCCAAATCAAGGAATTAAGATTGCAAAAATAACAGATCGAAATCTACAAGTTACTGCCTGAGTTCGCCGAATGTCAGCTCGACCAAATCTCACGAGCACAGAATGCTGAGGCATATGGCCTCGCCAAACTAGTCGCAGCCACCAAAACTATCACAATCTTAGACAAAAACGTGGTCCATCTACTCAACTCATCACTAGACCAGGTCTAGGTAAGAACCATAAACCTAACTTGGGACTAGTGCAATCGTATTGTCGCATACTTGCAGGACGACACATTCCCTTGCAACAAAAAAGAGGCCAAGAAACTAAGAATGCAAGAGGCTAGGTACAGTATGATCCACAACGATATATACAAGAGAACCTACATCGGCCCTCTGGCGAAGTGCTTGGGCTCGAACCAAACTCAACGCGTCCTTGAAGAAGTCCATGAAGGCCATTGCGGAGCTCACTCCGGCAACCGGGCACTGGTCATATGTCTCATACGGGCATGATATTACTGGCCCACCATGAAAAATAATGTCGCAGACTTCGTAAGGAGATGCGGGAAGTGCCAAAAGTACGCCCCAATGATTCACCAAGTAGGCGAACATCTCCACTCAGTCACGTCCCTTGGTCCGTTCATCAAATGGGGAAGGGACATCGTGGGCCCCTACCAGCAAGTTGAGGTAATGCATGATTCCTTTTGGTGTTAACTAACTATTGCTCTAAGTGGGTGAAAGCAGGAGCATTCGCCCAAATACGGGAACAGGAAGTAAACACCTTTATTTGGAGAAACATCATCTCCCGATTTGGCCTTCCCAAAGAAATCAATTGTGACAACGGACCCCAGTTCACAGGAAAGTAAATCGCCGAATTCTTCGAGAAATTTCATATCAAGAGGATACTCTTGACCCTGTATCACCCTGTTGGTAACGAACAAGCAGAGTCCTCCAAGAAGTCAATACCAAACATCATGAAGAAGAAGTTTGATGACTTCAAGGGACTGTGGCCGGAAATACTACCAGAACTATTGTGGGCCTACCGAACAATTCCTAAAACAAGCACAGGAGAGACGCCCTACTCTTTAGTCTACGTGACTGAGGTAGTAATACCAGTCGAGGTCGAAGAACCTAGCCTAAGGTACTCTCATGAGAGTGGCACAAGTAACGACGAGAGCAGAAGGCAGGAGCTCGACGAAGTCGATGAACGAAGAGATATGTCCTACATAAGAATGGTCGCACAAAAATAATAATCAGAATGCTATTACAACAAGAAAGCGAGGGTCAGGCCGCTCAAAGTCGGGGACTACGTACTGAAAGCTGAAACTCAAGCGAGCAAAGCTCCCAGGGAAGGCAAGCCGGGAACAAATTGGGATGATCCATATAAAATCAAAGTCGAAGCAAACAAGGGTTCGTTCCAATTAGAGACAATGGAAGGAAAGCTACTACCAAACAATTAGAATATCAGCCACCTCAAATACTTCAAATTCTGAGAGAAAAAGCATCGCCCAAGCCGTACTCTTTTTTCCTTCCCTTGAATTTTGTCCCATTTGGTTTTTTTTCAAGGAGGTTTTTAACGAGGCGGCGAAGGGAACATTTCGAATCAAAGTACGTGAAGGTAGGGCAGTGGTTACTATTTCATTGCTCGACCCCTCAATATTCTCCAGATCGACCAATGAAGAGACTAGATAGACCGGGACTGGAATGCCATCCAACACCCAATATATCTGTAAATATCTCCAAGTACGTAATCAAAACAACAATGTCAAGGCAATAAATGTTACGCTTATTAGCGCATCTTTCTTGCATTTAGGTTATGTTCGACCCCGCTTGACCAAACACCTACCGGCCCTCGGCTGCCAATTAATGAAAGTTTATGTTCGACCCTGCTTGTACAAACACCTACCATCCCTCGGATGCGATTTAACGAAAGGTTATGTTCGACCCGGCTCGAACAAATACCTACCAGCCCTTGGCAACGATTTAATGAAAGGTTATGTTCGACTCTGCTCGAACAAACACTTACCGCCCTCGGCCACAATTTAATTAAAGGTTTTTTTCGACCATGTTCAAACAAACACCTATCAACCCTCGACCGTAATTTAATGAAAGATTTTTTCGACCCTTCTTAAACAAACACCTACCGGCCCTCGGCCGCAATCTAATGAAAGGTTATGTTCAACCCCACTAGAATAAACACCAACTGTCTCTCGGCCGCAATCTAATAAAAGATTATGTCTGACCTCCCTCGAACAAACTCCTATCGGCCCTTGATAAGTGAAGATTTTGACTACTTATTAGCGCCTTTTAGCTTTTGTTTTAGTCTAAAAGCATTGATTTGTGTTCCCGAAACTAATAAAATGTGCAAAATTGTAGGAATGTTGGAAGTTGGACTCCCGAGATGAAATACGACTCAAAAAGGAGTAGTGTAAACACAAGGCAATAAAAGGCACATAACCTTACAAAGTGCGGTCCGTAAAATTCCATTTGCAGACGCAAACATAGCTAATTGCGGACATCACATGAATTGTGCAGCCGTAAGAGAAGGGCTTGAGACCAAGATAAGAGAGATGACAAAAAGACCAAGTTCAAAGCTTTATGGAATTGCGGTGCGCACAAGATTTGTGCGGCCGTAGAAGACTGTCTTGCCGATGCAATTACACTATTGTGGACCGCAGAAGAGTGCCTTGCGGCTACAGTGCTAAATCTGCGGACCACAAAAATATTGTCTCGCGGCCGCTGTTCAAAATTGTACGGTCACAGAATACCAGCTCCTGCCAGATGAAGAATTCTGTGGACCGCACATGGAATTGTGCGGCTGCAGAACCTCCCGAAGGGCATTTTGTCCGAAATTTCTAGCCTTTTATAAATTGACGAATTTCATAAAATTAGGTTAAGGTTTGACATCAGCAAGTACTGTAGCAGTTTATCTTTGCCTCTTTTGGAAGTTTTCTTCATTTTGGTGTAATTTACAATAGATTTTATTATTTTAAGTTTACATTATGAGTTTAATTAATCTTTCTTCTTCTTTAAACCCAAGCATGAGTAGCTGATTTTTACTAGGGTTGTGGCCCAACCCTAGTGTGCTAACCTTATGGGTAATTACATTAGTGCTTGTTTATATTTAGGTGTTTGTTATTTAGCCTAGTTCATGCTTTAACTTGTGGAATTAATGTTGCAAACATTGGTTCATGCCTATTTGACTTAGTCTCTACTTCGGAAAGAGAGACTTAGTCTAGAAAAACTTGGCTAACAAGGAATTGGGTTAATCGAGAGATTGATTAACCCAATTAAAGGGTTAAACCTAGAGATAGTAATAACCCAACTTGAGCTTTTATCAATTGTTTTATGTGATACCCATTTGGTCTTGAGAAATCCACATTGGGCAAAACCACTCTCTGACTGAGAGGTATTGAGAGTTGATTGCTATAACACACACCCAATCAGCAAAACAAGCATTAATATCTTTATCCTCTAAGGCAAACACCTAGATAATGGTCACAACCCTAGGCTTTTTACCAATTTGAAAAACATCAAAAACAACTATCCTAGTCTTATTTCTTTATTCTGCAAATTTTAGTATAAAAATAGAAATAGAAACAAAACCCTTTTTGTGGAAGTGCAAATTAAGATAATTCAATTTCACGCATTAGAATATATACCCCTAACTCCCATCTAGCTCCTTGTGGATTCGACCTCGACTCTTCGTTGGGTTACTATAATTACAATCGACTGTTCATACCTTGTTTAGAGGTGTGCATTTGGACGCGATCAATTTTTGGCGCCATTGCCGGGGAGTTAAAAACGGTGTTAGCTATATATTTGGGTGTGTTTTTGGAATATCTTCTTTTCCTTCCGTGTTACTAATGTGTTTGAGAAATTGTAGGTGCAACTATGGCAAACCATGAGCTCAAAAATATTGCTTTGGGGGATGTGGACATTGAGGATGATCAAGTAGATGAGGTTCCTCTTGAACCTCAAGCCAATAGAAGAGGCCGAGTGCCTCATGGCAATGTGCCCGTTCCACCCCCACCCCCACCACGAGCGACTTCGCACCGGGTGTTGCCCAATGAAGGATATGCAAGTGCAATATTACCTCCCCGTATTAGGGCGGGCAACTTTCAAATAACCAATGTGATGCTCACCTTGCTAGAGCAACGAGGCTTCTTTACCGGTGCTCCAGGTCAAAATACATACAAACATTTGAAGGGGTTTGTGGACACGTGTTGGGGGAGTAAACAAACAAATGTCTCTGAGGATGCTTTTAGGCTAAGGATTTTTCCCTCCTCTCTACGAGAAAAAGCTTTAGAATGGTTCAAACGTTTGCCGAACCATTCTATTCACACCTGGGATGAATTGGCGGAAACATTTATTTCTAAGTACTTCTCTTTGGGGCACATGGCTACACTTAGGGATGAGATTCTAGCTTTCAAGCGAGAGCGCAATGAACCACTACACGAGATATAGGAGCGATATTGAACAATGATAAAAGAATTTCCCAACAACGATATGACGGAGAACATGATTCAACAAACTTTCTATCGTGGGATCAACACAACCAACCAAAGTGTAGTGAATCAACTTGCCGGTGAAAACTTCATGACTACGCCTTATGCGGAGGCATGTGAGATTTTGGATGAAATGGCGGACACATCATCGGCATGGCAATCCTAGGATAATGTTCCACAAGGTGATCCCAACATGATTCATCTCCACAAAGAATTGCATGACCATGGACAAGCCATAGCCGAATTGACGACCACCATGAATCAACTAGCAAAGGCTGAACTTCAACAAGTGCAACATCCTAGGCAAGTCAATGCCATAGGGGGAGTAAACATGATGGTGAACAAACGGAAAACCAAGGGTCCACAAGTGCAACAATAAGTGGACAATTTTGTACAAGAAGATAATGGGTTTGATCAAGATGAATCTTACAATGACCAAGAAGAGGAGGTGCAATATGTGAACAACATTCAAGGGCAACGAAACTATTTCCAAGGCCCAAATCAACAACAATGGTGATCTCAAAACAATCAAGGCAATTGGAATTCTAATAACCAAGGTAATTGGAGTGGTGTAAACAATCAAGGGAATTGGCATAACAACAACAATCAAGGAAATTGGAATGGCAATAATCAAGGTAATTGGGGAGGTAACAATCAAGGTGGATGGAACAATAATCAAGGCAATCGGGGGTAAAGTTTTCAAAGGCCCCCGATATATCAACAACCGAGCAAACCGCCTCCTTATCCTTCCCATGGTCCTAGTTCTTCCAACAATGAAATGGGGCATATTGATAACATGTTCAAGCAAATGATGGACAAGAATGCCGATTCCAATGCCCAACTTGCCTCACACAACACATCGATCCGCAACTTAGAAGTTCAAATGGGGCAAAATTCTCAAGGTCTAAATTCCCATCCTAAGGGGGCACTAGCAAGTGACACAGTGGTGAACCCAAATGGTGCGAACAACACGGGACATGCCATGGCCATTACTGCAAGAAGTGGAAGAGGTGGAAATGTACCAACCTCAAGTCAAAGGCAACGTGTGGATGGTGAGCAAGTGGTACAAGAAGAATAGGTCCCGAACAATGTGGTGCAAGCAAATGATGAAGTGCAGATTGATATTGATGACAATGTGGAAGAGACTCCAGAAGAGGTAAACCCATCTAGGGAACACATTATTGACATACCGGAGCCGGTAGTGCAAAAGGCTAAGGCACCATTGCCTAAGCCTCCACCTCCATACCCTCAAAGGCTCGCCAAGCAAAATGGCGAGAATCAATTCAAAAAGTTCATTGAAATGATGAAGAGTCTCTCAATCAATGTGCTCTTAGTTCAAACCTTGGAACAAATTCCCGGTTATGCAAAGTTTATGAAGGATCTAGTGAAAAATAAGTGATCGACAAAGAAGTGAGTGCAATTGTGCATTTAATGGCTCCTAAGTTGGAAGATCCCGGTGCTTTCACAATTCCTTATACCATTGGAAGTGCCGAGTTTGCTAAAACTCTTTGTGATCTTGGGGAAAGTATCAATTTTATGCCCTATTCGATTTTCAAGACTTTGAGAATTGGGAAACCAAGACCCACATCTATGAGATTATAAATTGTCGATCGTACCATAAAGAGACCGTTGGGGGTGATTGAAGATGTATTGGTTCGTATTGATAAATTCATTCTTCTGACGGATTTTGTCATTCTTGATTGTGAAGTGGACTATGAGGTGCCGATTATTTTTGGAAGACCTTTCCTTGATATGGGGAAGGCTCTTTGTGATGTGAAAGCCAGAGAACTCACTTTCCAGGTGGGTGATGAAAAGGTAGTATTCCACGTGTGCAAATCCATGCGACAACCAAATAGCAACGAAGTATTTTTTTGTGGACTTGGTGACCGATGTGATTGTTGATGATACAAGTGCCACGATCAATGTTGGTGATATGTTGGAGGCCGTCTTTATCAACTTTGATGATGACGAGAGGGATGACTTCATGGAATGTGTGAACTCTTTGCAAGGAATGGGATACTACAACTATGCACCCCGAAAACTATTCTTGGATCATGAAAATAGGAAAACTACTCCTACAAAGCCTTCAATTGAAGAGCCTCATACCTTGGAGTTGAAGCCATTGCCTCCACATCTTCGATATGAATTTCTTGGACATTGTTCTACTTTACCGGTTATTCTTTCCTCTTGTTTGACTAACGTGCAGGTTGACTCTACATTGGCGGTGCTACATAAGAGGAGGAAGGCTATTGGATGGACATTGACGAATATTTGAGGAATAAGCCCCGCATTTTGCATGCACAAGATCAACTTGGAGGAGGAAGACAAACCATCTATTGAACATAAAAGGAGACTCAATGAGGCTATGCAAGAAGTGGTCAAAAAGGAGATTATCAAGTGGTTGGATGCCAGGGTTGTCTACCCCATTTTCGATAGTTTGTGGACTTCTCCGGTGCAATGTGTACCAAAGAAGGGGGCATGACGGTGGTCACCAATGACAAGAATGAGTTGATTCCTACAAGAACGGTGACCGGGTGGAGAGTGTGTATGGATTGTCGCAAGATCAACAAAGTCACAAGGAAGGATCATTTTCCACTTCCCTTCCTTGACCAAATGCTTGATAGGTTGGACGGCCGTGATTTCTAGATGGATATTCGGGATACAACCAAATCTTTGTTGCTCCGGAAGATCAAGAGAAAACAACCTTTACATGTCTCTATGGTACTTTCGCATTCAAGCGGATGCCATTTGGTTTATGTAATGCACCGATGACTTATCAAAGGTGTATTATGTCTATCTTCATGGACATGGTGGAGGACTACCTTGAAGTTTTCATGGATGACTTCTCGGTGGTAGGGGACTCCCTTGATGAATGCTTGGAAAATTTGGATAAAGTATTGGCATGATGTGAAGAAACGAATTTGGTGCTAAATTGGGAGAAGTGTCATTTCATGATCGAGGAAGGCATTTTCCTTGGCCATAAGATGTCAAAGAATGGCATTAAAGTCGACAAGGAATAGATTGAGGTGATTTCTAAACTTTTACCTCCAACTTCAATGAAAGGTGTGCGGAGTTTCTTAGGCCACGCGGGGTTTTATCGGCGTTTCATCAAGGATTTCTCTAAAGTGGTGAACCCGTTGTGCAATCATTTTGAGAAATATGCTAAGTTTCACTTCAATGATGATTGCATGAGAGCCTTTAAATTGTTAAAGTTCAAGTTGACAACCACTCTCATTATCACTGCTCCTAATTGGAGTATCCCTTTTGAGCTCATGTGCGATGTTAGTGACGTAGTGGTTGGAGTTGTTTTGGGGCAACGCATCAACAAAACTTTTCATTCGTTTACTATGCTAGTAATACCATGAATGGTACCCAAGTCAACTATACCATTACGGAGAAATAGCTCCTTGCCATTATGTTTCCAATAGAGAAGTTCAACCCGTACTTGATGGGTGCAAACGTTATTGTCCACACGGATCATGCGACACCTCGCTATCTTATGAGAAAGAAATATTTCAAAGCTCGATTAATGAGATGGGTGATTTTGTTTCAAGATTTTGATATTGACATCCAATATTGAAGAGGTGGTGAAAATCAAGTGACGGACCACTTGTCTCTTTTGGAGGAAGAGGGGAGGCCGCATGATGGCCTTGAAATCAATGACTCCTTCCCCAATGAGCAACTCTTGGATATTTTAATGAATGAGGTGCCATGGTTCATGGATCTGGCAAATTTCCTTGTGTGTGAAATTATCTTAGATGAGTTCTCTACAAATCAAAGAAAGAAGCTCAAACGAGATTGTCAAGATCATTATTGGGATGAGACATACCTTTTATGGATTCGTATGTATGGGTTAATTAGAAGATATGTATCAGAAGAAGAGCAAAGTGATATTCTTTGGGCTTGTCATTTTTCGCCATATGGTGGTCACCATGGTGGAGCAAGAACGGCGACCAAAGTGCTAAGTTGCGATTTCTATTGGCCCAATCATTACAAGGATGCAAGTGATTTAGTGAAAAGACGTGATGAATGTCAACGGGCCGGTGAAATCTTGAAGAAGAATGAAATGTCTCTCACTACCACTTTGGAGATTGATATCTTTGATGTGTATGGTATTGACTTCATGGATCCTTTTGTAAGTTCTTGTGGAAACACCTATATCTTGGTCGCGGTTGATTATGTGTCTAAATGTGTTGAGGCCATTTCTCTACCCAACAACGAAGCGAGGAGTGTGGTGGCATTCTTGAAGAAGAATATTTTCACAAGGTTTGGTACTCCGCGGTCTATCATAAGTGATCGGGGGTCGCATTTTTGCAACAAGTCTTTTGATACTTTACTTAGAAAGTATGGTGTTATTCATAAAGTTATGACTCCCTACCATCCACAAGCTAGCGGTCAAGTGGAAGTCTCCAACCAGGAGATAAAGAGTATCTTGTCCAAAATAGTGAATGTTAACCGGACGGATTGGTCAAAGAATCTTAATGATGCATTATGGGCTTATCAGACTGCTTTCAAAACTCCTATCAGAATGTCTCCATACCGGTTGGGGTTTGGCAAAGCTTGTCATCTTCCGGTGGAACTTGAGCACAAAGCCATATTTGCTCTAAAGACGTTAAATCTTGATTGGGATGTAGCCGCTAACTTGAGGGTTGCACTTTTGAATGAATTGGAAGAATTCTGGTACCATGCTTATATAAGTTCGTCCTTGTACAAAGAAAAGATGAAATATCTTCATGACAAATACATTTGGAACAAAGAGTTCAAGGTGGGTGATCTTGTATTGTTGTTCAACTCACGATTGAGGATGTTCAACTAAATGGAGTGGTCCCTTTGAAATTGTGGGTGTGATACCTTTTGGTGCATTGGACTTGAAGAACAAAAATAATGAGGTATTCCGAGTCAATGGTCACCGGGTGAAGCACTATTTGGTAAAAGTTGGTAATGGCCACATCGTGGCAGTGATTCATTTCAAATGATGGTAATCTGCGTCGTGCCGTGACGCTAAATCATGCGCTTCTTGGGAGGCAAATCATATGTTTTTATTTTCTTTGTTTCTCATATAGTTAGAAGTCATTTTGGTGCTAACTTGATTTAAAGTGTGTTGCAGGGATGAGTGTGCTTTACATGAATGATGGACAGAAATCTGGCTAAGTGTGCATAAAAGTGCGGACCGCATAATTCCAGTTGCTGCAGCAAAAGTGTTCTGCGGCAACACAAAATTCTTGCGGATCGCAGAACTGGAATGTGAAAAATGCCAACTCTCTGAAGTTGGTCTGTCAGAAAAAGGGCCGATCTACGGCCTCAACACCAAATCTGCGGTCCGCAACAGTTGCTCTGCGACCGCACACAAAATTTTGTGGACCGCAAAACAAAAGGGCACTAAAGTCCCCAGGTAACAGAGTGTGGTCCGCACTTGGAGTTCTGCGGACGCACTCACTTCTCTTTTCCTTGGCAAAAATCGTTAAGTATAAATAGAGAGGCTAGGGCACTGTTCCTCTTTTCCCTCTCCGAGCTCACAAATTGCACCAATTTGAAACTTTTTTCTAAATTATCTGCCTACACACCTAGAAATTATTGATCAATCATCTCTTGCACTCATTCATATCTGGTATGCTTCATAATCTTGTTAATTTCTTTTAATTTTTAGATTTTTAGTAAATATTTAGACCATTTGTCTGTTGAATCTAATTGAATAACCATGTGGGGTAAATCTGTAGTGGGTAGACCAAAATATTCTCTAGGGGGAATGGGTCAATACATTTTCATGCTTATATGTTGTTTTTATGTCACAATTGTGCAAAACATTGCAAGCCCTAGACAAACGTACTGCTTGTTCATTGTTGTTTGAAATTTGCGGCCACACAAGAAATTGTACGATCCACAGAAGATGCGTCCAGGGAAATCTTAGTTAAGCATGAGTCTGCGGCCGCAAGAAAATATACGGATCGAAGAATTTCCATTGTGGCCACACAACTGCTATTTTGCTGTCTTCAGAAAGTTAACAAATTGGTGACTCATATGTGTGGCCGCAAGACAATTTGTGCGGACTACAGAAATCAGGCTGCGGCTGCAAAAGAGCCGATTCTCTATTATCAGAGAGTTGGCATAATGGTGGTATCTGAGTTGTGGCTGCAATGAAAAATGTGCGGACCACAATCCAATTTTGCGATCGTAAAAGATAATTGTGCAGTCCACAAGTCCCTTTCTGCGGTCGCAATGAAAAATATACGAACAACAAATCCCTATCCTGCAAACGTATTTTAACTGTGTTCCTCACTGTATCTTCTAGTGTGTCCTTACATTAATTGTATGTATGAATTTGAATTGCATCTAACAATCGCCTTTGTTTGGCATAGAAAATGGTTCGATCTAGAGGCAGAGGCGACATTTCTAAAGGAAGGGGTGACCCTTCTCGGGGTGCAGACCTTTACGAGACCAGTTCTTATGGCTCATCTAGGGAAGCATCAGAGGGCAATTCACCTCTGTACATGAGCAGCCGACTTTCCAGTCAAGGCCGTCAGAGAGGTATCAGCTCAGAGACGAGTCATCCACATCCCATAGCACTTTCAAGGGTTCAGAGAGTACTAGTCAGGCTTCTAAGCCTTCCTCTACACCTATCACTCAGGAACCAGAGACATCAGTTGAGGACATCCCAGATGATGGTAGAGGGGGATATGCTACTGTTGCCGGCCTTTAAATGATGAAGAAGAAAGAGGTGTGGGAGGACTGGTTTGTCAGTTTAGCTGCCTTCACCAATGTCCGTGAATGGTGGCCAGTGAGGTTGCTCACTCTTGAGCGACAATTTTAGTTGAAAAATATAGAGAAGTATAACCCTGCAGTTTTGAGGTAGTTTCGAGAACCAAAAGGGTGGATGTGGTTTACCCAGAGCGTGGTGGATGCAAAGGAGTACCTTGTTCGGGAATTCTACGCTAATGTGGCGCATATCAAGAAAGGGACAAAGGTGACTAAAGTGAGGAACCTCAAGGTGCGATTTTATCAACACACATTGAATAATTACTTGGGTTTTGATTATGTCGAGCCAACATAGTACTTAGAGAAATGTGCATTTAGGGATGCAACTCGTCCTTGGCTAGCAGAGATTCTAGAAGCTCCTGGGCCACCACCACCATGGATCACAACAGGGGTTTCTATTCATAGGAGTACGCTGAGCTTTCAGGTAAAGGGGTGGCAAACCTTTGTATGTAGCATAAAAAACCCATGCCAGAAAGAGACATATCCTCCAATCCCTCGAGCTATTCTCATTGCTTCCAACATGGCCGGGTACCCTATCAATATAGGTATCGTGATATCGGCCTACATCTCTATGGTCGCCCGACAAGCCAACATATCCTACTCGTATCCCAACACTATTACAGAGTATCTCACGAATGAGAGGGTAGAGCCGAGGGACTTTTATACAAAGGTGCGAGCGAAGAAGCCATTCTCATGGTACTCATTGATGGATGCACACAACCCTAAGAGAAAGTGTCAGCCGTCTATCACCACAGGCCAGTCTGATCAGCCATCTATGGTAGTTGCAGAGGCAGTTGATATTCCATCCACTTCGACCGAGCCTTCATCTAGTGCCGCAGCTATGCCTCCACCACCATCCTCAGTTCCTATTGCAGTTCCTATCATAGGTTCCACCTCGACTTTAAAGTCGGTGCCCATGCCTACTACTCCACTCTCTGCGTTGCGAGTCTCCCAGACCTTGGCGAGTCTCAACAACTACATGCAGACAGCCACTGCAAAGCTGTCTAACTTATCCAGTACTGTTGTAGCACAGTTTTCTATTCCGGCACCTCAGATGCCCCTATCAGTGGAAGAAACTTTGAAGAAGCTCCTGGACAACTAGAACACTATCATGGCTACATTGGTACATCATGGGTCATTGATCGAAGAGCTGGGAAAAGAAGTTAAGAAGATGAGAAAGTACCAGGCCTCCAAGAAGTCAGTGGACAAGCTCTGGAGACATGTTACCAAGATTTCTACAGTCGGAGATATTCCATTTGACATGCTGATTGACCCACACCACCCAGGCCCAGATCCTACTGCATCAACAACACCGGTGGCACCAGCTGGCCAGTCTGAGGAGCTAGACTCTGCTGCCGACACTGCCGAGGTAGTACGTCAGATGTTCACCAACCCAGTCACTCCCAGACTTAAGCATGGAGAGATCCTGTTGGAAAAGACTGAGGGTGGTGACATTGCTGGGGACACAGAGATGTCCAAGGAGCCATAGAGAGTCTTCTTCACTCCAACCCTTCTTTTACTCTTATTTTGTTAAGCATTGGGCACAATGCTTATTTTTATTCAGGGGGTGGAGTTTATTTTTATTTGATCTTATTTGATGATTATGAGACAATTAGCTTGTAATAACTTGACATTATTTTCTTCTCTTTCCTTATTCTGTATATATATTATCTCTTCTTCTCTCATTATGTATATATCTTCTCTTTCTCCCTCATTATGTATATTCGTGACACTTTCAATAATTTTTGCTGAAGCTATCTTCTTTATGTTTGTTTTCTTATTAGTTAGTGTTTAATTTAGTAGCTTCTTTTGAATTAGTAGCTTCTTTTTATGTTTTAGTAGATAATAAGCCATTGGTTCTCTTAATGCCACGGTTCTTTCCAAAGGTAGTTTTTGTGTGAACCAGGTGACTTTTCCCAACGATAGATGGCGTGACAACCTTCTTAAAAGACTGAGTCCGTTTTTGGTGTTTAGGTAATAATAGTAGTAATAATGAATAAAAAGACCTAATTAAGTCATTCTCGAAGAGTCAAACATGCTTCACTTGGCACCAACACACTTAACTACATGCTTATGGTTAGAAACAAGGGTTTCGAAAGAAATAGCTCTAGTTAGTAATTTTGTGACTCTTGTGTTGACTTAGGCAATCATCGAGTGGCTTAATTGAACCATAGTGTTTTTCAATATTGAACGTGCTCTTTGTGGGGCCTCGACTCTATCCTCTTTAACAATCCAGTTGCGTGAGGGGTGAGATGCTTTGTTGCTAGTCCAAGTACCTATGCGAAAGGTCTAGAACTTGCCCCGAATGTTTTTCAAGGCAAAATCTTATGTTTTGCTTGGCTTGAGAAGTGATTGTAGGCTTTCCTTGGCCCGTTTGAATTTTTCATTGCCTACAAATGTTTTTATCCCTAGTCAACCCATTTGAGCCTCGAGCCTTTCTTATTTGATAACCATGTTACATGCCTTTACCCATTTTGTCGTGACCCTCTTTTGACACCCGAGCTTTCCTTAACACTCTTGTGAAATAATTGGCTAAAAACGTAAGTTTGGGGGAGAGACGAGGAACATGAAAGAGGTATCAAGGCACAAAATGAGAAAAGAAATGATGAGAAGGAAAGGGCAAGAAAAGAAAAGAACAAAAAGAAAAATGCAAAAAAGGTGAATAAGTGGAAGATTTGAAGGGATTCAAAGAAAGGTAATGATCCAAAACATGGAGAAATCAAAGAGGGAGAAAATGAATATCATGATCAAGAAAGAGTGATGTTAAGTCTCTTTTGTTCCCCAAAGAAAAGAAAGTGCCTCAAAGAATTGGCAAAGCATAAGCCGAGAATAAAAAAATGAAGTGCTTAAGGAAAGGTGAACCCACTCAACCATAATGTATCCAACCCTAATCCAAAAAGCCTTTATTACCTCCCCAAAAAGGCCCTAATTGATTTCAAGCCGAGCAAGCTTACATTAGTGGCGATCTACATAAGGGGCAATCCTATGGTACTTGAAGCCGTACTTGCAACATTCTCTTGAGAGAGATGAGTAAACCTTTCATAAATCTTTGGACTGAGTACTAAAATTCTTATGTGAGCTAAGAAAATGGAGAGTAGAGGAGGAGGAGTTTGGGATCCACAATGACCTACATGAGAGAGCGAGCTTCCTTGATGAGTAAAGTCAATTCTTGATGCTCAAGTGTCACACTAGAACTATATGTGCATAAATGTTTAACTTGTCACCTTGTTGATAATACATAAATAGTGTAGGTAATTGTTGGTCCCAACTGATATGTGAATGGCTCACCTTTGACTCGCTGAAATGACCCTTAACTTGTGGAGGTGGGAACTATTTTGTTTGCTTGAGGACAAACAAAGACTTAAGTTTGGGGTAGTTGATAAGTGGGGACTTTGACTACTTATTAGCACCTTTTAGCTTTTATTTTAGTCTAAAAGCATTGATTTATATTTTCGAAACCAATGAAATGTGAAAAATTGCATGAATGTTGGAAGTTGGACGCCCGAGATGAAATCCGACTAAAAAAGAAGTAGTCTAAATACAAGGAATAAAAGGAACAAAAGCTTACAAAGTGCGGTCCACAGAATTCCATCTGCGACCGCAAACAACAAAGGAAAACTAAGTAGACGTTTTAGCAAATTGTGGACCACACATGAATTGTGTAGCCGCAAGAGAAGGGCTTAAGACCAAGATCAGAGAGATGAAAAAAAGACCAAGTCCAGAGCTTTATGGAATTACGGTTCGCACAAGATTTGTGCGGCCGCAGAAGACTGTCTTGCGGCCATAATCACACTATTGCAGACCCCAGAAGAGTGCCTTGCAGCCGCAGTACTAAATCTGCGGATAGTAGAAATATTATCTCGCGATCAAAGTTTAGAATTATGCAGCCGCAGAATACCAGCTCCTGCTAAATGAAGAATATTGTAGACCGCACATGGAATTGTGCGGCCGCAGAACCTCCTGAAGGGCATTTTTGTCAGAAATTTTCAGCCTTGTATAAATAGACGAGTTTCACAAAAGTAGGTTAAGTTTTGACATCATCAAGTACTGTAGCCATTTTTCTTTGCCTCTTTTGGAAGTTTTCTTCATTTTAGTGTAATTTACAATAGATTTTATCATTTTAAGTTTACATTATGAGTTTAATTAATCTTTCTTCTTCTTCTTCTTCTTCTTCTTCTTCTTCTTCTTCTTCTTCTTCTTCTTCTTCTTCTTCTTCTTCTTCTTTAAACCCAAGCATGAGGAGCTAGATTTTTACTAGGGTTGTGACCCAACCCAAATGTGTAAACCTTATGGGTAATTACATTAGTGCTTATTTATGGTTAGGTGTTTGTTATTTAGCCTAGTTCATGCTTTAATTTGTAGAATTAATGATTGCAAATATTGGTTCATGCCTATTTGACTAAGTCTCAACTTGAGAAAGAGAGACTTAGTCTAGAAAAACTTGGCTAACAAGGAATTGGATCAATCGAGAGATTGATTAACCCAATTATAAGGTTCAACCTAGAGATAGTAATAACCCAACTTGAGCTTTTATCAACTGTTTTGTGTGATACCCATTTGGTCTTGAGAAAGCCATATTGGAAAAAACCACTCTCTAACCGAGAGGTATTGAGTGAGTGATTGAGAATTGATAGATATAACACACCCCGATCAACAAAATAAGCATTAAGATCTTTATCCTATTAGGCAAACACCTAGATAATTGTCACAACCCTAGGCTTTTTACCAATTTGAAAAACATCAAAAACAACTATCCCAGTCTTATTTATTTATTCTACAAATTTTAGTGTAAAATTATAAATATAAACAAAACCTTTTTTGTGGAAGTGCAAATTAAGATAATTCAATTCCACGCATTAGAATATATACCCCTAACTCCAATCTAGCTCCCTGTGGATTCGACCTCGACTCTTCGTTGAGTTACTATAATTGCAATCGACCGTTTTATACCTTATTTAGAGGTGTGCATTTGGGCGCGATCATCCCTTGACCATACTCTAACAAAGAAAATAAACCGCAGGAAGAGAAGAAGATACATGGAAACACTCTAACATTTTATGTACTTAAAGAATTATTTACAATTGGCTCGTGAAGACGCCAGCGGAAACATACGCAAAAAATCAGTCAAAAGAGAACTACTGGCCACCACCATCACAGCCTTCAATATCCCCACGGATGTGGTCCCCAACAACATCGCCTCTTTGTCCATTAACACCCTCGCCATCAGCACCTTCACCCTCAGGATATGCAGCATCATACCGGGAATTCTCCTCAAGTTGGTCCACATCCTCGTCCCCCTCGTCATCACTGGCCTCAGGCGTGATAGGGTCATACCCACAAGCGACTCGAGCCTCACGAGTCTTAACACGAACATCTTCGAGGGCGACCTAAGAAACAGATTCCACCTTATGCAAATCTCGAAACACATCCAACTAAGCCTCGGTGTGAATCCATTCCTCGTATAATTCCTGAGGAACGTTGGGAAAACCTGAGGTACGAGAAGAAGATGGTTGTGCAAGCAGTTAGACCTTCTTAGCTTCCAAAGCGGCCACCTAGTCATAGAGGTTGGAGTTATCCTTCTCCAGCTCTCATCCCCTCTCCTCTAGTCGATCTTCTTTCACTTTCGCCTTGGACTGGCCAATCTCCCGCTCGACCTGGAGGGTCCTATTCACCAACTCTTGCATATCCGATTTCCTCCGAGCCTCTAAACGGGAAGATTCCACCTTCTCAAGCTCACTTTGCTTCTTGGAGACTTCATCATTAAGGTCCTCCAGCTGATTCCTACATTCTTCCAATTGCCCATGTAGCTCGACCACTTTTGCTTGAAGATCACTGCATTGGGCCTCCACGCCCCTACTGACCTCGAGCTCCTCTTCCCTACTCCTCAACATCCCTTCAAGTACGCTACACTTCTCGATGGCTTTCACCAGCTCATCGTCCTCCTCCTTTAACTCATCACGAAGGGCCTGTATATTCTCGCCCACACGAAATCGCCTGCGAAACTCTCAGTACTTGCCGCGACACTCGAAGTACTTATTTTTCAACCTCACAAAAATTTCTCTACGCTTCTCCTCCCTCCGGGTGCTCTCAATCTCCAAAACCACCGTCTTCAATCACAAAAAGAAAAAGAAGTAAGTCAAAAATAAAAACGCCCCCCAAAAAAAGACAAAAAAGTGGAGAACGACAAAACAACAAACACTTACCCTAAGAGAAAGACCGACAATGCTCCTCGACAAAGTGACATCATCCAGTTCTTTAACGGTCTTACCTTCCATTTCGGAACAAAGAGGGCCGAGGGAAGGGACTACGTTCTTTGTGTTCTTCAGAAAGTCATGATCCATAGGGATCACAATGGTCCTCGTAGACCCCTCCAGCCTTATCTCAAGTTGGGTAAACCCATCCTCTATCATCTTCAGATCGTCCGCATCAACGTCCGAACCCGACTCATCACCTTCCTCAGCAATGCCTTTACCTCTCTCGTTAGCTGGCAAGGAAGTATAAGTAGCTGGGGGAAGCCGGTCCTTTTGCCTCTGCCACCATAGAAGGGAGAGGTGTATCTACGTCGGCTTCTGCCAGCCTCACCATTAAGTCAACGGCCCAAGCGACCCCGCCGCCAGAATCTACAGATCTCCTCTAACGGGGTATCAAATCCCCCTCGCTAGGCACAAGCTCATCGTCTTTATCCATAAGATGGTATAATGGAGAGGCTCAGGTTTTCGTGGCCGAGGAAGGAGAAGGTCCGGGCGCTGCAACAGGAGGAACTAGGGAACAAGCAAAAAAACCTTGATGTCGCCTAAACTCACACCACTGATTGGGATTGTGAGGCGGTCGATGTAGTTATAAATACCCAACGCGAGTCGGGGTCGATTCCACAGAGAGCTTTATGTTGGATTAGGTATATACCTAGTCTAACTATATAACATGCCCAAGATTGCACTTCCACACATTTGGTTGTTTCTTTTGTACTTTTAATTTTTATGCTAATGCTTGTAATTATAAAGCTAAGGGACAATGTTTTTGTTATTGTTATTTTTGAGGTTATAAAAGATCTAGGGTTGTAACATCCGCCTAGTTGGTTACCTACTGGATTGAGAGCTTTAGGGCATGTTTGGTTGGTCGGGATACAATATAGCAATCACACACGATTACTCACTATATACCTCTCGGTAGTTTGAGTGATTTTGCCCAATTTGGCTTTCTCAAGTCCAAATGGGTATCTCACGAAACAAGTGATAGATGCTCAAGTCGGGTCTTACTATCTCTAGATTCGACCCTTTAATTGGGGCTATCAATTTCTCGAGTTCACCCCAATTTCTTGTTAGCCAAGTTTTTCTAGACTTAATCTCTCTTTCTCAAGTAGAGACTTAGTCAATTAGGCATGAATTAATGTTTGCAACCATCAATTCTTAAATTCAAGCAAGAACTAGGATAAATATCATATTCCTAATCATAAATAAGCCCTAAATTAATCACCCATTAGATACCCATACTAGGGTTGGGTCACAACCCTAGCTAAGGGTTTAGCTACTTATAGGAAATGAAGAAATTAAAGAAGAAACTAAGATAAAACTCATAATAGATGATTAAGGGAAGCAAATCTAATGTTAAAATGATAAACTATTACAAAGCTATCCAAAACAGTAAAGAAAAACGGCTATCTATTCTCAGGTATTCAAACTTAACCTAAAAATGACAAAAAGAGATATTTATACCCAGCTAAGATTATCGGACAAAATTTGCCCTGCGGAGGTTGTGCGGTTGCACAATTCTGTGTGCAGTCCGCACTTTGAAGCTGACTTGACAGGGTGGTCTTCTGTGGCCGCATAAATCTGGGGTGCGGACGCACTTTCTCTGATTGTGCGGACCGCACATTCCTGAGCGCAGCCGCACTCTTGATCTTGGGTTGGACATGGGAAATTTCTGTGGACCGCACATTTATGAGTGCGGCTGCACTTTTGCATTCTGCGGCCGCACAATAATAGTGTGGTCCGCACATCTTCAGGTCCCCAAAACACATCTCTCTGAACCTTGTCTTCTGCGGTCACACAATAATTGTGCGGTCCGCATTTTGTGAAGGAATTCTGACAGTGGCTCTTCAGAGTCTGCGGCCGCACACAGTATTGTGCGGTCCGCACTTTGGTCCATTTTGCCTTGTTTTGTTTCTTGTCCAATTTTTACTCCTTCTTAGTTGATATTCATATCTTTGGCTCATTTTCCAATATTCCTGCAAGAAAGCACATTTCATTAGTTCCCGGGAATACCTTTAAGCATTTTTGAGCTAAAACATAAGTAAAATAGAGCAAATAAACAGTTAAAATCCCTACTTATCATCTCTCCCAAACTTAAGCTTTTGCTTGTCCTCGAGCAATTAAGGCAATTCCTACCTCCACTAGAAAATGGCTATTTCAGCTAGCCTAAGTTGAGTCAAACACACATCAATTGAGACCAAAAATTACCCACACACTCATGAATAATTAACAAGCCTATGGTTTAAATGTTAAAGAACAAATAGCTCTAATGTGACGCTTGAGCATCAAGAGTTGGCTTAATTCCTCAAGGAAATTTTCACTTTCATATAGGTTGTGGTGGGTCCCAAACTCCTCCTCCTATACTCTCCGGAAGCTCATCTCACTTAAAAATATAGCATTCAATGCAATGAATCAAGAAAGGTTCACTCATCACTCTCAAAAGAGTGCCACAAGCCCGTCTCTAAGTACCATATGCTTGCCCCTCATGTAGATCACCACTAATGTAAGTTTACCCGACTTGATATCACGTAGGGCTTTTTCGACATGTAATGAAGGCCTTTGGACTAAGGAGGGAAATATAAATGGAATTGGTTCATCTTTCCTTTAGCACTCTATTTTCTCTTTGTGGCTCATATTTTGTCGACTCTTTGAGTCATTTTCTTTTTCCTTAGGGGAACTAGAGAGACTAAACATCACTCTTTCTTGGTAATGCTATTCATATTCTCCTTCTTTGTTTTCTCCATGCTTTGCACTTTTGCTTTCTTTTGAATCTTTTCAATCCTTTCACATTATTCACTTTCTTTTTGTGTTTTTCTTTTGTTCTTCCTTTCTTTCTTTTTTTCCCTTTCCTCTTCTTCATTTCTTTTCTCTTTTTGTGCCTTGATACCATCTAAAAACTCCTCGTCTCTCCCCCCAAACTTATGTTTTCGCCATTTGTTTCTCATGAGTGCTAAAGAAAGCATGGGTGCCAAGAAAGGGTCATTATAAAATAGGTAAAGGTTTGTAACGTGGTTATCGAATAAAAGAGGCTTTAGGATCAAAAGGGTTGACTAAGGATGATATCATTGTTGGGCTATTGAAGGTTTCAAAACGGGGCAAGGAGAGCCTATAATCACTTCTCAAGCCAAGCTAACTTAGAATTTCGCCTAGAAACACATTTGGGGCAAGTTCTAGACCATTCGCACAGGGTACTTGGACTTGTAACAAAATACCTCACTTCTCACACCACCGAATTGTTAAAGAGAATAGAGTTAAGGGTCCACAACAATCGCATTCAAGATTAAAAATCGCTAATGGTTCAACTAAAGCCTAAGTTAACACAAGAGTCACAAGGTAACTAACTAGAGCCAGTTTTTTTTCAAAAACTTGTTTTTGACCATAAGCGTGTAGTTAAGTGATTTGGTACCAAGTGAAGCATGCTCGAGCCTTATTTATTTATTTATTTATTTATACTACTGTTTCTACCTAAACATCAAGAACGGACTCGATCCCTTAAAAAGATTGTTACGCCATCCATCATTGGGAAGAGCCACCCGGTTCATACAAAACCCACCTTTGGAAAGAACCATGGCATAAAGAAAACCAAAGGCTTATTGTTCACTTAAACGTAAAAAGAAGCTAACAAATCAAAAAGGATCAAACAAATCAAAAAGAAGCTATTAATGTAACTAAGAAGCTGTACTATTAAGAAAACAAAATGAAAAAGTTATGAAATAAACTATCGAAAGTAAGGCAAATGAATATACAACCCAAGAAAAATAGAATATATACAAGAGGGATAAACATATACATAATGAGGGAGAAAATAAAGATAAAAGAAAAAGAGTAATAAAGTTATTACAGGCCAATGTCATCAAATGTCATCAAAACAAACCAAAATAGACCATCCCCCATGAATAAGAACAAGCATTGTCCTCAATGCTTAGCAAAATCAAAATAAGGGAGGGTAGAGTGTAGAGAAAACTCCCTATGTGGTCTCAGGGTGACTGTCAGCATCACCACCCTCGGGCTCCTCCAACTGTATCTCATAATCATCTTGATAGGGAACAACAGGGTTGGCGAGCATCTGAAGCATCTCCTCAGCAGTGTGGGCAGCAAGATCAGGCTCGTCGGACTAGCCAGCTGGTGCCTCTACTGATGGTGCTGCTGGGTCTACTGGTACTGATGGATCTATGTCCATCAGTAGGTCAAATGGCAAATCACCCACGGCTGCGATCTTTGTCACCTCCTTTCTCAATCTCTCCACTGATTTCTTTGAAGTCTGGGATTTCCTCATCTTCTTTGCCTGCTTGCCTAACTCCTCAATAGCTCCCCCATGAGCCACCAGTGTATCCATAATGGTCTTCTGGTTCTCCAGAATCTTCTTCAATGTTTCCTCCACTGACGGAGGGACCTGTGGTGCTGCTGGGGTAGAAGGCTGTGCTGCAACAATGCTGGATATGTCAGACAACTTAGAAGTGGTTGTCTGCATCCAGTTGTTGAGACTCGCCAATGTCTGAGAGGCACGCAGTGCAGTGAGTGGATAAGTGGATGAAACTGGCATTGGTTCTGAGGCTGATGGTCTAGAAGATGAAGGTGGTGGCATGCCAGCTATCCCGGTGGAAGGCCCGACTGTTGTAGGAGGTATGGGGGTTGTAGATAGCTTAGCAGCAGACTCTGTACCTACCACTGATGGCTCATCAGACTGATCAACAATGGTAGTGGCCTTACCCTTGAACTTTGGGTTGTCCGCACCCTGCAGGTGGTACCATGAGAAGGGCTTTTTGGCCCTCACTTTCGCATCAAATGTCCTTGGCTCCATCTTTACATCGTTTAAATATTCTGTGAGGGTGTTTGGGATATGGGTAGGAGCTTTCACCTTTTCGGACAGCTATTATCATGTTGGCCGACATGATGACACCCATATTGATTGGGTACCCGGCGATAATCGAAGCCACCAAAACTACTCGGGGAAGAGGAAGATTGTTCTCATTTCTGCTCGTGTCGATACAGCTGCACACAATGGTCTGCCACCCTTTTTCTTCAAACTTTAGGGTGGCCCAGAGGATAGGAACCCCTGCTGTGATCCACGGTGGTGGTGGTCCTCGAGCAGCCAAAATCTCAACTAGCCAAGGGCGAGCTGCATCACCCATAGAAAGCTTCTCTAGGTACTTGACTGCCTCTACCTCCTCAAAGCCCAGTTAAGTGTTCAAAGTGCTGGGGTCGAATTTGACTTTCATATTTCTCACCTTTGTTATATTGGTACCCTTCTTTATGTGATTCACAATGGCATAGAACTCCCAAACCAAGTGCTCATTTCATCGATGACACTTTGGGTGAACCCCATCCACCCATTTCGCTCCCGGAACTGTTGAAGGATATTTGGATTGTATTTATCCAAATACTTCATTAAGAACTGTCGCTCAAGTGTGAGCGATCTCAGGGGCCACCACTCTCTGAACCTTGTGAAGGCTATCAAACTCACAAACCGATCCTCACATGCTTCCTTCTTCTTCGACCTCTCTAAGTCGCCCACTCATCATCATCATCTATTGCCACTAGTGTCGGAGGAGTAGGTGTAGAGGAGGGCTCTGAACCCTGGCTACATGCATCAGAACCCTTAGAAGAACTTGTTGTAGTAGAGGGTTCGTTGCGCAATTGATATCTCCCAGTGGGTTGTGGTGGTTGGGACTGTGTCTCAGGCTGTACCTCCATTGACTGACCCTTGGAGGCTTCCCTAGACGGGGCATAGGAACTAGATTCAGAGGGCTCTGTGGCCCTACCTCTCCCAGTGGTCGGCTTTTTGGAGGTTACTTTAGATTGCACTCCTAATGGGTTAGTGCCCTTTCCTCTGCCTCAGGAGCTTACCTCTCCCTTTGGATGTATCGCCTCTACCTAGTGAACAAACCATTGTCTGCAATACAAGGCACATAAGTTAGTTGGAGTTCAAAATATGTTAAACATTTGCAGTGCAGCTGTAGGACAACAGTTTATAGAAGAGATAGTGCGGACCGCATAATTTTGAGTGCGACCGTACAATTTGAAAACATACGGCAGTGACTTTAGGTTTCTTGCAATATTTTTTCACAAATTAGATATGGTATTTGCAAATAAACACGATCAATGGTCTACCCAATCCCTAATGAACATACATGAAATTACCCACATGGTTTTTAGCACATATGAAGAACATTTGACATTTTTAGGCCTAAAAATAACTAAACTAATCAAGAACAAAAATTAAGAAAAATGGAAAAAGTCTAAAATGGATTGAACATACCAGTGATGAAGGAATGCAAGTGAGAATCTAGACTTGATGAATTGATTATAAAGTGTGAACTATTTTGTGATGCACAGTGTTTGCTTAGGGCTCAAGAGTTCAGAGACTATAAAGTGTGAATAATGTTTAAAAGCCCTATTAATAGTTTGACCAATTCGGTCTCAAAGTGAGCTGAGTGCGGCCGCACAATTTTGAGTGCGGTCCGCACTCTTTACATGTACTTGAGCTGAGATTCTGCGGTCCGCACAAAAGTGAGTGCGGCCACAGAAATTTGTGCGGTCCGCACATTTTTTTTGTGCGGCCGTAGATTGGCCTGTTTTCTGCAATTCAAAACTTCAGAGAGTTCACATTTTTGGGTCTCCAGTTGTGTGGTTGCAATAATAATTGTGCGGTCCGCACAATAAATGTGCGGTCTGCACATTTTCAATACTTGGTCAATTTTTCAATCACAGTACCTGTAATGCACACTCATTCCTTCAAATCACTTCAAAACCAGTTAGCTTTATACAAAACCTATCTAAAAGGAATAAAAGGAAAAATAAAAAGAAATATGGGTTGCCTCCAGAGAAGCGCATGATTTAACGTCGAGGCACGACGCAGGTTACCATCAATCACTTGAAATGGATTAACGCCACAACGTGGCCATCATCAACTTTGCCAAGATAATATTTCTCCCGAGGACCATTGACTCTAAACACTTCATCATTCTTGTTCTTCAAGTCTAGTGCACCAAAGGGTGTTACATGCACAACCTCAAATGGACCACTCCACTTGGACTTCAACTTTCCCGGAAACATCCGCAACCGAGAATTGAACAATAGCACAAGATCACCTTCTTTGAACTCCTTGTTCCGGATGTACTTGTCATGGAGGTACTTCATCTTGTCCTTGTATAAGGACGAACTTGAATATGCATGGTGCCGGAATTCCTCAAGGACATTCAATTGTGCCACCCTTAAGTTGGCGGAGACATCCGATTCAAGATTAAGCTTCTTCAATGCCCACATAGCCTTGTGCTCAAGTTCCACCAGTAGGTGACAAGCTTTCCTGAATACTAACCGATACGGAGACATACCAATCGGTGTTTTGTAAGTCTTTCTATAAGCCCAAAGAGCATCATCAAGTTTCTTTGACCAATCCGTCCGGTTGGCATTCACAGTCTTTGACAAAATACTCTTGATCTCCCGGTTAGAGACTTCGACTTGCCCACTTACGGAGTTGACACTTTGTGAGTGACACCATACTTTGTGAGTAAGGTATCAAAAGCTTTGTTACAAAAGTGAGATCCCCTATCACTAATAATGGCCCTTGGAGTACCAAATCTCGTGAAGATGTTCTTTTTCAAAAATGCCACCACACTTCGAGATTCATTGTTGGGTAAGGCCACAACTTCAACCCACTTTGACATATAATCCACAGCTACCAATATATAAGTGTTCTCACAAGAGCTCACGAACAGACCCATAAAATTAATGCCCCACACATCAAAAATTTCAATCTCCAAGATGGTAGTGAGGGGCATCTCATTTCTCTTAGAAATCCTACCGGCCCTTTGACATTCATCACAACGCTCGACGAGATTGCTAGCGTCCTTGTAAAGAGTATGCCAATAGAATCCACAACTCAACACTTTTGTTGCCGTTCTAGCTCCACCATGGTGACCACCATATGGTGAAGAGTGGCAAGCCTTAAGAATTTCTATTTGTTCCTCCTCCGGCACACATCGTCGAATCACACCATCGATACAAATCCAGAAGAGATACAGCTCATCCCAATAATAGTCAAGGCAATCCCGTTTGAGCTTCTTCCTTTGGTTTGAAGAGAAATCATTCGGTACAATACCACTCACAAGATAATTGACTAAATCGGCGTACCATGGCATCCTGGTCATTGAAATGTATAGAAGCTGCTCGTCGGGGAAGGAATCATTTATCTCAAGGCCATCATGTGGCCTTCCCTCCTCCTCCAAACGAGACAAGTGGTCCTCCACTTAGTTTCCACTACCCTTGCGGTCTTGAATCTCTGAATCAAACTCTTGCAATAGGAGCACCCACCGCATTAACCTTACCTTTGAATCCTTTTTGCTCATTAAGTACCGAAGCGCCGTATGATCGGTGTGGACAATCACCTTTGTACCCATCAAGTACGGGCAAAACTTCTCCATAGCAAAGACAATAACAAGGAGCTCTTTTTCGGTCACTGTGTAATTGACTTGGGCATCATTCATAGTCTTACTAGCATAGTAGGCTGGATGGAAGATTTTGTTGATACGTTGCCCCAAAACTGCTCCGACCGCCACATCACTTGCATCACACATGAGCTCGAAAGGCAAGCTCCAATTCGGTGTGGTGATAATAGGAATAGTAGTCAACTTGAACTTGAGCAATTCGAATGCCTTCATATAATCCTTTGAAATTTTGTGGCCAAGGACTATGCCTTCCTCGACCATGAAGTGACATTTCTCCCAATTCAAAACCTAGTTTGTTTCCTCACATCTTGCCAAAATCTTGTCCAAGTTGTCCAAGCACTCATCAAAAGAATTCCCCACCACGTAAAAGTCATCCATGAAGACCTCAAGAAAATCCTCCACCATGTCGGTGAAGATGGCCATCATACACCGTTGAAAGTCATCGGTGCATTGCATAACCCAAATGGTATCCACGAGAATGTGAAAGTACCATAGGGACAAGTGAAAGTAGTCTTCTCTTGGTCCTCAGGAGCAATAAGAATTTGATTGTAGCTGGAATATCCATCAAGGAAACAATAAAAAGCTCGTCCGACCAACCTATCAAGCATTTGATCAAGAAATGAAAGCGGAAAATGATCTTTCCGAGTGACTTTGTTGAGCTTCCTATAGTCCATGTAAACTCTCCACCTGGTGACCGTTCTTGTGAGGATCAACTCGTTCTTGTCATTTATTACCATAGTTATGCCCCCTTTGTTTGGGACACATTGCACCAGAGAGGTCCACGAGATATCGAAAATGGGGTAAACAACCCCGACATCCAACCATTTTATGATCTCCTTATTCACCACCTCTTGCATTGCTTCATTTAATCTTCTTTGATATTCAATGGAGGGTTTGGTATCCTCCTCCAAAATAATCTTATGCATGCAAAAGTCGGGTCTTATACCCTGAATATTCGCCAGTGTCCATCCTATAGCTTTCTTCCTCTTTTGAAGCACCGCCAAAGTAGAATCTACCTGCACGTTAGTCAAGTAAGAGGAAAGAATAACAGGTAAAGTATAATACGGGCCAAGAAACTCATACCTGATATGTGAAGGCAATGGCTTTAACTCCAAAGTGGGAGGCTCATCAATTGAGGGCTTTGTTGGAGGAGTCTTCCGGTTCTCAAGGTCTAAGGACAATTTTCGGAGTTCATAAGTCTACGACCCCATTCCTTGTAATGCATTTACACATTCCACAAAGCCTTCCTACTCATCATCATCATGATTAAGCAATACGGCCTCCAAAGTATCATCAACATTCATCATGGCACTAGCATCATTAACAATCACCTCGGTCACTAAGTCCACAAACGAACAAACTTCATTGTTATTTGGTTGCCTCATATATTTGCATACATGGAAAACCACCTTTTCATCGCCCACCAGGAAGGTGAGCTCACCAGCTTCCACATCAACAAGAGCCTTCCCCTTAGCAAGGAAAGGTCTACCCAAGATAATAGGCACCTCATAGTCTACTTCGCAATCAAGAATCACAAAGTCCGCCGGGAGGATGAACTTATTAACACGAACCAACATATCATCAATAATACCCAATGGTCTCCTCATAGTACGATCCGCCATTTGTAACCTCATAGATGTGGGTCTTGGTTGCCCAATTCCTAAACTTTTGAACATCGAGTAGGTCATCAAATTGATACTCGCCCCTATATCACATATAGCTTTGGCAAAGTGGCGCTTCCAATAGTGCAAGGGATTGTGAAAGCGCCGGGATCTTCCAATTTCGGAGCCATTGAGTGCACAATAGCACTCACTTGATGTGTCATCTTGATAGTCTCACAGTTTATTAATCTTTTCTTTGTCACCAAATCCTTCATGAACTTTGCATAGCCGGGCATTTGTTCCAACGCCTCAACCAATGGCACATTAATGGATAAGCTCTTCATCATGTCAATAAACTTCTTGAATTGGTTCTCGTTATTTTGCTTGGCGAGCCTTTGAGGGTATGGAGGAAGAGGCCTTGGCATTGGTGCCTTGGCCTTTGGCACTACCGGTTCCGGTATGTCAATCACGTGTTCCCTAGATGAGTTCACTTCTTCTTGAGTCTCCTCCACATTTTCATCAATATCAATTTTCACTTCTTCATTAGCATGAACCACATTGCTTGGAATTTCATCTTCTTGAATCACTACATCATCATCCACAATTCTTCTTTGGTTTGATGTTGTTGCCTCCCCACCTTTTCCATTCCTTGTGGTTAAGGCTATGGCATGTCCCGTGTTGTTCCCACTCTTCGGGTTCACCACCGTGTCACTAGGTAGTTCCCCCTTAGGACAAATGTTTAAAGCTTGTGAGATTTTCCCTAATTGAATCTTCAAATTGCGGATTTAAGTATTGTGAGAGGACAGTTGAGCATCCGAGTCGGTATTTTTCTCCATCATTTGTTTGAACAAAATTTCAATCCGTCCCATCTCATTATTGGAAGAGCTAGAACCATGAGACGGATAAGGAGGCGGGTTGTTTGGCTGTTGATACATCTGGGGCCTTTGAAAGCCCGGCCCCCGATTCCTTTGGTTATTGTTCCAACCCCCTTTGTTGTTGCCTCCCTAATATCCTTGGTTGTTGCCACCCCAATTGCCTTGGTTGCCTTGATTGTTACAATTGCCTTGATTATTGTTATTGTTCCAATTACCTTGATTGTTGGTACCACTATTTCAATTGCCTTGATTTTCTTGAGATCGCCATTGTTGTTGATTCGGGCCTTGAGGGTTGTTTCTTTGCCCTTGGTAGTTATTCACATATTGTACTTCTTCCTCTTATTCATTATATGATTCGTCTTGGTCAAACCCAGTATCATCTTGCACAAATTGTTCCACACGGTTTTGCACTTGTTGACCCTTTTGCCTTCGCTTGTTCACCATTATATTGACACCTTTCATTGCATTTACTTTCTTAGGACCTTGAACATGTTGAAGTTGAGCTTTGGTTAATTGATTCATTGTAGTGGTCAACTCGGCAATTGCTTGCCCATGATCATGCAATTCTTTGTGTAGGTGAATCATATTTGGATCACCTTGAAGAACATTTTCTCTACTTTGCCATGCCGATGAAGTATCCGCCATTTCATCTAAGATTTCACAAGCTTCGACATATGGTGTTGTCATGAGATTTCCACCGGCAAGTTGGTTGAGCACACATTGATTGGTAGTATTGATCCCCTTGTAGAAGGTTTGTTGAATCATAGCCTCAGTCATGTCATTATTCGGGCACTCTTTCGCCATAGTGTGGTACCTCGCCCATATCTCGTGCAAAGGCTCATTGGATTCTTGTTTGAATGCTAGAATTTCATCTCTAAAAGTAGCCATATGCCCGGGAGAAAAGAACTTGGCAATGAATTTTTTTGCCAATTCATCCTATGTATGGATAGAATGGTTTGGCAATCTTTCTAACCAGTCCAAGGCTTTTCCCCGTAGAGAGAAGGGAAATAGGCTCAACCTTAGAGCATCCTCGGAGTTGTCATTTTTAGGTTATGTTTGAACACCTTAGAATAAATAGCCGTTTTTCTTTACTATTTTGGGTAACTTTGTAATAGTTTATCATTTTAACATTAGATTTTCTTCCCTTAATCATCTATTATGAGTTTTATCTTAGTTTCTTCTTTAATTTCTTCATTTCCTATGAGTACCTAAACCCCTAGCTAGGGTTGTGACCCAACCCTAGTATGGGTATCTAATGGGTGATTGATTTATTGCTTATTTATGATTGGATATATGATATTTAGCCTAGTTCTTGCTTGAATTTAAGAATTAATGGTTGCAAACATTGATTCATGCCTAATTGACTAAGTCTCTACTTGAGAAAGAGAGATTAAGTCTAGAAAAACATGGCTAACAAGAAATTGGGATGAACTCGAGAAATTGATAGCCCCAATTAAAGGGTCGAATCTAGAGATAGTAAGACCCGACTTGAGCATCTATCACTTGTTTGGTGAGATACCCATTTGGACATGAGAAAGACAAATTGGGAAAAATTACTCAAACTACCGAGAGGTATAGAGTGAGTAATCATGTGTGATTGCTATATTGTATCCCGACCAACCAAACATGCCCTAAAACTCTCAATCCGGTAGGTAACCAAGTAGGCGAAAGTTACAACCCTTGATCTTTTATAACCTGAAAAACAACAATACCAAAAACATTATCCCTTAGCTTTACAATTACAAGCATTAGCATAAAAATTAGAAGTAGTAAAAAAACAACTGAATATGTGGAAGTGTAATCTTGGGCACGTCATATACTTAGACTAGGTATATACCTAATCCAACATAAAGCTCTCTATGGAATCAACCCCGACTCACGTTGGGTATTTATAATTGCATCGACCGTCTCACAATCCCAATCAGTGGTGTGAGTTTGGGCGACATCAATTTTTGGCGCCGTTCCCAGGGAACCAAAAATGGATTTAGCTATACATTTGGTTTTGTGTGTGATTTGTCTTGTTTTCCTTCTGGGTTACTAATTTTTTGTGAATCGATTGTAGGTACAAAAATGGCTATCAACAATGATCCTCTCGGAAACATGCCTTTGGGGGATGTGGACGTAGAAGATGACCCAGTGGAAGAGGTTCCTCTTGAGCCTCTAGCAAATAGACGAGGCCAACTGCCTCAAGACAACATTCTCGTTCCACCACCAAATCCACAAAGAGCGGATCCACACCGAGTGTTGCCGAATGAAGGGTATGCAAGTGCCATAGTCCCGCCCCGCATTAGGGCGGGCAACTTTCAAATCATAAATGTTATGCTCACATTGCTTGAGCAATGGGGATTCTTCACCGGAGCTCTGAATCAAAATGTGTACAAACACTTGAAAGGATTTGTGGACACTTGTTGGGGGAGTAAACAGACCTATTTATACCTAACTGAAATTATCAGACAAAATTGCCCCTGCGGAGGTTGTGCGGCCGCACAATTCTGTGGCGGTCCGCACTTTGAAGCTGACTTGACAGGGTGGTCTTCTGCGGCCGCATGAATCTGGGGTGCGGCTGCACTTCCTCTGATTGTGTGGACCGCATATTTCTGAGTGCGGCCGCACTCTTGATCTTGGGTTGGACATGGGAAATTTCTGCGGACCGCACATTTATAAGTGCGGCCGCACTTTTGCATTTTGCGGCCGCACAATAATAGTGCGGTCCGCACATCTTCAGGTCCTCAAAACACATCTCTCTGAACCTTGTCTTCTACGGCTGCACAATAATTGTGTGGTCCGCACTTTGTGAAGGAATTCTGACAGTGGCTCTTCAGAGTCTGTGGCCGCACACAGTATTGTGTGGTCCGCACTTTGGTCCATTTTGCCTTGTTTTGGTTCTTGTCTAATTTTTACTCTTTCTTAGTTAATTTTCATTTCTTTGGCTCGTTTCCCAATATTCCTACAAGAAAGCACATTTCATTAATTCTCGAGAATACTTTTAAGCATTTTTGAGCTAAAACGTAAGTAAAAGAAAGCAAATAAACAGTCAAAATCCTTACTTATCAAACCGCAGTCGATGAAGGGACCAAGGAACGAACAGAAAGGCCGTAGTCGAGGATGGGACGAAAGCCGAGGACGCAATAACTTTTCTTTTTTGGAACAAGGGGGCAGGAGATCTCGACCTCCTCGAAGATTCCCTGGCCGAAGTTAGGAAAACATAGGGAAAGGGGAAGATCAGCAAAGGTAAATAAAAAGGAAAGGAACTAAGACTTCGATAATAAAAGGGACATACTATATGCCCAAACCCCTTGAAGAAGCCTGGCCACTCGCGTATCCCCATGATATGGGGAGGAGCCGACCAACCCAGTCAGAAATGTCCTCGACCAAAGGAGGAGGCGAGTTTTTAGCTGCACGAGAAGAGGACCAGAGGTCAAAACCCACAAACCAAGCAAGGGAGAAAAGTCAGAATCCTACAAATAAGGAAACTAGGTACTTACGAGTACAATTCCAAACCTCAGGAAAACCGTCGACGTTGGCCACCACGTCCTCGGTTCTGACATACAAGAAGTTGAACAAAAATTAGCGGTTAGCTTTATCGTCCATCTTCACCACCAAGCACTTGCCTCCTCGGTGGCAAAGATTTAACATTGACCCCTTTAAAGGTTAGGGGCGAACAAGTATATTAAATGCTGAAGTGTGAGTTTGACCTCGGCCAGCTCGGCAAATTTGGTGAGCATACTTATGAGTTTGTAAATGTACGGCGCGAGCTAAGCTAGGAAAAAGCCGTAATAACGACAAAATTGCTCCGCCAGTAGAAGGAGATGGAGAGTATAGCCGACTTGGAAGGGGTAGGCGTAGAAGGCGCAGTACCAGGATGGTGGACCTGCACCGTATCCCAGCCAGATGAGATTAATTTGAGGTGATTGGGAATTCCGAACTTATCCCCAAGCTCTCCCAATTCCTTCTCCGTCATCACCGACCGAAAGGCTCCACGGTCGGCATCGGGCGATTTGGAGAAATCAGACCTAGTATCAGAGTTGTGAGAAACTATCTCCTCCACTAAAGCGAAGCTTCCATCCTCGATGGCGGCTGGAGAATTCTCCTCGTGAGGGGGAAACACCATCGCTAATGGGATCACATCACTTCCCTCACTAGATTCAGAAGGCATGTTAGATATATTTTAACAGAAGGAAGGGAAGTATCAAACAATGAAGAATTGAGAACGATGGAAATTACTGGAACAGAGAGGAGAGGTGTAAAGCCAGGGAAGAGAAAGAAAGGGATATGGGGTTTTCGGAATAAAAAACTTGAAACTTTGAAATCACACCCTAACATCTCTATTTATAAGAACTTGGGCACCAGAACCGAAATCGGTTCATCATTACCTAGCATCTGAACTGAAGCGGCAGGTTCAATCAAGGGTCACACACGAAATGAAGCAACACATTGAGAATATACATCATAATTACGCATGACGTCATGATGTCATCATAATTCGTGGACAACATAACTCCAACGAACCAACTGGGAAAATCGAAGCGTTTGAAATAAGTGGCCCACGTAGGGCCACGTTGCCATTTCACCGTAACCACTACGACCTGCACAACTTGCTCGATTGTTTCGACCACGACGAACAAAATTCGCTCATCGAACCCGCTTGGAGCCGACCTAAATAAGCGGAGGGACTAACTGTATGGGTCAAAATCTGTCTTTAGAATATTTAAGCCAAGAAAATACTAAGGGAAGAGTTCCCAAGTCATCGTTTGTCTAGATGACCCAAGAAGCACCAAAGTCTGTGGTCGAAGAATCAACAAGAGTCGTAGTCAACAAGGGTTGTAGTCGAGGTGTCAACAAAGGACGAGGACGAGGTCGAGTACGTTTGACAGAGCCGTAACGGCTAGTTTTCAAGATAGGATATTAAAGAGAATATTCTAGTGGATATTCTCTGTACTCGTACTATTAGAGTTTCTTAGGAACATGCCCCATATAAATAGAAAAAGAAACAATGAGAGGGGCATGTGATATTCATTTGTAAAGAACACACTTTGATTAAAAGATTCGTCTCTCTCTTGCTAAGATACGAACACCATCTTTTCACTAAGATTCTTGTCCATACTTTTTCATCAGATCCGAGAATAACTCGAATATTTAAGGATTTATCTATCATTCATCGTTGTTAGGAGGAACATCCACATATTTCATTCTTTATTGGGTGAATCATTCCTCATATTTACTTAAAAGTCATTTATTGTTGTTCATTATTATTGAATGCAACATTATTGCTCCTGATTTTTAGAACATTTATTACATTTAATCGCCATTGTCCGACTAGACCCACATGATATTTACTTTTTTTAACAACCTTATCGAATGATATTATTGTTAGCTAAGATTAACTTTTGTTCACATAGATTTAATTATTTGAAACAAGATCTATAATTTTTGGTCATACAACAGTTTCTTGTAAAAATATATGGTAAGACTGCGTACAATAGACCTTTATAATCCGGCCCTTCCCCGGACCCCGCACATAGCGGAAAGTTAATGTACTGGGCAGCCCTTTTTTTTTATTTTATGTATATGTTAAAAAGTTCACTAAATAAATTTTAAACTCAATAAATCCAATAAAATATGGTAGAATTTCGAACTTGAACCTATAATGTTGAAATCGGAAACAAAGCCTTAGGGTAAGTCCGTTTCTGAATTTGCAAATCATATGGTTGAGTGATAGGAAAAGAATTTGTACTAGAAGACCGAAAGATATCATTATTCTGAAAGGCCACACGGTTGAAGGTTAATGTATCTACTAAATTAAAGGTCCCCACTTGCCTGGAATTTATGTTTTAATTAAGTAGGGTTACATAACGTTAGGTACTATTCTAATATTAATACCCGTGATCATATGCCATTGTATTCGAATTCTTAGACAACTGGTCCCCTTGATTGACTGCAACAAGTCTGCATCATCACCAAGTTATGTTTCGAACAATTTAAATCAAACCAAATTCTCTATAATTTAACTCCTTTAGTTGAAACATCGCATTGTGCTTTTTCTACAAAATATTTTTGGAGTATGTGAAGGTTTTTTCTTTAACATGTTAGTAAGTGGACAAAATAAGGTTCAGAGTTCTTTCAATTTATCGAAAGTGATGTCTACCACGTATGAATAAAGAAAAAGATAATTAAAGAAAAGGAAAAACTATGATCTATGATCATTGAAGGAGTGTATGATGGATCTAGTGATGACCAACTTTTCCAAGACAAAACAGAAAGAACAAGCAAAGAGTTTTTAATTAATCAAAATCCATCATATCAGGTATACTTCGAGCCCATGACCAAAAGTGTACAGAAAATAATAGAGCCAATTTAGTCAAGCTGCACGTAACAACTTTCAAACTTTGTTTCGGCGTTAAAAAAAATTAAAAGAAGATAAAAGGGTTCCCTAAAAATAAAGTTGTTTTGTTGATCATGACATGACTACTTATGTGTTCATTCTCACAGTAGACTCCATTAATTGCATTTAGAAAAAGTAATTATTTCAAGTACATATTTGAATGGGGGCTTTAGTTGGTGATATTTCAAGTTCAAGAAGAAAAAGTTCTTTCCAAAAGTTTTAAGTACAATGACCAAGAAAAAGAAGACCAACAAAGAAATAAAGAAATGCACTTCATGAAAGTGTAGTCAAGCTAAGACAAATTTCTTTATAAATTTAAATTAATATTAAAGAGCTTGGAAGAGAAAAAGGTTGTGGCTGGTTAGTCTTGCGTTCTCGGTCCTCAAGAGATCAAAGTAAATATTAGGACTCATATCCCTTTTGGCTTTTAAGTCAATATATCATTCCTTCAATTTGAAAGAATAGTCACTATCGAGCAGAGGAAAGCTAGTTATACTTTAGAAATTATGAATTCAAATGTAATAATTTTTAAAATCTTAGTGATTTTTTCGGCTCTGCTAGGGGGAGTCTGTTAAATGTCCTGAGCAAATATTATACGTTGGTATGGCATTTTATGTTGGAAATTAATACACATACAAAGTGTCCGACAGAAATTAAAGTTGTAGCTAGTCCATCTGGTTTTGGGTCAAAGAAAGGAAAAAAAGGAAAAGATGCGTCAGAGACTTCAGCTTAGATTTAAAAAAAGAAGAAGTTAGACGAAGCTACTCTTGATTCTTTGACCTGTTAACTCAAGATCTAGCAAAGCGGTAGTTCCTCTTCATTTCTTGTGAGTAGGGGTGTCAAATAGGATGTTTGGTCGGATATGAACGGGTCGAAAATGAGTAATTTAAAAACGGATAAATTATCCGATCCGACTGGTATTTGAAACGGATAAAAAACGGGCGGATAATATGGATATCCATATTATCCATGACTTCTTGAATATGATCACTTTTGGGAGAATTCCTAATCTTCCCAACTTGAGGAATCCCCAATTTAAGGCTTTCCAAATGTAAAAATTAAACATATTATTTATCCATTTGGTTAACCATTTTCTAAGTGGATAATATGGTTCTTATCCATATTCGACACGTTTTTACAAAGTTCATTATCCAATCCATTTTTTAATGAATAATGTGAATGGATAACTGTTTTTTTTAACTATTTTGTCACCTCTACTTATGAGATTAAGGTAAGTATTTGTTTCTTTCAAGTTCTAAATTCGTCCAACATTCGAAGTTGGTAAATGTTTAATGGAAGAGATATATGCGGATATGTCTAATAACCCTAACCTACTCTATGCGAGTTTGGCCAAAGATTGTTAAAGATTGACGAGTGACGACTAACATAAAAGTAATACGATGATAAGACTCTCAACTAACTAAATTGAGTACCATGAAAAAACTAAATGTATGGATATATTATAAAAATAAATAAAATAATATTTAGTTATTTTAATTATAAGTAAAATACTTAAGTAAAAATATATTATATAGTATATAATATAGAAGGTATTACATAGAGAATTCATAATATCAAGGGAATAATAGACTTTTCAAGTGAAAGTATTAAAACACTTGGCCAAACTGACTTTTATAATAAATAGAGGAAAGTAAAATGATTTTTGTGAAACAAAAGAAAGAAAAATAATTTTTGGGTAACGAACACAAAGTTGAATGATTTTTACGTAACAAAAAAAAATGACATTTGCGTAATAAACACAAAATTGAATAACCGGCCCTGAAAATTACTCCCTGATATTTTAACCTCTAACCAATTCCTAAACTTATATATGTGTTAAAGCTGTACAGAGGGTTGCCTTGGCCTTTATGTAAGACGTTTTTCGTTTGGAGAAGGTAGAATTTTGTTTTGCACGCTTAACCTATTAACTTGAAAAGTTAGTAATTTCAATTTTGATATACTTCATGGTCCCAACACTATCTTTGCAAAGACAGATATTTTTGCTTGATTTTTCTTAACCAGAAACAACTTTAGTTGTTGAACCAGTTGATTCTAAGATGTAATCAATGAATTATCAATTCCACAACATAAATCATTCATCTATTTAAAAATGAAGGGAATGGAAACTAGCCTGGAGCTCGATGGTTTGTTTGGATTTTACTTTTTTCTAGAGAACTGCGGCTATTCTCGTCAAAAAAGGAAGGAAAATAAAGCTGCAAATCTTATTTAATCAACTGGAGTAGGCCAAAGAAAACTGAAGGCCTAACTCTAGAGAAATTTACCTACCATATTAAAAGTTTGAGGTGGACTGCGCACGTGGGAAATATCTCATAAGTAAAATACTTCCGCTTCCGCAATAATAACAATTTCAAAAATCAGATTATGTTTTTTTGACTACGATATTTCCAAACACTTCCAAGATATTTTAACTGAAAAATTGAGTTTTAAAGTAACTTTCGTGTAGCTAGATTCAAAATTAACGTTAAAGTTAGATGTTTGATCCTCATATTTAAAACTTCGCCATCCTTTCATAACAGGAAGTATTATTTTCAAATGATTATGCCCACATTGGAAGTAAATTTCATAGAAAGTCATTTTAGCTTTGTGTTCATTACCCAAAAGTCACTTTTGTTTATTCGAAAAATGGATAGAGTTGATTTTTTATGTAGTTCTAAGGATACGTGATATAACTTGGTACAAATTAAAAAAATAAGTAGAAATATATCGAATATTGACCGTAAAAAAGGAATGAATACAAACCTAAATTAAGTAGAGAATGATTTATAAATGAACAAGATGAACCAATGTCCAAAGCCCATAAAAGGATAATATTTACTATATGTGTGTAAATCTCAATAATCTCTGAAATGTGAGAGTGTATTAATCTATGGATGTCGAATGCCCTATGAAGAAATGATAACCTACTCTTAATATAATATAGTGGAAGAATCCTACTTTGGATATAATTAAAAATACATAGTGAGGATCTCATGATAGATTAGTTAATTGGCTTTTCCTTGATTTTCGCCGAGATTCTCTCCCCAAATGCGGCTATAACGACTTTTTGTCCCTTGGATCGAGCCCGAGCTCAGCCGCTCTCGATCGTGATCGGCCTCTACTTGCTCGACCTCTATCTGGGCTCGATCTTGGTTTAGGCCGATCTCGGTCTTGATCGGTCTCTATTTACTCGACCTCTATCTGGGCTCGATATCGATCTTGGTTGATCCCGACCTTAGTTGATTTCTAGGGCTTGAACTCAGCAGCCCGACTTCTTATCATAGCTCGATACTATAATGATGAATCTCGGTCCATTATGCCCCAATCTTGATTAGTCACACGAAGGGCAAACTCGGTTTTAACCGTATACAGATAGTCCCCTCATTTCTCGGAAAGAATGTGGCGAGAAACGATATGATTTTTCAACCTCTGACTAGATACACACTGACGTCTGCGTCAAGCCCGATTATGATGTATGTGACAAATGTCCCGTCGGTTCAGTTACCAAGGCATTAAATGTGTGTCAGTCGATGGTCGGCCACTGCCGATTTTGAACCGTCATTGCGAAATCTATAAATAGCCCCCCTTCTTCATTATTTTAAACCTTTACTTTCAACTCTTCTCATTCCAATCTTCACAGTTCTTCGCCTTCTCCAAAGTTCTCTATTTCCAGCTTTAAGAATTTCTTTGCTTGTTCTTCGCCAAACACCAAAATATTTCAATTTCCCATCTTCTTTGTTCTTGAAAATTTAGGTGGCCAAGATATCTAAAACTATTCCTCAGAAAGAGGCTGCTTCCTCATCTTGGCCGGCCGGTGAAAAACCGGTGGTGGAGCCATGCCTCGAAGAACTCGTTCCCGGTGGATGTGTTGTCGACTCTGACTTTAAGGTCAAGAAACCTTAGGCGTAGGCTTAATGGTCGAGTGAGTGTTTGCTCGAATTCGAGTTAATGTAGCCCTTAGTCTTAATGGTCAAGTGCGTGTTTTCTCGAACTCGAAGTAAGAGTAGCCCTTAGGCTTAATGGTCGAGTGAGTGTTTGCTCGAACTCGAGTTAATGTAGCCCTTAGGCTTAATGGTCGAGTGTGTGTTTGCTCGAACTCGAAGTAAGAGTAGCCCTTAGGCTTAATGGTCGAGTGAGTATTTGCTCGAACTCGAAGTAAGAGTAGCCCTTAGACTTTTACGGTCGAGTGAGTGTTTGCTCGAACTCGAGTTAGTGTAGGCTTTAGGCTTAATGGTCGAGTGAGTGTTTGCTAGAACTCAAAGTAAGAGTAGCCCTTAGGCTTTGTGGTCGAGTGAGTGTTTGTTCGAACTCGAAGTAAGGTGACCCTTAAGCCTGTTTACATAATAGATCGGGAACATGACGTAGAGAAATCTTTCTGAGATATGAGATATCGGTAAAGAAGAAATTTCTCTTTATAAGTCATTATACATGTGTTCATGTTTTGTGCCAGCGCTCGAGCAAACTATGCGGGCATGGTTCGTTTGACCATATGGCCCTTACAAATTTTTCCTATCGAGACCTGTTGCCATGAAGTAACTTTCTTGCATCGAACTTGATATATTCGAGGGCAATGCCCCCCAGTATTCGAGGTTGATTGTAAAGAGGCCTCGGATACTGTTGAATTGTTCTAAGTTAGCATGATCGATGGTTGCCACATTAAAAACCTTGCTAAAAAATCCATTTGGGACAAAACCGGTCTAAGGAAAAAGAGTGCAATGCGTGCTTTCAGACCTAAAGGCATCGAGTTGAAGAATACATCCCTGTTTCTGGTCGAACACCTGCATGGGTTAATTTCGAAATACAAATGAACATGGGAGGGTCATACCTTAGCAGCAGTATCATTTTAGGTGCGATACATTCTAATTGCTCGGTAGTTGTTTGCCTTTTATCACATCGAGCTTCTAGGATCCTTTTTTGACGATTTCGAGAACCTAATATGGTCCTTCCCAGTTCGGACCCAGTTTTCTTTCATTCGGATTTTCGGGTGTGTAGGGTGACTTTCCTTAGCACCAAGTCCCCGATTTTAAAATGTCGAAGATTGGTTCTTCGATTGTAGTATCTTTCGATCTACTATTTTTGGGCGGCCAATCGGACGAAAGTGGCCTCTCGTCTTTTGTCCAATAATACTAGGCTCGTGTTCATGGTCTCGTTATTCGACTCCTTTATTGCATATCGAAACTTTATGCTAGGTTCTCTGACCTTAACCGGGATAAGAGTTTCGGCACCATAAACCAACGAGAATGGCGTTGCTCCAGTACTGGATTTTGATGTTGTGCGATATACCCATAGGATCTCGGGTAGTATTTCTCTCCATTTTCCTTTGGCGTCGGTCAATCTCTTCTTAAGATTTTGGATGATGGTTTTGTTGGTCGATTTGGCTTGTCCGTTCCTGCTGGGATGATACGGTGTTGATAGGATCTTTTTGATCTTGTGATCCTCGAGAAATTTAGTTACTTTGTTGCCAATGAATTGTTTTCTATTATCACATACAATCTCGGCTGGCATCCCGGATCGACATATGATGTGGTCCCAAATGAAGTCTATCACTTCTTTTTCTCTGACTTTTTCGAAAGCTTGTGCTTCAGCCCATTTAGAGAAATAATCAGTCATAAAAAAAATAAACTGAGCTTTACCTGGGGCTGATGGGAGGGGGCCGACGATGTCCATTCTCCATTTCATGAAAGGCTATGGAGATAGGACCGAGTGGAGTAGCTCCTCGGGTTGATGAATCATGGGCGCATGTCTTTGGCATTTGTCGCATTTTCAAATAAACTCCCTCACATCTTTGCCAATATCGATCCAATAATACCCGGCTCTGATTGCTTTATGGACTAGCGAATCGACACCGAAATAGTTTCCACAAATGCCCTCGTGAATTTCCTATAGGATGTAATCGGTATCTCCTGGACCCAAACATATTGCCAACGGTCCATCGAACGTCCTTCTAAACAGCGTTCCGTCTTCGGATAGGGTGAACAGTGCTTCCTTTATGCGCAAAGCTCTCGATTCCTTTGGATTTGATGAAAGCTTCCCGTTCTTGAAGTACTCTATATATTTATTTCTCCAATCCCAGGTTAAACTTGTGGAGTTTATCTCGGCGTGACCTTTTTCGATTACCGATCTTATTAGTTGTACGATAATCCCCGAGTTGAGTTCGTCATCTTCGACGGATGAACCTAAGTTTGCAAGAGCGTCGACCTCGCTGTTCTGTTCTCGGGGTACATATTGCAAAGTCCATTATTTAAATTGATGTAGAGTCACCTGTAATTTATCCAAGTACCTCTGCATTCGATTTTCTCGGACTTCAAAAGTCCCGTTAACTTGGTTTACCACGAGAAGGGAATCACACTTAGCCTCTACGACCTCCGCTCCCAAGCTTCTAGCTAGTTCGAGACCTGCAATCATGGCCTCATACCCGGCCTCATTATTAGTCAATTTTGTAGTTCTGATAGACTGTCTAACTATATTACCTGTGGATGATTTTAGTACAATGCCTAATTCGGACCCCTTCATGTTCGAGGCACCATCCTTGAAAAGGGTCCAGACTCCCGAAGAGGTACCCGATTTTATCAGTAGCTCTTTTTCAATCTCGGGTACTAGGGCCGGTGAAAAGTTAACCACGAAGTTCGCCAAGATTTGAGATTTGATAGCGGTTCGGGGTCGATACTCGATACCATATCCACCGATTTCTATGGCCCATTTGGCCAATTGACCCGAAAGTTCGGGTTTGTACAAAATATTTCAAAGAGGATAAGTTGTTACAACATGTATTGGATGACATTGGAAGTATGGTTTTAGTTTCCTAGAGGCGCTTATTAAAGCAAGCGCTAATTTTTCTAAGTGTGGATATCTAGTTTCGGCCTCGCATATGGTCCGACTAACATAATAAATAGGGAATTGCGTACCTCTTTCTTCTCGAACCAGGGCTCCACTTACCGCTATCTCCCAGACAGCTAAGTACAAGTAAAGTTGTTCGTCCACTTTCGGGGTATGAAGCAGAGGCGGGCTCGATAAATATCGCTTTAGTTCCTCCAAAGCCTGCTGGCATTCCGGAGTCCATGCAAAGTTGATTTTCTTCTTAAGTAGTGAGAAAAATCGGTGGCTCCTATCTGAGGATCTCGAAATGAATCGTCTTAGTGAGGCTATCTATCACGTTAGCCTCTGCACGGCCTTTACATTATCTACTACCGTGATGTCCACGATAGCTTTGATTTTATCGGGGTTGATCTCGATTCCTCGATTGGATACCATGAAACTAAGAAACTTGCCCGAGCCAACCCCGAATGCATATTTTTCGGGGTTGAGCTTCATATTGTACTCCCTCAGTATATCGAATGTTTCCTGCAAATGCTTTAAATGGTCCTCTGCTCGCAGGGACTTAACCAACATGTCAACAATATAAACTTCTATTGATTTTCCTATTTATTTTTTGAACATTCGGTTTACTAGGCATTGATAAGTTGCACCAGCATTTTTTAGACCGAATAGCATTATGTTATAACAATAGGTACCGTACTTAGTGACAAACGAGGTCTTTTCCTAATCCTCCGGGTTCATCTGTATCTGGTTGTACCCGGAGTAGGCATCGAGAAAACTGAGAGTCTCGTGGCCGGCCGTGGCATCGATCGTACGATCAATATTAGGCAAAGGAAAAGAATCCTTAGGGCATGTTTTATTGAGGTCTTTATAATCTATACACATTCTATGTTTGTTTCCCTTCTTAGGGACCACCACCACATTTACTAGCCATTCGGGGTATTTTACTTCTCGAATGGATCCTATTTTAAGAAGTTTGGTTACCTCGTCCTTGATGAAGACATATTTAACCTCGGACTGGGGCCTTCTTTTTTGCTTTACCGGATGGAATTTCGGATCCAAACTTAGTTTATGAGTGGTTGTTTCCGGTGGGATCCCTGTCATGTTAAGGTGGGACCAAGAGAAACAGTTAATGTTAGCTATAATAAATTGAATAAGCTTTTTCCTGAGCTCTGGATCTAAACCCGTGCCCAGGTATACCTTTCATTCAGGAAAATATTTGATTAGCATGATTTGCTCCAGTTCTTCGACCGTTGATTGGGTAGCGTCGGAATCATTGGGGACCACAAAGGATCGAGGGACCCCATAGTCATCATCTTCGTTAGTTTTCAGATTCTCTAGTTAGGTTGAGGCTGATGTTTGTTATTGCTATTTGGTATCCCGTTCCTCCTTCGGATCTGATCCCTTTGTCGATGATAGTGAAGATATCGAAATCACTTCATCGATGACAAACATTTCTTTTGCGGCTGGTTGCTCCCCGTAGACCGTTTTGATTCCCTCCGATGTTGGGAATTTCAGAACCTGGTGAAGGGTCGAGGGCATTACTCTCATGTTGTGGATCCATAGCCTCCCGAACAGGGCGTTATATTTAGTATCGCCATTGAGTACGTGGAACTTCGTTTCTTGGATGATCTTGGCCACGTTTTCTGGCAAGATTATCTCGCCTTTAATAGTTTAACACGCCATATTAAATCTGTTTAGTGCTAGGGTTGCGGGCACGACCTGGTCATGTAGACCGAGTTTCTCTACGACCCTTGATCAAATGATGTTAGCCGAACTACTTGGATCAATTAACACACGCTTAACTTGAGTTTTATTCATAAGTACAGATATTACCAGTGCATCGTTATGGGGTTGCATAATTCCTTCCGCGTCTTCATCACTAAAGGACAAGGTTCCTTTAGGTGTGTAATCCTAAGTTCGAGATCGCTTCTCTCTTAAAATAGACATCTTAGTGCATTTAAGCACTGGCCCCTGGGGGACATCTATCCCTTCGATGATCATGTGGATGATGTGTTGTGGCTCTTATTGTTCGTTTTGTCTATTGAAATCTCTGTTTTTGAAATGGTTTTTGGCCCAGTCTCTTAAAAATTCTCGAAGGTGCCCTTCATTGAATAAACGGGCTATCTCCTCTCTCAACTGCCTGCAGTCTTCGGTTCTGTGGCCATGGGTACCATGATATTTGCACATTTGATTGGGATTTCTCTGGGCTGGATCGGACTGCAGAGGTCAAGGCCACTTAGTAGCTTTGATGCGTTCGATAACCGACACGATGACAGATGAATCGATGTTGAAGTTATATTCTAATAATCTTGGTGCTTCCTTAGGTCCGATATGCCTGTCAAACCCATTCTTGTTCATCAACCCCCGAGACATTTGGCCTCGATCACTTCACCTTTTGCCTCGTACGGTGTTCCGTTTAGGTTCGCTACCCCTACGATCTCCGTTATACGGCCGATATCGATCCTTGATCGACCTTGGTTCTCGGTCGATGTCCCTTTTAATAACAGGCCCAGAACCCAACTGGTCATCTTCAACTCTGATCTTCGATTGATATCGATTGTGCACATCGGCCCAAAAAACAGCCAGGTACTCGATCAAATTCTGCTTCAACTGTCGTGAAGCCATCGAGCTTCGTTCGTTCAGTCCTTGAGTGAAAGCTTGTACAGCCCAATCGTCTGTGACCGGTGGTAGATCCATTCGTTCCGTTTGGAAACGAGATACAAACTTTCGTAGCATCTCGTTATCTTTTTGCTTTATCTTGAAAAGGTCTGACGTCCAGGTCTCGACCTTTATGGCTCCGGCATGTGCTTTTACGAAAGAATCTGCAAGCATAGAAAAAGAATCAATAGAGTTAGGCGGTAAATTATGATACCATATCATTTCCCCCTTTGACAGGGTTTCCCCGAACTTCTACAACAGTACGGATTCGATCTCGTTGTCTTCTAGATCGTTCCCTTTATTGGCACATGTATAAGAGGTGACATGTTCGTTGGGGTCGGTCGTTCCATTATATTTAGGAATTTCGGGCATGCGAAACTTCTTGGGGATCGATTTAGGATCCGCGCTCGGGGGGAAAGGCTTTTGTACGAATTTTTTGGAATCTAAGCTCTTCAATACCAGTGGTGCCCCCGGGATCTGATCAACCTTGGAGTTATAAGTTTATACTTTTTTGTCGTTTGCTTCAATCCTCTATTCTCCTGACTCAATTTATTTTGTCAGTTCCTCTAATATCTTAATAATTTTGGGATTAGTCCCTGATTCTTGATTATTTGATCTTACTACAGCTGGCCCCGTTTTATGGGTGGCTTCTCGGGGTGGACCGGGCTCGGCCCTACTCGGTGCCTGGGTTTGGCTCTGCAACTGAGCTATCGCTACTTGTTGAGCTTGCAACATTTTGAAAATCATACGCAGGTTGATCCTGGCTTCTCCAACATTTTGGGTATTTCGAACTGCAGATCGAGTTCCACCATGAATGTTGTTTTCGGGGTCGGAAAGATAGTTTGCCTCGATGGCTACATGTGAATTAACGTCAATTAGATATAAGGACCGAGCTCCAACGGGATCGGCGGGTGGCCTTTTATCCCCGGTCATCAGCATATTGTTCTCATTTTGAAGGCCAGCTTCATTGTCGATAGGTAGGGCCATTGATTGAGAGTTTGTCATTTTTAACCTGAAATCAAAGATACTTCTAAGAGCAAGTATAAAATGGTGTGTTTTGCAGAGATTCATACCAAATAATCACTGTTATCCTTAGCCCCACGGTGGGCGCCAAACTGTTTACTCGAAAAACAGATAGAGTTAAATTTATACGTAGTTCTAAGAATGCGTGATATAACTTGGTACAAATTAGAAAATTAAGTAGAAATATATCAAATATTGACCGTAAAAAAGGAATGAATACAGACCCAAATTGAGTAGAGAATGATTTATAAATAAACTAGATGAACCAATGTCCAAAGCCCAAAAAAAGATAATATTTACTATATATGTGTAAATCTCAATAATCTCTGAAATGTGAGAGTGTATGAATGTATGGATGTCGAATGTCCTCTGAAGCAATGATAACCTACTCTTAATATAGTGGAGGAATCCTACTTTAGATATAATTAAAAATACATAGTGGGGAGCTCATGATAGATTAGTTAATTGGCTTTTCCTTGATTTTCGCCGAGATTCTCTCCCCAAATGCGGCTATAACGGCTTTTTTGTCCCTTGGCTCGAGCCCGAGCTCGACCGCTCTCGATCGTGATCGGCCTCTATTTGCTCGACCTCTATCTGGGCTCGATCTTAGTCTATGCCGATCTCGGTCTTGATCGGTCTCTATTTACTCGACCTCTATCTGGGCTAGATATCGATCTTGGCTGATCTCGACCTTAGTCGGTTTCTAGGGCTCGAACTCAGAAGCCTGACTTCTCATCATAGCTCGATACTACAATGACAAATCTCGATCTATTATGTTCCAATCTCGATTAATCACATGAAGGACAAACTCGATTTTGACCTATACAACTTTAATGATAAGTAAGAGTGAAGTTGTAAGAGTAGACCGTAGAGTACAACATGAATCTCATTTCTTGAATGGAGGATTTAGATTTTACTATAATAAAAAAGAAATAAATAGACTTGAAAAGTAATAGAAGTAGTAGCTGTAGTTTCATGTTTAGTAACCTACTCTACGTCTGAACCAATTATACCTATAACTCTTTCTATCCAAATGGGCTGCACTTAGCTTCACTAATAGGGGTGATATAAATAGTTTTGTTTGGGCCTAATTGGTTATGGATCCAAAAAAGTGGGGTCACTTTTCGAACACACTGTCTCTACTCTAGGACACCAAACCACGAACTCTCTCTAGGGCTAGTAACTGAGGACATATTTAATAAATCGAACGTGTTTAATTTATTGTTAACTTATTTCTGTAAGGAGATCTAGAAAAGTTAGATGTGCAGAATGAGAGGGTGTAAATTAGCAAGGTTTTAGTTGTTTGCATCTACTTAATCCTTCACTTATTTATATATGGATTTAAGATTATAATTCAACGGGTGCAAGCGTGGATAAACATCGGCAGTTGGTATTTTTTTTTCCTATTTCATTTGTAAATGGGTTAAACATTTTAATTCAGTAGGTAAGTACCATTGTATATATATTCTTTTCCTTTTATGTTATCACCCTCTAGCAGTGGCGGGACCAGAATTTTTATTAAGGGTGTCAAAATATATAAAAGTAGACATACCGAAAAATTAAGGAGATTCAATACATAATATATATATACATATAAAATTTTCTTTTTATCAACCTACACAGTATATTTTTCCGCGAAGGGGTGTCGTTTGACAATCCTTCCTATAAGGTGTGGCTCAGCCACTGCCCTCTAGTACATTTATTTCCACGGCAAATGGCCAAATATACCCATGTACTTTCAAAAATAGTCTAAGAATATCTTTCGTTATACTATTGGGTTATCTATACCCATGCAGTCATACTTTTGGTTCAAATATACCCCTCATTTAAACAGAGGGACACGTGTCATCGTCCTGTTGACCAATTTTAAATATCTTCTAATTAATTAAAAAGGCCCATTACCCATACCCGAAAAGCAATTTTCTAAAGCAATTTTATTTTTCGTAAAAACTTTAAAAAACTGATTTTTTTTATTAAAAACTGAAAAAAAACGAAAATATTTTTTTTCCAGTTTTTACAAAAAAACATGCTTTAAAAAAAACTGAAAAATATTTTCTAAAACAATGTTTTTGTAAAAACTGAATAGCAATTTTCTAAAGCAATATTTTTGTAAAAACTGGAAAAAACTGAATGTTTTTTTTAACTAAAAACTGAAAAAATCGAAAATACTTTTTTAAGTTTTTAGAAAAATATTGCTTTAAAAAACTGAAAAATAATTTCTAAAGCAATTTATTTTTGTAAAAACTAAAAAAATAACTGAAAAGCAATGTTTTTGTAAAAACTGAAAAAACATATATTTTCTTTTTTTCAGTTTTTTGTTAAAAAAAAATCAGTTTTTTCCAGTTTTTAATTGCTTTAGAAAATTGCTTTTCAGTTTTTTTTTTCTAGTTTTTACAAAAACAAATTCAGTTTTTTTTAAAGCAATTTTTTTGTAAAAACTGGAAAAAAAATCTTTTTGTTTTTTTTTCCAGTTTTTAGTAAAAACAAAATTCAGATTTTCCATTTTTTACGAAAAAAAATTGCTTTTCAGGTATGGGAAATTGGTGTTTTTAATTAATTAGAAGATATTTAGAATTGGCCAACAGGACGATGACACGTGTCCCTCTGTTTAAATGAGGGGTATATTTGAACCCAAAGTATGAATGTAGGGGTATAAATAACCCAATAGTATAACGAGGGGTATTCTTAGAAGTACCGTTATTTCAAGGAGTGTTGTAACTTGCAACTAGTATAGGCCTAGCTTATAGATGAAAGTTATAAGCATGGAAATGTTAGAGGGGTGGGAAGGGGCTCATCCAAATCCTCTTCCCAGAAAAATTACAATGTATATACAATGTGTTGTTATCTTGATGCAACTATAGTTATCTTGTTCAAGTAAAGAATGTAAGAGAGAAGTATACAATGTGTTGTTATTTCTTGAAGACAAACTTCAAGAGGCTGCTCTCAGCATAAATACACACCAAAAGAATACAGTGGCCCACATATATATGCTATCAACTTTAGCACAATAGAACTAGGTTATCCATAAAACCCTAAAAGATAGGTTTCGCCAAGAGAAATTGGGGTTAGAAATGAAATCTTGAGCAGGATAACTTTGCATTTTGACTGTAATTAACTTGAGTACTTGTTTCAACCCTCTGGAGAGAGAAACTAAGGCATTCAATAGGCTAGAATAAGAATTTCTTCAAGAGAAATTGGGTTTATCCCTTCTAATATGATAATAAGCAGGTTAACCATACATTTTAACTAAAGCTTGTGTAACTTGTTTCATCTTTCTGGAGAAAGAAAGTACAAACAGTAACTAAGGATAAAAAGAGTTACTCATCCAAATTGTAAACTTCTCACACAATACTGGCTCCTCATAAACAGATTCAAGTGATGTGGCACGCTTTCTCAAGATCAATTGGGCGCATACATGAAGAAAATGAAATTTTTATGCACAAACCCAATCACGTGACCCTAATTTAGAGCTTACCACTTTGCTTAAAGCAATATTATGAATTGGATAAGAGATCAGGACATGGTTACAACAATGTCTTAAAAAAAGCAAACAAAGATAGCAGACTCTCTGGCTATATATGCATAAGATGTGCAACATATCCTCTACTTTTAATAATTTTAATAAGCTTCCTCTTCATATTTGAGGCTTACTTAGATTAAAGAAATGCAATGCCCTACCTTCAGATTCTAATGTCAGATACACAAAACACATCCTGTCTTACTTTAATATCATACATGTAAATGACAAAAACGCATTCACAAAATATTAGGAGGCCTAATTAGGCCTCATGTCCCCCTCATTCATGTATATATTACTTTTTCTAAATTTCAGTATGCGGGTAGAGGTCGACCTAACCCCCCCCCCCCCCCCCAAATAACAATGGCAAAAGTGTTGGATAGGAGACCAGTGCAAGCTTCAACATTGAGAGGTGAATCTAGAGTAGGTTTTGTGAATTCAACTTAACTCTCTTTTTTCAATGCGAACACGCAAAACAAATGAAATAAGACGTGTCTTTCTCTATATATACACACATATTTAGAAACATAATGACCATAAATCTTGGATTCATCTCTGTAATAACCACATTTTTGAATATATTAGCACCCCATGCATAAGTAAGTCTACCTCATTTTTAGAAATAGAGATACACACATTGTTTAGACTTAACAAAATATTGCTACTCCTCATCTTTTGTGCAAGATTCTCCTTTTGCGGCTTGCAGGTTTCTAAGAAGCATAACCTGACATGTACAGTCTATTGTTGACTGACTGTCAAGTAGTATACATTTGAAACCTGCCTCTCAGTTCTCATTGTCAGAAGTTAATTCTCTTTTAATATGTGATCATGGAGTACTCGCACCTAACAAAGTTCTACCTTAAGTTAAACATTAATTACAAGACCCTTTTCAATCATTTAAGAATCTGTCAAGCTAAGTATGAAAAGACTTTTTAAAGCTATAATGTTAGGCTTAGAACACTTAATTAATTTCCTAGGGATTGTCATTGCAGGGGATATAAATAATATTTTTTACTCATTTCTCTTGAGAAAGTAATAACATAATCTATATATGCTTGTACTCCTATAATTAGTAACCTCTTTCCACTGTGATTCATAAACATTTTGTTATATAGATGTTAATTAAGACATGCAGTTTTGCTATCAATATGTATGTTCTCCAAAAATGATCTTCTATATATATGATTAGTAGAACTCATGATTTTCTGTGTGCACTGCCATGTAACAGCCAAAGGTATTGAAGTCTTTTTTGGAAGTAATTAAAACTCTTCAGTCTTTTCAGTCAAAAGAAGAAACTCCAAGTTTAATAGACAGCTTATGATTTAACACCTAAGAATAATCAAAATCACCCAAGAATGTCAAGAAAAGTTAGAGTAGCAAGTGATCATTTACAGCTAAAAACCTTAAAGAAGCACCCAAGTGGTATTCTGAACTGATCTTCTAACCTTCAAAAAAGGGAAAGTACACAGTAACAACTAGGTTTCTATAAGCACTGATAAGGTCTACTAGGTGTAAAATCTGGCTAGGTCCTCTTAAAAGCCAAAGGACTCAAAACAAAAGGCAGATTTATTAAAATATACTAATAATATTCTAAATATATTCAAGGTTACACATGACCTAAGGAAAAACAATTGTAGGCATAACCATAGGCTTATGATGGTTTTGAACATTCTAGGGTTTCTAGCTCATTTATGAAAGCTAGCAGATATTTCATGTCATAAAGTGTGCTTTCAGCAATACAAAAATTGACAGAGTAATTAATGTTCACCCATGATTTGTTTTTGAAGACCTAGATACTGATCAAGAATGTTGAAGATATCTGAAAGCCACTGACTGAAGGTCATCTCCATCATCTTGAAATGTCCATCGACTGTTGTGATGATCTGTTTGCATGTCATAAGAATCTATTGAACAAGAACCCTCTTCAAAATTTGACATATTTTCCTTGGGAAGCACCATATTATGATAATTCTCCATATGGTAATTAGTTGATGTCATGTTTTCATGACTTCCATAATATGGGGTTAATCCAATATTGTTACTTGTCAAGCTAGAATCAAATTGGGGCATATTGGTGTTGGAATTTTCAGACTGATGAAACCAACTTTGAAGATCTTGAAATTTTTCATAATTAGGGCTTGCATAGTTGGAACCATTTTGCAAGTTTTGATGAGCTGCTTGTTCCTTTAGAGAAGCAAGTTGTGCTTGTAGATTGACTACCTGTGAAATCATGAAACAAAGAACAAAAAACTCATAAATTCCAGGACTAATTAACAAGCATCAAAGGTTCAATTGACAATTTTGAAGCTTACTAACCTGCTGTTGAAGGGCAAAAATATGGGAAACACATCCATAAATTGGATCTTGAAGTCTAGCTTGAGCTTCATAAGCAATTGTGACAGCCGCTTCGCCACGATCACTCACAGGTATATGAGCAAGAAGTTTTGATACATTACTTGCCCCAAAAACCTTATGGATGGCTGAAAAATGAGTAGCACCTTGTTCATAGCAAAAGTAAGGGGCAAAAACACAACCTTTAACACATTTTCTTCTCAAAAACTTGCAAGCACCGCAAGGGGAACCTGCAGAGCCTGTCATCTTCTAATTGATCTTAATTAGTAAGTTTCATATGCTGGTACTGATGATAATCAGAATTAATTAATTTTTCTGAGTTCTTAGATAAGTGCAAGCATTATCACCATGTTTATAAACACTAGAGGAGGAGGAGGTGGATCATAAAATAATGAATACATAATTAATTAATTGATAGTGGTTCCCTTATTGGGCGACAGATTTAATTTGTTTGTATTATAAAATTCTGTTTACCCTTTCCATTCTCAAATTTTAATACTGCCCTTTGAGATTCCATTTAACATCCTAAAAGGACAAAATTAGAGGTAGCATAAACCAAACCATACATCTCTGCTTGCTGCTTCATTGCTGGATCTTATTCAGCTCAATTTACATTTATTTCTTGCTTTTAGGAGAGGGCCAGAGGGGAAATAGATAAAGCTGTTAAGACTACCCACATACTTGTTCCTTTACTGATGCAAGATATATTTAGTTCTTGCGTTTGATTAAATCTTATCTGGTAGCTTTAACACTTTGAAAGTTATTTCTATCGACCTGTTTGTGATAGATGGACCTTGGGCTAACTCAACCTAAAAGCTAGCTCAAGAGACAGAGACGAGAATTGTTCAAGTTCATATAAGGAGACTACCCATTTTATTCATTGTCGACGTGGGATTCAACACACCCTCTCATGCCCACAGGGACATCTGGAGCGTGGACAATTATGGGGTCCCAAAATCAGAAAATCGGGATGGGTCCTGCTCTGATACTATAATAAATGGATCTTGGACCTAACTCAACCCCAAAAACTAGTTCAAAAGGCGAGAATTGTCCAAATCCATATAAGGAGACCACCCATCCCTTCATTGTCCGGACTCAACAGTTTGTCAAACTTTTAAATTTGATTATTTTTTGAAAAGTATTTTTTTTATCATACGTGGTTATTTAAAAAGTACTCTCGAAAGAGTAGCAATTTGTATTTGGCCAATTAATTTAAAAAGTAGCTTTGCTAATATTAGTTCAGCAATTTCTGTTCGGCCAAGATTCTAAAAGTGTTTTGCGAGAAAGTTATTTTTCAGTTTCTGAAAAACAACTTTTGCTGCCACTCAAAATTATTTAATTTTTTAAAAAAGTTTTGTCAAATATTTCAACTCTCTAAAATACACTTTTTATTTGGAAAAAGAAAAATACTTTTGGCCCTTCCTAAAGCTCAGCCAAACAGGCTAATATAATGTAGTTTAACCTATAATAGCATGTTAATTAATATTTTTATCATATTACTAATTCCGGCTTATTATAGAGTTTACCATTAATTATCTTATAAATAATTTGCTTGCGCAAATATTGCTTAGTAGGAGTACCTCATAAAACTAAAACTCATCGTTAAAAGTGTTTTATACCATTGTCTAATCAAATGCGGAAAAGTGCCTGACTGCCTGCTATATCTAGGACGCACAGTTTCTCCATAGAGTAAATTCTCGGAAAGTAATTAGTGGGAACAGAGTTTCGATGATAACCCACAATCAATTATTAGAGGTTAAGAGTAAGGATAATTTTTTTTTGGACTAGTCCAGTTATGAGTAAGTCTTTTTTTTTTTCTTCATGAAAATGGTTGGTTTTCCAACACGATCAAAGACTTCTATAAAATTAATGATCAAAGAAAGCTCCACAAAATTGAATGCTCAACAGCTCAAAGACTCCTATAAGGCCAGACGCAATATATTTTTGACTTTTGGCATAAAAAAAGGAAATTACCTATTATCTCTTGCATTTTCATTATGTCAATTTGTATAGGGTCGAAATAGATTTCAGCACTCGTACGTTTGATCGAGTTCAAATGGTAAGCGACCGAAGCGAGACTTCGAGATGAGTTCCGAAGATAGTACAAACAAGCTTCGAGCTCCAAGACCGATCGAGCAGTCGGCTCAATATCATTATCGAGCTCATGACCAAATCGAACCGCGAGGCAATGTGAAGGTAGTCGGAGACGCACAGACCGATTGACACTCACCCCGAATGTCGAACTCGAACCAAGGCCGAGAGCTCGACCCAATAACGAGCTCGAGACATTATCGAGTTTGCAGACAAGAGCCATTGCAACCGCACTAGGGGAGAGAATCTTGGCGGGAATCGAGAAAGAGACAATTCATCATGGGTTCTCCACTGTATATTTTTTATTGTAAATAAAGTAAGATCTCTCTACTATAAAAGGGGGAATCCCTGTAAGCACAGGGCAGGTTCACACATTGTAAGAAAAGACTAATTCTATTTATTGAAGAATAAATCTCTTGAGCTTGTTTTACTCAGCATACTCACTCTTCTTGTTCAATAATTTATATCCCGTTTTTATAGTCAAGAATCTAAACATTTTCACTTTTACGTATGATTTATGTCAAGCTATATCACATATCCTTATAACTACTTATAAATTCAACTATATCCGATTTTTCAGTAAACAGTTTGACGCCCACCGTGGGGCTAAGGATAACAGTGGTTGTTTGATAGAAATCTGCAATACGCACCAGTTTACAACTCCGAATCAGCAATGGCAAACACTCGATTCATGGCTTTACCTATCGACCACGAAGTCGCCCTTCAGGATGAAACTAACAACTTGATACCCAGGGCCGGAAGGCCACTTAACGATGTCACTGAAGCTCGAGTCGAAGTACCTGAAATCCGAGTCGAAGTACCACTAGATGTCAATTCACAAGTGGCTCTCGAGGCGAACCAACGTTCCGAATTGGAAAAAAGCATTCAGGGCGGTACTCGATCCTTAGCTCAAGATGCCCATAACGTGGAGGAGATCGGAGTCAGCTTACAGATGATCTTCGAGATGTTACAAGCCCAGCAAATAGCGATAGCTCAGTTGCAGAGCAGGTACAAAGCAGGCCGGAGCCCGATCCACTTCGAGAAATCACCCATAGAACGGAGCCAACCATAGTGAAGTCTAACGAGCAAGAATCGGGGACTACTCTCGAAATTACTAAATTGCTCAAGGAACTCACAAAATGAGTCGAAGCCAACGATAAAAAAATAGAAAACATATAATTCCAGGGTCGACCAGATCCCGGGAGCTCCACCAATGATAAAAGGGATGGATTCGAAGAAATTCATTCAAAAGCCTTTTCCCTCGAGTGCAGCCCCAAAACCAATCCCCAAAAAATTCCGTATGCCCGAAATTCCCAAATATAACGGTACGACCGATCCCAATGAACACATCACCTCTTACACGTGTACCATCAAGGGTAACGATTTGGAAGACGGCGAGATCGAATTTGTGTTATTGAAAGAATTCGGAGAGACCCTCTCGAAGGGAGCGATGATTTGGTATCATAATTTGCCACCAAATTCCATTGATTCTTTTGCCATATTAGCGGATTCATTTGTAAAGGCACATGCTGGTGCCATAAAGGTTGCAACAAGGAAATCAGACCTTTTCAAAGTAAAGCAAAGGGGTAATGAAATCCTAAGGGAGTTCGTATCCCGATTTCAAATAGAACGCATGGAATTGCCACCGGTCACAGACGACTGGGCCGTCCAAGCGTTCGCCCAAAGGTTGAACGAGAAAAGTTCAGTAGCATCACGTCGGCTGAAGCAAAATTTGATCGAGTATCCAGCGATAACTTGGGCGGAATTACACAACCGATATCAGTCAAAAATTAGGGTCGAAGACAATCAGTTAGGAGCTCCTTCCGAATCCATGCATCAGAACAGGACAGCTATTAAAAACCAGAGGGACATCGACAGAGAGCAAAGGTCGAACAGAGACTGATATCAACCGTACGTCGCAGATCGAATGAACAATGGTTCAACGCGCAATGCCGCTCGGAACAATCGAAGGAATGATCGAGGATAAATTCTCGGGGGCTTGTGAGCAATAGTGGCTTTGATAAATATGTCGATCCTATAGAAGCACCTCGGCTATCGGAGTACAATTTCAGCGTCGACGCATCGAGCATTGTATCGGCGGTCGGAAGAATCAAAGATACTAGGTGGCCCAGACCCATACAAACCGACCCTTACCAAAGGAACCTGAATTCAATGTGCAAGTATCGTGGTACGCATGGCCACAGAAAGAGGATTGCAGACAATTGAGAGAAGAGGTAGCTCGCCTATTCGATGAGGGCCACCTTCGAGAATTCCTCAGTCACCGAGCCAAGAATCACTTCAGAGAAAGGGACGCCAGCAAAAAAGATAAACAAAAAGAACCTCTGCATATCATTAATATGATCATCGGTGGGGTCGATACTCCACAGGGACCCGTGCTCAAGTACGGCAAGATACCGGCCATAGGGGAAAAATGAACTCGAGGTTATGTACCTGAGGGCACTTTGTCATTCGCAATTGAAGAAGCCGAGAGCATCTCTCAACCTCACAACGACGCTTTGGTAATTTTTATCCTATTAAATAAAGCTCAAGTTAAGCGTGTTTTAGTGGATCTATGTAGCTCTGCGAATATTATCTGATCTTGGGTAGTAGAGCAGCTCAGTTTGCAGAATCAAGTCGTGCCCGCAGCTCGGGTCTTGAACGGTTTCAATATGGCCAGTGAAACGACTAAATGGGAGATTACTCTACCAGTGAATGTAGTTGAAATCATCCAAAATACAAAATTCCACATAATTAAAGGAGATATGAGGTATAATGCCCTACTCGAAAGGCCTTGGATCCACAATATGAAGGCAGTGCCTTCGACCCTCCACCATGTAATGAAATTTCCTACGTTGGACGGTGTGAAAACAGTATACGAGGAGCAACATGTTGCGAATAAAATATTTGCGGTCGATGAGGTAATACCAATACTAACGCTATCGGCCTCAGAAAGATCGAGCACTAAAGATAGATGAGAAACCAAATAGCAATCATAGCCATCAGTCTCGACCGAATCAGTGGAACAGAAAATAGAGGATGACGAGGAAGAGTTTCTGACGCCTCGAGCTTTCATCATCCCCGACGACTCCGACGCCATCAAATCTATGATCGAAGAACCAGAGCAGGTTATATTAATCGAATATCTGCCCGAGAGAAAGGTATACCTGGGAACGGGATTGACCCCCGAACTCAGAGAAAAACTTATTCAATTTCTTATCGATAATGTAGACTGTTTTGCTTGGTCCCATTTAAACATGGCAGGGATACCACCATCGATAACAACGCACCAGCTGAGCTTGGACCCTAGGTTCAAACTAGTGAAGCAAAAAAGAAGACCTCAGTCCGAGGTAAAAACACACATTTGTAAAGGATGAGGTAACTAAACTTCTCAAAATAGGGTCAATTTGGGAAGTAAAATACCCCGAGTGGTTAGCCAACGTAGTTGTAGTCCCTAAAAAGGGGAACAAACCTAGAATGTGGGTAGATTGTAAAGAACTAAACAAAGCATGCCCCAAAGATTCTTTTCCACTGCCTAGCATCGATCGCATGATCGATGCCACAGCCAGCCACGAGATCCTTACTTTTCTCGACGTCTACTCCAGGTACAATCAAATTCGAATGAACCCGGAGGACCAGGAAAAGACTTCATTTATCACCAAGTACGGAACCTATTGCTATAATGTAATGCCATTCGGGCTAAAAAAATGCATGAGCTACTTACCAACGCCTAGTGAATAAAATATTCGAAGAATAAATAGGTAAGTCGATGGAAGTTTACATTGATGACATGCTATTTAAGTCCCTGCGCGCAAAGGACCATTTGACTCATTTGCAGGAAACGTTCAAGATCTTAAGGAAATACAACATGAAGCTCAACCCCGAGAAATGTGCTTTCGCGGTTGGATCGGGCAAGTTCCTTGGTTTCATGTTATCGAATCAGGGAATCGAGATCAACCTCGACAAAATTAAGGCCATCGAAGACATCACCATCATGGATAGCGTGAAAGCAGTGCAAAGGCTAACCAGGTGGATAGCTGCCTTAGGCCGATTCATTTCGAGCTCATCAAATCGAAGACACAAATTCTTCTCTCTACTCGAAAGGAAGAACGATTTCTGCTGGACCCCTGAATGCCAACAGGCACTAGAGCAATTAAAGCGGTACCTATCGAGCCCACCACTACTTCACACTCTGAGGACAGATGAGAAGCTTTACTTATACTTGGCGGTATCGGAAATCATGCTAAGCGGCGTCCTAATTCGAGAAGAGCAAGGTACACAGTTTCCTGTTTATTATGTAAGTCGGGCCTTAGGAGAAGCAGAGACTAGATACCCTCACTTAGAGAAATTAGCACTTGCACTAATAAGTGCCTCTAGAAAGTTAAGACCATACTTTCAATGTCACCCCATATGCGTTTTTACTACTTACCCACTTCGTAATATTTTGCACAAGCCCGAATTATCTAGTTGACTGGCCAAATGGGTCGTCGAACTCAGTGGGTACGATATCGAATATCAAACTCGTACGACCATCAAGTCCCAAATTTTAGCAGACTCTGTGGCCAATTTCACGCCAACTCTCGTACCCGAAGTTGAAAAGGAACTCTTGTTAAAATCGGGTACGTCGTCGGGGGTTTGGACCCTCTACACCGATGGTGCTTCAAATATGAAGGGGTCCGGGCTTGGCATCGTATTAAAACCTCCCACAGGTGGCATTGTTAGACAATCCATCAAAACCACTGGATTACGAGGCCATGATTGCAGGTCTCGAGCTAGCTAAAATCCTGGAAGCAAAAGTCATTGAAGCCAAATGTGACTCTTTACTAGTGGTGAATCAAGTAAACAAAACTTTCGAGGTTCGAGAAGATACGATGCAAAGGTATTTGGACAAATTACAGGTAACTCTACACCGTTTCAAAAAATGGACACTACAACATGTGCCTCGAGAACAAAACTGTAAGGTCGACGCACTCGTAAATTTGGGGTCGTCGGTCGAGGAAGATAAGATCAACTCGGGGACTGTCGTTCAACTCTCGAGATCTGTAATCGAGGAGGGACATGCCGAAATAAATTCCACGAGCTTAACCTGTGATTGGAGGAATAAGTATATTGAATACTTAAAGAACGGAAAACTCCTATCAAACCCTAAAGAATCGAGGGTTCTACGAACCAAGGCTGCTCGATTCACGCTGGTTGAAGATGGAACATTATACAGAAGGACGTTCGACGGACCACTGGCGGTATGTTTGGGACCAGGAGACACCGATTATGTTTTACGAGAGGTCCATGAAGGCAGTTGTGGAAACCACTTCGGCGCTGAACCATTAATTCGCAAAAATCATCAGAGCAGGGTACTACTAGGATAGCATGGAGAAGGATACTAAGGAGTTCGTTCGAAAATGTGATAAATGTCAAAGGTTTGCACCGATGATCCATCAACCCGGAGAGCAGCTTCATTCGGTCATTTCTCTATGGCCATTCATGAAATGGGGAATGGATATCGTCGGCCCTCTACCATCAGCCCCAGGTAAAGCTAAATTTATTTTGTTTATGACTGACTATTTCTCTAAATAGGTTGAAGCATAGGCGTTCGAAAAGGTGAAAAAAAAAGAGGTTATAGATTTCATCTGGGACCACATCGTGTGTCGATTTGGGATACCAGTAGAAATAACATGCGATAATGGTAGACAGTTTATCGGCGGTAAAGTGACAAAATTCCTCGAAGACCATAAAATTAAAAGAATACTGTCTGCACCATATCATCCTAGCGGGAACGGACAGGCCGAATCAACGAACAAGATTATCATCCAAAACATAAAGAAAAGATTGAACGAAGCTAAAGGAAAGTGGAGAGAAATTTTGCCCGAAGTTCTTTGGGCATATCGGACAACATCTAAATCTAGTAAAGGAGCGACCCCATTTTCCTTAGTGTATGGCTCCGAAGCTTTAATTCCGGTCGAAGTCGGGGAACCAAGCGCAAGGTTCCGACATACATTGGAAGAATCGAAATACGAGGTAATGAATACTAGACTCGAATTATTAGATAAAAAAATTAGAAGCGGCACTGGTTTGAATGGCTGCACAAAAACAACAAATCGAAAGGTAATACAACAGAAGAACCAACCTCCGCCATTTCAAGACAGGGAACTTGGTCCTAAGGAAGGTCACCGTCAATACTCGAAATCCTAATGAAGGGAAGCTCGGCCTAAATTGGGAAGGACCCTATCAAGTCCTCGATATAGTCGGGAAAAGGTCTTATAAACTTGGAGCAATGGATGGAAAACCATTACCAAACAATTGGAACATATCGCTTCTCAAACGATATTACTGTTAAGGTATGATTTTCTTTTCTCTATTGTCTATATACGTATATTCGACACTAACTCATTGCAGGAATTCGACGAAAAACACCAAGACCTCTGGTTTCAAAGTACGCGTTGTACTCTTTTTCCCTTAAGTTCGGCTTTTTTCCCAAATGGGTTTTTCCGGCAAGGTTTTTAACGAGACAACAACTATGTGCTACCCGGGGACAAATCAATAGTATCCGAGGCTCCTTCGTAATCAACCTCGAATACTGGGGGGCTACCAATCGAATAAATCAAGTCCGGCACAAGAAAATTGCTCCATATCAAATTCATGTCGAACAGGGTCTCGATAGAGAAAAGTGTAAGGGCCAAATGGTGAAAACGAACCATGCCCACGTAGTTTTGCTCGAACTCTGGCACAAGATACAAACACATAAGTAATGACTTATAAATGAGAACTTCTTTTTCAGATATCTCACACTTTGAAAAGATTTTCCTGCTTCATGATTCAACAGGCTTAAAGGCCAACCACCATCAAAGGGATTTTTGATACAAGCGATCATAAAAGGCCTATGGGCTAAGATATTTTGAGTTCGAGTTCGAAACAATCACTCACTCAACTATTAAAGCCTAAAGGATATCTTACTTCGAGTTCGATCAATCAATCACTCGATCATAAAAGGCCTACGGGCTACGATACTCTGATTTCGAGTTCGAAACAATCACTCACTTAATTATTAAAGCCTAATGGCTATCTTACTTCGAGTTTGAGCAATCACTCACTCGATCATAAAAAGCCTACGGGCTAAGATATTCTAAGTTCGAGTTTGAAAACAATCACTCACTCAGTTATTAAAGCCTAAGGGCTATCTTACTTCGAGTTCGAGAAATCACTCACTCGATCATAAAGGCTTACGGGCTAAGATATTCTGAGTTCGAGTTCAAAACAATCACTCACTCAATTATTAAAGCCTAAGGGCTATATTGCTTCGAGTTCGAACAATCACTAACTCGATGATAAAAATCCTACGGGCTAAGATATTTTGAGTTCGAGTTCGAAAACAATCACTCACTCAATTATTAAAGCCTAAGGGCTATTTTACTTCGAGTTCGAGTAATCACTCGCTCGATCATAAAAGTCTACGGGCTAATATACTTTGAGTTCGAGTTCGAAACAATCACTCACTCAATTATCAAAGCCTAAGGGCTATCGTACTTCGAGTTCAAAACGTCCACTCGACTACTAAGCCTGCGGGCTACTTTTATTTTTCGAGTTCAGGCAAGCACCCACTCAACCACTAAGCCTGTGGGCTACTTTTATTTCGAGCTCAAGAAAACACTCACTCGGCAATAAAGGCTACGAAGGCCGAATTCGATGAAATCACCTAAATCCTCATGAAAACATCCGCAAGGCATGAATGAAATCTTCACGAAGCAAGTCAGTAAAAGAAAAAGATATTTGTATAGATATATAAAGATGGTTTACATAAATAAATGCAACATAGAAGAAGCTAAGGGCTAAGCTTCTGGGTTATCATCGAGAGCGGTCTCTTCTCCACCGGGCTCCCCCTCATTTTCGGACCCGCTCTTGCTACCGTCATCATCATCATCATTGCCATCAGAAGCCAAGGCTTCAACATCAGCTTCAAGTTCTTTGGCCCTTTTTATCTCTTCAGCAAGGTCGAAACCTCGAGCGTGTATCTCCTCGAGGGTCTCCCTCCGAGATTGACGCTTAGCAAGTTCGGCAACCCAATGTGCTCGAGTGTCGGCAGTATCCACTGCCTCTCTTGCCTCCATTTGAGCAGCCTCAGCATCGACCCGATACACGACAATGGACTTGTCCGCCATGACTTTCGAGGACTCAATCTCCGCCTTGGCCTCAGCAAGCTTTGTTTCAAGCTCCTCGATCCTCTTGGCCTGACCCGAACCTTTTTGCTTGATGCTTCGAAGCTGAACATCGGCCGATAATAATTTGGCCAAGATGGTTTCTTTTTCTGCAGCCAGGCGGTCGATAGTCTCCTTCTACCAGTCACATTCGGCCTTGATTTGATCGACTTCTTCCCGAAGCAACCTGATCTTTTCAACCTTTTACTTCTGCTGAGATAACGAAGGGTTAGCTTCCACAGTTGGGTAAAAACCATACTCTAACAGAACGAGGCTCACATGTTTATCTAGTTCGGACTCTTCTTCACGAGCCTTAGCCAAATCTGCTTGGAGGTCCTTTATAACCTTATCCTTTTGGCTATAAAGAAGCCGCGGAGCATCTCTCTCCCTCGAGACCTTCTAAAGCTCGATCTCGCACTGGCTAAGGTCGACTCAAAACTTGCTAATAGCTTACACAGTAGGGAAAAAACACAAGACAAGTTTAAAAAAGAATGAAGAAACCAAGAAAGTAAAATCATTACCCGAGAAATGAAACGTTGGGCCTCTTCTAGGAGAAGAGAAACGTCACTAATATCGGAGGCATCATTGACTCCAGCAAAGCAATCTCGAAAAGGGTCCCCTACACTAGAGTCTCCGCCCATATCGAGGGTCTTCAATTCTCGAGCTTCCTTTAACGCCTCCTCAGAAAAGGTCGGAAGAGAAGGTAAATAACCCACTTTCATGGTCCCGAGCGAATCGCTCGGGACACTCTGATTGAGACTCGGGGTATCGGAACCGAACCCGACCGGTATAGCCGTCATCGGCTCAAAAGGTCTGGCGACCTCGATAGCTTTCGTATATCGGATCACCAAAGCCGAGGCATCATCATCATCATCATCTTCTTCTTCTTCTTCTTCTTCTTCTTCTCTCAGTCATTGGACCGAGTCCATCGAAAGAGAGATTGCCTTCCTCCTCACCCTTCGAGTTTTGGGATAGGGGTCCTCTGACCGAGAGACAGCCTTTCGCTTTTTATCTTTCCCTGATTCTGGGACCGGGGACTTGGTTCCTTCCTCACCACTCGAAGGCCTCAAAATGGCATCCTTGGTTACACCTGCATGAAAGGAAGTCGGTAACGAATGGAGCATAAAAAACATTTCGAAAAACATGAGAAGTGACCCTTACCGTGATTCTTAGCCTCCCATCTACCTTTTGCCAAATCAATCCAAGCAAGTTCGGCATAAGAGGAAGTCGAGGCTAACTTCCGAACCCAATCCGCGAGGTCGGGTACCGCTTGTGGCATCCAAGGGGAAACTGTATATCGGAGAAAAATATCAGATAGAATCAGAGAAAGATACGAAAAATAGCGCTTTATGAAAATCACTTACGGTAGAAATTTCATTCCCCCGGGGAACGACATCTTCTCTTCCGGGATGAGGTCACGGGTCCTCACCCAAATATAACGGTCCATCCAACCCCGATCCTTGTCTTTGTCGATGCTCGACATTAAAGCTTTCGATGCCCGATGATGGAGCCTGATTAGTCCTCGAAAGATTTGAGGCCGATACAATCGTATGGGGTGATTTAGGGTGAAATCCAGCCCCCCGGCCTTGTTGGAGAAGAAGCGAAGTAAGATTACTATGCGCCATAGAGAAGGATGAATTTGACCGAGGGAGACCTGATATCTTTTGCAAAAATCAATGATCACTGGATCGACGGGACCCAACGTGAAGGGGTAAGTATAAACACTTAAAAACCCCTCCACATGAGTGGTGATGCTCTCTTCAGAATAGGGAATTTGCAATACGACATCGGGATCCCAATTGCAGTCTTTCCTCACAGCCTCGAGATGGCCCTCTGTTATCGAGCACTTGTGCATCGATACGTGCTCACATCGACCAGGAACCGACGAAGGATTTTGAACCTTAAAATCGATTTTTAGAGTACACGGGCCAGGAACATACTCGTGGGGAGGTGGCTCCACCGGCGCCTTATCGCCGGACGGCCGTGAAGAGGAAGCTTTCTCCTTATGAGGTATGGTTTTTGAAGTTTTTGCCATTGACATAAGAAAAAGTAAAGTTAAAGAAGATGAAAGGCTAATGGTGCCAAACATTGGTGAAGGTGGCTCTACGAGCGGCAAAATAGAGGCAGAAAGAGTAAGAAAATTTGGAAGATTGAAGATGTAAAAGTGGTAAATGATAAATGGAGGGGTTATTTATAGGTTTATACCATGGCGGTTCAGTATCAGCGGTGGCCGACTACCGTGTGACATGCATTAAATACCTTGAAAGACTAAATCGACGGGACAACTATCACGTACATCATGATCGAACCCAGTGAAAATGTCAGCTTATAACCCGATCGAGCCGTTGAAAATCATATCGCTTCTCACCACATTCTTCTTGAGAAATGAAGGGACTATCTGTATACGGTCGAAATAGATTTCGGCCCTCGTACGTTTGATCGAGTTCGAATGGTAAGCAACCGAAGTAAAACTTTGAGATGAGTTCCGAAGATAGTACAAAAAAGCTTCAAGCTCCAAGACCGATCGAGGAGTCGGCTCGGTATCATTATCGAGCCCATGACCAAATCGAACCGCGAGGCAACGTGAAGGTAGTCGGAGACGCACAGACCGATTGACACTCACCTCGAATGTCGAACTCGAACCAAGGCCGAGGGCTCGACCCAATAACGAGCTCGAGCCAGTATCGAGTTCGCAGACAAGAGCCGTTGCAACCGCACTAGGGGAGAGAATCTTGGTGGGAATCGAGGAAGAGACAATTCATCATGGGTTCTCCACTGTATATTTTTTATTATAAATAAAGTAAGATCTCTCTACTATAAAATGAGAAATCGTTGTAAGCCCAGGGCAGGTTCACACATTGTAAAAAAAGACTACTTCTATTTATTGAAGAATAAATCTCTTGAGCTTGTTTTACTCAGCATACTCACTCTTCTTGTTCAATAATTTATATCCCGTTCTATAGCCAAGAATCTAAATATTTTCACTTCTACATACGATTTATGTCAAGCTATATCACATATCCTTAGAACTACTTATAAATTCAACTATATCCGATTTTTCGGGTAACCACAATTATATATGGCTCGGCTGAGATGTTAAATAGGTTTACAATATGAATTATTTTAATCGTTTATATGAGTTATTGGAATATGTTTCGGAACAAGAGAAAGTAGCTTTTAAAGTGCTACTTAATTAGTCATCAGTCTACCAATTTTTTTGTATTATGGTTTTGTGTTTTTTTGCTAACAAGTTGATTCTTTGACAGATGTGAAAGCCACCTATATCTGTACAAGCTTTCTCCCATCTTGTTTAGTAGTTGAAGAAAAATTGAATTCTAAACATTTTAGTGAATAGGAAAAGGATGACAAGGAAATAAACTAAATAATCCTTGGTAGAAATTGAAAGAACAAGAATATTTGAAGTTGAAGTTAATTGAGATAAAGTTTGTGGGGAAGTTGTGTTTTAGACACAAATTTTATATGAATAAAAAATCAGTTGAAAGATTTGTGACTGAAAATTATTCAATATTTTCAAATAATGACATATTGTAGTTCAATGTCCGCAAATATTAATGGCTAATATTTAAAGCCAAAAGGCTTAGATATTTATGTTGAATAAAATGTCTGCAAGTAAGCATGAGTTTCACCTCCTTTCTCTTCTTTTTAGCCGCTTTCCCACCTAAACTTAATTATCCAGGATAAACAATGACTTACAATCGGAGAAAAGGCATCATAGGATGTGTTTTACCAAGTTATAGACTTCCAGTCCGGGCTCTAATTGTGATATAGGCAGGCAGGGCGAGTAACTTCGGTCGAATTCAATTGCTTTAGTACAAATTTTGTACTATTAATTAGTATAAGAAATTCAATAAATATTTATAAAAATTAAAGTCAAAATCTAGTTACTACGACATATAAAGTTTAAATTACACCTATGTACGGTGTATTTTTTAGCGACAAATAAAATTATGGCACACGCTATTCTATGTATTTCTCTCAAGTAGAATTATGTCTAGTACTCTATTCTACTCCACAATGGTGTGTGTCCGTGCTAACATTTTTGCAAGGATATAGTATTTGTTTGGCACAGTTTCTAAAGACTTTCGGAATGACGACTACTTTTAGACACTCTTTTTCCAGAAAAATATTTTGGGAACACAACTTCTAAAAGGAAAAATTATCCAAATGAAAACATCTTCTTTTTTTCTTCAGCCAACTTTTTTTTTTTGCTAGATTTTGTAGACTACATAATTAATTCCTTGAAAAAAATTGTAAAGAGAGAAAAGGATTGGAAGAAGTAGCTAGATTTTAGTGTTTATTTTTGCACTTTGCTTTTCCTGGTAGAAGGCAGAAGACAGTAAAGTTAAAAGGAAGCATATACTAAAATGGAAAAACAAATTAAAAGATGATGACAGTGGAATAGAACCACCCAACCAACCAGGGGAAGCACATTTTTGCTAATAACTGATGGCAAAGAGGCTTTAATTTCTTGCTTTTCTTTCTTGGCTCTATTTGTTTAAGTATGGCAGGTCACAGCTTGTCGAGCAATACTGTATTTCTATCATTAACTAATCTTATTGTTTAATCATTTAATCACTTTCAATCACTATCTCGTGTCACTCGTAGCCACCAGCATGTAGACCTTACCCAAATGTGCATTTTGGCCCCACTCTCAACCCTAATAATGACCCCTTATCTTCCTTTTTTATTTTATTTGTTTTATTGAGTACTCAAATTTAATGACCCGACTAATATGAATTCTCGCCTAGTAAGTCCATTCGAAAAAGAGTAAAATGTTTGTTGCAAAAATTTCTTTATTTTTATAGTTTAAATTCAAAATTTTTTATTTACTGATGGAAAGATCGCAACCATCTCACCTCACGCCTTAGTGGTCTTTGTTTTTATATCTATTTCTCACCTTTAAAAGCTACTTGTCTTATATTTTAACCGAAGGCGGAAAGCCACACTTAATTGTTGTAAGTATAACATATATAACATATGTCGAATTGGAGAAAAAAAAGTGATAATCTTACCGTCATAATGGGGATTAAATTATCCTGCGTGCACACTATGTAGTCTCTTAATAAATATTTGAGGTCTAGCCATAAAGCTAGTGAAACAACCTTCATTTGATTTTCTATTTATAACACGAGCATGGACATTACCGTCGTTTGATTATGTGCTTAATGCCAATGTCACTTTTATCTATATTACATTCCCAAAGGACCATTGCATGCCATCTTAAGTCCCAAAACATGTGATACACTTATTCCTAATGTGACAATTCCAAATATAAAACTAATTTTTTCCCCCACAAAATAAACACTATTTCAAGAACCAAAAGAAAAATGCAATTTATTACCCTAAAGTGACTAGCTACGCCATCAAGTTTTACAAAAAGACTTAATCTAATATAGGATTAATGACTAAGTTAATCTATGGTTGCCTATTGGATGACATAGTTGGCACGTACATATATATTGGGTGTATTTTTGTGGGGTTTAATTTATATGCAATAGGCGGTGTTATGTCACCGGGTTCAACTGACCTAGTATATTTAATGAAGAGTATAAATTTATGTAATTTTTTTTAAAATTATAATAAATAGTAGATATGAACTCATAACTTTAAATATATAATTGGTTTAATGCTGAGAACCTTAAAGATTGAACCCATAAAATTTAAATCTTGGATCTACCTTTATATGCACATACATTACAATTGTAATTTATCTCATTATTGTTTTATTCTTCAAATTTATTACTGTTGTTCTTTTATTTGGGTATCTTTATTATTGTTGCTGGTAGTACTTTTTATTTTCTTTCTACAGTATTTTCACCAACTTTTTACTTGCGTTCTTTTTTAAACTGATTTTAAAAGTACTTTTATTGAGCCGACGGTATAGTATATCCCACCATTTCCAAATCACACTTGTAAAATTGCACTGTTTATGTTGATATTGTTGATGCTGCTGCACAGACATTACAATTTGTTTTTTACAAAGTGAGTATACTTTTATCGACCGTAAGATGTATGCATACAGTTTTCGTGTTTTACAGACGACCAATTTTATGTTATAAAAGGTTAGTTGTAATTAACTTTAAAGTAATTTGATAGTATAAATTCTTTCATATTATTAATCTTTAATAGATTAATAGGTAAACCAAAGTGGGAGGAGCTCGTTCGTGCATGGGCGTCGCCTTTCTGGCGGGCATTATCTCTCAGCTTCCCGTGGGATATCAACGGCTTACTTTAATTTCTCTGTCTCCAATTTTTATCCCTTTAATTTGTTGTTTCATTGAATAGAGTTATGTACTTGTTGGCCACTTATATAATTAAGCATGAACGGGGAAGCGTGAATTGCAGACAAGAAGACATGTTAACCAATTGGAAGATAATTATTATTCTTTTTAAGCAATAATGCAGGAGTCATTCAAGTAATCACAACCCATATTACACATTTTTCTATCTAAACCCTGTACAGACTTTTAAATACATCTCTTCCATATATTTATTAGATTAGAAGTAATGTAAATATATCATGCCTTTTTGGTATTCCAAAGGCACTTTCTAAATAAACTTTTGTTTTGTAGTTTTGAATCTAGCTCCTTCAACTAACAACATACTTCTCTTAGCTGATGTTCTTATCACCTGGCACTAAATTTTATAGTATTACCACTACTTAAATATAATTAAGATTGACGAAACTCCAGCTTTTGCTTCACGCTTTTTCAAAACTACTACTCAGTACTCTCTTAAGTGACTTTATTTTGGTCCAAAACAAATTTTCTTTTACCTAATCACGAAGTAATCACTTTTATTTTTTCATAATTTTTCCTTATTTACATATCTCAATATATCAAATTAATAATGTATACAACTTTTAACTAAGGGTAATTTAGTCAAACTACCTTTTTTTTTTTTAATATTTTCTTAAGGGGTGCGCCAAAAATAAAAAAATCACTTATTATGGACCGGAGTGTGTACTATTTTAGTATTGTAAATTTGGATTTCAAAAACAGTACGTTCGATATTGTATGGTTTCATATGCTTATCGATTAACTTCGAGTGTTCATTGTCTTTATCAATACAATATGAGTAAGAACGAAATTAGTAAAAATGAAGTATTAGGTTGATCTTTGATAGAGAATGGACATCCGTCTGTACCTCCCATCTGCATGCGTCACGCAAAAAGGAATTAAAGGATAAAAATTTCAAAATGGACCATCTATTTAAGTTCGATAAACTTGAGATATTAAGAGACCATTTCAATGCAAATTACCACTACGTAACACCTCGTTGAAGAATTTCTAAAGTACACTTAAGTTGGAATTTGTTTTTGGCTAGCGTTTTCATTTCCCATTTCAGATATTGAGGTACATTAACAGAATCACGCGTGAAACTAAAATATGGGTTACGAGTTCAGACGAACCTAATAATTAAATCTATATTTGTCTTAAGAAAATTATTGTATTTATACAAAGTATTATTTAGAATTCAATAATTTAAAATGATTAAAATTTTGAATTCATAAGCTTTAAAATTTTGGCTTCACTGCTAACTGGAAAAAGAATGGAGTAAGGAAGAGGAGAAGGAGCGATGAGGTAAAAGATATTCTATGACCAATGAGAAATATATTTTTGTTTCATATTAAAAAAAAATACACATTTGTTTCATAAAAATTTCCAGAGGTGCATTCCACTGGGAGAGAAAGAAAAAAAGAAACAAGAAAAAGAATAGAAAAATCATGGATGAGAAGGACGCACGAGGAGAAGAATATATTCAAAGGATGAAGTTGTGAGCACAGTGCCAGATTCATCAAACTCCCCAAAAAGATAAATACAGATCCAATCATTTACTTACTAGGTACACAGTACTCTGATTCAAACAAAATAAGTTGCCATTCATTTTGTTCAATGCTCTAATTAAACATATTACATATGAGTACTCTCTTTAATTATTAGTCTCCATGTGAGTAGTTGATTATGTCAGGTATCTTATAATCTTCTTACCTCATAAGGATATATATATATATATATTAGAAGGTGATAATATATTTAGATCAATTAAGTGGAGGGCATGTTCTAATTCCGTACAGTGTGACCAACTCATACGTGTATATGTTTGTTACAGAGGACAAGAAGACATTCGAATCAAATATAAATTTCATTTGGTCTTCAATGCTTCCATAATCTTCAATTAATCTCTTTTCCACCATAATCAGCTCCAGGTGTTTCTATAATTTGCTAAACTCCCTGGAGATTCCTCATATCTAAAGATGCTTCCATTTGCTTTATAACTATATATTCAATATTCTGTTTCCCACGCTCATGTCTTTTTATAGTAGTCATTAATTAACTACAGCATGTAATCCTTTATTAATTCTCTTTTCCACGCTAATTTGTCTCGTAATATTCGTTAACTACGCCAAATAATTCAATAGTTTGGTGATAACTAATGTTCCTTCAAAATCATTAGTAAGTGGGGCTTAGTTGATGGGAAAAATATTATTCGAGATTACTTTGGTGTGGCCGTGTGGGTAATCATAAAAGTTTCTCCAATAAACAAAAGAGGATATTGATGATTATAATGATAAATTTCACAAATAGTCTATAACTATGACTTCTTTTCATCAAAGTCATATAACTTTATTTTCTCACATAACAATTATTAAACTTTACTAACTCACACAAAAATCATGGTAATCGGAAAATATAATTTTCCGATAGTATTCTCTTATTTCACATTTTTTTTAAATATTTTTAGTCTAATAAATGATAACCCAATTAAAATAAAAAAAAAATATATTTTTAGTCGCTCGAGGTTTTCTTACTAATTTTTCTTTTTGAGGCGTTATTTCTATCCTTTTAGTTGCTCTATCAAATTTTCTACTTTTGGAATTTCTATTTCTGGTTTTACTTCTTTGTCTTTAATAATCTTATCTAACTTTTTATTAATTTCTAATAGTAATGCTATTATAGTATTATTTTGTTTAGTTTTTATCTGATTTGATCTTCCTTGAGGAACGTGGTCTGTGAATTCTTCTGGGTTAGGCTGAAATTTTATTGTAAATTTTAAGGCTTTATGATATATTTAAAAGTTTCTCCAATAAACAAAGGAGGATATTCATAATTATAATTGTAAATTTCACAAATAGTTATATAACTATGACTTCTTTTCACCAAAGTCATATAACTTTATTTTCTCACATAACAATTATTAAACTTTTACTAACTCACACAAAAATCATGGTAATCGGAAAACATAATTTTTCGATAGTATTTTCTTATTTCACGTTTTTTTTAGTCTAATAAATGATAACCCAATTAAAGTAAAAATATATATATATATATATATATATATATATATATATATATATATATATATATATCACTCGTGAAAAGAAGGTTCTAGCATTAAAGTAAAGAGAATCCTCCCTTCTTGCTTCCTTAGGGTACGCCCCCTATCGCCTTTCATTCAGAAAAAGAATTATCTGCACTAGCTTCAATTAGCCGTGAAGTACGCTGATACCTCGATTATCTATAAATCATCACAATAAAGTATGATAATCTTAATTGGCTAAACAATGAAATTAATTCGGTCGACCAATCAATTTTGTATTTTCCCTTAAAATAGGAATAAACCTATCACGACCCAAATTTTCCTCTGTAGGATGCTGTGACGGTACCTAGTCTCTAAGACTAAGTAAGCCTAACATTTACTGAATTAAAGACATAATTTAACCAGAACAACTACGAAGCATGAAACTGAAATTTTCAATAGCAAAACCAATGATCCTAAGTGCAATACAATACCCCAAAACAGGTAGTACAAGTCATAAGCTCCACTGAGTTTTCTAAAAAATTCCCAAATATAACTGTTCGGAATAGAATTAAACAGTACAAGTACAATATCAGAAAGTGACTGCGAGACTTGCGAACGCGATGACAAGTTTACCTTTAGTCTCCACTGCAATGCTCGACCAACTAGCTAATAATCAACAATAACCGAGGCACCTGGATCTGCACAAAAAAATGTGCAGAAGCGTAGTATGAGTACATCACAGTGGTGCCTAGTGAATATCAATATTAACCTCGATGGAGTAGTGATGAGGGACAATCAAGATATCTATCGAACTAAACAACCTGAACAAGTGTGAAGGTGAACTAACAGAGAAATAATATTAATATAAAGCTAAACAGGATAAGGAATACAAAATAATACTTGCAATGATACACTGATAACATCAATATTTAATAGGAAGCAATCAGGTAATAATGATGTAGAGTACGATGATCACATTCTAAGTCCAGTGAAACCAAATAATGGAAAACCATCAACAACTTAATAAGAACAACCACTTCACACCAGATCTGTTCAAGTATTTCCACGAGGTACTGAACATCATAATCACAGCTCACGGGTCTCAATTTATGAACCCCGATCACTTGGCATTTTGTGCCCATATTATAACTCATAACCGTATGGACGACTCACGTGCCAATAGACAATCCTCACAAAGAAGGCAAGTAGACAAGAGTACGTATGATGTTCAATGACGTAAGGATTCATCTTCTAAAATCGATATGGGTGATTTAGCCAAGTATTATGAATATTGATAGATCACTTTCAAACATAATAATATGCTAAGGAGACAACAATCAAAGACAAGTACAAAAAGAAATGGAGAAATAAAAACAAGAGCCCTACCAAGGTATTGCCTCGTAGTCTCAAATCATAAAATGAATCACAAACTTTTCTTATATCACCGCGGGAGCCTTTATATTTAGTTTTTGAAAATATTTTTTCCGAAATAGCATCTCACATTTTAGCCCACCTTATCACACCGCGTGGCTAGTAGGGGTAGACCTTATACCACCGCATGCGTATCAATAATAACAACAGCACGACAGAAACCTTGTGCAACACAATAACAACAATACATTAGTAATCTCGTGCAAACACAATAACAACGGCACAACAGAAATCTCGTGAAAACACAATAACAATGGCACGACAGAAACCTCGTGCAAACAACCTAGAAATTATCTCAACAATAACACATATGCCAAAACATAACAACTCAAATAAATGAGTTTCACAATATGTGCCCACATGACACAACATTTCCTCAAAACTATTTCAATATCACAACCACGCACAACCCTCGGTTCAACAACACTGAATACAATAGCAACAACGACAATAATACGAGAATACAACAAGTAAATCAACTCAGGAACTTCAAAACACAAAGAAACGGAAGAATGAGATCACAATGAAAGACACAACATGTCATGACCCATTTTCTAATCAAGCTGTGACCGGCACCCGATTGCTAAATTCAATCGAACGAACCATCTGCGCTTATCAAAACTATTATAACTTCAAAACTTATATGCAATAAGGCAATACTTTAATCAAATACTTTTAATTAATTTGAATATCTAAAATAATCCAACTCCAAAATTTTATTTGTAGTAACTACTGAAATATTGCAAAGTTATAATGAAAAACACCTGAATCTTAAACCACCGACTGTGTCTATGAAGCCTCTAATGATAAACTGACGCACTGCTCAGGACATGAGATTTCCTGGTGGCACGACCTAAAATCCTAACCTGTCGCGATGGCACCTTTCGTAGTACTAGGCAATTCGATATTTAAAACTATTTCCAACACTTTTAACAGAAAGCGAATTTAAGCAGTTTAAACAATAAAGGTTTTCATAAAAGGGATAGAAACCCAAAATACAACGCAAATTTCCCAACATCAGGGTGTCACTGAGTACATGAGCATCTATACATCACAAGTCCAGAAAATACTGTCTATAAAAATATGAAACCAAATGCAATAAGTGAAAAGATAGAGAAGGAGAAACAAGGTCTGCGATACGCCGACAACTACCTCGAAATCTCCAGAAGATCAACAGTGCACAAAAATCAACACCCATTATGTCCGAAAACACCTGGATCTGCACATGAAGTGTAGGGTATAGTGTGAGTACAACCAACTCAGCAAGTAACAATAATAAAGAAGGAAATGAAAGTAGTGACAAGCCTTACAACTATAGTTCAATTACAATGGTTTTAACATAGGAAAGTAGGCATGCTTTCAAGTTTGACAATTAAGGTCAAAACAATAATTTCATGTCAAGTTCAACTGAAACAGAGTGTAATAACTTTGAGAAAGTTTCATGACAGTGATACATGGAAGCTAAGTGCAACAATAATGAAATCAAATGCATCCTCTCAGGGCCACGGTCACTCAGCCTTCCCATTCACTCAACACTCGTCACTGAGTAGGTACGTGCGCTTACTGGGGGTATGTGCAGACTCCGAAGGGGCTCCTTCAGCCCAAGTGCTATAATCCGCACAGACAACGTACATGCTGCACGAACAACTCACGTGCTATAACATAATATCTGGACCCGCACAGACAACTCACGTGCTATAGTGTAATATCTGAATCTGCACGGATAACTCACGTGTTGCACAGACAACTCATATGCTATAGTATAATATCTCACAATCTGGCCCTCGGCCTCTCTCAGTCATCAACCTCTCCAGTATCTCGGGCTCTTAGAAATCATAATATGTAGCCCAAACATCAATAATATGATACATCAAAAAAATGAACAATAGATACTGAGTACAAGACAATATATTAGCAGATAATTCAACATGTACACGACCTCTATAGGTCCCTACAATGCCAACACGTAGTCTAAACCTGATTTGTGGTTCAATTTCTCTAACACATAGAGAATGTACAGGTAACAACAGATTATACAATTACACGGTTCCACGGAATTTGACCAAGTCGCAATTCCTACGGTGCACACCCACACGCCCGTCATCTAGCATGTGCGTCACCTCAAAACCAAATACAAGACACGTAATACAGGGTTTCGTACCCTCAGAACCAAATTTAGAACTGTTACTTACCTCAATACGAACAAATCTCTACTCCAACACACCATTGCCTTGCGAAACGGTCTCTGTATGCCTTGAATCTAGCCATAAACAATGCGATAAAATCAATACGGGCTAAGGTAACCAACTCCACAAGATAGTGCTAAGTTATTAATCAAAATAAAAAATCGGCTCAAAAGCCGCCCCCCGAGCCCATGTCTCGAAATTTAATAAAAGTCACATAACCCGAAAGCCCACTCAACCACGAGTCCAACCATACCAATTTTATCAAAATCCGACACCAAGTCATCACCCAACCCCCAAATCAAACTCTCCAAATCCCTAGCCTCAAACTCTCAATTTACACCTTAAATACACACTAACTAGGTGGGTAAATCAATGGGGAAGTAATATTATTGATAAAAAATGAGCACAAAGGGACTTACTTCAAGGATCCCCTCGAAAACCCTCTCACAAATCGCCTAGACCGTGATTGAAATGTTAAAAGTGAAGCCAAAATCGCGAACCCTTGCTTTTAAACATTCTGTCCAGCACTTCCGCTTCTGCGGACACTTAACTGCATCTGCGGTGTCGCAGAAGTGACCAAAATTCCGCTTATGCGGTGAACCACTGGAGCTGGGCCTCCACTTCTGTGGTCCTTTCCCCCGCATTTGTGCCATAGCAGGTGCGTAATTGCCCATTGCACCTGCGCAAACTTCCGCTTCTGCGCCCATCACTCCGCTTATGCGACCATACAGGTACGAAAAATTCTTCGCACCTGTGACCACTGTCCTCCCCACGTCTGGCCGCATCTACGCTCCTCGGCTCGCACCTATGATCAAAGCTCCGCAGGTGCGATTACACCACCAGACTTCAGCAGTCCTCCAACTCAAGCTTTGATCCAAAAACCTTCTGAAATCACCCCAAGGTCCCCGGGACCTCAACCAAATATACCAGCAAGTCCTAAAACATCATACGAACTTAGTCGAGGGCTCAAATCACATTAAACAATGCTAAAACCATGAATCATACCCCAATTCAAGTATAATGAAACTAAGAGTTTTCAACTTCTACATTCGATGACGAAACCTATCAAATCAAGTCCGATTGACTTCAAATTTTTCACACAAGTCATAAATGATATAACAGACCTATTCCAATTTCCAGAATCGGATTACGACCCCGATATCTAAAAGTCAACTTCCCGGTCAAACTTCCAAACTTAAATTTCTATTTTAGCAAGTTCAAGCCTAATTTAACTATGGACTTCCAAATAATTTTCCAGACACACTTATAAGTCCAAAATCACCATACGTAGCTATTAGAATCATCAAAACTCTATTCCAAGGTCGTTTTATCAAAAGTCAAACGTTAGTCAAATTCTTCCAACTTAAAGCTTTGGAAATTAGAATTTTTCTTTTCAAATTAACTCCGAACTTCCCGAAATTCCATTCCGACCACACGTACAAGTCATAATACCTGAAGTGAAGCTACTCAAGGCCTCAAACCGCCGAACGACGTGCTAGAGCTCAAAACGACCGGCCGGGTCGTTACATTCTCCCCTACTTAAACATACGTTCGTCCTCGAAGGTGCTAATAACTGCTCCGGAGTTGTCCAAAATCATTATGCAACACCTCGTGCACCTACCCGTGCCACCACACTCCAGTTGAACACCTTAGCTCAAGTCAGACTGAAGATCCTCCCTTTTATTTAGTCAATAAGCTTGAGAACCAAATTTCAACCTCAGAATTTCTCTACAAGACCTGATTCTAACATACGAACATCGTACCAATCACCACACACTGTACCAAAACACGATCGTACACCCTTTAGTGAATGCACACCATTCCCCACATAATCTACATACCCATAATAACATCCTCCGACCACAATAGTTGTGATTTCACAAATTCGATGCCCGCAATACATCTCATGACGTATATAATTCATGTTCCAACTCTCACAATCATGCCACGATGAAAGAGTTGTGTAGAAACTCATAACCACCTACTGAATCAACAAATCATTGAGTCTCTCCTCCGGACAAGAACCATTACCTCATTCTGAACTGAATAAAGATATTTTTCCTTTAATGTACCTTATATAAATCTGATTGCACAAATTTCAGGTCCAATAATCTTGTCTCACCCAGTACAAGATGTTCAGGCAATAAGCCGCCTCAAACACTAACTCAGTTATCGTATGACGACATCAATACGCCGATAGGCTATAACTCAAATATGACACATAAGGAGGAACAGACACTGGAAAAGAATTTCCTAGCTCACGTAACGAATAAAATGGTCGAACATATATTATGAACCCTTCTTAGAGGATGAGATTTTTTTTTGAGGAATAGATATAGGAAACCGTACTCAACATAACTCTGTTGCGGCGTGCAACCCGATCAAAATAATGTACCCGTGGTGGCGTGCCACCCGATCCACTCATAACAATAAGTAAGGACATACCCATCAAGCCATAATGCTTCTACCTACAGAATACCGAATATCGTCCATAAGCACGCCAAGTGCAAAAATACAACTCTGGGAGACGGATAGCGCAATACGCCACAAAACCCAGCACGACTAAAGTGCAATAAATGACCTGCATCTCGAGAGTCAATTTGCTCATATGACGCCACAAGATACACGAGACCTCAACATATGTGCGAATAATCAAGCCGTCTCAATCCGACACACCCCCCATAGTTCACAACCAAATGAATAGAGCCCTTCTAGGTATAAACTCTCACCTTAATGATAGTACCCAAAAATCTCCGAACTTGGTTTCAATCTTTAACAATCAAGTGACTAGCATGACATACTCATACAATTTCCTCGTGGGGTATGCTCCCACGACCTTCCGCCCAGGTAGCCAAGTCTGCATATCCATACCACCAACTGTACAAATTCTGTAAAGCAGATCAAGAATCCGCAATCAATACATAATTCTCCTTCCACATAACACCATTCCCAGGTGATACTAGGATATTGTCAGCTCACTCTGAACATCTAATTCATCCCCGATCATCCGAGCTCGTGACATTCTTGTCAATACCGAACTATAACCTTGGTCCTCAACTTTCAAATTCCCACGCCGCTTACTGTACCTATCATGCCGGTATGCGAGAATATACGAATTTATCATAACCCCTGAACTACCAGTAGAATAACACTTCATTGGCTATAAACCTTTCACTTATCTCATTTCCGAAGAGCCCATGTAACACACAACTGGATTCCCAAACCGCAGAAAATACAACCTCAAGCCGTGATCTAAACCGTCATAACTCTTCCGAAATCCATTTACACAATAAAGCCATTTGAATCAAATACCTCCCAAATCAATCAAGTCATGGTGGTTGTCAAGCCGTATGTACAACCACAAACCACATGTATAACTTCACACACCGAAGGAACTGATCATTTTCACAACCATGCTGATTCAACCATAACTAATGGACCCAACTTCTTTCAATGCACTCTTGACCTATATTAGAAATAATAATAGCCCATTCACAATCATAACGAACTTAATACGCACTCATCCCGAGTGACCCGAATCGGGAGACCACATCGTCTCAATACCCATGAATCATCTCATACCCTTTTCAAGTGCACCATAGCATATCCAATTGGTACACCATTTTGCAAGACCTTCCGCGAATCCGAAGCTATTTCTTCCTTTACTCCAGTACTGCACCGCATGCCCAACGATGATATAGAATATTTCAAGTTCCATTTGCAATCCACTGCGAAGACTCGGTCCTTAACCACACAACAGACCCAAAATCCTTAGGCACTGCACTTTAAATGTTGAACCCACTAGGACCATTGTTGAGAGTTACCCACTCTGACCCGATCTCAAATATAACCAAACTCCCACGCTCTGCTAGCATATGAACACTCTCTTGAAGAAGCAACCGACTGAATTCTTTTCCTTGTACATCACATCCACAAAGCATAACTCTAAGTCTTCCCAAAACCTGCACATGAATCGATAAGGCGGAATATAGAACATATTTATCAATTTCTCAGCTCGAATTACCCTTGATGTTTCCCTTTCTTAGTCATAATTAATCCACCAATGCACCGATAACCAGAAGCTGCACAAGCCGACAACTACGCAGCCCAATCATAGACGGTGGGGCTCCCCCACTTAACTTTAAGCTACCATCACATAATGTAGAGCCCACAACGATTCCTCCTTCTCATTTACCATGATCCCGCACCGCTAATCCGCTAAATTTCTTTAAGTCTTTTTTTAAGCTTTTCATGAACATTATGAATCATCAGTCACAGTCACATACTCGACCTCTTACCGGGTAGCACGTAGTATTATTCACATAAGCTTCACTAACATCACGCAAGCGCTAACCTGCTCACAAGAGATAACCCACCTGAGGAATTCTTTACATACATCTCCCAATGTCGCTGCACTGGGTACGACTACCACAAAATTAGTAAATTCTCTTGAGCTCATGCTCGCCCACCAACTGTATAAGTCTGCTCCTTCCCTATTTACATCAACTAAAAATTCAACAATACTTTCCGAACTCATGTCATATTGCATTTGAAACGATAATCAAAACTTCACACCCCTCTTCATTTCAAGCAAACTCCCTTCTGCCATATGCACTTTTTCTTCGTACAATGACCATCATTCTAAATAAAATCCGTAGGCCAAATCACATCCATCACGATTCCCAAACCGTTCTACACTTACTCAAGGCACGCGACTATCCTACCATAGAATCCATATGATAATCTGTCACTCTTACTTCGGTTAAACCATCTCCTTTAAGCAATTTCTCAACCTCTGCTTTTCATACTTGACCTGCTAGTACTTCAACCACCGCGAAACACTTTTCGCCATGTCCTCTCTCATACTTTGCTGTCCAAATGTTGCATCAAATCAAAATCCATCTCTGTAGCACCCGAACCAAAAAATTATTACTGACTCTAAGTCTCTTCGAAGATCATCTCTCTCGAGCCATCAACATTAGAAATACCGATTTGATTCTGAACTGCTGCACACTGCTATCTCTGACATCCGCCCCTCAGGCACCATTTCACAACACCCTGCCCCAAAGGAAAAATCAAAGGAGACTATAACACCGGCGAACCACAATGCGTTCAAATGAGGACGACGATACCGTATCACAATGAAAATTCCACCACGCTCGAAAATACCAAGTCTCATTACTCCATTGACCAAAACCTGAACATCCATAGCCCGATTGCCTTTTCTTTGCTGGAATTAATTGCTGAACCTCTAAATCAAGCACTGAGAAATCCTCCTTTTGAGTCATTCACTACCTCGATACATATTCAAGCACCTTACCATTACACCAACATTGTGCGATAACAATGCATCGACATTGTAGCAATCTGTGCATAGTCTCGAAACCATAGAAAATACAAATACTGAGCTGGAACTAACGAACAACCTTCCGTAAGGCGACGATAATAGCCTGCACGAAGATGTAGGGAAAACATCCTGCACCACGTCTGCAGTACCACTACATCTTCCCGAGGCCTAATTAATAACAAGCGCTTCACGTCGTGTAAGATCGATTAGAAAGGAAATAAAGGCACAAGCCTCAATGGAATCAAACTGCATGATGAGGAAATCAAGAAGGGAAGTGTTCCTAACAGCCCTGTAGCCTCTCAAAGATAAGTACAAACGTCTCTGTACCGATCCGCAAGACTCTACTGGACTTGCTCATGACTCGTGAGACCTATGTAACCTAGGCTCTGATACCAACTTGTCACGGCCCAAAATCCTAACCTATTGTGATGGAGCCTATTGTGGCACTAGGCAAGTCGGAATTTAAAACTATTTCCAACACTTTTAACAGAAAGTGAATATAAGCAGTTTAAATAATAAAGGTTTTCATAAACTGAATAGAAACCCAAAATACAACGCATAAATTCCTAACATCGGGGTTTCACTGAGTACATGAGCATCTATACATCACAAGTCCGAAAAATACTGTCTATGAAAATCTTTAACCAAGTACAATAAGTGGAAAGACATGGAAGGAGTAACAAGGTCTGAGATACGTCGGTAGCTACCTCAAAATCTCTAGAAGATCAACTGTGCACGAAAATCAACACCCACTATGTCCGAGAATACCTGGATCTGCACACGAATTTCCAGTCGTAGGTGCGCTTGGTCAGAGTTTAATGAATGTTCCGCACCAGTGATGGCCTGTCTGCAGGTGCAAAATTTTGGACCGCAGAAGCGGAATCGCCTGGGCAGAATATATATGTTAGCCAAATCAAGTTTTGGCTCATTTCATCTCATTTCTCTCATTGGAGCCGTCCGTGGGGGCGATTTTGGAGTGCCATTTTTATCATCCTTCATGTGGTAAGTGATTCCTACCGTTATGAGTTAAATACATGATTTACATATGGACTTAAACATGAAATTTTGTAGAAATTGTGGGATTTTTGAAGAAACATAGAATATGGTATTTTTGGATTTTGACCACGAAATTAGACATAGAATTAGGAATATATTATATATTTGAGTTCGTGGCATTATGGGTAATGAGTATCTTCAAGAATTTTCTGAATATGGGCATGTGGGCTGACTTTGTTGATTTTTCTGGCGGAGTTAGGAATTATTATAAATTATTAAATTATACGCATTGGAGTATATTTTGATTGATTTGCACAATGTTTGACTAGTTTCATATCGTTTGGCTTTGAATTGAAGAGTTAGAGAGGCATTGGAGCCGTTTATGGAATTTCGGAGTGAGGTAAGTCTCCTGTCTAACCTTCTGAGGGGGAAACAACCCCTTAGTGATGTAATTGTTATGTGCTATTAGTTGTGGGTTACGTAGCTAAAGCATGTTTATGTCCGGGTAAATTTAGGTTTTTGTCATGTAATATTAGAATTATTTGAACTCATTCTGCTGTCTTAATTAAGTGAATTTTTAATTGAAATTGATTTAGGAATCTATATATTAGGACGAGCCTTATCACCTTGAGTTGTTGGCAAATTATTTGATAAACAGTAAAGGGTATACCCACTTTATTCTCATGTACTTGTAGTGTAAGCACATGACTCGTAATTTGATAAGTTCTTTCCTTTCTTGTGGAGCGAGCCGAACGCCTCGACAGTATATTGAGATGCATCTCTGGTTCGTGCCGATTGACCCTCGGCAATGTACACACCACTCTAGATCGGGCTGTACGACCTCGGCATAATCATGCGTATTACCGCTAGGTGTCCGAATATTCGTGAGATGCCCTTTTATTGAGACCTGACATTTATGTCGTATTCCTTATCCGTTTATGATTTATCATACTAATTTACTGGACCACTAGTAAGTATCGTTGTCAACCCCTCGTCACTACTTCTCCAAGGTTAGGCTAGATACTTAATAGGTACGCATTGATTTACATACTCATGCTTCACTTCTACACTAAATGTGCAAGATCTGACAGGTTCATCTGGTGGTCATCTTGGCGCATAGACGCAACTGCTGAGGAGACTGTATGGTGAGCTGCATTCCAGTCTACGTATCACAGCTCACATAGTCTCCATCGTACTATTTACTTTATCCTGTCTTATTTACATTCCAGATATATGTTGTATTATTATTGTACTCCTTACTAAATGCTCATGAACTTATGACACCAGATTTTGGGATGTTTTAGAATTCGTTTATGGTTTTCTTAACATCAACACACTTTCACTTTGTATTTTATTTAAATTGTGTTTATATATGATTTTAACGAATTTATGTCTCTACCTAACAGGATTCATGATTTCAAAAATAATAAAATGAATAATTAAGTTGGTAGTTCACCGTTGGCTTGCCAAACGGTGACATCGGGTGCCATCACGACCTATAGTGGGTTTTGGGCCGTGACGATGGGTTCGATCCCAACCTGATCGAATAGGCCCAATCCACGAGGTGCCACTCGTTTCATGGTTCTCAGTGCTTACGAATCATACCTTAGCCTGGCTAGAAAAATTCTCAGCAACGAGACCGTCGGCTCGTGTGTTCCCTACTTTGGCACAAGTAGTTTCAGAAAGTCAACGCCTTGGTCATGACCCTCATCTTGGACGATAACCCCTTCTCAGAATAGAGGATACTCCCAAAAAATCATATCTTTCTAAAACTTCCGTTTGTGACTTTTCAAGTCTAAATCTTGTTTGAAAGTGATCTATCAATATTTATAATAATTTTGTGATGACCCAAAATATCATCTTTAAATTTAATAAGTAATTCTGTATTCTAAGACCTCGAAAAGAACCATTTATCATTTCTCGACTTACGTGCACAATCAGTACAATTTTCCGGAAAGTTTTTATGTGAAAAATGGATTAAAATGTGAAAATAGAGGTTTAAAACTCAACTAAGTTGACTTTGGTCAATATTTTGAGTAAACGGACCCGGATCAGTATTTTTACAATTTCGGTAGGTCCGTATCGTGATTTGGGACTTGGGCGTATGCTCGGAATCGAATTCCGAGGTTCCTAGCCCGAGATATGGAATTTTGATAAAAAATTAAAAGCTTGAAAGCTTAATGATTTTTAAAAAATTACTGATGTTGGATTTATTGACCTCGGGTCCGTATTTTAGTTCCGGAGCCCGGTATAGGTCCACTATAATATTTATGATTTGTCTACCGAATTTGGTGAGAATGAGAGTTGATTTGAAAATATAAGTTGATTTGAGAATCCGATTGTAAAAATATAAGTTTTAAAGTTTTCTTGAAAACTTCCTTTGATTTTGTGTCCGATTCGTAGTTCTAGGTGTTATTTTGGCGATTTGATCGCGTGAGCAAGTTCGTATGATATTTTTAGACTTGTGTGCATGTTTGGTTTGGAGCCCCGAGGGCTCGGGTGAGTTTCGGATAGGCCACGGTATGATTTGGACTTTGAAAATCTATTTTTTTCTGTAGAATCTGTGTTCTGGCATGTCCTTCTTTGCGTTCGCGAAGGTACTCTCGCGAACGCGAAGAGTAAACTGGGCAGATGAGGATTTCTTCATCGCAAACGCGAAGGCTTGGTCATGAACGCGAAGCGATGGGGGCGTTACCCTTCGCGAACGCGTAGCGTTAGGCACTGGGGAGAGGGAGTTAGCCTTTTCTTCATCGCGAACGCGAGCAATGTCTCGCGAATGCGAAGACAAGGGAAGGGTAGCCTACGCGAATGCAAGCACTGCCTCGCGAATTCGAAGGCTTGGCAGGCCATACACTTTGCAAACACGAGAGTGCTCTCGCGAACGCGATGAACACTGTCGCCCAACACTTAACAGAATCCAAAACGGGATTTTTGCCAAAAACTCATTTTTCTCAAAAACCAAACGGTGAGGGGCAATTTTTCAAGAGTCATTCCTTCCCCAAATTGTTGGTATGTGATTCTAAACCATTTTCTTTCAATTACCCATTATATTTCTTGAATTTTCAACCTAAACTCTAGAGTTTTTATGGTAGAATTAGGGGTTAGGGTTGAAAATAGGGATTTCGGGAATTTTGGATTTAGACCTCAATTGGAGGTCGGATTCCAAAACTAATTACATATTCGGGCTCGGGGGTGAATAAGTAAAAGGATTTTGGTCCGAGCCTCGGGTTTTGACCAAGCGGGACCAGGGTCGATTTTTTGACTTTTTGGAGGAAAATTTGGGAAATTTAATTTATGCAATATAATTGATTCCTTTAGCAATATTTGATATTATTGAGTCATTTTTGATTAGATACGAGTGGTTTGGAGGTGAATTCCAAAGGAAAAGCTGTGATTGAGGATTAAGTGGCCTTCAGAGCGAGGTACGTATTGTGTCTAATCCTGACTTGAGGAAATTAGGAACCTTAGATTATTTTCTAAGTGAAATTCATGTAAGCGGCGTATATGTGAGGTGACGAGTACCTATGCGCTGCCAATTTACCTATTTTTCCATGTCTCTCTGTTTTTCTGATATTGTCTCAATCCTATGCCAAATTGCTACGTGTTATACTAGTGTTGTTCAAATTATCTTTCTTATCATGTTTACGGAATTTTCTGGTGATATTTGAGTTTTTATTTCAAGTCGAGATTGATATTATGGAACCAAATGTTGAAGTAAGGTTTGTACTTGTTAGTCTATCTCCCTGTTGTTATTTATGCATTGTATTATGGTAAGGGAGAGTGTTAATGCACGAAGGGTGATGCCGTGCCATATTGTGAGTGTTAATACACGAAGGGTGATGCCGTACCATATTGTGAGTATTAATGCACGAAGGGTGATGCCGTGCCATATTGTGAGTGTTAATGCACGAAGGGTGATGCCGTGCCATGATATGAGAGTAAAAGCACGAATGGTGATGCCGTGCCGTTTCTATTAAATTTATGGTGAGATTGAGAGTAAAAGCACGAAGGGTGATGTCGTGTATTTTTCCTTACTGTATTCACTATTCCTGTTGATTCATGGTATATTGGCTGCTCCGATGATCATTCTGTTGTAGTTCTTTATCTTGTACTCCCCTCAGTATGTTTCCCCTCCCGACATTTCTTGTTTAGTTCTTCATTCCTATTATTTGCATATACACTGTTAAATTGTACAGGATAATTTGTAGGTGCCTTGCCTTAGCCTCGTCACTACTTCGTCGAGGTTAGGCTCGACACTTACCAGTACATGGGGTCGGTTGTACTGATGCTGCACTCTGCACTTTCTGTGCATATTTTGATACCGGCTCAGGTTGATCGAGATTTGCTACTGGTCCGCTGTCCGGAGACACAAGGTAGATCTGTCGGCGTTCACAGACCCTGAAGTCCCCATCTATCTTTTATGTCCTACTGTTTTCTTTCATTCAGACAGTTGTATTTCTTTCAGACTATTACTTGTAGTAAATTCTAGAATGCTCGTGAATTGTGACTCCAGATCCGGGTGGTAGTAATTAATACAGTTTTATGATATTCCGCACTTATTATGTTTCATTTTAGTTAATTATTGTTATTTACTGAATGGAAATAAGAAATTGATTTAGTGATTCTCTAATGTTGGCTTTCCTGGCAAGTGAAATGTTAGGCGCCATCACGGTCCCGTCGGTGGGAAATTTTGGGTCGTGACACCACCATTGACGCCCCCTTAAGCAACCCCACTTGTCTCCACAATACCCATAGTGCAGAGAATACGATATCACTCCCCTAGGAACCCATGGGTATCATCTGAAGCCAAACCACTAAAAGTAAGAGGGTAATACTTCTTGAACAAGTCTAAGCTGTTCTTCCTCAGATGCAACTGCCCTAACCACGGGCTGAGCTGGGATAACAGGATGTGTCAGCATGACACCTGGAACCTGATCAACGTGGACTCGCTGCTGCGAAGTACGGGCGAGGGGAGTCCGAGCTCCTCCCCTTATATGTGAAGTAGCCTGTGCAAGCGGAATCAACCCCGCCTGAGCCAATGTACCAAACATGTTCAAAACTGCGCTAAAGTCTCCTGAAGTCTCGGGGTAGTAACATACGCCTCCGGTACCTGTCCCCCAATAGGATTTACTGGCGACTCCTCAACTGCTACTCTGACAGGTGCTCTAGCTGTAGCACGTGCTTTTCTTTGGCCTTTGCCTCTACCTCGGCCCTTAGGAACACCGGCTCTGGGAGCAGCTTCGTCGGTAACTGCAACTCGTGTCCTCACCATTTGTGAGAGAATAGAATGAAAAAGGTTCAAACCCTAGATCAATAAACTCGCACGATAGGAATGAAAGAAGTGAAACTATCCTAATAGTTTCGTAGCCTCTCGAAGATAAGTACAAACATCTCCGTACCGATCCGCAAGACTCTCTTAAACTCGCTCATGACTCTTAGTACATATGAGCCTAGAGCTCTGATACCAACTTGTCACGAACCAAATTTTCCTTTGTAGGATGTTGTGACGACACCTAGTCTCTAAGACTAGGTAAGCCTAACACTTATTGAATTAAAGACATAATTTAACGAGAACAACTACGAAGCATGAAATTGAAATTTTCAATACCAAAACCAATGATCCTAAGTGAAATACAGTACCCTAAAACTGGTAGTATAAGTCATAAGCTCTACTGAGTTTGCTAGAAAATCACTAAATACAACTGTTCGGATTAGAATTAAATAGTACAAGTACAATATCAGAAGGTGACTCCGAGGCCTGCGAACGCGATGACAGGTTTACCTTGAGTCTCCACCGCAATGCTTGACCAGCTAGCTAATAATCAATAATAATTGAGGCACATAGATCTGCACAAAAAAATGTGCAGAAGCGTAGTATGAGTACACCACAGTGGTACCCAGTAAATATCAAGAGTAACCTCGGCAAAGTTGTGACAAGGGACAGTCAAGACACCTACCGAACAAAATAACATGAACAAGTGTGAAGGTGAACTAATAGAGAAAAAATATTAATATAAAGCTAATACGGATAAGGAATACAACATAATACTTTCAATGATACACTAGTAACATCAATATTTAAAAGGAAGTAGTCAAGTAATAATGCTGTAGAGTAAGCTGACCACAATCTAAATCCGGTGAAACCAAATAAAGGAAAACCAACAACAACTCAATAAGAACAACCGCTTTCACACCAGATCTGTTCAAGCATTTCCACGAGGTATTAAACCTCATAATCATAGCTCACGGGTCCTAATTCATGAACCCTAATCACTTGGCATCTTGTGCCCACATTACAACTCATAACCGCACGGACGACTTACGTGCCAATAGACAATCCTCACATAGAAGGCAAGTAGACAAGAGTACGTATGATGGTCAATAACGTCAGGATTCATATTCCAAAACAAATATGGGTGATTTAACTGCGTGTATGCTTGTGCAAGTGTTCTACCACAATTCAAGTCAACAAATAAGAGCAGAGATAATGAATGGCGCATAAGAAATGATCACCACATTATGTACAATGTAATAAAGGCAGCAATGATATTTGAAGCAATGACTAGCACAACAAGATTACCTACATAGAACTAAGAAAATGGTGCAACACGGAGGAAGACAATTAATAATATGCTATGGAGACAACAATCAAAGACAACTACAAAAGAAACGGGGAAATGACAACAAGAGCCCTACCGAGGTACCGCCTCGTAATCTCAAATCATAAAATGAATCACAAACTTTCCTTATATCACTGCGGGAGCCTTTATATTTAGTTTTTGAAAATTATTTTTCCCGAAATAGCATCTCGCGTTTTAGCCCACCTTTTCACACTGCATGGATTCTAGTAGTCCCCTACTAGCCATGTGTTTCAAGCTCACCTTATCTCACTGCATGCGTTTCAACACCCAAATCTTATACCACCGCATGCGTATCAATAATAAAAATATCAAGGTAGAAACCTCGTGCAACACAATAACAACAACAAGGCAGAAACCTCATGCAAACACAATAACAACGGCATATCAGAAATCTCGTACAAACTTAATAACAACAACACGACAAAAACCTCGGTGCAAACAGAATAACAATTATCTCAACAATAACACATATGCCAAAACATAACAACTCAAATAAATTACTTTCACAATATGTGCCCAAATGCCACAACATTTCCTTAAAACATTTTCAATAATACGAGAATACGACAAGTAAATCAACTCAGGAACTTCAAAACATAAAAAACGGAAGAACGAGCTCGCAATGAAAGACACAACATGGAATAATAGTTTCAACAAGAATAGCTCAACAAGGAATATATAATGTGCAGCAATGATTCCACAAAAGTACAATTCAACGATAAGAGGGATAACATGAATCAATGATCCCAAATAAGGATAAGTCAACATTGATGAGGGATAACAAAACTTCATTTAGGGTTGAGCAATTACGGAAGAGATACATAATAATTTCAATTAAGGATAAGCAGATTATGAAAAAGATAATAATAAATTCAATCAAGGATAAACAATTACGGAAAGGATAGCATGACAATAAAAGAGGCAACAACTTCAGTTAAGGCACATGAGAGTTTAATCGGCAAATAGGGTAAAACATGAAGCAATTAACCCCAAATAAGACACGTAAGGGTGAATTTAGTAAATGGATAATTTAACATGACAAAACAACTTCATAGTTAATGGACATAAGAACCTAAGAGCCCTAAACGGTCAAATTTTCACAAAATAAGCCCGAGCACATACTCTTCACCTCGCGTACATGTCCTTCACATGACATAAATAGCACAAATGACTCGAATCCTAAAGGGTAGTTCCCCCCACAAAGTTAGGCAAGATACTTACCTCGAAGAAGCTAGACCGTTACTCTAAAATAACCTTCTCGAATAAAATAATCTCTGGACGGCTCAAATCTAGCCAAAATAACTTCAAATCATAAATAAAACTCATAGAAGGCAATTCCGGATAGTAAAGTTTCGATCTTTAATTAAAACTAAAAAGTCAACCCAAAAGTCAACCCCGGGACCGTATCTCGGAACCAGACCAAAATTACAAAATTCAAACACTCATTCGATAATGAGTTCAACCATACTAAAATTATTAATTTCCGACATCAATTCGTCTTTCAAATCATCATTTTATGTTTTTGAAAGATTTTACAAAAATTCACATTCTCTTCCTTTTCAATTCACTAATTTAATAATATAAATAAGTATGAAAGCATGAAATGTAATCATTTTCGGATAGAGAACACTTACCAAAATCAAACTCGTGAAGCATCCTTCCAGAATTGCTCAAATCCAAAAATGGACAAAATTTCTAAACCCTCAAATATATGTGATTCTGCCTAGGTTTGTTTGAATTTGCGAACAGAAACGCCGCATCTGTTATCTCACATTTGCGAGAAAAGGTTCGTATCTGCGAACCCAACTAGACAGCCCAGTGGCCGCACCTGCGCAAGAATGAGTCGCATCTGCGACTTCGCGGAAGCGCACAAACAGCCGTAGAAGCGTACATCTTCGCATTTGCGATCAATGGGCCGCAAAAGCGGCCATTGCATCTGCGACAAAAAATCTGCAAAAGCGAAGCTTCCTCCGAGGACTTAACATTGCAGAAGCGACAGAAACTTCGCAGAAGCGGCCCCGCATCAAGGATCAAACCTCCGTAGAAGCGGATACACTAGAACATGACCCAACAACCTTAACCAACAATTTCCAATATGATTTGAACCTCGTTCGAAACTCATCCGAACCACTCGGGATCCCATCTGAATATACCAACAAGTTCCATAACACAACGCACACTTACTCGAGGCCTCAAATCATATCAAACAACGTTAAAACTTCGAATCGCACCTCGAATCGAACTTATGAACTTTCAAACCTTCGAAATTACAAATCTCATGCCGAAATATATCAAATCAACCTGCAATGATGTCAAATTTTGCATGCAAGTTCCAAATGACATAACAGAGCTAATCCAACTCTTGAAATCGTAATCTGAGCCCGATATTAACAAAGTCAACTCCATGTCAAACCTCTTAACCTTCCAAAACTTTAACTTTTCAATTTTTGCCAAAATGCATCAAATTACCCTATGGACCTCCAGATCCAAATTTGGATGCACGCCTAAGTCCAAAATCTCCATACGAAGCTATTGGAATCATCAAAATGTTATTTCGGAGTCGTCTACACAAAAGTCAAGACTCCATTCAACTCTTACTGCTTAAGGTTCTAAAACAAGAATCCCTTTTCAAAATTGATCCCGAATCATCCGTAACCCGAACTCGACCGCACACGCATACCATAATACACAATACAAAGTCGATCGAGATCTTGAACCACCGACGGGATGCTAATTCTCAAAATTCTAACCTAATAACCTTATACATAAATAAAAATAATATTAAAAGTGAATCCTTCAGTCACAAAAAAAGTCAGTTTGGAATGCGCGAGATCCTGACCAAAAAGGAAAGAAATAAAAGGTATAACTAGAGAGTAATTGAAACAAAAATGCTATCAATTTGAGTGAGAATCTTGAAAAACAAACATATCATGTTTTAAATGATTCAATTTTAGTATTATTATAATTTTTATATATATGTATTGGATCGGGTTGGATCATTCCTAATTTAAATTAGATTATTTATTACAACAAAAATAAAAAAATAAAAATCATGGAATTAGAATATACTATTGAAAAATTATATTTTTCGGTTACAATTAAATAAAGTTCATGAAATGATTAATTGTTAATCTTATTTACTATTTAATAAAGGATGAAACTCTATCACATAAAAGTACCCAATAATATCAATCAATATGTAACTAAAGTTTTTAGAGTAAAGCTATTTTTAAAAAACTTTGATTCCGAATTGTTTTAAAATGTCAGAACCTAGAACTACGTTATATCCTTTCTTTGATATTTTTTTCTGCAATTGTTTTGAATTGTGCATGAATTCGAAGTAGTAAATCTTAATACTATATATTGTTAATTTCGAGTGTAATAAAATTGATAATAATCTGTAATACTATAATATAATATTACGAAAAATTAAATTTTTGTAACATAAAATAGAAATAGGCAGAAACTGGAGATTATCATAAACCAAGATTCAGTAAATATATTTCAGAATAAAATCTAGCTCATTGAATGCACAGTGTGTCCTTAAGGAAATTATTCCCCTCAAGTATCCGAGATGTTGGAATATTATCCTCCCAGGATAGAACAATTTAACTCACCAGAGTATCAGTACCAAAAACGCCGGTGAAACAGCGAACCTATCACGACTCCAATTTCCCTCCGTAGGATGTCGTGACGGCACCTAGTCTCTAGGACTAGGTAAGCCTAACAACATTACATAAAAGCTTAGAATTTCAAAACTCCAACAATATCGTAAATAAAACTGTAAACCCAATATGTACAATTCCCAAAACTTGGTGAGAAATAAGTCACAAGCTCTAGATACAGTACCGAACAATCCTATACGTCACTGTCTCTAAAAATATATAAAGAAATAAGGAAGAACAGGGTAAAAGGAGACTCTGAGGCCTACGGACGCAGGCAGGTGTACCTTGATAGAATGATAATGACAAGGAAGTAAAGCAATAAAGAATTTATGGAAAGTTAACAACACAGAATCAAGGTAGTTAATACAACACGAAAGGAAAACAAGGATTTTACGTGTTAAGGAAATAAAAACCAAACAAATACAACAAATAGAGAAAAGATCAACAAGTGTACTCCCGAGGTACCTCCTCGTAGTCCCAAATTATAAAAGTAACTACAAACTTTCCTTATATCACCGCGTAGGCCTTTATATTTAGTTTTAAAATTTATTTTTTCCGATATAGCACCCCGCATTTTAGCCCACCTTATCATACCGCATGGCTTCTAGTAGTTCCCCTACTAACCACGCGTATCAACCCCACCTTATCTCATCGCATGTGTTTCATCACCCAGACCTTATACCATCGCATGCTTATCAATAATAACAACGACATGGTAGAAACCTCGTGCAAATAGTAAAAATAATACGACAGAAACCTCATGCAAACAATAACAATAACACTGCAGAAACCTCGTGCAAACAACCAAACAATCACCTCAACAATAACATGAATGCCAAACTTAATAACTAAGTAAAAAGACATTTCACAACTTATACCTTGCCTCAGTAGAAACCACGGCCTTTGCAACTCAACACCAAGCTGAACAGCAAAATATTTTAAGGATAGCAATTTCAAGTAACGAATTCCACAGTTAAATAATGAATACAAAATTAAGAAAGTAAGTAATTCAACTAAACATGTAGTACAAATTACAAATAAGAGATAAGACAAGTAGAGATGTGGAGTTAGGCTAAACATGATGGCTATGACCTGCTAAAGTAACTCAAATAAGGCATGAAAAGGAAACTACGTAGCTAAAACTGGAATTTCAACATTTAGCCCGTATACGCACTCATCACCTTGCGTACACGGCCTCCACATATCACAATTATCACAACAATAACAAAATTCTAAGGGGAATTTCCCCTACATAAGGTTAGACACGTCACTTACCTCAAACCTCGCTAAATCAATCAACTAGAAGGACTTTTCCTCGATTTTTCGACTCCGAACGGCTCGAATCTAGCCAAAACAATTTCATACTATAAATATAACTATAGAAAACTAATTTAAATAATGAAATTATGATCTTAGCAAAGAATTGAAAAATCACCCCAAAAAGTTGACATGGGCCCGCATCTCGGAACTAGACCAAAACTATAAAATCCAAACACCCATTCGATATCGAGTCCAACTATACAAGAATTATCCAAATCTAACATCATTTTGCCTTTCAAAACCCAAAAACTTAGTCTAAGAAGTTTCTACCATTTTCCTCAAATTTCAAACTCCAAACACTAATCAAATGTAGAAATTATTACTAGATTCGTGTGAATTAATAAAAAATGAGTTAGAATTCCTTACCCCAAAGTCCTCTCTGAAAATCCCTCGAAATTTCGCTTCAAACCGATCTCTCAAAGTCCCAAAATGAATTATGAAATAAAATCCTCGAAAATCCCTTTTTCTGCCCAGCGACCTTAGCTTCTGTGGCATTTAGGTCGCGTATACGATGCCGGACCTGCAGAAAGACCATCGCAGGTGTGGTCCAAGCTTAAGTCCAGGGGTTCCACTTCTTAGGATAAGAGCTCGCATCAGCGAGCCCGCTTCTGCGGAGAAACGACAACATCTGCGGTCAAGCCTTAGCTATTTCCACAAGTTCTGCTTCTGCGAAGGAAGCCTACGCATCCGCAAGTGTGATCGCACCTGCGTGTACATTTTTGTGGACAAGTGATCACACCTGCGATCCAAGATGGGATAGACAAAATTACTTCTGCGACCATTGGCTCGCATTTGAGAGCTCGCACCTGCGGCCAATCTCTCCACACGTGCGACGACACCAGAACCAGCCCAGCACTTCAGCAAATCACTAAGTCCAAAAATGATTCGATTTCTATCTGATTCACACCCAGGTCCCCCAGGACCCCATCCGAATATATCAACAAGTTCCAAACTACGTAATGGAACTACTCGAGGCCACAAACCACATTAAAGAACATGAATTCTTTGGATCGCAACCCAAGTTCAAGCCTATGAACTACGAAAGTCACGTAACCACAATATAACATACATGAAGAATACATTATGCGATCAGGCTAAAATACTCAAAACGACTGGCTGGGTTGTTACACAACCATTGAAGGATGTAAACCCCACTGTAATTTAATTGTGCAGAAGAAGGAGAAGAAGTTCAGAAAATTTCGTAAGGAAAGATTTTGGGATCAAGGCATATTTATTGCCATTTATGGCACTGTTTTTGAAAAGTTTGCAACCTTTCAGAAACAGTCATAGCTGTTGGAACAGGTGGGAACAATTCCTATTTAAAATATTCTGAGAAATTAATTTAAAATAATCTGAGAAAGAAATGGACTGGGTCGCGTCGTGGGTCCTGGGTTATTCTGGGTTGACTTTTCATTAATTAATTAATTAAATAATTGAAAGAAATTTTATCCAAAACGATTAATCAATCAATCAATCTTTGACCAAATCCGAATCCGAATCCGAAAATGAAGCCGAGCCTAGCGAGCGACGCAGACGACGCAAAGCTTACTTTCTTTCCAACCCGTTTAATACCAAGGGAAGTGCTTTCTCAATATAAGCACATTTACTTTTCTTTCCAACACCAACGAGGGATACTTGCTCTTTCCAAAGAAAATGGAGCTTACTTTCCCTTCACTTTCATCCCTCAATTTCCCATCCACCAATATTTTTAATCCCAACAATCCCCCACATGAATGGGGAATGGCTATAAGATAAATGAATGTACGGACGAGTGTGTGATTTACATGCAAGGATTAATTGCATCTAGATAAGTAGGTTTCTTTTGAACTTTCCATAGTGAACTTATATCGGATATACTCGGTCAATCGGTAGATTTGATATCTTTGAACTGTCAAGATTTGGTGTATACCTAGACAACATAAGTCACACAATCAATCTTTAACCATCTATGGTTCTCACAGTTGTGTTCGTCTCTGCCATGAACACCGCCTTGTTTCATGAGTTCTTAGAGAATGGGCTTTACTTTCATTCCCCTTGAAGAGACTTACACTTCACACTCATATAGGTGATTTCTAAATGTGTAATCCTATAGACACACTATCTGGTCATTTCTTACCAGACTTAGCAAATCATTAAAAAACTTTAAGCTTTATTGACTCATCAAAAAAAACTTAATACTTTACCCTGATCTCTGAACATTGTCTTTATCACGAGAATGGGTTGAGTTATTTCACAATGTTGAAGCGTCATTCATAAATTTGTTTGATCTCTTTGATCCCAGCTCTTAGAATCTCCTGTCTGCTAGGTAGAGTTACCGCCATGATGGCTTGTCCTAGGCCTTAATCTTATTCCCTTCGATAATCTTTCAACTACCTCTCTAGATAGGCCTTTTGTAAGTAGATCCAGCATGTTATCTCTTGACTTTATATAGTCAATTGTGATAATACCACTAGAGAGTAGTTGTCTAACAGTATTGTATCTCTGTTATATGTGACGAGATTTTCTGTTATACATAACGCTCCTTGCCCTGCTTATTACCGCTTGACTATCACAATGTATACATATAGGTGCCAAAGGTTTGGGCCAAAATGGAATATCTTCCAAGAAATTCTGGAGCTGTTCAACTTCTTCATCGTCCTTGTCTAAAGCTATGAATTCAGATTCCATTGTAGAACGGGTGATACACGTTTGTTTGGATGATTTTCAAGACACTGCTCCACGTCCAATTGTACAAACATATCTACTCGTGGATTTAAATTCAGATGATCCGGTGATCCAATTTGCATCACTATATCCCTCAATCACGGAGGGATATTTGTTATAATGCAGAGCATAGTCTTGGGTATGTTATAGATACCACAAAACTCATTTCATTGCCATCCAATGTATTTGATTGGGATTACTTGTAAACCGACTAAGTTTGCTAATACCATATGCTATATCTGGTTGCGAACAATTCATGATATACATCAAACTTACCAATACTCTTGCATAGTTCAGTTGTGAGTCACTTTCACCTTCATTCTTTTGAAGTGCATAACTCACGTCAATTGAAGTCTTGGCAATATTGAAATCCAAATACTTGAACTTGTCAAGTACGTTTTTAATGTAGTGAGACTGTGATAATGCTAGACCTTATGGAGTCTTGTGAATTCTGATTCCTAAGATCACATCAGCAACTCCTAAGTCTTTCATGTCGAATTTGCTAGCCAGCATGCGCTTAGTAGCATTTATATCTGCCATATCGTTGCTCATTATCAATATGTCATCAATATATAAACAAACAATGACTTCATGACCTGGATTGTTTTAAATGTAAACACATTTGTCACACTGGTTAATTTTAAACCCACTTGCCAACATTGTTTGGTCAAATTAGGCATGCCATTGTTTGGGTGCTTGTTTAAGTCCATAACACGACTTAAAAAGTTTGCACAATTTGTTTTCTTTACCCGGAACCACAAAACCCTCAGGTTATTCCATGTAAATCTCTTCCTCCAATTCTCCATTTAAGAAAGCTGTTTTAGTATCCATTTGATAGATTTCAAGACCATACACGGCCTTTAGTGCCACTAACACCCTAATAGATGGTATCCTCATTACTGGAGAGTAAGTGTCAAAGTACTCAAGTCCTTCCTTTTGTCTATAACCTTGGACAACAAGTCTTCCCTTATATTTGTCAATAGTGTCATCAACTTTCATTTTTCGTTTAAAGATCCATGTCGAACCTAATGGCTTATTTACTGGAGAAAGATCAACCAATTCCCATGTATGGTTATCCAAAATTGATTGAATCTCACTATTGACTGCCTCTTTCCAAAAAGTTGAATCAGAAGATGACATAGCTGCTTTGAAAGTTTGAGGCTCACTTTTGAGCAAGAATGTCACAAAATTTGGTCCAAAGGAAATAGATGATCTTTGACGTTTGCTACGCCTTGGATCCTATTCGCTTGGAGTATTTTCCTTTGGTTCTTCTCGTGGTTATTTAGGTCTTTCACTTAATGACTCACATTCAGTTTTATACAGATAGATGCTTTCAATAAATTCAGTATTATCTGATTTAATTACCGTATTAACATGAATTTCGGGATTATCAGATTTATGAACCAAAAACCGACATGCTTTACTGTTTGTAACGTATCCAATAAAAATACAATCCACTATTTTTGGTCTGATATTTACCCTTTTGGGTAAAGATACTTGTACCTTTGCTAAACACCCCTACACTTTGAAATATTTCAAATTGGGTTTTCTTCCTTTCCAATTTTCATATGGAATATATTGCATTTTGCTATGGGGTACTCTGTTGAGTATTCGGTTAGCTGTAAGGATAGGTTACCCCCACAAATTCTGCGGTAAGCCGGAACTTATTAATAAGGCATTCATCATTTCCTTTGATGTCCGATTTTTTCTTTCCGCAATTCCATTGGATTGAGGTGTGTAGGGGCAGTAGTTTGATGGATAATTCCATATTCCGAACATATTTCTGCAAACGGAGATTCGTATTCTCCACTTCATTCTTGTATTGCTTAAATGCTTCAATTGCTTCATCCTTACTATTAAGCAAATAAACATAACAATATCGAGTACAATCGTCAACAAAAGTTATAAAATACTTTTTTCCACCACGAGATGGTGTTGACTTCATATCACAAATGTCAGTCTGATTTAAGTCTAGAGGATTGAATTCCTTTCAACAGACTTATAAGGATGTTTTACAATCTTAGATTCAACACATATTTGATATTTTGGTTTATTACACTCGAATTTAGGCAATATTTTTAAATTAATTAACTTTCACAAGGTTTTATAATTGACATGTCTTAAACGAATATGCCATCAATTATTTGACTCCAATAAATAAAAAGAAGCTGAAATTGTACTAATACTGTCAATAACCATTACATTGAGTTTGAAAAGGCCCTCTTTGAGGTAGCTCTTTCCAACATACATATCATTCTTATTTATAACAACTTTGTCAGATACAAATACACATTTATATCCATTCTTAACAAGTAAAGAAATTGGAACTAAATTTTTTGTAATAGTAGAAAAATGAACAACGTTGTTGAGCGTTAACACCTTGCCGTAAGTCATCTTCAGGAATATCTTCCCAAAATCCTCAATCTTGGTTGTTGCAGTATTTCCCATGGAAAGCTCTTCTTCGGGACTAGTAGTAAAGTAAGTCGCAAATGCTTATTTGATAGCACAAATATGTCGAGTAGCTCCAGAGTCAATCCGCCACTCCTTCGGATTTCCAACTAAGTTGCATTCCGAAAGCATTGCACATAGATCATCAATGTCATCACTTTTCTCCTATGTTGGCCTCTCCCTTTTTCATGTCCTTTTTCGGAGACGACAATCAGGGGTTTTGTGACTAGCTTTTCCCCAATTGTAGTAGGTTCCCTTGAATTTCTTCTTGTTCTGCTCCTTAGTGTATCCGAAAGACCTCTTCCTCTTCTTACTTTTTGGAGCAGTCTCATCAACGATATTAGCTCCCCTAATCATTGAAATTCCACGAGACTTCATCTCGGCTGTTTTGTCATCCTCCTCAATCTTGAGACGAATCACAAGATCTTTCAACTTCGTTTCTTTGCACCTGTGCTTTAGATAGTTTTTGAAATCTCTCCATGAAGGAGGAAACTTTTAAATTATTGCAGCCACTTAAAATGCTTCATTCACTACCATACCTTCAGCAATAAGGTCGTGAAAAATAAGTTGAAGCTCTTGAACTTGGGTTCCAACGATTTTGTTGTCTATCATTTTATAGTCTAGAAACATGGCAACCACAAACATTTTCAAGCATGCATCTTCAGTCTTGTACTGCTTCTCAAGTGCGTCCCATATTTCTTTCGAGGTATTCATAGCACAATAGGCATTGTACAGGTTATCCTCCAAAGCACTTAGGATGTACCCTTTGCAAAGAAAATCTGTATGTTTCCATGCCGCAACAATCATAACCTTCTCATTGTTTAGCATATCGGCAGCAGGCACTGGAGGGTTTTCACTCGTGAACTTTTGCATACCAAGTGTGGTAAGTCAAAAGAACACCCTATGTTGTCATCCTTTGAAGTTGGATCTAGAAAATTTCTTTGGGTTTTTGGTCGGTGGTACAACAGTTCGGCTTGACGAGGCTATCGTCATTGCAGAAGAATTTTCATTATCAATTGTCATTTCTCATTGTCCACAACAGAAGATTTCAATTAATGGCAGAAAATAGAACAGTAAATAATATTGTAATTAATGATAAATAATACGTTTAATAAACAAAACTGAAGTTTTGTATATATTGTTTCACAATAAAACGATGAAGTTTTTATATTCTTCAAATCGTTTCTAAATTTTAATACCCCGATGAAGTTTTTATATCTTCAATTCAGAAATAGAATAATTTAGACAGAGTAGAAAATCACAAAGGTTTTATTCTCCAAATCAGAATATAGATTACAATATATTAATAATTTCCTTAAGATTGTTAATACTATATTTGATAATTTCGAGTGTAATAAAATTGTTAGTAATCTGTAATACTTTAATATAATATAATATTACGAAACAGTAAATTTCTATAATATAAAACAGAAACAAGAAAAAACAAAAATAGGAAGAAACTGAAGATTATTAGAAACCAGAATCAGTAATATATTTTGAAATAAAATTGAGCCCACTGAATGCACAGTGTGTCCTTAAGAAAATTATTTTCCTCAAGTACCCGAGGTGTTGGAATATTCTCCTCCCATAATAGAACGGTTTAACTCACCAGAGTATCAGTACCAAATATGACGGTGAAACAGCAAAGCACTCAAGGCTGTAAACCGCACTGGAATTTAATTGTGCAGAAGAGGGAGAAAAAGTTGAGAAAATTTTGTTAGAAAAGATTCTGAGATCAAGGCATATTTATAGCGATTTTCTGACACTATTTCTGAAAAGTTTGCAACCTTTGAGAAACAACCATAGATGTTGAAATAGGTGGGAACGATTCCCATTTAAAATATTCGGGAAAATTAATTTAAAATAATCCGGGAAAAAAATGAACTGGGTCGCGTCGCAATTCTTAGGTTATTTTGGATTGACTTTTCGTTAATTAATTAAATAATTGAAAGAAATTTTGTCCAAAAAGATTAATCAATCAATCGATCTTAGACCGAAGCCGAAGCCAAAATCTAGCCGAGCGAGCGAGCGACGACGACACGAGGCTTACTTTCTTTCCAACCCATTTAACACCAAGGGAAGTGCTTTCTCAATATAAGCACATTCACTTTTCTTTCCACCACGAGTGAGGGACATCTTCTCTTTCCAAAGCAAAAGAGAGCTCACTTTCCCTTCACTTTCATCCCTCTATTTGCCATTCACCAATCTTTTAATCCCAACAGTAAAATCATTGGCTACATAACTATTCGAATAAGCGAAGTTTATTTTCATATTCCGTTACAAACTAGAGTACATATAGAATTTACATTCCATTATTGCTAAATTCTATTGATGAATTTCTTAAAAATAAATTATAGGTATTTTATATAGTTCAAATAAAGAAAGAATTTAGATAAGACAAAATCTTAATTGATTTTAAAGTACTAATATACTTAGTTCAAATAAAAAAAGTTATAATTAAAATTTTAGTTGATTATAAAATTTTAAAATATTAAGAAAATAATTTAATTATAATTCTGTTTCATATAAAATCTATTAAAAACTGGTAGAAAGTTGGACAATCAATACGGAAATAAGGTCCAATGCAACCACATCGAAATAATAGAAGAATTAGCCTCACAAAAGGTTAAAGCTCAAAGTCTAATGCAAAAAAGTGATTATTCAACCAATGTTCACAATAAGGATGTATTGGTTGAATAGGTAAATGTAAAATTTATATACAAATACAATCAATGCAAATACAAAGTTCACAAAATATTAAAGAATAATTTAACTACTAATACAAATACATGAATGCAAAATTTAACTACTAATACAAATACGTGAATACAAAATTTAACTACTAATACAAATACGTGAATACAAAATTTAACTACTAATACAATAACTTTTTGCTCAAAGAAAGAGAACCTAAAACCCTTAATTTTGCTATTCGAACAAGGCAAAGTTTTGATGATGAAATTTTTTAACTGTAGCTTCTTTTGTAGAAGTATCCAGGTATATAAAATTATGTAAAAAAACTTATTAGAAAAAAAAGACTTTTAAACGAAAAATAAGTTCAAAGAGCTCATTTCCATCGAATATATTTTATAAAAAACTTAATCTGTCAAAGTAACGACCTGACTGGTCGTTTTGAGCTGTGGCGCGTCGTTCGGCTGTTTTATCCATTGAGTAGCTTCACTTTATGTATTATGACTTGCACGTGTGGTTGGTTTTGGTTTTCGAGGAGTTCACAGTTGATTTGGAAGAATAATTCTCAATTCGGAAGCTTTAAGTTGGAAGAGTTGACCAAGGTTTGATTTTTGATTAAACGGCCTCAGAGTCGGGATTTAAAGGTTCCAATAGTTTCTTATGATGATTTTGGATATGTACGTATGTTAGAATGGAGTTTCTGGTAGACCGAGAGAGTTTCAACGCTTATTTTAGAAAGTTGACATTTAGAAGATTTTTGAATTTTCTAACTTTTATATGAAGTGGACTTTGGTATTATTGATGCCCGTTTGGGTGTTCGAGCCTTGTAATAGGTTCGTATTGTGATTTATTACTTGTACATAAAATTTGGCATCATTCCGAAATGTCTAAGTGTGATTCGGACGTGTTCGGCAAAGTTTGATGTTTGAAAGTTAAAAGAAGGATTTTGATCGTCGATTCATAGTTTTGATGTTATTCGTGTAGTTCTGAAACTTTGGATAAGTCTGAATAATGTATTGAGACTAGTCGGTGTGATTGGATAGGGTCCCGAGGGCCTCAAGTGCGTTTCAAGTTAGTTTCAGATCATTTCTTCATATTTTGTTGTTGTTGTTGCTGGTTCTGATTTTGTTCTTCGCGAATACGGAGGGGCGCTCGCATTCGCGAAGAAGGAATTGAGCTGGAGGATTATTTGATCATCGCGTTCCTGATGAAGGTCCTGCATTTGCGAAGGTGTGAGGCAGATGTGCATCGCGTTCGCGAAGGTTCGCCTGGTAGAGCTTCACGTTCGCGAGCCATATCTCGCGATCACAAAGAAGAGTTTTGGAGCGGGTGCTAGCTGTGCTCCGCGAACGCGAGCAGACTGTCGCGTTGGTGGTCAGAGGCGGACCCAGGATTTGAGTATCATGGGGGCACCGCTTTAAAAATAAATAAAAAAAGCACAAGTTATACAAGCTAGGATTCGAACTTGGGTCATCAAGAGAGTCTAGGTACTTAAACCATTCTACAAACCAGCTCCTCTATCCAAATTGTGTGAATTTTGGGGGCCGCATAAAATCTTTTAGTGGTCCTCATTGTATATATATATATATATAGTCTTTTTGCCGAAACTAACGGGTTCCGGTGTCCCCCCTTGCCCCAACGTAGGTCTGCCCCTGTTCGCGGTGAAGGACCACCTGGTAGTGTATAAGTTTGGAAAGTTGGATTTTGGGTCATTTTGTCTCAATTCTTCCATGGGAGTCATTTCATCATCCATCATGTGGTAAGTGAATTCTTACACATTATGAGCTAAATACATGAGTTATATATGGATTTAAACATGAAAACCTTTAGAAATTGTGGGTAATTGAAAGAAAACATAGAAATGGTAAATTTTAATTTTGACCATGAAATTAGACATGAAATTAGGAATAAATTATATATTTGAGTTTGTGGTGTTATGAGTAATGTTTATCTTCGAAATATTTTGGAATTCAGGCACGTGGGCTAGGGGGTTCACTATGTTAACTTTTCGAGTGGAGTTGGGTATTATTATAAATTATTAAATTACGAGTATTGGAGTATATTTTGATTGGTTTGCAAGTTGTTTGATTAGCTTTGGATCATTCGGCATCGATAAGAGGTGTTAGAGAGGTGTTGGATTCGGTTATGAAATTTCGGAGCGAGGTAAATCTGCTAACATTGTGATGGGGAAATTAACCCATAGATGTTGTATTTGTTATGTGCCACTTGTTATGGGGTCTACGTACGCACGAGGTGACGAGAGTCTGTACGTAGCTAAAATTATTCTTAAGTCCGTGTAGACTTAGGACTAAATAATGTGATATTTGAATTACCTGAGCTCAACTTGTTAGTTTAATTACCCAAACCTTGTGAATGCAATTTGATTAGAGATCATGTTGGGTCGAATCTTGATACCTTGAGTCTTTTGGTGGGATATCCAATTGCTGGTAACAATTATGATTATTTTATGTTCCTATTCTTGTATTGCAAACACGTGATCCGTAATTCGATAAGTTTCTTCCTTTCCTGCAGATCGGGCTTGTCACGATCTGAAATCTCAATCTCGGGATTTGTGATGGCGCCTAACATCCACTTGCTAGGCAAGCCGACGTGAAATAAGTAATTAACCAATTTTAACCGTTAAAAATAAAATAATAATATTCAACGAGAAGTAAATGCCAAATCTAATACAGTGCGAATATAAACCACGTGATACTAACTACTCCCAGAAATCCAGAGTCATAAGTACACGAACAACTAAAAGTCTACAAACATAGTCTGAAATAAATAAAATTGGTCGAAAGAGATAAACAGTAAAAGTAGGAAATAGTCTGCGAATGCCAGCAAATCTACCTCAAGTCTCCGAAGTGAATGTGATCCGAGCCGACGCACCTCAAGCACCGCTGGCACCAATACCAGTATCTGCACAAGAAGTGCAGAAGTGTAGTATGAGTACAACCCGCACAATGTACTCCGTAAGTGTCGAGCCTAACCTCGACGAGGTACTGACGAGGCTATGACAAGACACCTACGTAAAAATCATGTACAAGTATATTTAAAACAACAAGATAATAAGAAGAATGATAGAATATTAACTGGGAGAGGACATGCAAAGCAGAAAATATCATAAAAACGGCAAGTGCGAAATCATGAAATAACATATCCCGAATTAAGCAACAATATAATCAAGTAAATCACCAAAATCGGAAATCAAATAAAACAATGATATGAAAATGGTACATCATCACCTTTCAAGCTTTTATTCTCGTCCTCACTATGTAATATCATGAAGATAGTGGCACGACATCACCCTTCGTGCTTTTACTCACCAACACGGTATTACCCTTCGTGGTTTTACTCTCAAATCTCTCAATATATGATCATGAATGCAAATAACGTTTGGCAACACCCTTCATTCTTCTCTTTCCTCCTCACCAAGCAACAATATAAATCTGAATAATAGAAACAAAGAAGGAAATAATTTCACTTCCAAATATGGTGCCATGATATCAAACATCAACTTCCAAAATATTCAATAGCTTTAAAATAAACAATAAATACGAAATGAATAATTAAAAGAAGTAATAATCTAACCTAAGCATGGATAACATAATTAACGAAATAATAAAATACAAAGAAATAATTTCCACCAGCATGCTTTAACCCAATAACAATGCATAGGTACTCGTCACCTCACATATATGTTGTTCCCACACATAAAATACGTAGCAAATAGATCAACAAGTCTAATTCCTCAAGTGAAGATTAACCACGATACTTACCTCACTCCGCAATCAAATCAATGCTTAACTGCGACTTTTCCTTTAGAATCAGCCTCCAAACCAATCAAATCTAACCAAATATAGTTCAAATAATTAAAAATAAGCTTTAGAAACTACCCACGAGTGAAAAGGATTCGATCTTTAATGACTTAGGAGAAAGTTAACTTCGGACTCGCTTGGTCAAAACATGAGATTCAGACCAAAACCCAATTACCCATTCACCCCTGAGTCCGGTTATGTGATTTGTTTCGAAATCCGACCTCAATTTGAGGTCTAAATCTCAATTTATCAAATTCTCCAATTTCTACCTAAATCACTAATTTCGACATGAAAAAGCATAGATTAAAGGTTAAAAATCATTGGGTGTTTATGAAAATATAAGAAAACAATTTAAAATCTACTAACCAATGAAGTTGGGGTGAAAAACCTCTTCAACATCGCCTCTAGGCCTAGCTCAAACTTGAAATGGTAAGAAATGGGAAAAATCTCGAGTGTTTCAAATCACTGGCGTCAAGTCTTCTTCGCGTTCGCGAAGGACCTGACACGATCGCGAAGCAGCATTGGCAAAAGGCCTTCACGTTTACAAGCCACTCTATGCGATCGCGAAGGCTTACTCCTCCTGCATTCGTGTTCGCGATCCGATGAACGAGTTAGGGAAGAGTAATTGACAGGCTCCCTACTAGGACCCCATAACCCTACGTAGTCAAGAGAGAGGACGCGTTCGCGAAGAGTAAATCTCCCACTACTTCGCATTCGTGATCGGCTCCTCGTGTTTGTGAAGAAGAAACTCCTCCCCATCCCAGATTCCCCTTTGTGATCGCGATGCACATGACACCAGATGTTAGCAACAGCGAAAACCAACAACTCTAAGTTCAAATGGTTTGTAGCCTATCCGAAACTCACCCGAGCCCCTCGGGCCCGAAACCAAACATACACACAAGTGTAATAACATCATACGAACTCGATCGCATGATCAAATACTAAAATAACACCTAGAACTATGAATCGAACATCAAAATGCATGAAATTTACAAAGAAACTCAAGAACTTCGAAATTCACAACCGAGCGTCTGAATCCTATCAAAACAACTCTGTTTTGCACCAAATTTTGCAGACAAGTTTTAAATAGTAAATGAACCTCTACCAAGTTCCAGAATACAAATCCGAACCCGGTAGAAATAAAGTCAACCTACGGTCAAACCTAGAAAATCTTTAAACTTTCAAGTTACTAGTTTTTAACAAATCAAGTCAAATTAAGTTAGGGACTTCCGATTTCAATTTTGGGCATACACCCAAGTCCAAAATCATGATATGGACCTACCGAGATCGTCAAAATATCGATCCATGGTCTTTTACATGAAAGGTTGTCCATAGTCAACTCAAGTCATTTTTAAAGACACGGACTGCGCACGAAAATCAAAATATACTAAACAGAGCTAATCAAGGTCTCGGAACACGAAAATAACGACTAAATCTCAAAATGACCTATCGGGTTATCCCATTCTTCACTTCTGAAACAAACTTTCGTCCTCGAATGGACATAGAAAGGTACCTGAACTGGTGAAAAGGCATGGATATCTACTCCGCGTATCGGACTCGGACTCCCACATAGCTGCCTCGATCGACTGACCTCTCTACTGCACTCTAACAAAAGGATAACTCTTAGACCTCAACTTTCGGACCTGCAGTGCTAGAATGGCCATCGGCTCCTCCTCGTAAGTTAAATCCTTGTCCAATTGGACTGAGCTAAAATCTAATACATGGGAAGGACCACCATGATACTTCTGGAGCATAGAAATTTGGAATACCGGGTGAACTGCTGATAAGATAGGCGGCAATGCAAGATTGTAGGCCATCTCACCAACACTCTCAAGGATCTCAAAGGGTCCGATATACCTAGGTCTCAGCTTGCCCTTCTTCCCGAACCTTATCACACCCTTCATGGGCAAAACCCCGAGCAAAACCCTCTCTCCAACCATGAATGCAACATCACAAACTCTCCGATCGGCATAATTCTTGTGCCGAGATTGTGCTGTACGAAGCCGATCCTGAATCATCTTGACCTTATCCAAGGCATCCTGAACCAAATCAGTACCCAACAATCGAGCTTCTCCCGGATCAAACCAACCAACTGGCAAGCGGCACCGCCTCCCATATAAGGCCTCATAAGGAGCTATTTGAATACTCGATTGGTAGTAGTTGTTATAGGCAAACTCCGCAAGCAGGAAGAACTGATCCCAAGAACCCCTGAAATCTATAACATAGGCACAAATCATATCCTCCAATATATGAATGGTGCGCTTGTACTACCTGTCCGTGTAGGGGTGAAATGTTGCATTCAACCCAACCCGTGTAGCTAACTCGCATTGTACGGACCTCTAGAAGTGCGAGGTGAACTACGTACCTCGATCAGAAATAATGGACATCGACACACCGTGAAGATGAATAATCTCGTGGATATAGATCTCAGCCAACTGCTCTGAAGAATAAGTTGCTGCCACTGGAATAAAATGCGCCGACTTGGTCAACATGTCCATAATAACCCATACTACGTCAAATTTATTCAAAGTCCGTGGGAGACCAACAATGAAATCCATGGTAATACGCTCCCACTTCCACTAGGGAATCTCAAGTAACTCAAACAAACCGCTAGGACTCTGATGCTCGTACTACAAATGATTACAATTTAAACACCGAGCCACATACACAACTATATCTTTGTTCATTCTTCTCTACCAATAATGTTGCCTCAAATCCTTATACATATTGGCGGCACCAGAATGAATGGAATATTGCAAGTGATGGGCCTCCTCAAGAATCAATTCACGAAGCCCATCCACATTGGGCACACAAATTCGACACTACATCCGCAACACCGTATCATCTCCAATAAAAACTCTTTGGGCATCACCGTGCTGCACCGTGTCCTTAAGGACAAGCAAATGGGGGTCGTCATACCGACGCTCTCTGATGCTCTCAAATAAAGAAGACCGAGAGACCATGTAAACAAAAACAAGAGTAGGCTCCAAAATATCTAACCTCACGAACTGATTGGCCAAGGCCTGAACATCTTATGCTAGCGATCTCTCACCAACTGGAATATATGCACGGCTACCTATACTCACAGCCTTTCTACTCAAGGCATCGGCAACTACAATGGCCTTCCCGGGATGATACAAAATGGTGATAGCATAGTCTTTTAAATGCTCTAACTACCTCCGCTGCCTCAAATTGAGATCCTTTTGCTTAAACAAATATTGTAGATTGTGAAGATTTGTGAATACCTCGCACAACATGCCGTAGAGGTAATGCCTCCAAATCTTTAATGCATCAACAATAGTTGCAAAATCTAAGTCATGAACATGGTAATTCTTCTCATGAACCTTTAACTTCCGAGAAGCGTATGCAATCACCTGCCATCATACATTAACACTGCACCAAGACCAATACGCGATGCATCACAATTCACAGTGTATGATCCTGAACCTGTGGGCAACACCAACACTAGGGTTGTAGTCAAAGCAGTCTTAAGCTTTTGAAAGCTCAACTCACACTCATTGGACCATATGAATGGGGCACCCTTCTGGTCAATCTAGTCAATAGGGCTAAAATAGATGAAAACCCTCGGCGATAATAACTTGCCAAACCTAGAAAGCTCTAAATTTTTCTAGCTGAAGTAGGTCTAGGCAGTTCCGAACTGCCTCAATCTTATTAGGATCCACTTTAATAACCTAGGTAGATAGAACATGGCCCAAAAAGGCAACTGAATCCAACAAAAACTCACACTTTGAAAACTTGGCATTTAACTAACTATCTATCAGAGTCTGAAGTACAATCTGAAGATGCTCCTCATGCTCCTCTCGACTGCAGGAGTAGATCAAAATATCATCAATGAAGGAGAACACAAAAGAATGCAAATAAGGCTTAAATACCCGATTCATCATATCCATAAATATTGTTGGGGCACTTGTTAAGCCAAATGACATCACTAGGAACTAATAATGCCCATACCTAGTCTGGAAAGCTATCTTAGGGACATCTGATGCCCTCATCTTCAACTGATGGTACCCATATCTCAAATCAATCTTCGAAAATACTTTGGTACCCTGAAGTTGATCAAATTAGTCATCAATCCTCGGCAACGGATACTTGTTCTTGATAGTGACTTTGTTCAACTATCGATAATCTATACACATCCTCATCGAACCATGATTCTTCTTCACGAACAACACTGGTGCACCCCAGGGCGAGACACTAGGTCTAATGAATCCCTTATCAAGAAAATCCTACAACTACTCATTCAGTCCCTTCATCTCAGGCGGGGCCATATGGTATGGCGGAATTGAAATGGGCTGAGTGCCCAGAGCCAAGTCAATACAGAAGTAGATATCTCTATCGGGTGGCATCCCCAACAGATCTGCAGAAAACACCTATGGAAACTCACGCACAACTGGTACTGAATCTATGGAAGTAATATCTACACTAGAATCACGAATATAGGCTACATATGCTAGATATTCCTTCTCAACCATACGCCGAGCCTTCATATAAGAAATAACCATGCTGGTAAAATGGCTAGGAGTCCCCTTCCACTCTTATCGGGGCAACCCCGACATGGCTAAGGTCACTATCTTGGTGTGACAATATAATATAACGTGATAAGGTAACAACAAAATAGGATGACACATAGGAATAAGTAGACCCCAGATAAAAAAGAACTGAAGCATCTCTATGGAAAACTAGAACAATACCTGTGATGATGCTGTTAGATGGTTGCTCAGGATGGCACACATAAGAACCGCGACTACTTGAAGCACCGTGGGATGCCTGAAACACTGACTGAAATGTCTTGGGAGGATAGCCCCTACAAAATTAACCATTGCCTCCAGACGAGGCATCACTGAAATAACCAGAATGACGAGGCCTCTTCTCAGAATCTGCCCCCTATCCTGTCCACGAACCATCGTGATCCGTCTAGCAATCTCTACGACCCTCTAGAAAGAAATATCATCTCCGGTCTCCTTGGCCATCTGTAGCCTAATACTGAAAGTAAGCCCATCAATGAATCTTCTCACTCTCTCCCTATTAGTAGGGAGTAAGATAACTACACAACGAGCTAGGTCCACAAATCGGATCTCATACTTGGTAACAATCATGCTACCCTACTGAAGACACTCAAACTGCCTTTGGTACTCCTCTCTGAGAGTGAAAGGTATAAATTTCTCTAGAAATAGCTGCGAAAACCGATACCAGGTAAGTGAAGGTGAACCAGCTGGTCTAGTCAGCACGCAATCTTGCCACCATCTCTTGGAAGAACCGGTCATCTAGAACACTACAAAGTCAACCCCATTGGTCTCAACAATACCCATGTTATGCAATACCTCATGGCAACGATCCAAGTAATCTTGTGGGTCCTCAGAAGGTGCACCACTGAAGTGAATAGGAAAGAACTTTGTGAACTTATCCAATCTCATCAATCCCTCAGAAGACATCGTGGGCCTCTCCTCGGTATGTGCAACAGCAACCGGCTGAACTACCATAACTGGCTGGACTGCTGAAGTCTAATATATGGGAGCCATCTGCTCTGGAGTGTGAGTAGCGAGAGTCTGGGCTCCTCCTCCAATTTGAGAGGCAGCTGGTACCACTGGAAATGCATCGTTCAGGGCCACACTCTCCATCAGGCCCACTAAATAGACTAGAGTGTCCTGAAGAACGGTGTGGCTATAAATCCCTCCGGAACGTGAGCGGGTCCGAGTGGTGCAGTCTCAGCTGGGATCTCCTTCTCATAGTCAATATGAGGCTCCACTGTAGGTGTTGTTGTTCGAGCTCTAAACTGAGCTCTGCCTCGACCTTAGCCTCAGCCTGTAACGACCCGGCCAGTCGTTTCGAGAGTTATAGCCCTGTTTTCCCCATTTCTGCTTCCTTATGTGCTTTTCAGCTATATTATGATATATCGGGTTAGTTGGTTCGGGTACGGGGTGGTTTTGGAGTGGATTGAGACACTTGGTCTCTAAAGTAGAAGCTTAAGTTAGAAAAGTCAATCGGACGTTGACTTATGTGTAAACAACCTTGGATTTGAATTTTGATAGTTTCGTTAGCTCCGTTAGGTGATTTTGGACTTAGGAGTGTGCCCAGAATATGATTTGGAGGTCCGTGGTAAAATTAGGTTTGAATTGGCGAAAGCTAGAATTTTGGCGATTTTGGCAGGCAATGAAAATTTTGATATCGGGGTCGGATTGGATTTCTGAAAGTTGGAGTAGGTTCATGGTTTCATTTCAGACTTGTGTGCGAAATTTGAGGTTATTCGTACATGATTTGGTAGGTTTCGACATCGTTGGTGGAATTCAGAAGTTTAGAAGTTCTTAGGCTTGAATCCGGGGGTAATTTGGTGTTTTGATGTTGTTTTGAGTAATTTGAAGGTTCAACTAAGTTTGTATGGTGTTTTAGGATTGGTTGGTATGTTTGGTTGAGGTCCCGGGGGCCTCGGGCGTGTTTCAGATGCTCAATGGGTGATTTTTGGATATATGGAGTTGGCAGATTTTCTAGTGTTATTGCAGATATTTTTCTTCGTCGCGTTCGTGAGGGAGATCTCGCGATCGCGTAGGTCATCTGAGAGGTCAGCTAAAATTGCTCTTCACGTTCGCGAAGATGAAGATGCTATCGCGTAAGGTTATCGGGCAGTGCACCGCGAACGCGTGGGCTAAGCCGCGTTCGCGAAGAAGAAGTGAGGCAGCAGTGGAGTTTGAGTGTTACTCTTCGCGGTCGCGTGAGGACAATTGCGATTGCATAGGTATGAGCAGCTAGTGCATCGCATTTGCGTGAGGTGTAACGCATTCGCGTAGAGTAAATTTCTGAGGGAGCGAAGTTGTTCTTCGCGATCGCGAGGCCTTTTTCGCGATTGCGATTAAGGAAATCTGGGCAGCAATGTTAAATTTCAAAATCGAGGGTTTGAACCCATTTTTCATATTTTGAGCTAGAGACCACGGATTTAGGCAATTTTTGAAGGGATTTTCAGGGAGTTGATTGGGGTAAGTGTTTCTCTCTTGATTTTGGTTAAATTACATGATTATATCTTGATTTGCATCATCGAAATTGTGATTTGGGGTGAAACATAGGGGAAAGAGTGGAAGAGTTCTTGAGATGGAATTTTGAGGTTTTGAAGGGGATTTTGTTATCGGATTTTGATAAATTTGGTATGACTAGACTCGTGAGTGAATGGGCTTTCGGGTTTTGTGACTTTTGTCGGATTTTGAGACGTGGGCCTGGAGGCCGGGTTTAAGCCAATTTTGGGGTTTTTGGTCTAATTGGTAGTTTTTCTTGTAGAATTCATTCCTTTAGCATAAATTAATGGTATTGTACTGATTGTGAATAGATTCAGAGCATTTGGAGGCCGAATCGAGGGGAAAGAGCATCGCAGAGTAGGGATTTGATCGGTTTGAGGTAAGTAACGATTGTAAATCTGGTCCTCAGGGTATGAAACCCCAGAATTTTGTATCATTTTACTATTTGGAGGTGGCGCACATGCTAGGTGACGGGCGTGTGGGCGTGCACCGTTGGGGATTGTGACTTGGTCCATCCCGTATCAACTGTAAAGTTGAATATTTTGTTGAAACCATATGATTCTTATGTGTTTTAGAAAGAATTTTGGTAAGTCAGGCCGGATGCCATGTTTAGGCCTTATGCCAGTGTTGTTTGGACCCTTAGAGGTCTTTTCTTGCTATCCTCTCATTGTTTTTGATTAAAATTCTATACTCAGTCATGTTTATACATATTTATAGCATAACTCAGTCTCTATTACTCTATTTTGATGCATCATATAAATGATGTTTGGGCTGAATATTTTATTTTCTAAGAGCCCGAGAGGCTGGAGAGGTTTATGACTGAGTGAGGCCGAGGTCCTGATTTGTGAGGATATTTATGAGATCGGGCTGCACGCCGCAACATGTTTTATATAGGCCGAGATCCTCATTGATTTATGCCATGATTGGCTTGATATATCGCTTGGGCTGAAGGAGCCCCTTCGGAGTCTGTACACACCCCCAGTGAGCGCAGGTACCTACTGAGTGCGAGTGCCGAGTGCTGAGTGACTGGGAGGCATGAGTGATGGTGAGGTCTTCTCGTGGGGCTGTATACGAGTGATTGTGAGTTTTGCCCGAGGGGCTGTTTATGAGTAATGTTGCCCGAGGAGCTGATTATGATTTCATTATTTTTGCTCACCTTTGCATTGAGCCTTTGTTTGAAAACTGTTGAAAGATGTCTTTAAATGATTTTACTGGAACGGGATTGAAAAGGAGCTGATTTGATTCAAACCCTCGTTTTAAAAGCATGCTGTATTTTTCTAAATTGTTGTGATATGAACCTTACTTGCATTATTGCTCGTCACTACTTCTCAGTCTTTATTTACTGTTGTTACTTACTGAGTTGGCGTACTCACGTTACTCCTTGCACTTTGTGTGCAGATCCAGGTATATCTGGACTCGGTAGCGGCTGTTGACTATTCCGGTTGCAGATTTTCTCGGAGATAGCAAGGTAGCTGCCTGGTGCTCGCAGCCCTGCTCTTCTCCCTCTTATCTTCCTTTAGTTGTATTTAGCTATTTTTCAGACTATGTTAGTCTCGATATTGTCAGACAAATTGTAGTAGATGCTCATGACTAGTGACACTCCGATGTCGGACTTTTCTTTTCCTCACTTTTGTTTTGATTTGAACTCCTTTACGAAGGTTTTTATGTTAAATAGCCTTGAAATTATCTTTGAAATGAAAATATCGGTTTGTTTTGGAAATGAGTCGGCTTGCCTAGTTCCACGATAGGCGCCATCACGACAGGGTTAGTTTGGGTCGTGAATAACCTCTACCTATGGTAGTAGCTGCAATAGGGGGCTCCGGCTCCTGTCTGGCTGTAGATGTTGTGCGTGTTCTCACCATCTGCGAGATAACAAGAATGGAATGATTCAAACATCTATTATAGAATAAAATCGTACGATAGGGAAAGAAAAAAATGAAATTTTTCGTAAAACTCTATAGCCTCTAGAAGATAAGTACAAACGCCTTCGTACCGATCCTCCAGACTTTACTAAGCTTGATCATGACTCAGGAGACCTAAACAACCTAGTGCCCAGATACCATCTTGTCACAACCCGGAATCCCAACCTCGGGGTCGTGATGGCGCCTAACATCCACTTGCTATGAAAGCCAACGTGCAATAAGTAATTAACCAATTTTAACCGTTAAAAAATAATAATGATATGCAACGAGAAGTAAATTCCAAATTTAACACAATGCAAATATAAACCACGCGATACCAACTACTCCCAGAAATCCAGAGTCACGAGTACACGAACAACTAGAAGTCTACAAACATAATCTGAAATAGATACAACTGTTCGAAAGAGATAAACAGTAATAGTAGGAAATTAAAGGGAACTTCAAAGTCTGCGAACACCAGCAGATCTACCTCTAGTCTCCGAAGTGAATGTGATCCGAGCCGATGCACCTCAAGCACCGCTGGGACCAATACCAGTATCTCCACAAGAAGTGCAGAAGTTTAGTATGAGTACAACCGACCCAATGTACTCCGTAAGTGTCGAGCCTAACCTCGACAAGGTACTGATGAGGTTACGACAAGACACATACGTAAAAACCCTGTACAAGTATTTATAAAATAGTAAAATAACAACAAAAATGATAGAATATCAACTAAGAGGGGACATGCAAAGGGGAAAATATCATAAAAACAGCAAGTAGGAAATCATGAAATAACATCTTCCGAATTAAGCAACAATTTAACCAAGTAAATCACCAAAACAAAAAATCAAATAAAACAATGATATAAAATGGCTCCTCGCCATGTCATATCATGAATATAACGGCACGACATCACCCTTAATGCTTTTACCCACTGGCACGGCATCACCCTTCGTGAATCAATGCAAATAAGGCACGACAACACCATTCGTACTTCTCTCTCTTTCTCACCAAGCAACAATATAAATTCGAATAATCAAAATAAGGCGGGGAGTAATTTCACTTCCAAATATGGTGCCATGATATCAACCTTCAACTTCCAAAATAATCAACATCTTTAAAATAAATAATAAATACGAAACAAATAATTAAAAGAAGTAATAATCTAGGGAAAAAGTACAGATATTCCCTTCTAGTTTTAAATATTATTTATATTTAACCTCCGTTATACTTTAAAAGTAAAAATATCTCTGCCGTTACAATTCTTATTAAATATGCCCCTATCTCTAACAGAGATCCACTGTGGCAATGACTAGGCTATTAAAATTCCATGTGAACTGACATTTAGGTGAGGTGGATGCCATGTGGCATGCCACCACACTACACTAACCTTAATTATTTTACCCACTCCCCTAACTAACATTGATATCCATCCATTAAAGAATCAGCAAAACTAACAAAAACCCATCTAAAAACAATCCAAAAAATCCCAAATATCAAGAAGTTTCAAGACGGAATCATATGACCTGGTTTCATAAAAGCTACCAAAACAAATTTTAAAAACAAAAGTACCCCAAAATCAGATATATCACGCAAAAATCTGACAGTGGAAAAGAATAAGGTAAACAATTAAAGAACAGTGAAATCTTAATATGTTGGGTAGGATTCATGTTCCCAACTAAGAGAACTCCTCATTTAAAGCACATATTATCTTAGCTTATCAAAATATTCAATCTTGCAAAAGTTATATATTAGAATTTTAAGTGAATCTGTATGTCCATATGAATTGAGAAAAGTCTGGTTCTTTAGACCCTTCTCAGAGTGTGAGTTAGAGCGTGACTTTTGGGAGCTTCATTTAGCTTGAAGGATTGCATCAAGTTGGAGAAGATGCGTCCATGGCAAAGGCAGATTTAAGCAATCACAGATTCACTACAGAACCATTTGGGTGTTCTTCAAGCTTTTCCAAATAGTCCAATGGTGATTTTAGTTTTCCTTCAACTACCCTTTCCCAAATCAGTAAACGATTCTAAAAAAAGGAAAAATCGGAAGAACTAGAGAAAGTATTGCCCTATTGGGGAAGGGGATAAAATAAGATTAGGCCGGTGAGGTGGCATGTGACGTGGCGTCCACCTCACCCAAATGTCAACCCACGTGGAATTTTAATCTCTGAGTCATTGCCACTGTGGACCTCCGCTAGAGATAGAGGTATATTTGATAACAATTGTAACGACAGGGGTATGTTTGTTCCCAAAGTATAACGGAGGACAAATATAAACAATATTTAAAAGTAGAAGTGTATAATACAAAGAAATAATTTTCACCTGCATGTTTTAACCTAATGACAACGCATAGGTACTTGACACCTCACATATACATTGTCCCCACACATAAAACATATAGAAAATAGACCAACAAGTCTTAATCCCTCAAGTCAAGCTTAACCACGACACTTACCTCACTCTGCAACGAAATCAATGTTCAACTGTGGCTTTTCCTCTAGAATTAGCCTCCAAACCAATCAAATCTAACCAAATATAGTTCAGATAATTCAAAATAAGCTTTAACAACTACCCACAGGTGAAAAAGATTCAATCTTTAATAATTTAGAAAAAAGTCAACAAAAGTCAACCATAGACTCACTTGGTCAAAATCCGAGATTCAGACCAAAACCCAATTACCCACTCACCCTTGATATCGATTATGTGATTACTTTCAAAATCCGACCTCAATTTGAGGTCTAAATCTCAATTTCTCAAAATCCCTAATTTCTACCTAAATCCCTAATTTCTATATGAAAAAGCATACATTAAAGGTTAAAAATCAATGAATGTTTACGGAAATGCAAGGAAACAAAGTTAAAATCTACTAACCTATGAAGTTGGGGGTGAAAAACCTTTTCAAAATCGCCTCTAGGCCGAGCTCAAACTTGAAAATGGGTAAGAAATGAGAAGAATCCCGATTTTTTTATTATTTTAAATCACTGACGTCAGGTTTTCTTCGTGTTCACGAAGGACCTGACGCGATCGCGAAGCAACAGCTGCCAAAGTCCTTCGCTTTCGCGAGCCACTCAACGCGTTCGCAAAGGTTTACTCCCCCTGCCTTCGCATTTGCGATTCAATGAACGGGTTCGCAAAGAGTAACTGATAGGATCCCTCCCAGGACCCTATAACCCTACACGTTCGCGAGAGAAAGGGCGTGTTCGCGAAGGGTAAACCCCCCACTATTGTGCATTCGCGACCAGCTCCTCACGTTCGCAAAGAAGAAACTCCTCCCCATCCCAATTCCGTTGTGCACCAAATTTTGCAGACAAGTTTTAAATAGTAAAATGACCTACACCAAGTCCAGGAACCGAAATCGGAATCCGGTAGAAATAAAGTCAAACTAGGAAATCCTTAGACATTGAAGTTACTAGTTTTCAACAAATCACATCAAATTAAGTTAGGGACTTCCGATTTTAATTTCGGACATACGCCCAAGTCTAAAATTATGGTATGGACCCATCGAGATCGTCAAAAACTAATCCGAGGTCGTTTATATAAAATATTGACCGTAGTCAACTCAAGTCATTTTTAAAATTAAAATTTATGTTTTCTTCAATTTTTCACATAAAACATTTTCGGAAAAAGAAACGGAATGTGCATGCAAATCGATAAACACTAAACGAAGTTAATTGAGATCTTGAAACACGAAAGAAGGGACTAGAACTCAAAATGACCTATCTGGTCATCACAGGGCCGAATGTCTCGGCAGTATATTGGGATACATCTATGGTTCGCGCCACTCGACCCTCGACAGTGTACATGTTATTCTGGATCGGGTCATACGACCTCGGTATAACTCGTGCATAATATTGCTAGGAGTCTTAATATTCATAAGATTCCTCTTTTGATTGGGATCTCGCAGTTGCATGAGATGCCTTATTTGTTGAGATAGCTTTTGATATCCCTTACCCGTTTGAGGTAGACTTTGATTCTTTTATTTGTGAGATAGTACATGATATTTGAGAAATTTATGATGTCATCGGGTTGGAGGAATATGTTAGTTACAGTTCTTACCTCATTATTACTGTTGTGTTTCATATCTGTTTATAATTTATTAAATTGATTTATTGAACCACTAGTAAGTGTCTATGTCGATCCCTCGTTACAACTTCTCTGGGGTTAGGCTAGATACTTATTGGGTACGCGTTGATTTACGTAGTCATGCTATACTTATGCACTTATTGTGTATATCTTTGATGGATATTTGGGCGCAAGGGTGCAACTATTGAGGGGATTTTAAGGTGAGTTGCATCCCATGATACGATTCGCAACACACACAGTCTTCATCATGTTATTTATGTTATCCTGTCTTATTTTACATTCCAGACAGATGTTGTATTATTATTGTACTTTCTAGTAGGTACTCATGCACTTGTGACACCGGATTTTGGGATAATCTTGTAGATGTTGATGGTTTTGCATTAATATTGTCACCTTTTTATTTTATATCTTACTAATATTGTATGTATCTATGATTTTAAATGTATTAAATTCTTTATTTTACAAAACTTATGATTTCAAAAGTAATAAAATGAATAATTGATTTGTCGTTGGCTTGCCTAACGCCGACGTTGGGCGCCATCACAATCTATAGCGGGTTTTGGGTCGTGACAGTCAAAAAATTATACCAAACTTTTCCTAGTAAGCGTGAATTATTAACTAAAAAACTTTCCAAGTGTAAAATTTTCTAAATCTAAATGTGTTTGTAAATATCGATACTTTCCTAGGGTATGTGAATTAGAATTTTATTAACCCAAAACCCCCTCTTTGTTATAAAATAGATATTATAATTATAAACTAAAGCACCAAAAGAGAAGAAGAAGAGAATAGATAAGAGATGTAGAGAGGGGGAGGGAACTTTTCGTCTTATTTCAAGTATGCTTCTTATGTGTAATCCATAAGAGAATAACATCATATTTATAGGTTACAAATTTCTTCTCAAGTTACATGTATTAATGAACTCATTCGTTTGGTATTGAATTTGCCAAAGACAGTTACGAAGAGAACATCTATATACATTGAAAGTGACATCTACATACATTGGATTTATAACACTCCCCCTTGGATGTCCATAGATAATGTGTCTCGTTAAAATCTTTCTAAAGAAAACCCTCGATGGGAAAAAGCCTAGTGAAGAAAAACGAGTACACACATCTTGTAATACGCATTGAGTGTTGCCTCATTAAACACTTTACGAGGAAAACCCAATTGGGACAAAACTTTAGTTAAGGAAAAAAGAGTACAGTGCGTATTATACTCCCCATGATGAAAACTTTATTTGATATCTCGGAGACAATGCATTTCAATCTGTCTCTTATTCCAGCTGCTCATTTTCTCCCCCTAATGTTGGGTATACCAATATATATTCCAATCTTCTTTGAAGAATCATCTTTGTGCATTGTGGTGGAGTATTTAGAATATATATCACACATTCAAATATTCTAAGATGAGAAATATTTGGTTCCTGATCATAAGCCAATTGTAACGGGTAGACTTTATGATAACTTGTGGCCTGATCCATACAAGAACTGATGCATGCAAATAGCATGACCCCATGCCGAGATTAATTTTTTTTTGTTATCATAAACATTGGTCTAGCAATTAATTTGAGGCGTTATTTGATCAATGATTCTGCTAGACCATTTTAAGTAAGAACATGAGCAATCAAATGCTAAATTGTTATACCAGTTGATATACAATAATTATTAAAGGCATGTGATGTAAACTCACTAGCAAGATGAAGTGTCTTAATCGCATAATCTGAAAATCGTGCTTTTAATCATATTAATGCGGCCAACAACCTCGGGAATGCCAAATTTCTGGTTGACAACAACCACACATGTGACCATCTTGTAGATGCATCTATCAAAATTATATAATATCTAAATGGTCTACACGGAGGGTGTATGAACCCACATATATCACCCTATATATGTTCCAAAAATATAAGGGATTCACTCCTAATTTTAATTGTTGATGGTCTAATATTCAATTTGCATTGAGAACATGCAGCACAAGAGAATTCTTTAGTTTGAATAATCTTCTCGTTCTTCAATGAATGATCATGTGAATTCTCAATTATTTTACGCATCATATTATATTCGGCATGTCCTAACCGGCCATGCAATCCAACTCTACTATTTATGCAGTACAGGCCGCATGTTCATATTCATATTTGTTACCATCCATATGGCGAAACATCTCTTTCTAGAAGAAAGTCATTATCATTATTGTCATGGTCAAAATCATTATAAGCAAGACATGTTTCTTGCTGTACTTTTGCCCTTTAATAATTTTTCATAACGCCTGGCAAAATATTTTTGACGTAAAATAGGTATACGACCAATGACATAATCATGCGGCCAAATAATGATATTTATCCTCTTTATTTCTCTCAAACCTCTTTAGAGGTGAGTTGTGGGATTTCAACAATCAAGAGTGTATTCATGTCTATGAGTTTATTTTATACGGTCACATTCACTTTTGGAATGTATCATAATCATCTGAACATGTCTCAAGATTTCTCAGCATAAGCTTATTGTGTTGCTTTATCATTTATCATATTTATTTTTATGGCCCTCCTTAATATCATTTTTTAAGTTAAAGTATGCATTTATTTTTCTTTATTTTGATAGAGGATTGATTAAAGCTGCGTGAAATATTCAGGTGTACTATATTCCTGTATCCAATGCCCTTTCATACCACATCATGGTAAATATTACCTTCACCTTTTGAAGAATAATTTTAATATGAGAACCCTTATTGTTCTCCATTTTATAGTTAAAATCACTATGACGATTATTATTTCGTCTATTGCCACGTCCATGTATATTCATACAGCCTCGATAATTATTTAGTCTTCTTTCAGACTTTGATATATTGTTATCACATTCGCTTCAGGGAATGGAGGAGATCTTGAGTGACGGGCTTCATTAAAAGCATATTATTTTACCTCAGTCATCATTATATCATTAATGTGGTACATTAGGACTCAAACTCAATATCTTACCCTCATAAAGGCATGTTAAGCCATAATGCGTTGAGACTCAAACCCAATGTCTTATCATCATGATGCACCAGGACTCAAATCCGGTGTCTGAACATCTCTTCCGAAATATTGCTACTTCTGGAGCAAATTTGAGGCATGTAACATAAAGAATAATTCTCTAACACGTCTTCATCAATAATAAATTTAGCATTTGAAAATATTATCACTTTTAATGATCATAACAACCAATCATAACTAACAATACTTTGAACGTATTATCACTTAATTTAGCAGTTATAAGCATAAATGCTTAGTCATAATGCATCTTTAAGAATATTAAATATCACTCTAAATGTCATATATTTATTATAATTATGTAGCCAACATTAGCTAATGAAACGAACACATGTGACACAGACCAATTCCTTTGGAACTTATTGGAGATATATATCTAATGATGAGATCCAAATAAATATGATGATCATACTCCCTTAATAAAATGAAAGACCATCAAGATGCAATTAATTGCTAGCATTTGCATAGATTAATGGAAATTGTAGTCACGTGTAAAGTATTTTATCATACACCGATGTATTTGTCAAAACATCTATGTGAACAACGATTTTCTAAATTCTTAAATGCTCTTAATTAAAGATGTACATTCTGGTGACTTTTATTTATTTAGTTAACCTGTCTCTAGAGTCAGAGAATAGCCAAGTTATTGAAGGACTCTACTTTCTGCAGTGCTTTAAAAATCGGTAAAACTTATGTATAAAACCTATGAGATAAATTAATCTATTTCAGTCATTGTTTTTTCATGAAAGAAAAATGCAAGCACTACCTTAGAAATCCATAACCATTATTGAATATAATTTACTACATGCATATATTAAACTATCATGCAATTCAATTAGAAGTGAATAAGACCAAAGAATCATGGCTATGTATAATGATTCTATTCCATCGGTATTCCATCTTCTTTAATGTTACTTTATAGTCACGCGTTTAGAGCTAAATATATGATTAAAGATGAATTTACCATGTAGTATGCGTACCTAATTCATCAAACGATAACATTGTATCCTGCCAGCAAAATCAAAGTAAATATAACTTGAGGTCAGCAACGTACCTCATTGTGTACTTATAATTTTATTATAAATTGAATTTCTTATGCCGAAGCCTCTAGTTTCAAATACGGCCAGACTGAGTCGAAAAGAATATCAACTCAACACCTATAGTTAGAGACTCGTGCTGATAACGTGTTATAAAATAGATATTATAACTATAAACTAAAGCACCAAAAGAGAAGAAGACAAGAATAGATAAGAGATGTAGAGAGGAGGAGGGAACTTTTCGTCTTATTTCAAGTATGCTTCTTATGTGTATTCCATAGGAGAATAACATCCTATTTATAGGTCACAAATCTCTTCTCAAGTTACATGTATTAATGAACTCTTTCATTTGGTATTGAATTTGTCAAAGACAGTTACGAAGAGAACATCTACATATATTGAAAGTGACATCTACATATATTAGATTTATAAAGTCTAAAAGGAGGAATTTAATATTGCTCCAATGGAAAACTTTCTTATTGTGTAGTTAACGAAAAACTTACTGTGTGTGCTTAAAATTCTAGAACCAAAAGGAGTTGAAAAATTAATATTATATATATTAGAAAAATAATTAAATGATTATTGCTAAATAATAGAGAATTAATTAAATGACAATTCCTAAATAGTAGAAAGTTAATCAAATTATTATTTTGTCCAGTATGAACTATATTATAAAGGGTAAAAGGATGAAAGAAATTTTGATAAGTACTTTCGTGCTTTTAATATAATATAAATATAAATAAGTATATATAGATTGCTAACTTATTTTCTTCATCCAAAGACGATGAACTCGAAAGCATAACGCAATTTAGACCTAAGAAACGATGAGAAGATTATACTTTTTTTTCTTTTTCTTGAAAATATATTTCCTTTATCCTTTGCTAATTGCTTCTAGTTAGCACATCCCTAGCAACTTGGCAGCCATTAAATTAAGAGTCTGTTTGGACATAAGAATTACTTCTTTTTTTAAAAAAATTACTTTTTTCCGAAATCAGTGTTTGACCATAAATTTTTAAATTTTCACTTGAAGATAAATTTTGGAATTTTTCGAAATTTTGAAAAACTCCAAAAAGTTATTTTTTAAAATTTTCACTCATATCACTCACAAAACTTAAAAAATAATACAAAATTATATTCATATCCAAACATAACTCTAATTTTCAAATACCATTTTTATTTAAAAAAATATTTTACTTTAGGTATAAACTTAGTATTCCTTATTTAAAAAGAATTATTATTTCCAAAGAAAAATCCTGAATCTGAAGTTAGTAAGTTTAGTATGTGTATGATCTTATTATTTTTAAAATATTATATATAGTTCGAATCGAAAAAAAAAGTTTAATGATATTTATAGAACTCGGCCCAAATCCGTCTCTAAATATTATTTGAGAGAGCAGTTTATTGTTTGTTTGTTTTTACCGAAAGAAACAGGAATCCGAAGAAGGTAGAAGACAATAAAGCACAAACTATAGAACAAAGGAATAGTTCGTCAAATATTGGAGCAGATCATTAAAAGTTGGCAACCCGTAACAAATGAAAAAGTATCATGAATTTGTATGTTTTCCCCTGATTCCATTTAAGTTTTTTGAAGAAATTACAGAAGAATGTGACTTTTCGTATAAAGAAACTAATAAACACTTGGACAAAATATATTAGAAACGACAAAAGAAGTTATGCACAATCCAGCAAATTTTACATGAGTTAAACGATTTAAGAAAATAAATATATAGGCAAACACCACAATCAATTAAAATCCCACTTTCATTCAAAAAGGTGGGAGGTCAAAATTTAGTGATATAGAGGGCTCCGTTTCCACTCTTTAAAAAAATATCTCTACACATATATTATGCCGGATTTATATTTACTTTTGTTATATATATATATATATATATATATATATATATATATATATTACATAAATTATTCATCTTTTATACATCACGAGCTATTTTTAATTTCGGGTGAGCGACTATTTAGGTAAAATCGATGAAAAGAAATTCGATTCCGGCCCATAAACGAAAGTGACTTTAATATTCACAAAGAGATTTTTACCTTCCTATACGAAACCTTATTACCCTCCCTACTCAAGTTTCAATTTAATTATATGGGCATATGCAGTTTACTAATTATATACATTTTAGGAATTAAATGAGATATTCCCTACCCCCACGTTTCTCCTTTAATCAAGCTAAAACGTATCTAACGTACATATCTAACTCCCCCCCACATATCTCTGCACACACACCCCACGATTCTAATCCTCTCTCCCTCCATTAAGGCTTTCTTCCATTTTTGTTTAAAACGCTTTTATAATTTCTCTCTCAAACTTTCTGATTTTTCTCTCAAAATCTCTACGAAACGGTATTGCTTCAAATTTTCCTTTCCTTACGATGTAGAAAAAAGGAATTACGAGGAATGGCCCTAAAAAGCCTACTGATGGTGATATTTCTACTTTTGATTTGGGTGTTTTCTCACGGGATTCACCCAAAAAAAAATGGTGAAATTCAGACATGCAACACCAGAGAGAAAGACCAAGCTTTCTCCTCGTGAAGCTAGGGCAGAGGCTCGAACAAAACTCAAGCATGATAGGGATGCTGCTGAAGTTTCGACATCTGCTAAATCAGTAAAACAGAAAGGCAAAGAAATTGCTCGTGATGATTATTTCGTCGAAGAAGTTATTCTGAAACCTGCAAAAAAAAAATCAAAGTTTTTTCTACTGGCAAACCTTCAAAAAAGAAGAAGGTTAAAAAATCTCCTAAAAACATACCCCAACGTTCATTAGAAAAGATAAAATTGTAGTACTTATAATTTTTGGTTGTTATTCTTACTTAAAAACTGTTTTTATTCTCATCCTGATACCTATTTTTATGTTGTTCTGTAATTGTAGAAATTGTGTACATTGTGTAGATTTCTTGTTTTTATCAAATTTTATACATATTTCTGGAAATTGTAGATTTATTGTATTATATTTGAAATAATTTTGTTAGGGTATGTATTACATGATTTAGTTGATTTTGTTGGTTGATTTTTGCTATATTTGTAGATGTTAATTTTATTTTCTGTAAACAAATTGTATATATTATGTCGAGATGTTAGTTTTTTCCCCAATATTTTAAATGTATGTTACTTTATAGTTTCTTGCTCTAAATAAATAAATGTCAGTTCATTTGTTTCTTAACTGTAGTTCAGTTATTGTATTTTTTATTGATTTTGTAATTTATTTGTCTGCAATGTATTACTATATTTCTGGCTATAGCAGCATTGTTATTATTTTGTTTTCTTGTCTTTAAATATGTTTTTAACTATTTTTTTCCATTTGGTGCAGAATCAGAGATTTTTTGCACCATATGATGTTGATTATGGCATCACTAGGTTTCAAACATTATCTGACCCAGCTGTCCCTACCCAAATTAATGTATTATTGTCTGAAAATGGTATAAAATTGTGCAAGAAGACATGTTTTGGGAACTTTCTTCGCATGCCCAAAATATATATCCAAAATCAGGTAATTCACCTTCTGATGATGTATGAATTGAACACATCGGGGTCAGATTTTTTTACAGTAGAGATGAAGGGTGAGAGGTTGAACTTTGGGTTGAGGGAGTTTACTCTTATTACTGACCTCAAATGTTTTACTGAAGTAACCGACTTTGGTTACACAACTAAGTATGATAGTAAAATAATGAGGAGTTATTTTTCGAACAAGAAAAAAGTTAAGAAGTCATACTTGAAACAAATTATAACCAGCCGTAGTTGGGTGAATGATGTAGATGCAGTCAAGCTACACGTTCTCTATCTGATAGAGTTCTTCCTCTGTCCCTCAGAGAAAGATAATGGTTTGATTAACCACTTTAGATTCTATTTGGTGGACTCGGGGTAGTATGAGAATTTCACAAGGGGTATCAAAGCTTATACACAATTGCTTCAGTCTGTTAGGCATAAGTTGAACCCTTTACATTTTTATCTCCTTCGAGGTTTTTCACTCACTATGCAAATCTGGTTATATGAGTGTTGCTCTACAGTCAACACAAATATAGCTACAAGGGTTGGTAATTCGTTTTTCCGCATACTTAACTGGACAGCAACAAATGACAAGATATAGATTTCTGCATTGGAAGAGAGGATGATTAAACCATCATGGATCAAGGTAAATATTTTTCAGTTTTGTATAAAGTATTTTAAAATATTGACATACTTAATACAACAAATCTACATGTTTATGGTACAGACAATATAACTACAAATTATCTACAAAATTTATACATATGATGACTATATCCTCCATATTTCTTTTTTATTCAGTTCACCAATATGATTGAAGCCCCAGAAGAGGTTTCTAGATTGACTTTGCCAGACAAAGTTGAATACATCCTTGAAGAAGCTGAAACGCAGGCCGAGCATCCGAAAAATGCTCCATCTTCATCTGGCAATAAGCAATCAATGGGAATAGATGACAAGAAAGATATTTTAAAACAACTAAAAAAATTAAGAAAGGATGTTGATAAGGTAACAACCGATGATATTCCTAGCTGGTTTCAGTAATTTATGTTATGCAAATTATTTCTTTAACTCTTTCTATTTTTATACTTAGGTCGGTTCAGACCTTAGATTGTTCAAGAAAGAGGTATACCTAATTCTTGATTTTTAGTCTTCTTTATATATCTGTAATCCTCTTATTGTCAGATACATTAAAAGCCTTTTTGGTTCTTTAGGTTTTTGAAGCACTAGGTAGCATTCGAGTATTATTCAATGATTCAATCAAGTCTGTCTTACATAAAATAAAGAGTCAACATGATACTAACATCGATGCTAAGGTTTCATTCAAATTATATTCATTAACAAAAATATTTTTTATCTTGTTTATGTTTATATTACCATTTATAAAGGATATAGCTTCAGAAATTCTGCTTGCAAGTTAGTGGCAGTTCTAGAAAAAATGATGAGCATTACAAAGCAAAAAACGCACATTAGTATCACGACAATAGTGCAAAATAAGTGTTTGGCAGCAGCAGTAAAACAAGTATTTGTTCAATTTTAACACAATTTGATGACATGTCTTACCCAAGTTAAACATATTACTAAAGTATCAACAAATAATCTACATTATACATCCAATTATTGTATAAGATACATGACACGTGTTAGATATTCAAAAAGAGGAGAATGTTCCTATATCCTGTCTGGTAAGTGTTGACTTATCTTCCCGGTTTCAAGAGGCATTGAATAACAAAACTTCTGGTATGATTTTGTACATTGTTTTCTACATAATTCACAATACATAATACATTTAAGCTACAGGACAAAAGTTTAACAAATTAACTACAATTTAATAACAATTTATCTATATTTTTTTATTTATTACAAATGATCTACAATTTTCTTTCAATGTACACATTTATTATCACAAAGAAGGAAAGTATGCATGTGCACTCTTCACATCAGGATGCAAATGTTGCCAGAAAAGGAGATCATTTCAATGTGGAGAAGGAGACTATGCATTTGCAATCTCCAATTCAGGAAGCAAATATTTCCCAACAAGGAGAGGATTGCAATGAAGATTTCAGTGGTATTAATTATTACAATATAATTGTAGAAAAAATTAATAACTTTCATATAATTTACAGTTTTCCTAACATTTCTGATGCAAGCAACATACAATATTATTCTTTTGTTTTTAACTTTGTAGGTGAACTAGTCGACTTCATCAACGTAGATGATTCAGACAATGATTCCAAGTCTAGAAAAGGGGCAATAACAATTGATGATTTTGAGCTTCCCGAGAACTTCTCACATATAGTTAAGTTCAGCGAGGTTAATGAAGTTGAAACAACCATTGTGCAGCAAGGAAGAACAAGGGTTCCTGGAAAGCATGTCAGATCCCCTTTGCTCCCTTATTTCAGTTCTTGTGAAAGCACTTCTGTTGGCCCTCCTCCAATTTTCAACATCAAGCATCCATTTACTGGGGTAATTGGCAAAGATATTGATCTTGCTTTGTTGGAAGAATTCAATAAGTGGTTATATTTATATACCGACATTGTTTCAAAGAGGTTAGATTCTACACGTTTTTATATTATCGAGTGCATAGAATTTATGTATTTTGAATTGCAACTATATTTTAATTATACTTGATATGTCTTTATAAAGGAATAAGGAGCCTTATACTATAAAAGATAACCAACACAACCCGTGATTTGTTCTTGGAGTGTAATAAGTGGGGATTTTGACTACTTATTTGCGCTTTTTGACTTTCGTTTTAGTTCAAAAATACTTAAATATATTCCCGAAAACTGATAAAATATGCTTACTTGTAGAAGTATTGTAAAATGAGCCAAAGTGATGAAATTCAACTCAAGAAGGAGTGATTTTGAATAAGGACAAAAATCAAGCAAAAAGGCTAAAGTGCGGACCATAGAATTTTGTCTGCGGCCGCAGAACAAGAAGAAACTTTAACAGTGTTGCAATGCAAAATACGGACCGCATAATACTTGTGTGGCCGCACGCAGAAGTCAAGGTTCAGAGAGTTGGGAATTCAAGACAATCAATATTTTATGGACCGCACTATAATTGTGCAGCCGCAAAAATCAAATATGCGGCCGCACTCAGAATTGTGCGGACTGCAGAACTCAAGATGGGCGGCTGCACCCAGAATTGTGCGATCCGCAGAACTAAAGAAGTGCGGCCGTAGTTCAGAATTGTGCAGCCGCAAAAACCACTATTGTCAAGAGTTGCAGCAAAGTGCGGACAACACATAGAATTGTGCGGCCGCAGAACCTCCTAAAGGGCAATTTTGTCCAAAAATTCCAGTTTTGCATAAATAGACTACTTTCACGAAATTAGGTCAAGTTTGGAACATCTGAAAGTTGGTAGCCATTTTTCTTTATTGATTTAGGAAACTTTATCATAGCTTGACAATTTTACATTGGATTTTCATCTATTTATCATTAAATATGAGTTTAATCATCTTTTCTTTTTTATTTTCTTCACCACCCACTATGAGTAGCTAAATTTCTAGCTAGTGTTGTGATTCCACCCTAATATGGGTATCTAATGGGTATTTGATTTAAGGCTTGTTTATGGTTGAGTGTGTAATATTTAGCCCCGTTCGTATTATAATTGTAGAATTAATGGTTGCAAATATTGATTTAAGCCTATTTGACTTAGTCCCTACTTGAGAAAGAGAGACTTAGTCTAGAAAAACTTGGCCAACAAGAAATTGGGATGAACTCAAGAAATTGATAGTCCCAATTAAAGGGTTGAATCTAGAGATAGTAAAACCTGACTTGACCATCTATCAATTATTTTTTGCATTACCCATTTGGACTTGAGAAAGACAAATTGGGGAAAACCACTCTTTACCCAGAGGTATTGAGTGGGCAATTGTGTATTGATTGCTATAATACACCCCGACCAATAAAACCCGCTCTAAAGCCCACACCCCGTTAGGCAAATATCTAGGTGGAAGTTACAGTCTAGATCTTTTACATACTTGAAAAACAACATCAAAAATATTATTCTTTAGCTTTACATTTGCAAACCGTAGCATAATTTAGAAGTAGAATCAAAACATAGTTTGTGAAAGTGTATCTTAGACACTTTACGTGCTTAGTCCAAATATATACCTAATCCCATCTACGCTCCATGTGGATTCGATCCAGACTCCTAGTTTGGTATTATTATTGCAATCAACCGCTTCACAACCCCAAACCGAGGTGTGATTTGGGCGAAATCAATTTTTGGCGCCGTTGCCGGGGAGCTTAAAAAATGGATTTAACTATATATTTGGTTTTGTGTGTGAATTGTCTTCTTTTCCTTCCGTGTTACTAATCTTTTTGGTGAAACAATTATAGGTGAAACAATGTCTCTCAACAACAATAATCCTCTTGGAAACCTGCCTTTGGGGGATGTGGACGTGGAAGATGACCAAGTTAAAGAGGTTCCTCCTGAACCTCAAGTAAATAGATGAGGTCGACCGCCTCAAGACAACATTCCCGTTCCACCCCCACCTCCACCAAGAGAGGCTCCACATCGGGTGTTGCCGAATGAAGGGTATGTATGCAAGTGCCACCCGCCCCGCATTAGGGCGGGCAATTTTCAAATCACAAATGTTATGCTCACATTGCTAGAGCAACGGGGATTCTTTACTGTGGCTCCGAATCAAAATGCGTACAAACACTTGAAAGGATTTAAGGATACTTGCTGGGGGAGTAAACAGACAAACGTCTCCGAGGATGCTCTAAGGTTGAGGCTATTTCCTTTTTCATTACGGGGGAAAGCCTTTGATTGGTTAGAAAGGTTGCCCAACCATTCCATCCATACATGGGATGAATTGGTAGAGAAATTCATTGCCAAGTTCTTTTCTCCCGGGCATATGGCTACTCTTAGAGACGAGATTTTAGCATTCAAACAAGAATCCAATGAGCCTTTTTATGAGATATGGGAGAGGTACCGAACTATGGTGAGAGACTGCCCGAACAATGACATGACTGAGGCTATGATTCAACAAACTTTCTATAGAGGGATCAATACTACTAATCAATGCGTGGTCAACCAACTTGCCGGTGGAAATTTCATGACAACACCATATACCGAAGCTTGTGATATCTTAGATGAAATGGTAGATACTTCATCAGCATGGCAAAGTAGAGAAAATGTTCCTCAAGGTAATCCAAATGTGATTCACCTACATAAAGAATTACATGATCATGGGCAAGCAATTGTCGAGTTGACCACCACAATGAATCAATTAGCCAAATCTTAACTTCAACAAGTTCAAGGTCCTAAGCAAGTAAATGCAATGGAAGGAGTAAATATGATGGTGAGCAAGCGAAGGCAAAAGGGTCAACAAGTGCAAAACCGTGCGGAACAATATGTGTAAGAAGATTGTGGGTTTGACCAAGATGAATCTTACAATGGACAAGAGAAGGAAGTACAATATGTGAACAACTTCCAAGGGCAAAGAAACAACCCTCAAGGCCCGAATCAACAACAATGGCGATCTCAAGGTAATCAAGGGAATTGGAACAATCAAAACAACCAAGGTAATTGGAATGGTCAAAACAATCAAGGGCATTGGAACAATCAAAACAACCAAAGCAATCGAGGTGGCAATAGTCTAGGCTATTGGGGAGGCAACAACCAAGGGGTATGGAACAATAATCAAGGGAATCGGGGGTCGGGTTTTCAAAGGCCCCCGATGTATTAACAACCAAGCAACCCGCCTCCTGTTCCTTCCCATGGTCCTAGATATTCCAACAATGAGATGGGGCAAATTGATAACATGTTTAAACAAATGATGGAGAAGAATACCGACTCCGATGCTCAACTAGCTTCTCACAACACTTCAATTTGCAATTTGGAAATTCAATTGAGGCAAATCTCGCAAGCTTTAAACACTTGTCCTAAGGGGGCACTACCAAGTAACACGGTGGTGAACCCAAAGGGTGTGAACAACATGGGACATGCCATGGCCGTGACTACAAGGAGTGGAAAAGGTGGGGATGTAGCCACCTCAAGTCAAAGAAAAATTGTGGATGATGAACAAGTGATTCAAGAAGATAAGATTCCAAACAGTGAGGTGCAAGCAAATGACGAAAGGAGAATTAATATTGATGAAAAAGTGGAGGAGACTCAAGAAGAAATGAACCCGTCTAGGGAACACATTGTTGACATACCGAAACCGGTAGCGCCAAAGGATAAGGCACCTATGCCAAGGACTCCTCCTCCATACTCTCAAAGGCTTGCCAAGCAAAATGGCGAGAACCAATTCAAAAGGTTCATTGGCATGATCAAGAGCTTATCTATTAATGTGCCATTAGTTGAGGCTTTGGAGCAAATGCCCGGATATGCAAAGTTCATGAAGGATTTGGTGACAAAGAAGAGGTCGATGAATTGTGAGACTATAAAGATGACACATCAAGTGAGCATAATTGTGCACACAATGGCTCCTAAATTGGAAGATCCCGGCACTTTCACAATCCCTTGCACCATTGGAAGCGTCGACTTTGCCTAAGCTCTTTGTGATCTAGGGATGAGTATCAACTTGATGCCCTACTCGGTTTTCAAAACGTTGGGTATTGGTCAACCAAGACCTACTTCTATGAGGCTACAAATGGTGGATCATACTATGAAGAGACCATTGGGTATTATTGATGATGTGTTGGTTCGAGTTGATAAGTTCATCCTCCCGGCGGACTTTGTGATTCTTGATTGTGAAGTGGACTATGAGGTGCCTATTATTTTAGGTAGAACTTTCCTTACTACGGGGAAGGCACTTGTTGATGTGGAAGCCGGCGAGCTCACCTTCCGGATGGGTGACGAAAAGGTGGTTTTCCATGTGTACAAATCGATGAGGCAACCGAATAGCAATAAAGTTTGTTCGTTTGTGGACTTAGTGACCGAGGTGATTGTTGATGATGCTAGTGCCATGATGAATGTTGATGATACTTTGGAGGCCGTATTGCTTAATCATGATAATGATGAGAAGGATGGCTATGTGGAATGTGTGAATGCATTGAAAGGAATGGGGTCGTACACTTATGAACCCCGCAAATTGTCCTTAGATCTTGAAAACTGGAAGACTCCTCCAACAAAGCCCTCAATCGAGGAGCCTCCTACTTTGTAGTTAAAGCCATTGCCTCTATATATCAGGTATGAATTCCTTGGCCCGTGTTCTACTTTACCGGTTATTCTTTCCTCTTGTTTAACTAACGTGCAAGTAAACTCTACTTTGGCGGTGCTACAAAAGAGGAAGAAAGCTATCGGATGGACATTGGCGGATATTCGGGGTAAAAGCCCCGCCTTTTGCATGCACAAGATTATTTTGGAGGAGGATGCCAAACCCTTTGTTGAACATCAAAGAAGACTAAATGAAGCAATGCAAGAGGTGATGAAGAAGGAGATCATAAAGTGGTTGGATGCCGGGATTGTTTACCCCATTTTCGATAGCTCGTGGACCTCTCCGGTGCATTGCGTCCCAAAGAAAGGGGGCATGGCTGTGGTCACCAATGATAAGGACGAGTTGATTCATACAAGAATGGTGACCGGGTGGAGAATGTGTATGGACTATCGCAAGCTCAACAAAGTCACAAGGAAAGATCATTTCCCACTTCCCTTCCTTGATCAAATGCTTTATAGGTTGGCCGTCCGTGCTTTCTATTGTTTCCTTGATGGATATTCCTGCTACAATCAAATTCTTATTGCGCCAGAGGACCAAGAGAAAACTACTTTCACATTTCCTTATGGTACTTTCGCATTCTCGCAGATGCCATTTGGGTTGTGCAATACACCGACGACTTTTCAATGGTGTATGATGGCTATCTTCATCGACATAGTGGAGGGTTTTATTGAGGTATTCATGGATGATTTTTATGTGGTTGGTAATTCCTTTAATGACTGCTTGACAAACATGGATAAGGTCTTGGCAAGATGTGAGGAGACAAACTTGGTGCTCAATTGGGAGAAGTGTCACTTCATGGTCGAGGGAGGCATTATCCTTGGCCACAAAATTTCAAAAAATGGTATTGAGGTCGACAAGGCCAAAATAGAGGTGATTTTTAAACTCCAACCCCCTACATCCGTGAAGGGAGTGAGGAACTTCTTGGGTCATGCGGGGTTCTATCGCCGTTTCATCAAGGATTTTTCCAAAGTGGTGAACCCCTTGTGTAAGCTTTTATAGAAGGATGCCAAATTCCATTTCAAGGAGGATTGCATGAAGGCATTCGAATTGCTCATGTTTTAATTGACTACTACTCCTATTATCACCGCACCGAATTGGAGCTTGCCTTTTGAGCTCATGTGTGACGCAAATGATGTGGCGGTCAGAGCAGTTTTGGGGCAACGTATCAGCAAAATCTTACATCCGGTCTACTATGCTAGTAAAACCATGAATGATGCCCAAGTCAATTACACAGTGACCGAAAATGATCTCCCTGCTATTGTCTTTTCTATGGAGAAGTTTCGCCCGTACTTGATGGGTACAAAGGTAATTGTCCACACCGATCATGCGGCGCTTCGGTACCTAATGAGCAAAAAGGATTCAAAGGCGAGGTTAATGCGGTGGGTGCTTTTATTGAAAGAGTTCGATCTCGAAATCTAAGACCACGAAGGCAGTGAAAACCAAGTGGCAGACCACTTGTCTCGCTTGGAGGAGAAGGGGAGGCCACATGACGACCTTGAGATTAATGACTTCTTCCCCGACGAGAAAACTCTAGCCATTTCAATGACCGGGATGCCATGGTTCTCCGATTTAGCAAATTATCTTATAAGTGGTATTGTACCGAATGAGTTCTCTTCAAACCAAAGGGAGAAGCTCAAATGGGATTGCCTTGAATATTATTAGGATGAACTGTATCTCTTCCGGATTTGTATCGATAGTGTGATTCGACGATGTGTGTCGGAGGTAGAACAAGTGGAAATTCTTGAGGTTTGCCACTCTTCACCATATGGCGGTTACCATGGTGGAGCGAGAACAACATCAAAAGTGTTGAGTTGTGGATTCTATTGGCCTATACTCTATAAGGACGCTAGTGATAAAGTCAAGCGTTGTGATGAATGTCAAAGGGCTGGTGGGATTTCTAAGAAAAATGAGATGCCCCTTACCACCATCTTGGAAATTGGCATTTTTGATGTGTGGGGGATTGATTTCATGGGACCGTTCATAATCTCCTGTGGGAACACATACATTTTGGTAGGTGTGGACTATGTGTCAAAGTGGGTTGAGGCCGTTGCTCTTCCCAACAATGAAGCTCGAAGTGTCGTGGCATTTTTGAAAAAGAATATCTTTACAAGATTTGGCACTCCAAGGGCCATTATAAGTGATGGGGGATCGCACTTTTGCAACAAAAATTTTGATACCTTACTCACTAAGTATGGTGTCACTCACAAAGTCTCGACCTCCTATCATACTCAAGCAAGCAGACAAGTGGAAGTCTCCAACCAGGAGATCAAGAGTATTTTGTCAAAGACCGTGAATGCCAACCGAACGGATTGGTAAAAGAAATTTTATGATTCTCTATGGGCTTATAGGACGGCATAAAAAATACCGATTGGGATGTCTTCATACCGGTTGGTGTTCAGGAAAGCTTGTCATCTTCCGGTGAAACTTGAGCACAAGGCTATGTGGGCATTGAAGAAGCTTAATATTGAGTGGGATATCGCAGCTAACCTGAGGGTGGCACAATTGAATGTGCTTGATGAATTCTGGTACCATGCATATATAAGTTCTTCCTTATATAAGGAGAAGATGAAGTACCTCCATGACAAGTACATCCAGAACAAGGAGTTCAAAGAAGGTGATCTTGTGTTATTGTTCAATTCTCGATTACGGATGTTTCCGGGAAAGTTGAAGTCTAAGTGGAGTGATCTGTTTCAGGTTGTGAAGGTGATACCCTTTGGTGCATTAGACTTAAAGAATAAAAATGATGAAATGTTTAGAGTCAATGGTCACCGGGTGAAGCATTATATTGGAAAAGTTGATGATGGCCACATCGTGGTATTAATTCATTTCAAGTGATTGATGGTAATCTGCCTCGTGCCGCGATGTTAAATCAGGCGCTTCTTGGGAGGCAACCCATGTTTCTTTTGATTTCTCTTTTTCTTCTTTTTAGCTAGGTTCTATTTTGTGCTAACTGGTTTTGAAGTGAATTGCAAGAATGAGTGTGCTTTGTAGGAACTGTGCTCGAAAGAATGGCTAAGTGTTGAAAAAGTGCGGACCGTACATATATTGTGCGTACCGCACAATCTTGCATGCCACAGCAAAAAGGAGTCCGCTACCGCACAATTGGAGACCCAAAAATGCAACTCTTTGAAGTTTGAAATTGTAGAGAATTGGCCAATCTGCGATCGCACTTGAAATTGTGCGCACCGCAGATCGTCAGAAGGACCAGGTAAAGAGTGCGGACCGCACACAAAATTGTGCAGCCGCACTCAGCTGCACCTATAAATAGGCCATCATCTCACTGTTCCAAACTTTACATACTTAGAACTCGTAACACCAAATCAAGCACAGTGCACAAAAAATTATTTCAAACATCACACTAATTTCATCATCATAGATTCTCCCCTGCATCCTTCATCACTGGTATGTTCAATTCGTGTTTAAATTAATCCAAATTTTCTTAGTTTTTATTCTTAATTAGAGTAGTTATTTTTAGACCTAAATGTCAGATGATTCATCATTTGTGCTTAAACTTGTGTGGGTAATTTCATATGTACTCATTGGGGGTTGGGTAAATCATGTATCATGTCTACTTTGCCAATATCATGTCTAAATTGTGCAAAACAATTGAAAAACCTAAGTTCAGTGCCGTCTAATTTTGAAGTCCGCGGCTGGACATGAAATTGTGCGGTCCACATATCCTTAGTTTTAGGTCAAGTCTGTGCATTCAATGTGCGGACCGCACTCAAAATTGTGCGGTCTACAGAAAATGATCTGCGACCGCAGAAAATTTTGTGCGACTGCAGATCCAAACTTCAGAGAACTGGTTTTACTGGACCTGGAATTGTGCGTCCGCATTTATAATTGTGTGGTCCGCACTTCAATTGTCGGCCGCACTTCAATTGTGCGGCCGCACTTCAAAATTATGCGGACCGCACTTCCCCCTCTTGCCCACTATTTTATCTACAACTGTTTTATAGTCTGTGTTTGAACTTTAACTGACTCATGTTGCTATGTATTGCAGAAAATGTTTAGATCTAGAGGACGTGGTGACACTTCCAAAGGGAGGTGTGAACCCTCCTGAGGCCAAGGCAGGGTTACCCTACCACTCTCCGTGCAAAGAGTGATTAGTAAGAAGGAAACAATAGGCAGAGGTAGACAGCCAAAGCCCTCCGAATCAAGTTCATATGCCCCATCTAGGGAAGCATCGGAGGGCGACTTAGTGCAAAGGCAGCCTGTTGTGCCAACACATCCACAGATGCCCCAGGACAGATACCGACTGAAAGACGAGCCTGCCTCTTCTGAGAGTAATTTTGAGGGATCGAAAGGGAACAGTTAGTCTACGGAGCCCTCATCTACTCATGCCCCTGCCGCACCCATCACATTTGATGATGATAATAATGATATTCCAGATGACAGTCGGGGGAGGGGGGTGATACCAGAGTTGCAGGCCTGGAGACATCAAAGAAGAAGGAAGTTTAGGAAGATAGGTTTGTAAACCTGACTGCATTCAATAGGTTCCGTGAGTGGTGGCCGCAGAGATCGCTCACTCTTGAGCGGCAATTTGTATTGAAAGATCTAGATAGATACAACCCGAATGTGTTAAGACAATTTCAGGAAAGAAAATGGTGGAAATAGTTCACAAAAAGCGTATTGGATGCCAAGGAGCACTTAGTCCGGGAGTTCTACACCAATGTGGCGCACATCAAGAAGGGGACTAAGGTGACTAAGGTGCGGAACTTGAAAGTACCATTTGATCAGAGCACCCTGAATATTTACTTAGGGTTCGGGGTTATGGAGCCGGTGTAGTATTTACAGATGTTTGCACTTGGTGACGCAACTCGCCCTTGGTTAGCTGAGATACTGGCAGCTCCAGGACCACCACTACCATGGACTACAGTAGGAGTTCCTATTTTGCAGAACACCCTCAACTTTGAAGCAAAAAGGTGGCAAACATTTGTATGCAGTTGCATAGACCCAAGACGGAATGAAAACAACCTTCCAATCCCCTGGGCAGTCTTAGTTGCATCTATGATGGCCGGGGTACCCAATTAATGTGGGTGCCAACATGTCGGCCAATATGTCTTTGGTTGTCAGGTAGGGTGAAAGCTCCTATCCATATCCCAACACTATAACGAAGTATATCATAGATGCAGGGGTGGAGCCCAAGAGCTTTGATACGAAGGTAAGGAATAAGCAGCCCTTCTCCTGGTACTCTCTAAAAGACCCAAGTAACCCGAAAAACAAGGGTAAGTCGACTACTACCGTAGGCCAGTCTGATGAGCCATCGGTGGTAGTTGCAAATTCTGCTGCTATGCCTTCTACTACTTCCATGCCTTCCACAATAGCTGGGCTTTCCACCGAGACAGCTGCTATGCCACCACGTCCATCTTTAAGTCCATCAGCATCGGTATCAGTGCCTTCCTCCTCATCCACTCTCTGCGATGCGAGTCTCTCAGACGTTGGCGAGTCTCAACAATTGGATGCAGACAGCTTCTGTCTAACCTATCCAGTGTTGTTACAGCTTAGACCTCTACCTCAGCAGCCCATATTCCTCCGTCAGTGGAGGAAACATTGAAGAAGATTTTGGACAATCAGAAGACCATCATGGAGACATTGGTGGCACATGGGGGAGATATTGAGGAGTTGGGTAAACAGGTGAAGAAGATGAGGAAATCACAAGCCTCAAGAAAATTAGTGGACAAGTTGAGACAAGAAGTGACCAAGATAGTAGCCACTGGGGATCTACCATTTGACTTATTGATGGAGACACATCCATCAGTACCAACAGACCCAACAGCAACAGTGGCACAAGCTGGCCAGTCTGAGGAGCCAGACCGTGCTACCCACACTGCTGAGGGGGTGCTACAGATGTTCACCAACCCAGCTGCTCCCCGATCAAAGGATGATGAGATCTAGTTGGAGGACCCTGATGGAGGTGATGCTGCTATGGATACCGAGACCACATACGGAGTCCTCTCTAATCTTTCCTCTCCTTATTTTGATTTTTATTAAGCATTGAGGACAACGCTTATTCTTATTCAGGGGGTGGTCTATTTTTGATTTGATATGACATTTGACATTGGCATGTAATAACTATAATACTCTCTTTTTATATTTATTTTCTTTTTCATTATGTATATATTCCTCTCTCTCTATTGATGTATATATTCGTTTTCCCATTCTCGGCTTGTATATTCATTTTTGCTTTCAGTAGTTACTTCATAGCTTCTTTATTTTGTTTCTTAGTTGTTTAGCTTCTTATTTACTTTAATAGCTTCTTGTTGATTTGGTAGCTTCTTTTTATGTTTAAGTGATCAATAAGCCTTTGGTTTTCTTAATGCCACGGTTCTTTCCAAAAGTGGTTTTTGTGTGAACCGGGTGGCTCTTCCCAACAGTGGATGGCGTGACAACCTTCTTAAGGGATTGAGTCCTTTTTTGATGATTAGGTAAAAACAATAGTAATAATGAATAAGAGGGTCAAGCATACTTCACTTGGTACCAACATACTTAACTACACACTTATGGTTAAAAATAAGTTCTTGGAAAGAAATGACTATAGTTAGTGACCTTGTAACTCTTGTGTTGACTTAAGCAATCATCGAGTGATTTAGTTGAACCATTAGCGATTTTCAATCTTGAATACGGTTGTTATGGGACCTTGCCTCTATCCTCTTGAATAATCCAGCTATGTGAGAGGTGAGATATTTTGTTACAAGTTCAAGTACCCGTGCGAATGGTCTAGAACTTGCCCCGAATCTGTTTCTAGGTGAAATTTTAAGTTTTGCTTGGCTTGAGAAGTGATTGTAGGCTCTCCTTGGCCCGTTTTGAAATTTTCCATGGCCCACCAATGATGTTATCCCTAGTCAACACTTTTGATCCTAAATCCTTTCTCACTTGATAACCATGTTACAAGCCTTTACCCATTTTGTAGTGACCCTCTCTTGGCACCCGAGCTTACCTTAACACTCATGAGAAGAAAATTGGCGAAAACATAAGTTTGGGGGAGAGACGATGAGTTTGAAAGTGGTATCAAGGTACAAAAAGAGAAAAGAAATGAAGAAAAAGAAAGAACAAAAGAATAACACAACAAAGATTTACCCTAAGGAGAAAACAAAGAAGGAGAAAATGAACATCATGACCAAGAAAGAGTGATGTCAAGTCTCTCTAGTTCCCCTAAGGAAAAAACAAAATGACTCAAAGAGTCGGCAAAGCATGAGCCAAAAAAAAAGAAAAAAAAAAGAGAAAATGGAGTGCTTAAGGAAAGATGAACCTGTTCTATTCCAACATTTCCTACCTTAGTCCAAAAGCCTTTATTACATGCCAACAAAGGCCTACGTGATTTCAAGCCGGGTGAGCTTACATTAGTGGTGATTTACACGAGGGGCAAGCATATGGTAGTTAGAGCCGTACTTGTGATATTCTTTTGAGAGTGATGAGCAAACTTTTCACAAATCATTGAATTGAGTAATACATTCTTAAGTGAGATGAGCTAACAGAGAGTATAGGAGGAGGAGTTTGGGATTCACAGTGACCTACATGAAAGTGCGAACTTCCTTAATGAGTAAAGTCAACTCTTGATGCTCAAGTGTCACATTAGAGCTATTTGTGCTTTAACCTTCAAAACATTGCCTTGTTGATGATTCATGAGTATGTGGGTAATTGTTGGTCCCAATTGATGTGTGTTTGATTCACCTTAGTTTAGCTCGAATAGCTCTTTTCTTGTGGAGGTGGGAATTACCTTATTTTCTTTAGGACAAGAAAAATCTTAAGTGTGGAGGAGTTGATAAGTGGGAATTTTTACTACTTATTTGCGCTTTTTGACTTTCATTTTAGTTCAAAAATGCTTAAATGTATTCCCGAAAATTGATGAAATATGCTTACTTGCAGGAGTATTGGAAAATGAGCTAAAGTGATGAAATTTAACTCAAGAAGGAGTGATTTTGAACAAGGACAAAAATCAAGCAAAAAGGATAAAGTGCGGACCGCAGAATTTTGTCTACGGCCGCAGAACAAGAAGAAGATTTGACAGTGCTGCAATGCAAAATGCGGACCACACAATAATTGTACGGCCGCAGAAATCAAGGTTCAGAGAGTTGTAAATTCAAGACAATCAAGATCTGTGGACCGTACTATAATTGTGCGGCCATAGAAATCAAATGTACGGCCGTACCCAAAATTGTGTGGACCGCAGAACTCAAGATGTGCGGCCGCACCCAGAATTGTGCGGTCCGCAGAACTAAAGAAGTGCGTGCACAGTTCAGAATTGTGCGGCCACAAAAATCACTGCTGTCAAGAGCTGCAGCAAAGTGCGGACCGTACATAGAACTGTGCAGCTGCAGAACCTCCTAAAGGGCAATTTTGTACGAAAATTTTAGCTTTATATAAATAAACTACTTTCACGAAATTAGGTCAAGTTTGGAACATCTGAAAGTTAGTATCCGTTTTTCTTTACTGTTTTAGTAAACTCTATCATAGCTTGACAATTTTACATTGGATTTTCATCTATTTATCATTAAATATTAGTTTAATCATCTTTTCTTCTATATTTTCTTCATCACCCACTATGAGTAGCTAAATTTCTAGCTAGGGTTGTGACCCAACCCTAGTGTGGGTACCTAATGGGTGTTTGATTTAGGGCTTGTTTATGGTTGGGTGTGTAATATTTAGCCTAGTTCTTCTTATAATTGTAGAATTAATGGTTGCAAATATTGATTCAAGCCTATTTGACTTAGTCCCTACTTGAGAAAGAGAGACTTAGTCTAGGAGCCAACAAGAAATTGGGATGAACTCAAGAAATTGATAGTCCCTATTAAAGTATTGAATCTAGAGATAGTAAAACCCGACTTGAGAATCTATCAATTGTTTTGTGCATTACCAGTTTGGACTTGAGAAAGCCAAATTAGGAAAAACCACTCTATTACCGAAAGGTATTGAGTGGATAATTGTGTGTTGATTGCTATAATACAACCGGACCAACAAAACCCGCTCTAAATCCCACACCCCATTAGGCAAACACCTAGGTTAAAGTCAGACCCCTAGATCTTTTACATACTTGAAAACAAATACCAAAAATATTATTCTTTAGATTTACATTTGCAAACCGTAGCATAATTTAGAAGTAGAATCAAAACACAGTTTGTGGAAGTGCATCTTAGACACTTTGCGTGCTTAGTCCAAATATATACCTAATCCCATATACGCTCCCTATGGATTCGATCCCGACTCCTAGTTGGGTATTATTATTGCAATCGACCGCTTTACAACCCCAAACTGAGGTGTGATTTGGGCGAGATCATATGGAGAAAGTTGATAAAAAGGACTGGTTTTATACTTTGGCACATCCCCGGCAAATCCTGAACAACACGGTGCACTCATACTCCGGCAAAATTTAATGTTAAGCTGAAGTATTCTGTTATTTTAGATATCTGTAGATTTTTTGTTAAAATATTGTAGTTAAATTGTATGTTGCAGTGATAAATAATGTAATTTATTTTTTTGCAACACATTGATGTTAATCTATACTACTTGAGGAAGAGAGAAAAGTATGGTCCTGAAAATAGAACACCATTTACAATCACGGACTGTATGTTCAAGACTAGAATAGAACAAATTTATAAGAGGTATGGTAAGGCCCCTACCGATAGGAAGCTTGATGTTGTCAAACCCCAGGACGTTGTATCAGAATACATATTGGGGTACCGATTACATGCAAATGTTGCATGGGACAAAGTTGATTTTGTGATTATGCCCATAAACATTGTTGAGAAATTTCATTGGTTGTTGGTTGTGTTTGACATTACCGATAGGGTTCAATATATTTATGATTCTATAGTCTCTTCACATAATCACAAACTTATGGTTTCTATTGTCAACAAGTTTGCTATTATGATCCCCCTATACTTGTCATCCACCGGCTTCTATGGAAAACGTCCAAACATCAACTACAAGAACACAAAGGCATACATTGAAAAAGGTTTTACTGACCCTCTTGACATTCGGTGGCTGGTCGGTGAGATACCCCAACAAAAATATGGATCACTATATATGTAGCGATCCGACCGGTGGTTTTGAGATCTAGTGCACTATTTAGTTGTTGGAGGCCTTGAGTAGCTTTACTTCAGGTATCATGACTTCTACGTATGGTCGGAATTGAATTTCGAGAAGTTTGGAGTTGATTTGGAAAGAAAATTCTAATTTCGGAAGCTTTAAGTTGGAAGAATTGACTAAGGTTTCACTTTTGAGCAAATAACCTCGAAATCGGGATTTGAAGGTTCCAATAGGTTCATATGATGATTTTAGACTTGGGCGTATGTCCGAGTTGAGTATCGGATCATCCGGGAGAATTTCGGCGCCTATTATGGAAGGTTGGCATTTTAGAAGTTTAAGAAGTTATTAAGTTTGATTTAAAATGAAGTTTTGGTATTATCGGTGTCCGTTTGGTATTTCGAGCATGGGAAAAGGTTCGTATTGTGATTTATGACTTCTGCGCTATGTTTGGCATTATTCTGGAATGTTGTGATATGAATCAGACGCGTTCATTGAAGTTTGAAAGTTTGAAAGTTTAAAGAAGGATTTCGATCAACTATTCGTAGTTTTGATTTTGTTTGATGTGATTTGAGGCCTTGACTAAGTCCGTGTCATGTTTTGGGATGCGTTGGTATAATTAGACGGGGCCCCGGCTGCTAATCTAATTGAAAATGCATCGAGTTTGGGCTTGGGAGAAGTGTTGAGGCAGTTGGGATCTGGTGCACTCGCACCAACTCGAAAAGGGCCGCAGGTGCGAGCTTGCAGAAGCGGTGTCATGATCACAGAAGTGGCATTTGTACTGAGTTGGGATGGCCGCGGATGCGAGGTTATTTCCGCATCTGCGAGACCGCATATGCGATGAATTATCTGCAGAAGCGGAAGAGGCTAGTTGGGCGAAGGCCGCTGGTGCGGAGTTTGGGCACACAGATGCGCATCTACAGAAGCGGAGGAGGCACCGCAGAAGCAGGGTGTAAGCCTTGATGCTGGACTGCCAGAGCAGTTAGGGCTCCTCAGAAGCGAGACCACATGAGCGATAAAAGCTCCGCAGAAGCGAGACCGTAGGAGCGGATTTTATCCGCATAAGCAGACTTGGCTGGGCTTAGTGGAAACCGCACCTGCAATGGGAATTTTTGTAGGTGCGTATCCGCAGAAGCGGCTAATGGACTGCATGTGCGAAGGTTGGGTTGAGCAGTGTGTTCTTTTAAAATGGGGGTTTGGCTCAATTCCACTTCATTTTGTCCATGGGAGCCAATTTTGGAGCACTCTTGCAGTGCCATCTTTATCATCTATTATGTAAGTGATTTATTCACATTATGAGTTAAATACATTGTTTATATATGGATTTAAGCATGAGAAATTATAAAAATTTGGAATTTTGGTGGAAAACCTAGAAATTTATATTTTTGGATTTTGAACACGATTTTGGAGATGGAATTAGGAATAAATTATATATTTGAGTTCGTGGTGCTATGGGTAAAGCTTATCTTCGCAAATTTTTGGAATTCGGGCACGTGGGCCCGAGGGTTGATTTTATTGACCTTTAGAGCGGAGTTGGGGATTTTTATGAATTGATTAATTATAAGCATTTGAGTATATTTTGATTTAGTTTCACATTGTTTGCCTAGTTACAGATCGTTTGGCTTTGAGTTGAGGTGTTAGAGAGGCGTTGGAGCCGGTCATGGAACTTTGGAGCGAGGTAAGTCTCATGTCTAACCTTGTGAGGGGAAAACTACCCTTAGGTGATATTTATTGTTATGTGCAACTAGTCGTGGGTGCTACGTATGCATGAGGTGACGAGAGTCTGTAGGTAGCTAAAGCATGTATATGTCCGGTAGACTTAGGACTTAATCATGTAATAATTAAATTATTTGAACTCGTTCTGTTGGCTTAATTAATTAAAGTTAAAATTGAATTTGATTTAGAAATAAATACATGTATGCTAGGACGTGCCTTAACACTTTGAGTTGTGGACGAGTTATTTGAGAAACGGTAAGGATTATATTCATTTTGTGCTCATTTACTGTATTGTAAGCATGTGTCTCGTAATTCGGTAACTTCCTTCCTTTCTTGTGGAGCGGTCCAAATGCCTTGGCAGTATAATAGATGCATCTATGGTTCATGCTGCTCGACCCTCGGTAGTGTACACATTATTCTAGATCGGGTCGAACGACCTCAGCAGAATCGTGCGTTATATCGCTAGTAGTCCGAATGTTCATGAGATAAACCTTTCACTGATGCCCGGCATTTTTATGGTATTCCTTATTTATTTGATATTAACACTTGGCATTTTCTAAGTTGTTAAGGTAAAATACAAGATCGAGAGATTTATACTTTGAAAGAAATATTTGAAAGATCATGAAATTTATAGATTTATCCCCACTATCGATGTGCACTTCATATCTGTTATGAATTATTATATTATTATATTGGACCTCTAGTAAGTATCGATATCGACCCGTCGTCACTACTTCTCCGAGGTTAGACTAGATACTTACTGGGTACGCATTGATTTACGTACTCATGCTGCACTTCTACACTAAATGTGCAGGATCTGACATGTTCATTTGGTGATCGTCTTGGCGCGTGGGCGCATCTATTGAGGAGACTTTACGTGAGCTACAATCCAGTCTACGCATCACTGTCCACCGAGTTTCCATCATACCATTTATTTTATCCTATCTTATTTACATTCTGGACAGGGGTTGTATTATTATTGTACTCCTTAGAAATGCTCATGCACTTGTGACACCAGGTTTTGGAGTTATACTAGATGATTCTTAGGGTTTCGTACATTATTATCATCTTTCATTTCTTTTATAACCTACAAATGTCATACGTTCCCATGATTTAGAAGTATGAATCTCCATTTCTTATTAACATTTGTGTTTTCGAAAGTAATAAATTGAGTAATTAAATTGGTAAATCTCTGTTGGCTTACCTGACGTCGGCGTTAGGCGCTATCACGACCTATAATGGATTTTAGGTCGTGACATCTTGGTATAAGAGCATTAGGTTCACTTAGGTCTCATGAGTTATGATCAAGTCTAGTAGAATCTAGCGGATCAGTACGAAGACGTTTGTACTTATCTTCAAGAGGCTACATGGCTGTTACGAGCACTTCCTTTTTTGATTCCTCATCGTGCGATTCGATTCCATTGAGGCTTGTGCCTTTATTTACTTCCTACTAAATCTTACGCGACGTGGGGCGCTTGTTATCAATTGGGCATCGAAAAGTTATATTGGCACTAGAGACGTGGTGCAGGATGTTTTTCCCTGCGTGTTCGGGCAGGCCATTATCGTCGCCTTGCGGAAGGATGTTCTTTTGTTCCAGCTCAGTATTTGTATTTTTGTATGGTTTCGAAACTATGCACGAATGGCTATGATGTCTATGTGTTGTTATCGCACAATGTTGGTATGATGGTAGGGTATTTGTTTGTGTATCGAGGCAGCATTTGGGTAGCAGAGGATAAGGAAGGACATGGTGGGAGGTATCTCGCGGTGGTTGAATTACTAGCAGGTCAAGTATTAAAAGAGGAGGTCGAGAAGTCACTTAAATGAGACAGTTTGACCAGAGTGGGAGTGGCAGAGTAAGATATGGATTATGTGGTAGGATAGCCACGTACCTTGAGGAATATTAGAGCGATTTGGGAGGCATGGTAGAAAGTGACTAGGTCCAGGGATTATAATTGGAATGGTGGTTTTTGTACAGAGAAAGATTGAATATGGTAGAAAGGAGTTTACTTGAAATGAAGAGGGGTGTAAAGATTTGATTATCATTTCAGATGCAGCATGACTTTGAGTTTGGAAGGTATTGTTGAACTTTCAGTTGATGTCAATGGGGAAGGAACAGACTTGTACATCTAGTGGACGAGCATGGGCTAAGGAGGGTTTACTAAACTCGTGATATATGTACCCGGTGCAGCGTCTGTGTAAGACGTCGGCATGGAATACCACATGTGGGTTATCTCCTATGAACAGGTTAGCGTTTGCGTGAATTTGATGAGGTTTCTACGAACAGTTCTACTTACTACCCAACAAAAGGTCGAGTATGCAATTGTGGCCTATAATTCAGAATGTTTCATGAAAAGCTTAAGAAACAACTTCGATAAATTTGGTGGGTTAACAATGCGAGATCATGGTAATTGAGAAGGAGGAAACGTTGTGGGCTCTATATTATGTGGTGGTAGCTTAAAGCTATGTGGGGGAGCCCACCGTCTACGATTGGATCGCGTGGTTGTCTACTTGTATGGTTCTGGTTATCAATGTATTGGTGTATTATTGATGACTAATAAAATAAAACATCAGGGGTAATTCGAGCAAGGAATAAGATGAATGTGTGTTATACTTCGCCTTATTAATTCAGGTGCAGGTTTTGGGAAGGCTCAGAGTTTATGCTTCTTGTGGGTGTAATGTACAAGGAAAAGAATCCAGCCGGTTACTTCTTTGACAGGGTGTTCACGTGCTAGCAAAGCATTGGAGATTGGTTATATTCGGGACTAGGTCAGAGTGGGTGACTCTCAACAACGGTCCTAGTGGATTCAAGAATTGAAGTGCAGTGCCTAAGGATTCCAAGTCCATTGTGTGGTTAAGGATCGAGTTTTCGCAGTGGATTATGAACGGGACTTGGAATGTTCTATGTTATCATTGGGTATGCCATGCAGTATTGGAGGAAAGGAAGAAATAGCTTCGGATTCGCAGAAGGTCTTGCAGAATGGATGTACCAGTTGGAGATGCTATTGTGCGCGTAAAGAGAGTATGAGATGGTTCGTGAGTAATAAGACGGTGTGGTCTCGTGATGCGGGATACTCGGGATGAGTGCGGATTTGGTTCGTTACATTTTTGAATGGAGCTATTATTATTTTAAAGGCAAGTCGAGAGTAAATTGGAAGAAGTTGGGTCGGTTAGTAATGGTTAAATCAGCATGATTGTGGCATTAGTTCCTTCGGCGTGAAGTTATACATGTGGTTTATGGTTGTACGCATGGGCTTGACAGTCACTATAACTTGATTGATTTGGGAGGCATTTGATTTAAGTGGCCTTGTGTGTAAATTGATTCCGGAAGATTTATGACGGTTTAGATCACGACTTGAGGTTTGTATTTTCAGCGGTTTGGGAATTCAGTTGCATGTTGCATTGGTTCTTCTGAAATGAGCTAAGTGAAAGGTTTCTAGCCAATGAAGTGTTTATTCTACTAGTAGTTTAAGGGCTATGATGAATTCATGTATTATCGCGTAGCGGCATGATAGGTGCAGTAAGCGACATGGGAATTTGAAAGTTGAGGATAAAGGTTGCGGTTCGATGTTGACAAGAATGTCACGAGCTCGGATGAGCCAGGAAGAATTCAGATGCTCAGAGTAAGCTGGCATTTTCTTTAGTGTCACCTGATGACAACGTTCTGTGTAAGAGGCTTTGTGCATTGATTTGCGGATTCTTGATTTGCTTTACAGAATTAGTACGGTTGGTGGTATGGATGTGCGATCTCTAACTGGTACACCCATTCTGCAAGACCTTCTGCGAATCTAAAGTTGTTTCTTCCTTTACTCCAATACTGCACCGCACACCCGATGATAACATAGAACATTCCAAGTTCCATTCACAATCCACTACGAAAACTCAGTCCATAACCACACAACGGACCCGAAATTCTTAGGCACTGCACTTTAATTCTTGAACCCACTAGGACCGTTGTCGAGAGTTACCCACTTTGACCTGGTCCCGAATATAACCAAACTCCAATTCTCTGCTAGCACATGAACACCCTCTCAAAGAAGTAACTGACTGAATTCTTTTCCTTGTACATTACACCCACAAGAAGCATAAACTCTGAGTCTTCCCAAAACCTGCACCTGAATCGATAAGGCGAAGTATAGCACACATTCATCAAGTTCCTTGCTCGAATTACCCCTGATGTTTTCTTTTCTTAGTCATAAATAATCCACCAACGCATCGATAACCAGAAACCGCACAAGCAGACAACCACACGACCTAATCGTAGGCGGTGGGCTCCCCCACTTAGCTTTAAGATGCCATCACATAATGTAGAACCCACAAGGATTCCTCCTTCTCTATTAACATAATCGCGCACCATTAACCCGCCAAATTTCTTGAAATCTTTTGTTAAACTTTTCAGGAACATCCCGAATCATCAGCCACAATCGCATATCCGACCTCTTACCGAGTAACAAGTAGAATTCTTCGTAGAAACTTCAACAAACTTATGCATTTGCTGACTTGCTCATAGGACATAGCCTACTTGCGAAATTCCATACCGACATCTTCCAACGACACTGCATTGGGTACAACCACCACGAAATCAGTAACCCTCCTAAGCCCGTGCTCATCCACCAGCTGTACAAGTCTGTTCATACCCCATTGACATCGACTTAAAGTCCGACAATACGTTCCAAACGCGAAGTCATGTTGCATCCCAAAACGATATTCAATTTTTCACGCCCCCTCTTCATTTCTAGCAAACTCCTCTCGTCCATATTCAATCTTCCTCAGTACAGTAGCCTCCATCTTAAATAAAAATCCATGGACCTAGTCACTTCCCACCACGATTCCCCAATTCACCCTAAATCTTTCTCAAGGCATGTGGCTATCCTACCACATAATCTATATACTACTCTGCCACTCTCACTTTTGTTAAACCATCTCCTTTAAGCTACTTCTCGACCTCTATTTTTTATACTTCACCTGCTAGTAATTCAACCACCGTGAGACACCTCCCGCCATATCCTTTTTCATACTTCCCTGCCCAAATGTTGCCTCAAATTAAATCCATACTTGTATCACCTAAACTAATGAATTGCTACCAACTCTAAACCTCCTAGAAGATCATATTTCTCGAGCCATCAACATTAGAAATACCAATTCGATTCGTAAACAACTACACTCCGCTATCTTTGACAACCTCTTCTTAGGCGCCACTTTCCCAACATCCTGCCCTGACGATAAATTGAAGAAAACCATAACACATGTGTACTTTAATGCGTTCCAACAAGGACAACGATACCACATCACAAATGAGAATTTCACCACGCTCGAAAATACCAAGTCCCGTCATTTCATCAACCAAGTCCTGAACATCCATAGTCTGATTACCCTTCCTCTGCTGGAACTAAATGCCAAACCTCTAAACTATGAACTGAGAAATCCTCCCTTCGAGCCATTCACCGCCGCGATCCATAAATAGGCACCCTACAATTACACCAACACTATGAATTAACAATGTATGGACATCGTAGAAACCTGCGCATAGCCTTAAAACCATAGGGAATATAGATACTGAGCCGAAATGACAAAATATCCTTCCGCAAAGTGACGATAATAGCATGTCCGAACATGTAGGGAAAAATATCCTGCACCATTTCTGCAGTACCACTACAACTCCTCGATACCCAATTGATAACAAGCGCTTCACGCCGCATAAGATTGATTAGGAAGGAAACTAAGAAACAAGTCTCAAAGGAATCAAATCGCACGAAGAGGAATCAAGAAGGGAAGTGCTCCTAACAGCACTGTAGCCTCTCGAAGATAAGTACAGACGTCTCTGTACCGATACACAAGACTTTACTTGACTTGATCATGACTCGTGAGACCTAAGTGAACCTAACGCTCTGATACCAAGCTATCACGACCCAAAATCCACTAAAGGTCGTGATGGCGCCTAACACCGTCGCCAGGCAAGCCTGCGGTGATTGATTAACTTAATTACTCATTTTAGTATTTTGAAATCATAATTTTCATTAATTAAATAGTATGAAATATAATTTATAGGGTAAATGATAATATTTACACAAACTACAATAATGAACAACCCGTAGGAACCCCCAAAACCTGGTGTCACAAGTGCATGAGCATCAACTAGGAAACATAATAAAATACAACATTTGTCTAGAATACAAATTAGACAGGAGAATATAAATAACTATGATGGAGACTCTGCAGGCTGCGAATTATAACATGGAATACAGCTCACGGTAAAGTCCCTGCAATAGTCGCGTCGTTGCGCCCCAGAGACCACCAGACATATGTGTACCTGCATAATAAGTGCAGCAAGTGTAGCATGAGTACGTAAATCAACGCGCAACTAGTAAGTATCTAGCCTAATCTCAGAGAAGTAGTGGCGAGGGGTCGACATCGACACTTACTAGTGATCCAATAAGACAGATACAGTAGAAGTAAACAGATGTGAGTCAGAGTAAATAAACAAAATAACAAGAATAAATATGTGGTAAAATTCTCCTCTCAGCAATAGCTCAAGCTCTCAGCTAGTAGTTACCTCCTCAATCGGAGTATATATATAATGGACCTCACCAGATAGGTCGTTATAGTTCGAATCAGGAAAACTCACAGGTATAGTGGCTTCTTGTCAATTATTACGCACGATTTCATAAGAGTAGTTTTTAGAAATGCCGAGGCGTACGGCCAGATCCCATCATAATATGTACACTGCGAAGGGTTGAACGGCACGAATTATAGATGTATCTATTATATTACCGAGGCGAATAACCCACTCCTATGAGAGTGTGATACATAATCCTGCCGAGGCGAACGGCCCGATCACATCATAATGTGCGCACTGCCGAGAGTCGAATGTCACGAACCATAGATGTATCTATTATACTGCCAAGGTGAATGGCCCGATCTCATTAGAATAAGAAGCTTTAATGGTTCCTTGACCCCACTCACGAATAGACGTGTGAGTTATAAATTTTAAGGTAAACTTTTCAATGAAAACGCATAACGCGGGGGAAATTCGTAAGAGGGGTACAATTATTTCGCGGCTAATCACGAAGCCCGTCGAATCTCTACAATAGCAAGTCTGTCACTCTGCACAAGACTAGTCTCAAGTCGCAACGTAAAATAAAGAAATTTAATAGGCAAGAGACAACTCAACTAGTACGGTTATAGCATGGCGGGAACCTAAGTCTACCCGGACATAACATGAATCTAGATACGTACGGACTCTCGGCACCTCGTGCGTACGTAGCCCCCACAACAAGTATCACATATCCAATACATCACCTAGGGATAGTTTCCTCTATGGGTGGGCATAAAATATCAAAAACCAAATTCTGAACCGGACCAAATTAATTCGGTATTTTAGTTTCGGATTTTTCGTTATTTCGGTATAATTCGGTATTACATTTTTGGTATTTCGGTATAACGGTACGGTCCTCGATATTAGGATCTTGAAATTTTGGTATACTAAAATACCGAATTTATAAAGAATTTTATGTTGGACCTATACTGCCCAGCCTAACCCAATATGCTGTATATCTAATTCTCTACACTGCCTTAGTGCCCAACGCCCCATCCCAACCCAATAAGGCCCAATAGAAACCTATTTAGTCTTTCACTATAGTGATTAAGGAATTAGAAAGGGAGAAATAGAAACGGAGAAACCTAACCTAAGAGAATAGAGATCGGCTGATGTGAATGTGAGAAAGAACTCAGAGAAGTGAGAACCTCGACGCGATAGAGACGAGTAAGATGATGCCACGACGACTTCACGACCTCGACGCCGACAACTCAACTGCTGGTTTCCTCATTTTTTACGTTCATTATTCAATCTTCAACTCTTCAACAGGTTCATAACTTTTCATTCTTCAATCTTCAATTTTTTTTATAATAATAGTTGTACTGTTGGAGAAGGAATGTTATTTTGAATTTTGGGGTATGAATATTGATGTAGGTGTAGTGTTGAATTTTGGGGTATAATTTAGGATTACGTCTTGTCTCATTTTTTTGTTTCATTTAATTCGTTTCGGCTTGTATCGTTGCTTAACTAGGTTGATTTGATTAATTATGTCACTGTTAATATGTGTCTTGCCTCTTTTCTGGTTTTATTTTTCTCTCTGATTAATTGTGTTAGTATTGGGTTAATTTCGGGAGTTTTAAATGCTGAATTTTCTGTTTTTGCACTTGTTAAGTTAGTGGGGATTCACATTAAGGGTTAGATTGGATGAATCTGGAACGAAGAGAAGTAAATATATAGCATTAAATTTTGGAAGTCCATTGCTTACAGTAAAGAAATTCAATGTACAGAAGGATTCCAGAAAAGTAAATGTCCATTGCTTTCGCTTTAGAAATACCTTAATACTCAGAGAAGTAAATCTGGAATTAATTCTATTTGGAAGTTCTATTTACAAAAACTTTAGTACAATGTGTGTTAAGCTTTGAATTGTGCAATGTGCACTTTGAATTGGCAGCTTTGAAGTTTGAATTGTACATTGTGAAGATGTTGCACTTCTTAGTCCTTAATCGTTGTGCACAGTGAACTGTTGCACAGAATTGTGCACTTGTTAATCGTTGTGCACTATTGTCACTCGTTAGTGTTGCTTATTTAGCGATTATTAAATCGAAACCATACCGAAACAGAATAAGAAATACCGAACCGTACCGAAATATTTTGGTACGGTATTTGGTATACACAATTGATAAACCAAATACCGAAATACCGAACTGAAATTCTTAAATACCAAACCGAAATACCGAATGCCCACCCCTAGTTTCCTCCTCACAGGGTTAGAAAGGAGATTTACCTCGCTCTGAAATTTTATAACCGGCTCCAAAGCCTCTATAGCACCTCAAACCAATGTTCGTTAATCCAAACTAGTCAAACAATGTGCAAATCCATAAATATATACTCTATTACCCATAATTAATCAATTTATAACAATTCCCAACTTCGTTCGAAAATTAATAAAATCAACCCCCGGGCGCACGTGCACAGAATCCGAAAATGTTCCAAAGATAAACTTTACCCTTAACACTACGAAATCAAATATATAATTTATTCCAATTTCCATGTCTAATTTCGTGGTCAAATTCCAAAAATATCAATTTCTAGGTTTTCTACCGAAATCCCAAATTTCTACTAATTTCCATGTTCAAATCCACATATAAATCATGTATTTAACTCACAATATGTGGGAATTACTTACCTTGACATAGATGATGAAAACATCTACTTGAAGCTCTCCAAATATCGCCTAACCAAGAAAGAATGAAAGGAAATGAGCCAAATCCCGTTCTTAAAACAACACTTCCCAGCGACCTTTTCGCATCTGCGATCACTGGTCCCTTCTGCGACAGACCGCTTCTGCGGCTTCAACCTCGCACCTGCGAGAACCCAGGCCAGGTCGCCTATCACATCTGTGTCTCCTCCAGTGCTTTTGCACCCTCGCCTCTGCAATGCCTCATCTGTAGGTGCGCTTTCGCTTCTGCGGAACTCGACCGCATCTGTGGTCCTAGCCTTCCCCAGCAACCTCTGCTTTTGTGCTCCAGTTGTCACATCTGTGATCACGCAGGTACAGGAATTCTTTGCACCTGCGACCTCTTCCCAGCTCACTCCCAGCTGCTTGTGCAGTTCACTTCCTCACTTCTGCGAGGTCACTTCTACGGTGAAGCTTCCGGAGAAGCGGTTGCACCAGCAACTAGAATTCTCCAGCTTTTTCTTGAGTCCAAAATCCGATCCGTTAACCATCTGAAATCCACCCGAAGCCCCGGGACCTTGACCAAATATACCAATGCGTCCCAAAACACAATAGGAACTTAGTCGAGGCCTCAAATCATGCCAAACAACATCGAAACTACGAATCGACGATCAAAATCCTTCCTTAAACTTTCAAACATTCAAACTTTGACGAACACGTCTGAACCATGCCAAAACATTCCGGTATGATGCCAAACTTTGCATACAGGTCATGAATGACAATACGAAGCCATTGCAAGACTCGGAATCCCAAACGGACATCGATAACACCAAATCCCGGTTCAAACCAAACTTAGGAAATTCTTAAATAATCAAAATTCCAACCTTCCATAATAAGTGCCGAAATGCTCCCGGGTGATCCGATACTCAACCCAGATATACGCCTAAGTCTGCAATCATCATACAAATCTATTGTAACCTTCAAATCCCGATTCCGAGGTCGTTTACTCAAAAGTCAAACCTTAGCCAATTCTTCCAATTTAAAGCTTCCGAAATTAGAATTTTCTTTCTAAATCAACTCCGAACTTCCTGAAGTTCAATTTCGACCACACGTACAAGTCATAATACTTGCAGTGAAACTACTCAAGGTATCAAACTGCCAAGCGATATACTGGAGCTCAAAACGACCGATCGGTCATTATACAACTCAGGCATCGCCAAAGTAACAGTCTTGGCATGGCAATCAAGGACGACATAATGTGGAGACAACCAGTCCATGCCCAGGATGACCTCAAAGTCGATCATAGGGAGCAACAGAACATCCGCTCTAGTCTCATAACCATAGAAAGTCACCATACAGGACCGGTAGATCCGATCCACAATAACAGAATTTCCCACTAGCGTGGACACATAAACAGTAGTACACAAGGACTCGCAAGGAACACCTAGAAAATGAGCAAAAAGAGATGAAACATATGGATACATAGACCCTGGATCAAATAGTAACGAAGTATCCCTACCATAGATAGAAATAATACATGTGATCGTAGCATCTGAGGCTACTCCATCTGGTCAGGTTGGAAAGGCGTAGAACCTAGCTGGAGTGCCACTTGACTGGCCTCCACCTCTAGGACGGCCCCTATCTACCTATTCTCCGTCTCTGGGCGATCGGACGGCTGGTGCGGTAGCTGGCGCTGTAATCATAGGCTAATGACCCTGTTGTATTGCCTTGACCCGAAGCCTGGTACAGAATCTCCTCATATGACCAAGATCCCTGCACTCGAAATAACCTCTCGGTGCAGAAGATGACTGACCCTGAGTCTGACTCTCGGGACCTGAACTCCTACTGGAGGAACCCTAAATGGCCGATGGATGGTAGGATCTCTTTGGGATGGCACTGAAATAGGGCCTCACATGAGCACCTTGAGAAGGCGGCGGTGCTGAATATGTGGGCCTCTTAGACTGACCCCTCACAAATAGACCTCTGCTCCTAGATGGAGCACCATTGAACCCTCCAGAATATCGAAACCGCTTGTCCCTCAACGTCTGCTCTCGGCCCCGCTGACGAACACCCTCGATCCTCTGATCTATCTCCACAACCTACCCGTAAGGAGTCCCCATCTCAACTTCTCGAGTCATAGTGGCCTGGATACCAGAGTGTAAACCCGCAACAAACCTCTGTACTCTCTCTGCATCAGTGGGGAGTATCATAAGTGCATGGCGAGACAACTTACAGAATATCGCCTCATAGTCGGTCACCGACATCTGACCCTACTAGAGCTGCTCAAACTGGCCCTTTGACTCTTCCCTCTGAGAGGGTGGAAAATATCTCTCCATGAAGAGACGTGTGAACTAGTCCAAAGTCAAGGGAGGAGAACCCGCTGGTCTGCCGAGAAAATAGGACTACCACCATCTACGGGCCATTTCCTCCAGCTGAAAGGTGGTAAAGTACACCCCGTGGGACTCCAATATCCTCATGTTGTGCAGTCTTTCCCTGCAACAATCAATAAAATCATGGGGGTCCTCATGTCTCTCACCTCCAAAGGCAGTAGGATGTAGCCTGGTCTATCTATCCAATTGCTTCTGTGGCTTGCCGGCCGCAGCTGGTTTGGGCTCTGGTTTAGCCGTTGTAATTGGCTGAGCTCCGCCCACGGGTAGTGCGCCCGAGATCTAATTTACGGCAGTTGTATGCCCTGGAGCCTGAGTGGTAGGGGTCTTTGCTCCCTCTTCCACCTGAGATATGGCTAGGTCTGCTGGAAATAAACCAACATGCATCATAGAATCCATGAACCGCAGCATACAGCCCATGACCTCTTGGAATCCTAGTGCAGACATGAAATCCACTTGGGTTGTCTCCGCTGCAGGCACCTTGCCCTGCTCCTCAATAACAGGATCCTCTATTAGATCTACTAGTGGAACAATTAGAGGAACTCTAGAATGCCCTTGTCCTCTAGCACGAGCTGGAGCCCTCCCTCGGCCTCTAGCAGCAGGGGGAGCAGCTCCTCCACGGTCGGGTACTTCTGCCGCATGCATTCTCACCATCTGTGAGAGAATAAGAGAAAGATACTTAGCACAACATCAACTACACGATAGAAGATGAAGAAGAGTTGTTTACTAACACCCTATAGCATCTCAAAGATAAGTACGGACGTCTCTGCACCGATCCGCAAGACTCTATTAGGCATGCTCTTGACTTGTGAGACCTAAGTGAACCTAGTGTTCTGATACCAAGTTGTCACGACCTAATTTGCCCTGTAGGCCATGATGGCGCCCAACATCGCTGCTAGGCCAGCCCACGGTGAACTAGTCAGGTATTTATTCTTTTAATAATTTCAAAGTAGTTGATTTTTTATTTATTAAGTAGATGAGAAGTGGAAATTTATAGTAAAGTAGTGTAAACTAATGAAAGAGCAAATACAATAAAATAAATACTCAAAAACCATAAAGTGTCTATTAATATGTTTTCAAGACCCGGTGTCATAAGTGTATGATCAACTAGAAGAATATACAAAGCACCTATGATACTGTTTGAAATAAGATAGACAGAAAGTAAATACAAAAGAGAGACTGTGGGTGCTGCAGAACGGACTCAGAGAGCAGCTCACCACTATGCCTTAGGGTAACGGGGGTGCGCACCTGAATGAATGCTAGATGCACCTACCTCAGATCCTACACGATTAGTATAGAAGTATAGCGTGAGTACATAAACAACATGTACCCAGTAAGTATCCAGTCTAACCTTGAAGAAGTAGTGACGAGGGGTCGACGTCGACACTTGCTATAGGCCAATAAATAAAATACAGAAATTCTAAATAGGCATGGAATACATAAATAATAATAAAACACAATAGCAAGCGGTGAATAAATGATTCTTTAACTGATAGTTAATTTTAAAAAAATCTCCAACTGACACGTATTAACTCCAACAAATTTCGGGCCAATAAATAAATTATAACCTCTCAAGTCATAAATATAATATCAAGTGTAATCGGGCTTCGAGCATTATCACGCACGATTTATGTCGAGGTCGTACGACCCGATCCAGAATAATGTGTACACTACCGAGGGTCGAACGGCACGAACCATAGATGTATCTATTATACTGACGAGGAATTCGGCCCGCTCCACAAGAAGAGACAATACTCTACGAGCATTTGATCTAACGGTTATCACAAGACTGATACACTAGGAGGCACAATTTCTATCAACGTCAAGTAACTCGCCAAGACTTAAAGTAAGTGAAGTTCGGTCTTTACGAATCCTTTATCAAGTTTCAATATAATTTAAGCACTTAAATTAACAAGTAAAGTGCAACAATATAAGTAATTTCATGATATGGTCCTAAAACTACCCGGACATAAGCATGATTTGTCGCTACGCACAGACTCTCGTCACTTAGTGCGTACGTAGCACCCACAATTAGAAGCAAATAGTAATTTAAAATACATATATGGTAAATTCCCTCTTACAAGGTTAGGCAAGAGACTTACCTCGTCCCAAAGGTCACTTTCCGGCCCACAAATTCACTCTAAAGCCTCAAGTCGGTGCCGAACAATCTGAAACTAGCCAAATATTACATAAATTTGTCAATATATGCTCAAAAGTTCATAATTTATCCCCTAGAGTAATACCCAACCCAAATTGGAAGATTCCTAAAATTTACCCTCGGGCCCATGTGCCCGGATTCCGGAAATATTCGAAGTTAAATGTTACCCATAACCTCACGAACTCAAATATATAATTTCTACCCAATTTCATAATCATTTTCGTGGTTAAATCCTATTTTTATCAAAATCTAGGTTTTTTAACTAACCCATAATTTCTACAATTTACATGTTAAGAATCTACTCAAAATGCGTGATTTAAACTCATGTTGTATAAAAATTACTTACCTCAAAGTGCTAGGTGAAAACCCTTCTTCAAAGAGCTCTAAATTCGACCAACAAGTGAGAGAAATGAAGAAAATGAGCCTAAGTCCCGATATAAATGCACCTCAATTCCGAAGCAATTTTCGCACCTGCAGCAGCTTTGCCGCTTCTTCGAGGCCTATTCTGCGGGCAACTGTCCGCTTCTGCGAAACACGCAAGCTCCATGATGGTGCCTATTGATGGTACTAGGCAAGTCGTCATTTCCCAAATACTTCCAATATTTAACAGAAAAGTAAATAAAGACTTTTGAAGTAGGCAAAGTTTTCATAAACACGGGATAAAACCCAAAACACTAGTGCGGAATTAGCTCCCAATATCGGGTGTCACTAAGCCATGAGCATCTATGCATAATCAGTCTAGAAATGAAACAACTGTAACAGTCTAGATCCAAATACAATGAAAGAAAGGATAAGGCAGCTACCTCGATATCTCCAACGGTCAGCTACGTGAAATATCAACGCTTTCTGCATCCAAAAACTCCTGGATCTGCACACGAAGTGCAGGGTATAGCGTGAGTACAACCAACTCAGTAAGTAATAATAATAAATGAGAAACTGAAAGATAGTGACGAGCTACACAGTTATAATTCATTTTAAGTAGTCTCAACAAGAAAAGTAGACATACTTTCGAATCCGGCAAATTTAGTCAAATCACTTTATTCATTCCAAATTCAAGTAAAAACCAGATAAAAGTATCCTTCAGAAGTTTTCCAAAAACAGTGATGTATGGCAATGATGTGCAACAACAATTAAATCATATACAGCCTCTCAGGGAAACAATCAGACAGTCCTTCCATTCACTCCAACCTCACAATCACGCATTCCTCACAGCCACTCATTCCTCACAGTCACTCAGCGCTGGGCACTCGACACTCGGCACTCACACACAGTAGGTACATGCACTCACTGGGGGGTGTATACAGACTCCGGAGGGGATCCTTCAGCCCAAGCGCAATATCAAGCCAATCATGGCATAAATCAATAAAAACATGTTGCGGCGTGCAGCCCGATCCCATAAATGTCCTAACAATCAAGCCCCCGACCTCACTCAGTCAACAATCTCTCCAGTCTCTCGAGCTCTCAGAAATCAGGAAGATTAGCCCAAACAGCAATAATATGATGTATCAACAAGAATAATAGAGACTGAGATATGATATGTGAATAAAACCTGAGACTGAGTACAAATAGCATTTAGCAGGTAATTCAACATGTAACACGACCTTTGTGGATCCCAACAGTACCAACACATAGCCTAAATATGGTCTCTAACATGATTCACAATCAAATTTCTATAACACATGAAGAGCATATAGCTAACAACAAGTTTATTTAACTTCTTAGTTTCACGGAATGGACCAAGTCACAATTCCCACAGTGCACGCCTACACGCACGTCACCTAGCATGTGCGTCACCTCCACAACAATCATATAACACCAAAATTCGGGTATCATACCCTCAGGACCAGATTTAAAACTATTACTTACCTCAATCCGAGCAAACTCTACTCCAAAATGCCTTTGCCTCGTGAGTAGGCCTCCAAATGTCCCGAATCTAACCACAAATAGTACAATACAATCAATACGGGCTAAAGGAATTAATTCCACAAGAAAAATACGAAATTATAACCAAAATCCAAAATCAGCTCAAAGCCGGCCCACGAGCCCACGTTTTGAAATCAGACAAAAGTCATAAAATCCAAAATCCCATTCACTCACGAGTCTAACCATACCAAAGTTATTAAAATCCGACATCAAATCGCCATTCAAATCCCCAAAATTAACTCTCCAAATTCCTAACCTCAAACCCCCAAATTTCACCTCAAAAACACACCAACTAGGTGGAAAATCAGTGGGGAATCATCATTATTGAAGAAAAATGAACACAAGGAGCTTACCTCAGTAATCTCTTCAAAAACTCTCTCAAAGACCTCCAAAATCCGAGCTAAAAATGATGAAAATGGTGAAAAATCTCGAAGTCACGTATTTATATGTTCTGCCCAGGTCTTTCGCACCTGCGGCCATATTTCCGCACCCGCGGAACTGCTCCTGCGGTAAACTATCCACATCTGCAAAAACCACTCAAGTTCCCAGCTAATGCACCTGCGCTCCTTATCCGCTTCTGCGAAAGCGCTTCTGCGTAATAGACACGCTTCTGCGACCTCGCAGGTGCGGAAATGACCCCGCACCTATGGCCACTGCCAAGCCTCCTCTCTTTCGCTTATGCGGGCACCTTCCCGCTTCTGCTGGCTCGCACCTGCGGTGCCCACTCCGCAAGTGCGGTTAAAATAGTAGCAGCAACACTTTAGATGTTTCACCAACTCAAAACCAAGTCCATTAACCTCCCAAAATCAACCCTAGGCCTCCAGGACCTCAACCAAACATACCAACAAGTCTTATATCCCAATACGAACCTAGTCGAACTATCAAATCACCTCAAACAACATCAAAAACATGAATTACACACGGATTCAAGCCTAATGAACTTCGAAATTTCCAAATTCTACAAACGATCTCGAAACCTATCAAATCACATTCGATTGACCTTAAATTTTGCACACAAGTCAAAAATGACACCACGAACCCACTCCAACTTCCGAAAATCCGATCTGACCCCGATATAAAAAGGTCCACTCCCAGTCAAACTTTCTAAAATTTTAATTTTTGCCATTTCAAGCCTAATTCTACGCCGGACCTTCAAATCTCAATCTGGACACGCTCTTAAGTCCAGAATCACCCAACGGAGCTAACGGAACCGTAAAAATTTAAATTCGAGGTCGTTTACACATAAGTCAACATCCGGTCAACTTTTCCAACTGAATCTTTCAATTATGAGAATAAGTGCCTCAATTCACCCTGAAATCCCTCTGGACCCGAACCAACTAACCCGATAAGTCATAAACAACAGTAAAGCATAAAAATGAGCATAAAAGGGGGAACGGGGCTACAAATCTGGAAACGACCGGCCGGGTCATTATATCTACGGACACTGGCCAGTCCACTCCCATCCACTCCTACGCTCGTTGGCTCGCACCTGCGAGCTCGCACCTGCGGCTAGTTTCTCGCAGGTGCGAACGCACAAGAACTGTTGCTGCTTTAGCCCTTCTTCCAAGTTCAAACATGTTCCGGACATCGTCCAAATAGCACTTGAGGCCCCCAGGAGCCCCGTCCAAATATACCAACAAGTTCATAAGTATAAAACGGACTCGATCGAACCCTCAGAACATAAAATAATATCAAAACTATGAATCGCACCCCAAACCAAATCGAATCAACTTATGAACTTCAAGTTCTTTCAACTTACTCTAAACGCTCCGAATCATACTTAAAATACTCGGAATGACACCAAATTTTGCGTGTAAGTCACAAATCACCATACATAACTATTAGCAGGCTCGGAATTCCAAACGAACCTTGATAATACCAAAACCTACTTCAAACCAAATTTAAAGAACTTAAAAACCTTTAATGCGCCAACTTTTAATATAGTCCCCGGTGCATGCGAAACCCAGTCCGAGCATACGCCCAAGTCCAAAATCATCATACAAAGCTATTAGGAACGTCAAATCTCGGTTCCAAGGTCGTTTACTCAAAACGTTGACTCAAGTCAAACTTAACCATTTTAAGCTATTATTAAGGAACTAAGTGTTTTGATTTCAATCTGTTCCAAACCCGAACTAACCATCCCCGCAAGTCATAAAACTGTAAAAGCACATACAGGGAGTCTTAATTAGGGGAACGGGGATCTATAAAGTAAAATAACCGGTCAGGTCATTACACTTTTCCCCTAGTATTTATTGTAGTGATTGCGGTGTATACGTGGCGGAATTTGCAGAATATGTTAGCATTGGATAAATCTCGATTTCAAAGGAAGACCTTTCAGATATTGATCAATACTATAGACTCTATGGAGCGCTCCTTTGGGATAATGCTAGGAAAAAGCAAGAGCTTGGTGCAATTAGTAAAAGTGAGGCGACTAGGAGATTAGCAAGAAGAAAAGGTGCACCAGCTGTGAGGGAGAGAACAAGAATCCGGACCAAAAAGAATTAGTTTCCCTTTTCAATAGCTATTATTTAGGGAAAGTATTTAGGTATAGCTGGATTGTATTAAAATTGTAGGAAAATTATTTACTAAGAACAATTCAGCAACAGTTTATTTGTAGCAGATTTGTGCTAAAGTTGTTTTAGCTTTTGTTTTGTTATGTTGTCCAGAATTGCACTACTTACAAATGAAAACATTTGTAGCATGTTTTTTGTTGAAAGTTGTTAGTAATTAATCTCCATATTGGTACTCTATAATATATGTTTTCTGTTGTCTTCTTTTACCATATTATGTTAACATATGTTACTCTAAATGTAACGTATCAAATGTTTAGCTTTATAATTGAAGGACGTTTCAAGCAACGATACACTAAAACTCTCATATAACAATTTCTCTACATCATAACTACAATTCTGTCTAATTAGCAGTATTGTTACAAAAAGATTAAAATTAATAAATAAATGTAGTTATTGAACAAAACAACTACAAAGCAATGGCATTAAGAGTTAAAATCTGTTTACCAAACATTCATTATAGGAGACAATCTTTATTCAAATTAGCAACACAATTATGCCACAACTATAATTGTCTAGAACACAACAAATACAACTGAATAGGTCTTAAAGGACACATTATCATCAAAAGTATTTAGTAAAAAATATTATACTACATCAATTCTTATTTCCTTTTGGGAGCATTCCTACAAGAGTTTTTGGTATGCCCTTCTTGTCCACAGTTGCCATATGAAACCTTGTACTTCTTTATATTTATTTCATCATATGGCTTGTATGTTTATTTTTGAGGTCTCCCTGGCTGCCTTTTCCCAGTATGTGGCAGTACAACATCTTCTGCTATATGTTGTGGCACATCCTATTTGCTATCATCGGGTAGATGGTCTATTTATATTTCATAAGTCTGTAGAAGGCCCCCTCATGTAATAAGAAGAATAATAGTTTTCATAAGACTCGTTCTTGTGCCTGAAAGCCACCAAAGCATGTGGACAAGGAAGTTCATCAAGTTGGAATTGTCCACAACTACATCTCTTATTTTGAAGGCAAACAATGAAGTGTTTCACACCCTCTATCAAAGTATGGATGTAATTTGTTGAAGCTCTCACCTATATTTTTATTACAAACATATAACAAGTTGTCGGCACTTGATAAAATACAAAATATCTACAACTATACTACAACACATCTACAATTATCAATATATGTTTATTTTGATGAAATCAATTATCTCATGTTATGGACCATAACTTACTCTCATCTTCTGCCATAATGTCATGTTGTCCTCCAACTCTTTGTTATATTTTTTTCCAAGGTATATGAACATACCCTTTGTATTCAATAATTTTTTATTAATCCAACGTTCAAGAAGAGTCCTCATGTACTCTAATAGTTCAATCACGAGCATCTTTCTTGCATCTTTGGTTACCGCATTCAAGGACTCTATAATATTTGATGTCATCGCCCATGTTCTGTTCAGCGTAGCATATACCCGAGACCATTTGTGATAACCAATATCATATAGGTATGATTTAACACGCGTGTCGATCTCTTAAATCTTTGACATTCTTTCATTAAATTCATCAAGCGTGTATGGTTGTGACGTGGCAAAGTACAATCCGCTTAACTTTAGATGACCTTTCTTGAACTTTGACCTTACATTTGTCCAAATATGCCACATGCAAGCATAATATGGCATGCCGGTATAAACTGTAGATGTTGCCTTCAAGATACTCCCATTCCGGTCCGAAACAACCACATATTTGATTTTTCACCATATGCATGTTTGAATTGCTCAAAAAATCACCTCCATGATGCGTCATTTTTTGAATCAACAACGGCGTATGCTAGTGGTAATATGCTACCTATCATATAGGTAGCAAAAAGAAATTTAATTTTAATAATAAAATTTGAAAATATAAAAAAATATAGTCTCATAAATTACTTTATTACAATATTTATAATTAATCCACATTACTTATTGCATCCATTGTGCTAGATGTTAGCATGACTCCCCTATATGCCGGTTTCAAGAAGGTGCCATCAACTACTACAACTGGCTTATAATTCTCCCAACCCTTGATGGATGTACTAAGAGCAACAAATGCATACAAGAAACAGTCATCTTCAGTCTTCTGCAATTTCACTACCGATCCCGGATAAGTCTTCTCCAAAATATATAAATAACTCGGCAACCGACTGTAGAAATCAGCAGGATGACCTTTCAAAAATTCCAAAGCCTTTTCCTTTGCTCTCCAAGCTTGCATGTATGTTAAGTTCACACCATGTTCTGACAACATATTAGTTTGTATGTCTTTTGGTGTGTATATTATCTTAGGATCCGTATATTTTGGCATGACTATGCTGCTAACTACCATGGCATTAGCTTTGCGTTGTATATATGTGTTGTCCATCAAAGATCATGTGTGCAAGCTGTTGAATTTTTGAACCTTGAACAATGCTGATTCATTTATGCTGTGGACTTGAAGTGTCACGTACAATTGTCACCAACACATACAAGGCGGTAGCTACAGAATAAAAATAATTATAAAAATGTTATTCAAATTGTAGCTATAGAATACAGAGTTGTTTATGCACAACAAATTGTTCTAAATAATTTATATACATAAAAACTACAACTTATACACAATATGATTTTGACAAATAAAATATTTTTACCTTCTTGCACTAGACCTTTTTACCCTAAATCAAAACTTATTCATGACAACATAATTTTTTATTGCACTGACAATGTTTGCTTGTCTTGGTAAACTTGGCCTACTTCAATTACTTTTGGCATATGTTATGCTATTATGATACTTTCATATTCCACAATTGCCGGAGATATTGGTATATCAATCAATTTCACTGTTCCTGATACTTCTCCAAATGTGTTACAATTACTTGACAATTGTACCACGTTAGTATTACGATAATCAGAAGTACCTGCACTCAATTAAAAGTATAGTAATTCAAGCCTCTGTATATTCTGATACTTTGTTCTGTGATCACATTTTTATTTTTTCAAACCTTAAATACTATATAACAGTTGCACTTCAAATGTTTCTAGAGACATAACAGTTGAACTACATTTGTTATGTAGTATAGTTTTAGATAATTTATAGTAAAATTGTAGAACACTCGATATTAAAAAAATACCACCACTGAAAAAATAGAGCAAACCTGTAATTGTGCTCGCATTCAGCATACTGCATTCCAAATCAAAATCACGTACTGTTATACACAGCGGATACATTCCTAAATTTTTATTTTCCTTTTTCGTCTCCATATACACTCGAACTACCATATCGTTTCGAATTTCCATTGGAGGACAACGTTCGTTGACAGTGTATTTGATCTCAATGATTTTTACATAGATATCGATCATTAGATGCTCTACAATTGCGGCATTCAATTGACTATAATTTGAATTTTCATTGACTAGAATTCTGTCAACATCAAAATCTATGTATCTCCCAAAATTATCCTACCGGCCATTGAGTTGAAGCATTGTCGCCAGTTTTGATATTATATCGCCAAATTCAATTCAATTGTATAGAAAATAATTACGCAATCGTATGAAAACTTTAGAATGCAACTAATTGTTTGCAATTGTGTTCTTCAGAAGCTTTTTTTTGAGTTTGTTGCCTTGTTTATGGAAAACCAGAGGAAATCTGCCTAATAAAAGGATTCTACAGATATATTGCCTTGATTATGGTGCGATGATTGCGTCTAAAATTTCTAACTCAAATATAAGCTATCCCAAAATCATGCGTCTAAATAAGTTTATTTTAAAAGAATGTATTTTTTTGTAGCTAAAACGTATTTAGGTCAGATAAATTTTAAAACTGGGACAATTTTGATAATACGGTTTCAAATAGTGTATAAGATAGAAAATATCTCATTCACAAAACACTATTTTATAGCCCACTTGGGCCCAGCTAGGTTATACATGTCATCAGCGCCCACAGCAGACAAGTTAGTGGTCTTTTTTCCTCTATTAATCCTTTTTTTTCCTTTCCGATGACTACACTCCCTCCTACAATATAATAATTCTTAAGAAAATCTTGTTCCGGTGGAAATAGACTTCAAATAATTAATCTGATTTATATACAAGATATTATTAGTGTGTTAAAAGAATTTTCTTATTTTGAATTAAGCTTAATAAATCTGTTTATTTTCATTGTGAAAGATGATATATATGGATTTTGGATCTAAATAAGATATAATCCATTATTTTCATACATGTGTGATATTTCAAAGTTATCAACTTTAAAGAAGAGTATAATTTACTATCAAGTATGTGCTACAAGAAATAAATGTTCAAATTAAATAACTATATATGTAAAAATAATTATATTGATGTCTAAAATTGTTACTAGATGCCAATAGATGATTTCTCGATGGTTACGGCCAAAATATAGTTCAAACAACTGAAAGGATCGCCCTCGAAGGGTACCGCTAGAAGGATACATACGGTGCATCCGAATTTAATAGCTTCAATTTAATCCATTCTGTCTTTATATTAAAAAATTCATTAAATATATATAAAAATTAAATTTCAAAACACATTTACTAATAGTTCTTGGCTCTGCCGCTGGGCAAATAGATTTGCATCGAATTTCATGAGTGATGGGGTTTTAACTTTTATTATTTATGACAGTGGTATCTAAGCCTATTTACATGTATCTAGAGTACCTGCTTGTCACGACCAAATTCTCTTATGAGTCGTGATGGCGCTCAACGTTAACGCTAGGCAACCCAAATAGTGAATTACACGGATTATTCCTCTTATAATAAATTTCCGAATAAGTAAATTCTTCCTTACTTAAAAGATTTAAGAAATAACAAGTTTAAATACATAAAACGAGAGCAGCTGAGTGCAGTCATATCTATAGTAATACTCCAAAACCAAAAGTTTATTGGTGTGTGCCAAAATAGAGTGTCACAAGTGTATGAGCACTAATAGATTATACAAAACTCTAGCTATTGTCTGAAATAGAAATAGACAGAAATGAATATAAAGGAGAGACCTTAGGTGTTGCGGAACCACTCAGAAATGCAGCTCACCACTAGGCCTCCGGGTAACGGGGATGCACGCCGGAGTGATCGTCAAGTGCACCTGCCTCGGATCATGCACAATCAGTGCAGAAGTGTAGCGTGAGTACATAAACAATGTGTACCCAATAAGTACCAAGTATAATCTCGATGAAGCAGTGACGAGGGGTCGACATCGACACTTACTATGGGCTAACAATAAAATATGAGAATTTTAAATAAGCATGGGATATGAAACAATAAAAACAACTCCTCAACATAAAAGGACAATTAATTTTTCTTACAAGTAAATAAATTTTGAGTAAATTCACGCCTTCTATACCTGTAACTTCACAAGTCACATAATAAAAATCATGTATGGTTAGGCTCCTAGTATTAATAGGCACAATTTATGTCGAGGTCGTACGGCCCAATTCAGAATAACGTGTACACTGCCGAAGAACGTACGGCACGATCCATAAATGCATCTATATACTACCGAGGTGTTCGACCCGCTCCACAAGAAGAGAAAGATACTTTATAAGCATTTGCCTTAAATGTTTTTAAGGAATAATACATAAAATAATGCAAATTCATTAACAACCTTTCGCAATTTCCTCTAGCAAGTTCTAATATAATTTTAGGCACTTTAATTTAACAAGAGAATAATTAGTAGCTACGCACGAACTCTCGTCACCTCGTACGTACGTAGCCTCCACAATTAGAAGTAAACATTAATTTAAATCACCTATGGGGTAAATTCCCTCTTACAAGGTTAGATAAGAGACTTACCTCATTTTAAAACCCCAACTCGGTGCCGATCAATACGAAACTAGTCAAATATTATATAATTTAATCAATACATGCTCAAACATTCGTAATTTAACTATTAGATTAATTACCCAACCCAAATTAGAAGAATTCCTAAAATTTACCCTGGGCCCACATGCTCGGATTCCGAAAAGTTTTGTAGGGAATCGTTACCCATAACCTCAAGAACTCAAGAATACAATTTTCATCCCATTCGATAACCATTTTCGTGGTTGAAATCTCATTTTTTTCAAAACCTAGGTTTTTCATCTAACCCATAATTTTTTACAATTTACATGTTAAAATCTACTCATAATATATGTATTTAACTCACAATAGGTAGAATTAATTTACCTCCAAGTTGCTAGGCGAATATCCCTCTCAAGAAGCTCATAAATCGCCCAAGAATAAAGAAAATGGGCTAAAAAATAGCTGAGTCTAGTTTTTAAAACATTCTACCCAACAGGTTTTACGCACATGCGGTCGCTGGGCCGCACATGCGGTATCGCTTCTGCAGACGTGGGTGAGCTTCTGCAGAACTCCCCAAACCCAGCATTGGTCGCTTCTGTGGAAAGAATCCCGCTTCTGCGGAAGGAGAAGCGCATCTTTAGCTTCCTCGCATCTGCGGGCCTTCCATCACAGAAGTGAGGCCGCTTCTACGCGTCACCTTTCCGCTTCTGCGGTCCACTGGCCATCATGTCCAAGCCGCTTCTGCGGACCAAAACACGCACATGCGGGCTCGCACCGGCTCAAGGCTCGCAAGTGCGAGCACACCAGAACTGGTACAACAGTAGCCCTTTTTAGTCCAAATTCAATCTGTGAATCGCCGGATTGCACCCAGGGCCCCGTCTAAACATACCAATAAGTTTATATTCATAAAACGAACTCGCTCGAACCCTCGGAACGCATAAAACTACATCAAAACTAAGAATCACACCCCAAACCAAATCGAATCAACTTATGAACTTCAAGTTCTTCCAACTTACTCCGAATGCGCCGAACTATACTTAAACTACTCGAAATGACACCAAATTTTGCATGCAAGTCTTAAATCATCATACAGAACTATTCCTAGGCTCGAAATCCTAAACAGACCTCGATAACACCAAAACCTACTCCAAACCAAATTTAAAGAACTCTAACACCTTCAATAAGGAAATTTTTACTATTAAGCGTCGAAACGCTCCCGGTTCATCCAAAACCCGATCCGAACATATGCCCAAGTCCAAAATCATCATAATAGCCTTTTGAAATCGTCAAATTCCTATTTCGAGGTCGTTTGCTAAAAATATTGACCGAAGTCAAACTTAGCCCTTTTTGCCAACCTTAAGGAACTAAGTGTTCCGATTTCAACCCGAACCCTTCGAAATCCTGAACAAACCATCCCCACGAGTCATAAAATATTAAAATCACATACGGGGAGTCTTATTTAGGGGAACGGGGTTCTAGAAGGCCAACCGTTATTGGGTCGTTACATTCTCTACCTCTTAAACAAACGTTCGTCCTCGAACAGGTATAGAATCATATCTGGAGTGCCGAATAAGTGTGGATATTTGCTCCGCATGTCCTCCTCGGCCTCCCAAGTTGCTTCCTCGATAGGTTGGCCCCTACACTAAACCTTTACCGCATAAATCTTCTTGGACCTCAACTAGAGAACATGCCTATCAACAATGGCAACTAGCTCCTCCTCATAACCCAAGCTCTCATCTAACTGAACCGTACTAAATCTAACACATGCGACCTGCCGGCATGATATCTCAGAAGCTTAGACACGTTGAAATCCGGATGAACTCCCGATAGACTGGGAGGCAAAGCGAGCTTGTAAGCAACCTCTCCAACTCGTCTCAACACCTCAAATGGGCCTATAAACCTTGGGCTCAACTTGCCCTTTTTCCGAACCTCATGATTCCCTTCATTGGAGAGACCTTCAAAAGAAATTTATCGCCCACCATAAATGATAAATCAAGCGCTTTTTGATCCGCGTAACTCTTATGTCTAGACTGTGCTGTGCGAAATCACTCCTGAATCAACTTTACCTTTTTCCAAGGCATCCTTCACCAAATCAATACCATATAACTTAGCCTCGCCGGGCTCAAACCATCCAATGGGTGAACGACATCGTCGACCATATAAAACGTCAAATGGAGCCATCTCGATGCTAGACTGATAAATATTGTTGTAAGCAAACTCGGCCAAATGCAAGAATCGATCCCACTGCCCTCCAAAGTCAATCACACATGCCCTGAGCATATCTTCCAAAATTTGGACTGTCCACTCTGACTGTCCGTCAGTCTGTAGATGAAAGGCGGTGCTGACCTCTACTCGGGTCACCAACTCACTCAGTACTGCTCTCCAGAAATGCAAAGCAAACTGAGGCCTCTATCTGATATAATAGAAACAAGTACACCATGCAACCGAACAATCTCCTGAATATAAATCTGGGCCAACCTCTCTGAAGTATACGTGGTCACAACCGGAATGAAATGTGCTGACTTGGTCAACCTGTCGACAAAGACCTAAACTTCTGCAAGGTCCGCGGTAACCCAACTACGAAGTCCATAGTAATGCGCTCCCATTTCCACTGAGGTATGGTCATCTGCTAAACTAGACCACCTGGCCTTTGATTATCATACTTAACTTCGCAACATACTCCACTATGTCCTTTTTCATCTGTCACCACCAATAATGCCACCTCAGGTCACGATACATCTTCGTAGCACCTGGATGAATAGAATACCGACAGTTGTGTGCCTCCACTAGTATCTTCTTCCTCAAGCCATCAACATTAGGGACACATAGACGACCCTGAAGTTGAAAAACACCATCCCCACCGATAGTAACCGCCTTGGAAACACCCTGTAGTACCATCTCTCTAAGAACCAACAAGTGCGGATCATCAAACTAGCGAGCCTTGATCTGTTCGAATAGTGAAGACTAAGCAACGACGCATGTAAGAACTCTACCGGGCTCTAAAATATCCAACATCACAAGTCTATTAGCCAAGGACTGGATGTCTGAAGCTAATGGCCTCTCCTCTGCTGAAATGAAAGCCAAACTACCCATACTCTCTGCCTTTCTACTCAAGGCATCTGCAACTACATTAGCTTTGCCCGGATGATAAAGGATGGTAATATCATAATATTTTAGTAACTCAAGCCACCTGCGTTATCTCAAATTGAGACCCTTTTGCTTGAACAAATGCTGCAAACTACGATGATCGATGTAAACCTTACAGGACACTCCATAAAGATAATGCCTTCAGATTTTAAGAGCATGAACAATCGCAGCAAACTCCAAATCATGTATAGGGTAATTCTTCTCGTGGGGCTTCGGTTGACTTGAAGCATATGCAAAAACTCGCCCCTCCTACATCAATACACAACCCAAACCAATGCGTGAAGTGTCGCAATACAGAGTATACATCCCCGAACCAGAAGGCACTACTAACACTGGTGCTGAAGTCAATATGGTCTTGAGCTTTTGAAAGCTCATCTCACAATCATAGGACCATCGGAACGGAGCACCCTTCTGGGTCAATCTGGTCAATGGTGCTGCAATAGATGAAAAGTCATCCACAAACCGACGATAATAACCTACTAACCCCAAGAAGCTCCTGATCCCAATCGCCGTAGCAGAACGATGTCAACTCTGAACTGCCTTGATCATTTTGGGATCAACCTTAATACCCTCGCCCGATACTATATGTCCCAATAATGCCACAAAATCTAGCCAAAAATCACACCTGGAGAACTTAGCATATAGCTTCTGTTCCCGCAAGGTCTGCAGCACCACTCTCAAGTGCTGCTCGTGCTCCTCCAGGCTAAGTGAGTAGATCAAAATGTCATCAATTAAGACAATGGCGAACAAATAAATATGTGGCCTAAACACCCTCTTCATAAAATCCATAAAGACAGTTGGACGTTAGTCAAACTGAAGGACATTACCAGAAACTCAAAATGGTCATATCTAGTCCGGAAAGCAGTCTTCGAAACATCTGAATCCCGAATCTTCAACTGATGGTACCCTGATCTCAAGTCTATCTTAGAGAACACTCTAGAACCCTGTAACTGGTCAAACAAATCATCAATACATGGCAACGGGTACTTGTTCTTAATGGGAACTTTATTCAACTGGCGGTAGTCAATGCACATCCGCATAATCCCATCTTTCTTCTTCACAAATAACATTGGCGTACCTCAAGGCGATACACTCGACCTGACGAACCCCTTTGCTAGCAACTCCTCAAGATGTTCCTTTAGCACCTTCAACTCTTTCGGAGCCATGCGGTATGGTGGAATAGAGATAGGTTGGGTACCTAGAGCCAAATCAATATAGAAATCGATATCACGATCTGGTGGCATGCCTGGAAGATCAGAAGGAAACACATCGGTGAACTCTCGGACTACGGGCACTGAATCAATCGTCGTAGTCTCTGCAGTAGTATCCCAAACATAGGCCAGATAAGCCAAACAACCCTTCTCAACCATGTGTCGAGCCTTCAGAAAGGAAATAACTCAACTAGATGCACTGATAGACGAACCCTTCCACTCCAATCTTGGCAACTCTAGCATCGCCAAGGTAACAATCTTGGCATGGCAATCTAGGATGGCATGATATGGAGATAGCCAGTCCATGCCCAAGATGATCTCAAAGTTGGTCATATCAAGCAGCAGGAGATCTTCTCTAGTTTCGTAACCATAGAATGTAATAATGCAGGACTGATATATCTGATCCACAACAACGGAATCGCCCATGGGAGTGGACACATAAACAAGAGTAACCAAGGACTCACGAGAAACACGCAGGATATGAGAAAACAGAGATGAAACATATAAATATGTAGACCCTGGATCAAATAGTACTGAAGCATCCCTACTGCAGATAAAAATAATACATGTGATCACGGCATCTGAGGCCACTGCATCTGGTTTGGCCAAAAAAGCATAGAACCTAGACGGAGCATCACTCGACTGGCCTCCACCTCTAGGACGGCCCCTACCCACCTGCCTTCCTCCTCTTGATGGTCGGACGACTGGTGGAACAACTGGTGTTGTAATCATAGGCTGCTGACCCTGCTGCACTGCCTTGCCCTGATGCGTGGGGCACAACCTCCGCACATGACTGAAATCTCCGCACTCGAAACAACCTCTCAGTACGGTGGACTGCTGGCCTGAAGTCTGGCCCTGATGACCTGAATACCCACTGGAGGAAACTGAATAGCAGGTGGGTGGTAAGAACTCTCTAGCATAGCACTGAAGTAAAGTCGCACTGGAGCACCCCGAGGAGGCGGCGGCACTGGGTATGGGGGCCTGATAGACTGACCTCTCACGAACCGGCATCTACCCTCAGCCGGGGCACCTCTGAGCTCTCCTGAATATCAAACCGCTTATCCATGTTGCCACGACCCAATTCTCTTATGAGTTGTGATGGTGCCCAACGTTACTACTAGGCAAGCCAAATAGTGAATTAGATAGATTATTCCTCTTTTAATAAATTTCTAAATAAGTAAATTCTTCCTTACTTAAAAGATTTAAGAAATAACAGGTTTAAATACATAAAACAAGAGCAGTTGAGTGCAGACATATCTATAGTAATACTCCAAAACCAAAAGTCTACTGGTGTGTGCCAAGACCTGATGTCACAAGTGTATGAGCACTAATGGATTATACAAAACTCTAGCTATTGTCTGAAATAGAAATAGACAAAAATGAATATAAAGGAGAGACCCTAGGTGTTGCGGAACGGCTTAGAAATGCAGCTCACCACTAGGCCTCCGGGTAACGGGGATGCATGTCGGGGTGATCGCCAAGTGCACCTGCCTCGGATCATGCACAATCAGTGCAGAAGTGTAGCGTGAGTACATAAACAACGTGTACCCAGTAAGTATCAAGTCTAATCTTGAAAAAGTAGTGACGAGGTGTCGACATCGACACTTACTATGGGCTAACAATAAAATACAGGAATTTTAAATAAGCATGGGATATAAAACAATAAAAATAACTCCTCAACATAAAAGGACAATTAATTTTTCTCACAATTAAATAAATTTCGAGTAAATTCATGCCTTCTATAACTGTAACTTCACAAGTCACATAATAAAAATCAAGTATGGTTAGGCTCCGAGCATTAATAGGAACGATTTATGCCGAGGGTATACTACCCGATCCAGAATAACGTGTACACTGTCGAGGGACGTGCGGTACGATCCATAGATGTATCTATGTACTGCCGAGGCGTTCGGCCCGCTCCACAAGAAGAGAAAGATACTTTATAAGCATTTGCCTTAAACATTTTTAAGGATTAATACACAAAATAATACAAATTTCATTAACGACCTTTCACAATTTCCTCTAACAAGTTCTAATACTCTCTTTGTTCCAGTTTATGTGAACCTATTTTCTTTTTGGTCCGTTCGAAAAATAATGACCCATTTCTAATTTTGGTAACAATTTAGCTTAAACTTAAAATTTTACCCTTAATGAGAAGCTTTTATAACCACACAAATACTCTGGGCCCCATTTTGATTTGTTTAAGACCACAAATTTCAAAAGTCTTCATTTTTTCTTAAACTCTGTGCCGAGTCAAACAGGTTCACAAAAATTAAAACGGGGAGTGTATAATTTTAGTCATTTTAATTTAATAAGTAGAGTGCAACATTTCAAGAAGTACATGATATGGGTCCTAAAACTACCCGGACATAAGCATAATTAATAGCTACGCACAGACACTCGTCACCTCGTACGTAAGTAGTCCCCACAATTAGAAGTAAACATTAATTTAAATCAACTATGGGGTAAATTCTCTCTTACAAGGTTAGACAAGAGACTTACCTCGTCTCAAATCCTACTTTTCAGTCAAAATTTTGCTCTAAAGCCCCAACTCGATGCCGATCAATCTGAAACTAGTCAAATATTATATAATTTAATCAATGCATGCTCAAAAATTCATAATTTAACTATTAGATTAATTGCCCAATCCAAATTAGAAGAATTCCTAAAATTCACCCCGGGCCCGCATACCCGGATTCCGAAAATTTTTGTAGGAAATCGTTGCCCATAACCTCAAGAACTCAAGTATATAATTTTCATCCCATTCCATAACTATTTTCATGGTTGAAATCTCATTTTTATCAAACCCTAGTTTTTTCATCTAACCTGTGATGCTTCACAATTTACATATTAAAATCTACCCATAATCTATATATTTAACTAACAATATGTAGAATTAAATTCCCTCCATGTTTTTAGGTGAATACCCCTCTCAAGAAGCTCCAAAATTGTCCAAGAATGAAGAAAATGGGCTAAAAAATGGCTGAGTCCCGTTTTTAAAACATTCTGCCCAGCAGGTTTTCCGCACCTGCGATCGCTGGGCCGCACCTGCGGTACCGCTCCTCCGGAAGGAGAAGTGCATCTGCGCCTTCCTCGCATCTGCGGGCCTTCCATCGCAGAAGCGAGGCCGCTTCTGCGCGTGACCTTTCCGCATCTGCGGTCCACTAGCCAACATGCCCAAGCCGCTTATGTGGACAAAAACACGCACCTACGGGATTGCTTCTGCGGACCAAACGAACTCGCTCGAACCCTCAAAACATATAAAACAACATCAAAACTAAGAATCGCGCCCCAAACAAAATCAAATCAACTTATGAACTTAAAGTTCTTTCAACTTACTCTGAACGTATTGAAACATACTTAAACTACTCGGAATGACACGAAAATTTTCCGTGCAAGTCTTAAATCACCATACGGAGTTATTCCCAGGCTCGAAATCCCAAATGGACCTCGATAACACCAAAACTTACTCCAAACCAAATTTAAAGAACTCTAAAACCTTCAATAAGAAAATTTTCACTATTAAGCGTTGAAATGCTCCCGGGTCATCCAAAACCCGATCCGAACATACGCCTAAGTCCAAAGTCATAATACAAATCAATTGGAACTATCAAATTCTGGTTCCGAGATCGTTTGCTAAAAATGTTGACCGAAGTCAAACTTAGCCCTTTTTGCCAACCTTAAGGAACCAAGTGTTCCGGTTTTAACTCGGACCCTTCCAAATCCCAAACTAACCATCCCTGTGAGTCATAAAATAGTAAAAGTACATACGAAAAGTCTTATTTAGGGGAACGGGGTTCTAGAAGATAAAACGACCAGTTGAGTCGTTACACTACTACTTTTTACCAACACAAGTATTAGGTAGCTTTACCTGTCAATATTTTAAAAAACAAAAAGAAACAAATTACTTAGTATTTTTGTCTTCACTGAACTTTGAACCTAAACCTCATGATTCTTCTCATACTTTAGACCACACCGTTGGGTGCTTCTATGCCACAAATTCTAATTCATTCTTTGAAAAGCCAACATTCAGTGCTTTGTGGTTCTAGGAGTTGGTGTATCATTGATATCTCGTTAACACTCATCAAAGATAAAATAAGAATAATAAAGAGAGGAGACTTTGGTACCATTGGTGATTGTTTTGAACCCCAGTAATAGAAGTTAAAAAAAAATTATGCCATGATTTAAAGTTTGCTCGGCAGGATGTTTCTCAATCACAAGAATTTTACAGCACGCTAGCAGCATTTTAAAGCACGCAATAATTATAGTGATCGTCTGAATATTTTAGTATTGGGGCTGAAAATTCTGGTGATCGTCATCGTTTCTGATGTTTCAAAATTTTGGCACTAAAAATACTGGTGATCGTCAAAAGTTTTGGTACTTCAAAATTCTAGCGAGCTCTACAAAATTTTGGTGAATGTGTTTTAAATTATGATGCGAAGCTAGTTTTCTAAAACTTTTCGTAACGGGGTTAAAATATAAAGAGTAATTTAAAAAAGGTCCATCTAGCGTAATTTCTAGAAGATATATTGAGTTATACTGCTCTTTGTTTAAATGAGTTAGAGCATGACTGTGGTAAATGATTAACTTAAATAACTGTTCACCCAACCGCTTAAATTTAAAAAAGTTGACAGATGTATAATATATCTTTAATTTATTTATAGGCGAAATACATAAACGACCCATTTAAGTTGTCCCCAACGTTCAGACAAACACCTCAACTGACCCCTTTACCATTTAGACACTTCAAGAGGCTACTAAGTGTATCAAGTAAATACATGTTTCTTATGTGGCATATGCGTGTTTGCTAACAACATTTTGGGCGCGTGAAGTCATTTTACAAGCTCAAACAGTAGCTTCCATAGGAACGGATCTGTAACAAACCCTCTTGGCTACTTGAACAATGTCTTCAATCTTCATAATTCCAACATTAACACAAAAAGTAAGTCTATCCAAACTAACACCTGATTAGAGTATAATAATGCCTTCTGGTTAACAGATTGAATCTTGAAAGAAGTCTTCAAAACCCATCTTAAATTCTGAAAATTTGAGTTCGTGTTCCATAGTTCTTCACCGCCCAACATTGTGGAAGAAACTGGGTTGTTTTGATCTAAAAATTGGATGTTCGAAATCTTTGTTGAAAACTTCTTCATGAAATGGAACCTACAGATTAAGGTCGATTGCAGCTAATTCGATAGGCTTTGGTTCGAAATTTTCGAAGTCTGTTCGAAGAAGAAGATGATCGGGTCTATTCGAAGAAACCGAAATTGCTGGATCTGTTCAAAGTCTATTCGAAGAAGATGAGTCTGTTCGAAGAAGATGGGGAAAACAAGAAGATGGTTGGGGGGATGGGGGAGGTTGGTGCCAGTTTGCAAAAGTTTTCTTTTTTTGTTTAACTGTATTCTCTTGTTAATTATATGTGTTAAATATTTATTACAAATTACATGGGTCATTCGTTAATTGGTTCATTTAATTGTCACGACCTAAATTTTTCCCTCTCTAGGATGTCGTGGCGACTAGGTAAGCCTAACAATTATGCGGAATAACTGGTTATAAAGATAAAGCTCAACCTCAACATCTAAAATAAATAAGAATTGCGGTTCTAAATAATTACAACTCCCAAACCCTGTAGAAATAAGTCACAAGCTCTAAAGAGAAAATGCTAAGTGTCTCTATATATCAGAGTCTAATGAAAATAAGGAAAGCAATATCATAAAGATAGAGGGGGACTCCAAGGTTCGGCAGATGTTGAAGTCTCCACGTACAGCCTAGCTCACTAGTTCCTGGTCTAGTAAACAGTACCTGGATCTGCACAAAAAGATGTGCAGAAGTGTAGTATGAGTACACCACAACGGTAACCAGTAAGTACCAAGCCTAACCTCGATAGAGTAGTGACGAGGTCGGGTCAGGGCCCTAATGGAATAAAAAGGAGACAAGGCAGAAGATATAATAATATAATGAAATGACTGAGAATTGAACCATGTGAAATTACAGAAAGGTAACAAAACAGCAAATAGAGGTAAACAACATGGGCGCTCTTGAGGTACCGCCTCGTAGTCTCAAACGTAAATACATAACAGGGGATTTACCGAGGTACCTCCCCATAGTCCAAAAAGTATATATGCAACAAGGGCGTTCCCGAGGTACCGCCTCATAGTACCAAAAGTAAATACACAACAGGGGAGCTCTCGAGGTACCGCCTTATAGTCCCAAAAGTAAATAAGCAACAAAGGAGCTCCCGAGGTACTACCTCGTAGTCCCAAAAGTAAATATGCAATAGGGGAGCTCTCCAGGTACCGCCTCGTAGTACCAAAAGTAAATATGCAACAGGGGAGCTCCCATGGTACTGCCTCGTAGTCCCAAAAGTAAATACACAACTCATAACCCAGGGAACAACGAATTTACAGCAAGGAATCCTACAGTTAAAGACTGAATACAAGATCAAGGAAGTAGATAATTCAACTAAGCCTATTTCACAAATTGAAAGTAAGAGTTAAGACACGTAGACAAATGACATTAGGCTAAACATGATTACTACACGTGCTAGAGCAACTCAGTTAAGGAATTAAAAGAAAACTACTTAGCAAGAACCGGATTTTTTAACATTTAACCAGAGTACGCACACGTCACATTGCGTACCTGGCCTTCACATATTGAAAATATCATAACAGTACCAAAACCTAAGGGGAGTTTCCCCCCACACATGGTTAGACAAGTCACTTATCTCAAATCTCACTCAATCAGTCAAATAGAATGCCTTTCCCTCGATTTTCCGACTCTGAATGGATCGAATCTAGCAAAAAGGATTACATACTATAAATATAACTATAAGAAACTTATTTAAATAATGAAACAACGACTTTAGCAAGGAATTAGAAAATCGCCCCAAAAAGTCGACCCGGGCCCTCATCTCGAAATTGGGTAAAAATCACAAAATACGAACACTCATTCGGTATCGACTTCACCCATACAATAATTACTCAAATCCGTCACCAAAACGCTACTCAAATCCCCAAATTAAACTCTCAAAATCCCTAGCTTTAAACTCTCAAATTCCACCTTAAATACACACAAACTAAGTGGGAAATTCAATGGGGATACAAGATTATTGAATGAAAATCTTCACAAGTGGCTTACCTCAAGAAATCCCTCGAAAGTCCAATCAACTATCGCCTTAGACCGAATTTGCAAAGTCAAAAATGAGAGTAATTACTAAACCCTTCAGTTTTAAACACTGCCCAGTTAAACCGCATATGCGGCAACTTAACTGCATATGCGGTTCCTCTTCTGCGAAAACAATACCTCTTTTGCATACAGGCCTCAAGGCACACCTTTCGCTTAACTTCCCCACTGAACAAATTCTGCTTATGTGCCCAGCTCGCCGCATCTGCGACCACGAAGGTGCAGAAATTACCTTGCACTTGCGACCATTACACAACTAGTCCTAGGCCGCTTTTGTGCTCCATTTCTCACTTCTGCGGTGCCATGACCGCATCTGCGGTCTCAGCTGGGCAGTCCCAAATATGCTTCTGCGTCTCGATGGCCACTTTTGCAGTGCCGCACCTGCGGCCCAAAATGCACAGGTGCGATTGCACCATACACAACAATGCTTCAGCATTGCACCAAGTCCAATTTTGTTCCAGATTCAAGTCCGAATCACACCCTGGACCCCCGGGGCCCCGTCCGAGTATACCAACAAGTCCTAAAATATTATACGTACTTAGTCGAGCCTTTAAATCACATCAAACAATGCTAAAAACATGGATTGCACATCGATTCAAGCCTAATGAACTTTAGAACTTCAAACTTCTACATCTGACGCCAAAATCTATAAAATCAAGTCTGATTGACCTTAAATTTTGCACACAAATCATAATTGACATTACGGACCTACTCCAACTTCCGGAATCAGAATCCTACCCAGATATCAAAAAGTCCACTCCCGGTCAAACTTTTCGAAAATCATCCAATTTTCCAACTTTTGTCATTTTACGCCGAAATGACCTACGGACCTCCAAATCAACATCCGGACATGCTCTTAAGACTAAAATCACCCTACGGAGCTATAGAAATCGTCAAAACTCCATCTTGGAGTCGTCTTCAGACAAATCAAACTACGGTCAATTCTTACGACTTAGACTTCCATTTTAGGGACTATGTGTCCCATTTCACTCCGAAACCAAAAACCAAACCTCTCGGCGAGTCACGTAACCATAGAATGAAATAAAGGGAACAATAAATAGGGGTTCAGGACTAATACTCTCAAAACGACTGGCCAGGTTATAACATCCTTCCCCTCTTAAAATAAATGCTCGTCCTCGAACGAGTATAAAGACATACCTGAAGTGGTGAAATGATGAGGATAACGGTTGAGCATATCATGCTCGGTCTTCCAAGTCGCCTCCTCGACCAGATGACCCCTCCCCTACACCTTCTCTGACGCGATGTTCTTTGACCTCTACTTTTAGACCTGCATGTCCAAAATGGCCATCGGCTCCTCAATATAAGATAGATCCTTGTCCAAATGTACTAAGCTAAAGTCTAACACATGAGACGGATAGCCGTGATACTTTCGGAGCATGTAAACATGGAACACTTGATGAACTGCAGAGAGGCTAGGTGGTAGTGCAAGTCTGTAAACCACCTCTCCACCCCTCTCAATAATCTCAAAAGGCTCGATATACATAGGGCTCAACTTGCCCTTCCTCCCGAACTTCATAATACCCTTCATGGGCGAAACCCGGAGCAAGACTCGCTCCCTAAACATGAATGCAACGTCTCGAACCTTCTGATCCGCATAACTCTTCTGGCTGGATTGGGCTGTATGAAGTCAACCCTGAATCAATTTAACCTTTTCCAAAGCTCCTGTACCAAGTCTGTACCCAATATCCTAGCCTCTCCTGGCTCGAACCAACCCACCGGAGACCGGCACCGCCTACCAAACAAAGCCTTATACAATGCCATCTAAATGCTCGACTGATAACTGTTGTTGCAGGCAAACTCCACAAGTGGCAAGAACTGATCCCAAGAACCGTCAAAATCCATCACACACGCACGAAGCATATCCTCCAACATCTGAATAGTGCGCTCGGACTGTCCATCCGTCTGAGGGTGAAATGTTGTACTCAACTCCACCCGAGTACCCAACTCATGCTATACAACTCTCCAGAACCACGATGCAAACTGCGTACCCCGATTAGAGATTATAGACACTGGCACTCCATGAAGCCTGACAATATCGCGAATGTAAACCTGAGCCAGCTGCTCTGAAGAATAAGTAGTAACCACAGGAATGAAATGAGCTAACTTGGTCAATATATCGATAATCACCCAAACTGCATCAAACTTCCTCTGAGTCCGTGGGAGCCCAACAATGAAATCCATAATGATCTGCTCCCATTTCCACTCTGAAATCACTAGCTTCTAAAGCAATCCACCTGGTTGTTGATGCTCATATTTCACCTGCTGGCAATTTAAGCACCGAGATACATACTCCACTATGTCCTTCTTCATCCGCTTCCACCAATAGTGCTGCCTCAGGTCCTGATACATCTTCGCAGCACCTGGATGAATGGAGTACCACGAACTGTGATCCTCTTGGAGAATCAACTCACACAAACCATCTTCATTAGGCACACATAGCCTGCCCTGCATCCGTAGTACACTATCATCTCCAATAGTGACTTCCTTGGCATCACTGTGCTGAACCGTGTACTTAAGGACAAGCATATATGGGTCATCATACTGACGCTCTCTAATATGATCATAAGGAGAAGACTGAGAAATCACACAAGCCAAAATGCGACTCGGTTCGAAAATATCAAATCTAACAAACTAGTTGTCCAAGGCCTGAACATCCAAGGCTAAAGTCCTCTCTACTACTGGTAGATATGCTAAACTACCCAAACTCTCCGCCTTGCAACTCAAGGTATCGGCCATCACATTGGCCTTCTCGGGATGATAGAGAATGGTGACATCATAATCCTTAAGTAGCTCCAACCATCTCCGCTGCCACAAGTTAAGATCCTTCTGTTTAAATAGATACTGTAGATTCCGGTGATCGGTGTAGACCTCATAAGAGACACCATACAAATAGCCGCCAGATCTTCAAGGCATAAACAATAGCTGCTAACTCGAGGTCGTGGACAAGATAGTTCTTCTGATGCACCTTCAGCTGTCTAGATGTGTAGGCAATCACCCTACCATCATGCATCAACATCGCGCCGAGACCAATGCGCGATGTATCACAATACACCGTATAGGACCCCAACCCAGTAGGCAACACTAGCACTGGGGTTGTAGTCAAAGCAGTCTTGAGACTTTGAAAGCTGTTCTCACACATCTCGGTCTACCTGAACAGAGCACCCTTCTGGGTCAATCTGGTCATAGGTACTGCAATAGATGCGAAACCCTCTATGAATCGACGATAATACCCCGCCAAGCCAAGAAAACTCCAGATCTCCATAGCTGAGGACGGTCTGGGCCAACTCTGCACTACTTTAATCTTCTTTGGATCTACCTTGATCCCCTCACTCGATACTACATGACCCAAAAATGCCACTAACTCTAGCCAGAATTTATGCTTCAAAAATTTTGCGTATAACTTCTTTTCACTCAAGGTTTGAAGCACGGTCCTCAGGTGCTGCTCATGATCCTTCCGACTCCAGGAGTACACCAAAATGTCGTCAATAAACACAATGAAAAATGAGTCAAGATAGGGATGAAATATACTATTCATCAAGTGCATGAATGTTGCCGGGGATTTGGTCAACCCAAAACATATCACAAGGAACTCTTAATGACCATACTGAGTCCTGAAAGTAGACTTCAGGATATCTAGCTCCCGAATCTTCAACTGGTGATAAACTGAATGCAAGTCGGTCTTAGAGAACACTCTGGCACCCTGAACTTGATCAAATAGGTCATCAATATGTGGCAATGGATACTTGTTCTTCACTCTGACCTTGTTCAACTGGCGATAATCAATACACATTTGCATAGAACCATCCTTCTTATTTACAAACAAGACAGGAGCATCCCAAGGCGACACACTAGGCCGAATGAAGCCCTTATCGAGCAACTTTTTCAACTATTCCTTTAACTCTTTCAACTCTGTTGGGGCCATACAATAAGGTGGAATAGAAATGGGCAGAGTTCCCGGTAACAAATCAATGCCAAAGTCGATATCTCTGTCGGGCGGCATACCCGAAAGATCCACTGGAAATATGTCTGAATAATCCCTCACTATCGGAACTGACTCGATGGTGGGAGTGTCAGCACTAACATCGCTCACATAAGCCAAATATGCATCACACCCCTTCTCAATCATCTGTTGAGCCTTTAGAAATGAGACAACCCTGCTAGGAACATGATCTAAGGTACCTTTCCACTCTAGCCGTGGTAGACCTATCATAGCCAATGTCACCATCTTGGAGTGACAATCAATGATAGCGTGATAGGGAGAAAACCAGTCCATGCCTAATATAACATCGAAATCTACCTACTAAGAAATAATAAATCAGCTATGGTCTCAAAACCACTATGAACAATAAAACATGACCGATACACAAGGTCAATAATAATAGAATCACCCACGGGTGTAGACACATAGACAGGAGAACTCAGAGAATCACGGGATACACCCAAATACTAAGCAAAATAAGATGACACATAGGAATAAGTAGAGCCTGGATCAAATAAGACTGATGCATCTCAATGACAAACCAGAACAATACCTATGATGACAGAATCGGATGCAACTGCCCCCATCCTAGCAGGAAAGGCATAATATCTGACCTGGCCTCCCCCTCTAAGGTAACCTCTACATGTCCGACCTCCACCTCAAGCTAGCTATGCAAGTGGGGTGGTAGCTGGTGCTGTAACCATAGCCTAAGGACCCGGTGGAGCATGCGGTGACTGAGTGGTCTGTGGAGGTGCAACCCTCCTGAGTCTGGGCAATCCCTCACCACATGACGAGTGTCACCACACTCAAAATAAGCTCTCGGAGGATGTGGTTGTTGAGACTAGCTCGGGCCTGATCGGTTGGACTGACCGCTGAAAGCACCCCATGCAGGAGGTGCACTAGACAATGGCGGTGCATAATAAGGAGCATGTGGCCTAAGAGTGGTCGGAGTACCGTTGGTGGCTGGAATTGCTGAATGAATAGGGCGACCCACATAGCCCCTACCCTGACGAGCTATAGCTGGGGTATGAATACCATTATATATGCCAGACTCTCAAGACCTCTTGACCTCTCTCTCCTCACTCTCTCTCGAATCAACATATCCTCCAATCTCCTGGTGATTCCCACCACCTGCTGGTATGTGATGTCCATCTCCAACTCTCGGGCCATGATAAATCTAATACTGGGGTTGAGCCCCTAAAAAAATTGATGAACCCGCTCCCGAAAAGTAGCAACCAAGGTTGGTGCATGCCTGGCCAAATCACTGAACCGGACCATATACTATGACACGGTCATCGAACCCTGGCGCAACTACTCAAACTCTGTGCGCTATGCATCTCTGAGACTCTAGGGACATACTCCCTCAATAACATATCTGAGAACTGAGTCCAAGTGAGTGAAGCTGCCTCAGTCGGACTACCCAACTCATATGCTTGCCACCACTGATAGGTCACTCCTCTAAGCTCGAATGTAGTGAAAGAAACCCCACTAGACTCCGCAACACCCATAGTACGGAGGATACAGTGGCACTCCTCAAAACAATCCTAGGCATCCTCTCGCGCCAAGCCACTAAAAATAAGAGGGTGGTACTTTTTGTACCTCTCGAGCCTGAGCTTCTCCCCCTCAGAAACTGTTGCCCTAACCTCGGGCTGAACTGGAGCTACCAGTTGCATCGGTATGACCTAAGGAACCTGCTCGACTTGGACCCGTTGCACTGGGGTACGGGTGGCAGGAGTATGTACTCCTCCCCTGGCCTGAGATGTGGCAGGAGCAAATGGTATCAACCCTGCCTGAGACAACATGCTGAACATGCTCAGAAACTGGGCGAGAGTCTCCTAGAGGGCTGGTGCTATAACAGGCATCATAGGTGTCTGCCCTCCAACTGGAGCTACTAGTGGCTCCTCTGTAGAAGCTCGTGCGGGTGCTCTGGTTGCACCACATGGACGTCCTTAGCCTCTACCCTGGCCCCAGCCTCTCGCGACTCTAGCATGGGCCGCAGGTGTCTAGTCATCTGATCCAGTTGTACGTGTCCTTACCATATGTGAGAGAATAAAAAGACGAAAATTTAGAATCCAAAGTCAAAATCTCGAATGATAAGGAGTAAAAGAAGTGAAGCTTTTCCTAACAGTTCCATAGCCTCGCGAATATAAGTACAGACGTCTCCTTATCGATCTGCGAGACTCAACTAAACCTGCTTGTGACTCATAACACCTATGAACCTAGTGCTCTGATACCAACTTGTCACGACCAAAATTTTTCCCTCCGTAGGATGTCGTGACGGCACCTAGTCGCTAAGACTAGGCAAGCCTAACAATTATTCGGAATAACTGAATATAAATATAAAGCTCAACCTCAACATCTGAAATAAATAAGAATTGCGGTTCTAAATAAATATAACTCCCAAAACCCAATAGAAATAAGTCACAAGCTCTAAAGAGAAAATCCTAAGCATCTCTATACATCAGAGTCTAATGAAAATAAGGAAAGCAACATCATAAAGATAGAGAGGGACTCTGAGGTCTGCGGACACTGGCAGATGTACCTCGAAGTCTCCACGTACGGCCTAGTTCACTGGTAGCTGGTCTATTAAGCAGTACCTGGATCTTCACAAAACGATGTGCAGAAGTGTAGTATGAGTACACCACAACGGTACCCAGTAAGTGCAGGGCCCAACCTTGGTAGAGTAGTGACGAGGTTGGGTCAAGGCCCTACTAGAATAAAAAAGAGACAAGGCAAGAGATATAATAATATAATGAAATGACTGAGAATTGAACCATCAGAAATTACAGAAAGGTAGCAACACCGCAAATAGAGGTAAACAACAGGAGCGCTCCTGAGGTACCGCCTCGTAGTACCAAACATAAATACATAACAGGGGAGCTTCTGAGGTACCGCCTCGTACTCCCAAAAGTAAATATGCAACAGAGGAGCTCCCTAGGTACCACCTCGTAATCCCAAAAGTAAATACACAACTCATAACCCATGGAACAACGAATTTACAGCAAGGAATCCTACAGTTAAAGACTGAATACAAGATCAAGGAAGCAGGTAATTCAACTAAGCATGTTGCACAAATTTCAAGTAAGAGTTGAGACACGTAGAACTGCGACATTAGGCTAAACATGATGACTACACATGCTAGAGCAACTCAGTTAAGGAATTAAAACAAAACTACTCAACAAGAACCGGATTTTTCAACATTTAACCCGAGTACGCACTCGTCACCTCGCGTACCCGGCCTTCACGTATTGCAAATACCATAACAGTACCAAGAACTATGGGGAGTTTTCCCCATACAAGGTTAGACAAGTCACTTACCTCAAATCTTGCTCAATCAGTTAAATAGAATGCCTTTCCCTCAGTTTTTTGACTTTGAACGGCTCGAATCTAGCCAAAATAATTACATACTATAAATATGACTTTAAGAAACTTATTTAAATAATGAAACTACGACTTTAGCAAGGAATTAGAAAATCGTCCCAAAAAGTCAACCCGGGCCCACGTCTCGGAATCGGGTAAAAGTCACAAAATACGAACACCCATTCGGTATCGAGTTTACCCATACCAAAATAACTCAAATCTGTCACCAAATCGCCACTCAAATCCCCAAATTAAACTCTCCAAATTCCTAGACTCAAACTCCCAAATTCCACCTTAAATACATACAAACTAGGTGGGAAATTCAATGAGGAAACAAGATTATTGAATAAAAATATTCACAAGTGGCTTACCTCAAGAAATCCCTCGAACGTCCTCTCAAATATCGCCTTAGACCGAGTTTGTAAAGTCCAAAATGAGAGAAATCACGAAACCTTTCGATTTTAAACACTACCCAGTTAAACCGCATATGCGGCAACTTAATTGCATCTGCGATTCTGCTTCTGCGAAAACAATATCACTTCTGCTTACAAGCCTCAAGGCACACCTTTCGCTTCTGCGATCCTTCATCCGCATTTGCGCCCTCGCAGGTGCGGGAATCTCATCGCACCTGCGGAACTTCCCCGCTGACCAAATTCTGCTTCTATGCCCAGCTCGCCGCATCTGCGACCACGCAGGTGCGGAAATTACCTCGCACCTGCGACCACTGCACAACTCATCCTAGTCCGCTTCTGCCCTCCACTTCTCGCTTCTTGCGAGCTCGCTTCTACGGTGCCATGACCGCATCTGCGGTCTCAGCTGGGCAGTCCCAAATCCACTTCTATGGATCGATGGCCACTTCTGCGGCCCAAAATGCGCAAGTGCGATTGCACGAGACATAGCAATGCTTCAGCTATGCACTAAGTCCAATTTCGTTCCAGAGTCAGGTACGAATCACACCTGGGCCTCCCGGGACCGCATCCGAGTATACCAATAAGTCTTAAAATATTATACGGACTTAGTCGAGGCTTAAAATCATATCAAATAATGCTAAAACATGAATTGCACATCGATTCAAGCCTAATGAACTTCAAAAGTTCAAATGTTTACATCCGACGTCGAAACCTATCAAATCAAGTCCGATTGACCTCAAATTTTGCACACAAGTTATAATTGATATTACGGACCTACTCCAACTTCCGAAATTGGAATCCGACACCGATATCAAAAAGTCCACTCTTGGTCAAACTTTCCGAAAATCATCCAATTTTCCAACTTTTGCCATTTTATGCCGGAATGACCTACGGGCCTCCAAATCAACATCCGGGCGCGTTCCTAAGACCAAAATCACCCTATAAATCTATAGGAACTATCAAAACTCCATCTCGTAGTCATCTTCATACAAATCAAACTACGGTTAATTCTTACGACTTAGACTTTCATTTTAGGGACTATGTGTCCCATTTTACTCTGAAATCAAAAAGCAAACCTTCCAGCGAGTCACGTAACCACATAATAAAATAGAGGGAGCAATAAATAAGGGTTCGGGGATAATACTCTCAAAACGATCGGTCGGGTCGTTACATTAATACATCATTGGCAAGGGTAACTCACGCATATATTTTGCTACACTCGGGTGTTGACTTGACACACTTAGTAGCCTCTTGAAGTGCCTAAATGATAAAGGGATCAGTTAAAGTGTTTGTATGATCATTGGGGATAACTTAAAGGGGTTGTTTATATATTTCGCCTTATTTATAATATGTGTATAATAGTTATAATCAGTGTATAATTCATATATACCGGCTAAAAAATACGAACAATAAATTTAACTGGTTATTTATGTAAAGATCCCTATTTTGTATATCGGTTGGGGCCACCATTGAAGTTATACCCGCATTGCATAAAAATTTACAAAGTGTACCCACTAGGATCTGAAGTAGTCCAATCTCTTCAATGCAACTTCAGAAATCAAATATGAAGTTCTTCTATCTTTCAAATGCAACTTCAGAAATTCAAATCTTAAGTAGTTCAATCTCTTCAATACAACTTCAGAAATCAAATTGAAGTTCTTCTATCATTCAAATGCAAATTCGGTAATTCAAATCTTAATTAGTTCAATCTCTTTAGTGCAACTGCAAATTTCAAATCTTAAGTTATGAAATATAAACTAAACTTGTTCTTTGAATTTGAACAATCTAATTAACACACGATTCAATGCTCAAATCAAATAAGGTCATATTTGAAATATAACTTTTATATATCATAAAGAGCAAGCTCCAATTATCAAAATACCAATAAATTTAACAAACACATTTTGCAATCAAGAGGAAGAAGAAGAAACCCTAAGCATAAAGAAGAAGAAGAAAGCAACATCAAAGAAGAAGAAAAAAGTGTATGTATTTGAAATTACCCATAAATTAAGTATCAGTTACGTAATATTTTCAAAAAGGTGTATACAAATTCAATGTGTAGCGTAAAAATGAGCGCTACATAAAATTTTTACTTTTGTATATGACTAGGAGTGTTCATGGTTCGGTTTGGCTCGGTTTTTCCCTAAAAAAAACCAAACCAAGTAAGTCGGTTTTTCAAATATTGGAACCAAACCAAACCAATTAAGTCGGTTTTTTATCGATTCGGTTTTTGTCGGGTTTTCGGTTTTTTCGATTATTTATCGGGTTTTTTTTAAATATGAGACATACACTACCAAACGCATATTCCGACGATTACATTTTCAACGTAACACTATCAAACTAATTGCTCTTTGAGAAATCTATCATTTACCAAGATATATTGGTAAAAATTGACTCAAATAGTGATGAATAATTTAAGTACTCAATTAAAAATTGATTATTTTTAGCATGAAATAAATTATTGTACTTAGCAAAAGAAAACTACCAATCAAACTAGAAGGCAAAGAATTAGATTATTATAATAGCAAAGAATTAGACTAAAAATATAAATGACTAATATGTACCATAAAATTTCAGAAATTTTATATAAAAATATACATATATAGGTGTAATAATAAATTTAAATAGCTACTTTTATAGTCGGTTTGGTTCGGATTTTTTCGGTTATTTTTTTATTAAAACCAAAACCAAACCAAATTTGATCGGTTTTTAAAATTTAAAACTAAAACCAAACCAAACCTAAAAAAGTATCGATTTTTTTAGCCGATTTGATTCGGTTTTCGGTTTGGTTCGATTTTTCGGGTTTTTATGAACACCCTACGTATGACGAACAAGAATCTAGGCCATTGCACCTCTCCTAGCAACCGAAAAATTCAGAACAGGGATTTGGCCCAACATGTTTCCTTAAGGTTACGTAGATAGAAGTTTTGGTGTTTTTTAATAGGATTTTGAAGGATTAAATTTTAGGCAATAAATTTTTGAAGAAAAAAAAATACAAATAGATATGTGTTGGAGAATGATGCAGACTTATGTCGATACCAGAACTGGTCAAGCCGACAAAGAACTTGCACGTGGGGCCATCGCACGTGTGCATACATTCTACAAGAATTTTATTTCCTATCTTCTTAAGTTTTGTTCTAGATATCAATCTAGTGTTGAATAAGAAAATGAAACAAGATTGAACCCACATTACGTATATGTAGATTGTATTTAATCTGATGCTAGTTGCCCTTTCATTTTCCATAATTAATTTATTCACCATTTGGTATGTATGAATGTTATACTCTAAAAAAGTCCATCCAACAGTTAAGATATCACATAAATTATATTATTACGAGTTTAAATGTCAAATATCTTCTGGTCACTGTAAACCGGTTAGAGTTCTCATATTTCCCCTATTAACCACTATGTTAAAAAATCAACAGTACACACGCTTTAACAAAACAAGGATTTATTAAATGACAAAAGTTTAATAGTTCCAAATATATCAGTTACGTAAGTACATTAAATAAACCGTGTAAAGTGCAGCTCGTGAATAATTTTCAAAGAGTAGAGAAGACTAAAGTCTTGAAATATATGGAAGTTTTGACGGGTCACCGACAAGAAAAAAAGAATTGTTAGGGAAAATTGAGAGTGCCTAATGATTAAGAGACAAAATTAGGAAACTTCATTTTCAAAAAATATTTCATTAAATATCATGTCAAATTCACTAATATTATGTTTTACGTTAAGGTGTAGTTTGAACAGCAGGCAGTTATTCAAAGTCCAAACCCTTAATATAGGGATTTTTTAAAAATTAATGATTTGCGTAATTTAAGCTTATATAAACCAAGGGATAGTCAGCAGTACTGGTCATTTCAACATTAGGGCAAAAGAGCTGAGATGATGAAAGGTGGTGTTTTTATTCATTTATTTATCTACTCCTATTTATTTATTTGTTTGTTTTTATGTTCATGAATTAGACTAGACTGGTATAAGAAGCTAGAGGTGAGATGTCTTAATAAAGTACAGGTGGATATTTCAATCTACAACTAATGCACAAGTAATATTAATATTGTTGGACTGTTTTGCATTAAGTAATAACAATGTATATATTCTAGGTTAGATGACTTCCATTTCACTTGACGGGGCGCCCGCTTAAGATCGACACAAATGGTTGAGCCTACGTCATACTTTGTGACAATGAGGGCATGTGTTCAAAGATATTGTACAATGTATTTTGATATTTGTACCTTAAGACTGAAGCTACTCAACTTTTTTTTCTTTTTTCTTCTTTTTTAGTTATATATCAAAGAATCCAACTGGACTGCAATATCCTAAGAGGCACCATTAGACTTCAAATTATAACCTCTTGACAATCAACTCATGTTTTACGAGTACAAACTACTCGAACTTAGTCAACATATACATGCATTAGTTAATATTGAAACTATTTTATGATCACAAAGATCCTAATTAAAAGGTAAATATTTTGATAGCAGAATTGGTGTACTAAATCTTGTTTGGGAGGAGGGGGTGGATCCGGTTTGCATTTCCGGTGTCGTCCAAGTCAAACAAATGCCCTGTTCACTGCTCCAATTAAACCACCACTTTTACCGACAAGGGTTGTTGAGGGGTAAATATTCCTTCAATATTAGTTAAAGATTTCGGGTTTAAGCAATGAATATGAAATTGTTTTAGTTAGGAACCATTTCAGCCCTCGATGTAAGATTTTAACGGGAATCTAGAAGGTTTGAGTTCGGCATTAGGTATAGAATTGCTTTTACTAGAGAGTTTTACCCCAGACTTTCGGCTCGATTCGAATTTAACCGAACTCCAATACACCCCGCATGCCATCCACCTTTCCCCTCCCCCATGCCGGCCCAAGGAATTAAAATAATACGTATAGTAAATTTTTCTTATTCTTCCTACTGTATTCATCTCTCTCAGCTTGTTTCATTTATAAATCACAATATACACGCGTGACCACTCTGTTTCGAGCACGTCAAATAAGAGAAGAAACAGAAAAGATAAGATATAAAGAAAATAAAGATAAAAAAGTAGATCAACTTTAGTTGACCTCCAAACATGAAACAGAAAAGGACGAACAGTGTATTGTTTATTGGGCCGGCAAAAGTGCATTTCTCCCATTTTTAGGATTATTATTCCTTTTCAATGGCCCAACTTGTCTCTGCTGGCTTTGTTATGAAATTGTACGTGTAGTTTAATATATCTAATTTCCATCCACACGAATGGATATGCATTATTATAGCACTACGAACAAAGCTTTTTAGAATATTTTGTAGATTTGATTCCAGACAGATCCACGATTTTGTTAATGCTTTGTACTTTCTGGTACAAATATTAAAGCAGAAACGGGCTGGACCTCCACATCTTAGTGTTGGCCCAAGTTAGGATACACGCAAGTCCATTCTGGCCTCGGCCCAATATTCAAATGCACCTCGTTTATATCAAGCAATGAATCAAACACTCTGTTGTGAATATTGTTTCTCATCATTTTATAATGTCTCGTTTAACTATATTATATGATACTACAATATTTGAAGAGATTATATCGTTTGTCGTGATTTAATAAAAATTATTTATCGTGATTTAATTAAAAAAATTCTTATTTGGTGACTATATTGTATTATCAATACCTAAGTAGTCTTAGGGTACGCGCGCGCGTGTATCCCATCTCGTGGGTAATATTTTTTAAAGAGAATCTCATTAATATTATTTTAAAAATTATATAAGATTACAATAAAAATTTATGCTCATGAATTGATGACCGTTGATCATATATAGCTAACTCAATAAAGGAAGAAACTCTACCTCATAGAATTCCTCAATTATAATTCAGTATATTGAACTAAGCTTAATTTTGGTTCTATAATTTGATCATCGAAATTTCACAGCTTATCATGCCTCTTTTTCAGTTTTATCAAGAACATATAGCTTTTAAAATTTAAGAGTTTATTTTTTGTAAGAAGCAACTTTCAAGTTCATTCGTTTTTTCCCCGTTATCTTCAAGTTCATTCTAAAAGACACAAACGTGGTCAATTAACTAACAGAAAATTTTCTCGCGAGCAAAGTATAAATTGTTCTATTTTTTTAATTAATAAGAAAACTATATAAATTTCTCCAATAAATTAAAAAAGAATAAATTACTATTGCAAGAGTAAAATCCAACAATTACATTTTGAACATAAGTTTTAGTTGATTTCATAATCCTAAATATTAAAAAATAATTAAAGGACATTTGTTTATGTGAAAGTAATTTTTACCTTCCTATACTACATATGAAACTTATTTACTCTTTCTTATCAAGTTTTAACTTAATTACATGGGTGTATACAATTTACCAATTATATACAAATTAGTATTAATGAGTATCCCTTTATATCAGAAATTGAATATGTAATTAGTTATTTCCACATCCCCTACTCTCTCTCTCTCTCTCTCTCTCTCTCTCTCTCTCTCTCTCTCTCTCCCTCTCTCTCTCTCTCTGTTCTTTTCCCAATTTTTCTTCATTCGTTTTTTCTGCTTTTTATCCTCTTATTTTATCAATGAATTTTAATTATTTTAATATAGAGTTTTAACTTAGCAATCTCCTTTTCATGTTACACAATTGATGTTCGAATTGAAATTGTTAATTAATAAATTATGAAGGTGTTTGATTCTCCACCATTGACAATAATTAAAAAGCTTTAAAGCTTTGAATTCGAATTTGAGTTTTCAAAAATTATTGTTTGTTTGAATTGGGTGTTGTTGCAAACAATTGAAAATATCCTTCATAATTGGAAAAACCACATATAAAATATATACAAATCACATACAAAAGATATATTTGTATAAAATTTGTATTTAAGTTGTATGGTGTTGTAGTTATTTTTAACTAGGTAAAAATGATGTATAAAAATTGTAGATAAGTTATAAACAAGTTGTATACAATATAATTAGTTGTATAAAAAAAATATTTTGTCAATGAGAATTTTATATATATAAAACTAGAAATTACAGTGCAGATTACTGTCTAAGTGGGGGTACTGCAGTTCCCCTAAAACAATCATATTTTGTTCAATTGTATCAATATTACATGCCAAACAATTCCTAACTAATTCAGTTCCTAGGATGTTTGCCCAAACTACATCATTTGCAAACATCGGAGGAACTGCTAGCATGGTAGCTCTACCCAAAAATTTTAAATTTGCTGCCTCCTTTGTCAGTGCATCAGCCACTCTATTTTGCTCCCTGTAGATGTGTCTCACCACCACCTTGTCCATTCTTTGCATCAATAACCTGCATTCACAAATCATAGGATCATAAGTTATATTACTTGTGAGTAGCATTTTTATTACTTCAGCTTTATCTGTAGCTATGTCCAGAGGAACCCATCCATTTTGTTCTTCTATTTGAAGGCCCTTTTAGCAGTGATTTTAGTTCTGATATGGTGTTGGTGGTATGTGGTATATTTTTCATATACCCATAATCCAATCCCCATTATGATTCCGGAATACACCACCATCCTCCCCCTCCCCCCCCCAAATGCCCGGGTTGCCCTTGGCAATCTCATCCGTGTTTGGTTTATAGTGCCCCATAATAGGGAACTCTTATTTAACTCTGGTATGGAATGACTTCCTGATAACACCTTTTTTGTGCTAACATATAGTACTCTCTTGATTTGGAGATGGTATTTTTTGCTGAGATGTTATCTTTCTTATAATTGAAAAGGTTGTGGTTTCTTGCTAGCCAGATGTGCCAGAAGCAAAAAGGAAGGATGTTTTCCCAGGAGATAATATTGTTAAAAGATAGCTTCTTTAGCTTGTTCCAGGTTGTTGGCCAAAGCTGTGCTGAGAAGATGGGATTCAATTGCTGACTTTCAGTAGTTCCCTTGTGTCATGCCGACTTACTCATGTATGTCAGCAGCACAGAATGGCCCGTACGGCGCCTACAGTCACCCCTGCCTGCAGGCCAGCCTAACTCCTTCCCAGGTTTTCTAACACGATCTTGTGCCTGTAGTGGAGCTCGCCCAGGAGGCTCGCTCCAACTGTGTCGCCCGTATGATGTCAATGCTCTTGGCCTTGACTAATTGTGGCGTATCGCATCTACTGGATCTCATCCATGCGCACACCCGGGGTTGGTTTAGGACATGTTTGTCCCTCACCTAGAATTGAGCATCGCTCTCACGTGCATAGTCCAATCCTCAAGCTTGACACTCGCCTCGTACATCCACACCCATTTTGCGCCTCGCCCGAGTAAGGTAATCTTTATTCCTTGGCCTTTGTCACGTGCGTCTTTCGTGCCATGCCCATACATAGCCCTCGCGACATACTTCTATCCCGAATAGTGCAGTGCCATCCCACAACTACACGTCTAGGCCAACGGACCCTTGCTCGCATAGCTGAACCCAAGCTAAGCTCACAAGTCGACACATGAGGCCCCTAAGATAAGTGCTTCAAGTATCAAATCGGCACGGAGGTCTCGATCCATCATTTTTGTTGCCCGCGGGGCCTACCCATTCCACATATCGAGCCTCCAGCACCCGTTTGGTGCCCAACTTTAGCCCTAAGGTGTCGCGACGTCCATAGAGTTGCCTAACTCGTATGGATACATAAGACACTCATTTGAGTCGTCCAGGCAGGCCCTTGAGGTTCCCTTTCAAGGTCGCTCATTTTGTACGGCTTAGTAGCAGAACGTACGGGGGAGGCAGGTTGAGCTTCAATACCTCTACCCCCCTTATATATGCTTAAAATTAAAAAGCCCCAGGTTCCTGAGTAGACATGCCTATGTCAGAGAATCATAAGGACATTTTCTCACCGATTCTGAACGAAATCACAACCCCAAAATGCGGGTTATGACACTTGGCTAGTATTTCATGTCAGAATTGGGTTGCATTGGGGCATTCAAAGAAGATGTGGTCACTGATTTCAGACATTATTGAGCAAAAATAGCATTAAGGGTTGAAATTAACCCCAATTTTGTGCAGGAAAGCTCCAGTGGGCAGCCTATCTTGAGAAAGCAGCGAGATGAAGTTTTTGATTTTGTTAGAAACTTTGAACTTCCATATCCAATTGAAGTTACCTTCCTCCTCTTTCAAAAGATTCTCCTTATTGTTTCTAAGAAAGGTATAAGATGATTTGGTGGTGAAAGACCCGTTTGGAGTCAACCCCCATATAAGTCTGTCTTCCTTGGAAGAGTTAGCAGGGATGAAGGTTGATTTGATCAAGTTAGCAATGTTCTCAGGGATGTCTATGGAGATGGATGAGGTATCCTAGTTCCCAGAATTGTAGATAGTGTCCACTTTGGTAGATATGTCATTTGGGGTTAAAGGGCCCTAAATCATGTCCCTAATTGCTGGTTGGTTTAGGATCCATGCATCATTGATGAAGCTCACCCTATTTCTCTTATGGACAATCCATCTACTGGTTTTGTTGTATGTATCCTAGCCTTTGAGAATACATTGCCAGGTTGGAGATTTGGCCTTCTTGGGGGTATGGTTCCAGTTATAGTGTTTAAAGATCAGGACTTTATCCCATAAACTAGAGGTGTTATGGTAGATCCTCTAGGCCAATCTAACATAGGAGGCTTTATTTTTATACTCAGCTTTTTGCAAACCCAACCCACCATGAGACTTCTGCCTAGTGACTTGTCCCAGTTAACCAGGTGCATTTTTTTCTTGTTTGGAGTGGTGCCCTAGATAAAATTCCTTTGAATTCTATCAATTTGATTTGTAGTCTTGGTGGAAAATTTCATGTATTGCATAACATGGCTTAGTTTGGATTGCATATTGTCTAGTATGAATTGAAAGTCACTACTGGTGGATCTCCTATGTAACATTGGGAATCTTAGGTACTTCCCAAAGGATGTAGTAGCTTGGATTGAAAGGGTATTTGTGAGGCATTCCAATGTGTCAGGCTTTGTGTTAGATGAGAAGAGAACCATGTACTTGGTGAGATTAATTTTTGCCAAGAAGCCTCATTGAAGGACTGCAGGATAGAGTAGATTGTGGTGCAGTTCCTAATTTTTGCTTTTGCAAACAGAGTAAAGTTATCAGCAAAGAAGAGATGAGAAATTTTTGGGCCAGACCTGTTGATACTGATAGGGAGCCATTATTTATCTTGGACAGCTTTATCAATTGACCTGGAGAGTCTCTCCATACACATAATGAAAAAGTAAGGGGAGATTAGATCCCCTTGTCTGATACCCCTAGAAGGCTTGAAGGTGTCAGTTTTTCCACCATTCAATAGGATGGAGATGTTTGATGAGCTAATGCAGGATAGTATTAACTTAGTTAGCCTAGGATGGAAGTTGAAGGCATGTAATGTGTCCCTAATGAAGGACCACTCCAGCCTTCAAAGACTTTCTCTAAGTCAATTTTGAGAATCATATGAGCTTGGTTCCCTTTTATTTTCCCAAAATGGGTGATGTATTCTTGGACAATAATGGCATTGTCTGAGGACCTTCTATTACAAAGGAAATTGGCCTGGCTAGGGCAAATTATAGCAGGGAGAAGGGGCTTGATCTTATTGATAATGATATTAGTGATGATCTTGTAGATGGTGTTACAAAGCCCTGTTGGTCTGCAGTTTTTGAGCATATTAGCCTGGGGACACTTTGGGATGATACAAAGGAGAGTTTGGTTCATGGTCTCATCCATGAAGTGTGTGTCAAACATGAATTGCAGAAGTCAACTACTGAATTTCCCACAATGCTCTAGTACGATTCCTAACGTCTTGGTTTGGATTATCCAAAGTTGCATATGTCTCGCTAGATAGGTTTATATAAGCAAATGAAACAAGATAGCTAGTGTTCCATGTTTTTTGAATTAGCTGAAGCGGTTGAAGGTAGAATACTAGTAGATTTTTTACGCTTGGTTAGTATTTACACATAACATGCACTGTTGGAAAGAGGAAAGGAGAGAGAAAAAAAGAAAAGGGTGTACCTGAATCCCATAATTTAAAGCACTAATAATGGATTATATATGGAGAGAGGCGGCAGAGAATAGGGAAAGAGGAGAGGAGAGAAAAAAGGAAAATGGTGTAACTGAATTCCCTAATTTAAGACACTAATAATGGATTGTATATAAATTGTAAGCAATACTAGTTTATGGTGGGTAATATACAAAATTAGAATAATTTTGGTAAATAAATTTTAAATATTATATAGGAACGAAAAAATCCCTATGTGAAATCAACGAAAATTTTGATTATTAAGTATTTTCTTATTTTAAATCATATAGGAAATCTTAATATTAAAAACTTTAAAATCGATTAATATTTCCGCATATATAAACTTGTCCTTATCATACCTATCAAATTCTAACTCTAAGTAATATAAAGCGTTAAATTTGGGACTTATAAATCAATTAAGATCCATATGATTCCATATTGGATATACTTTGTTTTTTTCTTATTGCATGGAACTCCTTTCCATACCATATTTGTATATGTCGTCGGCGTCGTTTTCTTCTCCCCTTCTTCCTCCGCTTGGGTGGGTGCAAGTCCGGCGTGTTTCTGGCGATTGTTGCAAGTCCGGCGACCCTTGTAGCATGTTTCCGGCGACCCGTCTTGTTTTGCAATTTCCGGTGACCCATCCATTTTCTCCATCCTCTTTATCTTTTTGCCTTTCTCTCTCTCCCTTCTGTGTGTGGGGGTGCGTTCTATTTCTTTGGACAGCTGCAGCATTTTCCCGCCGAGAACATGCTATTTCCCAGCATGTGTACAGATTCCCGGTGAGTTTCACTAATTTCGGCGACTTCTGAACAGTTTTCCAACGGGACGCAGTAGGATTATCTGTAGTCTTGAGCAGATTTGGCATACCTCAGGAAAACTCACTCCAAGTTATTTCGTTCTGTCTTGGGTATTTGTGGTATCGGTATTTTATTTTATTTTGCTTTCTTATCTCTTTGATATCTGCAGTATTTTTTTTAAAACTGTATTTAGTTAGACTTGCCTGCTTATATCTGTCTCGGTCAATTACTTTAGTGTTATAGCTAATACATAATTAGTTATAACCTGTCTTCTTCGTCCTCTTTCTCTTTTTCCCTTTCTCTCTCTCCCTTCTGTATGTGTGGGTGCGCTATGTTTCGTTGGACAGGTGCAGCATTTTCCCGGTGAGGACATGCTATTTCCTAGCGTATGTACAGATTCCCGGCGAGTTTCATTAATTCCGGCGACTTCTGAACAGCTTTCCAGCGGGACGCAATAGGACTGTCAGTAGTCTTGAGCAGATTCGTCATACTTCAGGAAAACTCGCTCCAAGTTCTTTCGTTCTGTCTTGAGTATTTGTGGTATCCGTATCTTTATTTTTGCTTGCCTATCTCTTTGATATCTGCAGTATCTTGTTTTAAACTGTATTTAGTTAGACTTGCCTGCTTATATCTGTCTCGGTCAATTGCTTTAGTGTTATAGCTAATACTTAATTTAGTCTATTTCTTTTTTAGCCTTTTGTTGGTCTAGCGGTCGTGCCGAGCTGTGATAGAGTGAGGTCATGTCCTCGGGGGGACCGAGGGGTAGAGGGTAAGGGACCTTCTAGGTTGAGAGTGGGGGTCATGGAACGTAAGGACTTTAACGAGAAAGTTTATAGAGTTAGCAAAGATTCTCCATAAGAGGAAGATTAACATAGCCTGCATCCAAGAGACTAGATAGGTAGGGAACAAGGCTCGGGAGGCTAATGGGTTTAAGTTGTGGTATTCAGGGAGGATGAGAGGGAATAACGGGGTAGGCATCTTAGTTGATAGAGATCTAAGGGAGCTAGTGGTTGAGGTTAAGAGGGTGAATGATAGGTTGATGGCCATTAAGATAGTCGTGAGAGTATACTCTAAACGTAGTTAGTGTTTACGCGCCTCATATAGGTTTGGTCGAGTAGGTTAAAAGACTCTTCTGGAGGATTTGGATGGGTTGATGCGGGGTATACCATCCACTGAGAAGCTTATTATATGGGGCGATTTTAACGGCCACATTGGGAGGTTGCATGGGGGATATGACGGTGTGCATAGTGGCTTCGGTTTTGGAGATGGAAATGGAGGAAGTACTTCGCTGCTGGAGTACGCTAAAGCTTTTGAGCTGGTGATTGTTAACTCGTGTTAGCCAAAGAAGGCGGAGCACCTACCTTTCAGAGTACGGTGGCAAGACCCAAATTGATTATCTACTTCTCATAAAATGTGATAGAGGTCTATGCACAGATTGCAAGGTCATTTTACGACCCATCATATGATTTTGGTTATAGACTTAGAGATCAGGTGGATGAGGAGGAAGAGGGCTATGTTTGGGCTATCTAGGGTCAGGTGGGGTGCATTGACTAAGGACAAAGCCCAGGAGTTGGGGGAGAAGTTGCTGGCTATGGAGGGGTTGAGGAGTAGCGGGTACGCGAATTGTATGTGGTCTACGACATCGAATTGTATCAAAGAGGGGCGAGAGAGGTGTTAGAGGTCTCGAAGGGCGTGTCTGGTGGCCATAAAGGGGACTGGTGGTGGGACGAAGAGGTTCAAATGAAAGCGGAAGTTAAGAAAGCGGTGTATTTGAAACTAGTAGAGAGCATAAACAAGGGGCAGAAGAGGGCTAACAGGGAGGAGTATAAGAAGGCTATGAAGGAGGAGAAGTTAGCGGTTATCGCGGCTAAGACCGCGGCGTTTGGTCGTTTATACGAAAAAATTAGGGATAAAGTCAAGGACAAGATGTTGTACATGCTGGAGAAGGTGAGAGAGCGGAAGGCCCGGGATCTGAACCAAGTTAGGTGCATAAAAGACGATGAGGGTAGATTTTTGTTGGAGGGGGCACAGATTAGGCAGAGATGACAGTCTTACCTCCACAAACTCTTGAATAAAGAGGGTGATAAGAGCATTGTGCTAGGTGAGTTGGAGTACTTGGGGCGTCATCGATATTTTGGGTATTGTAGATGCATACGAGTGGGGGAGGTTGTACGGGATATGCACAGGATGAGTAGGGGTAGAGCGACCGGACCAGACGAGATCCTGGTAGAATTTTGGAAGAGCGCGGGTACGACGGGCTTGGAATAGCTTTCTAGGTTATTTAACATTATTTTTAGGAAAAAGAAGATGCCTTAAGAGTGGAGGCGGAGTATGATGATTCTGTTGTACAAGAGCAAGGGGGTATCCAAAACTGCAACAACTATAGGGGTATCAAGTTGTTAAGCCATACGATGAAAGTATGGGAGAGAGTGATCGAAGGGAGGACGAGGAGGAGTATGTCCATTTCCGAGAACCAGTTTGGTTTCATGCCGGGACGGTCGACTACTGAAGCCATTCACATTGTGAGGATATTGGTAGAGCAGTATAGGGCGATGAAGAAGGACTTGCATATGGTGTTCATTGACCTAGAGAAAGCCTATGACAAAGTCCTGAGAGAGGTTCTATGGAGATGTTTGGAGGCTAAAGGAGTGCTTGTAGCGTATATTAGAGTGATCCAAGACATGTATAATGGAGCTAAGTCACGGGTTAGGACAGCAGGAGAAGATTCTGAATACTTCCCGATTGAGATGGGGTTACATCAGGTATCATCACTTAGCCCATTTTTGTTTTCCTTGGTAATGGATGCATTGACGCGACACATTCAAGGGGGGGTGCCTTGGTTCCTGTTATTTGTGGATGACATAGTTCTGATTGATGAGACGCGAGGTGGTGTTAACGAGAGGCTGGAGGTCTGGAGACATACTCTTGAGTCAAAGGGTTTCAAGTTGAGCAGGACCAAGACAGAATACTTGGAGTGTAAGTTTAGCGGTGTTACCCAGGAAGCGGACGGGGATGTTAGGCTTGATACGCAAGTCATTCCCAGGAGAGAAAGTTTCGAGTATCCGGGGTCTATAATTCAGAAAGATGGGGAGATTGATGAGGATATCACACATCGTATCGGAGTAGAATGGATGAAGTGGAAGCTCGTTTCCGGTATCTTGTGCGATAAGAATGTGCCGTTGAGACTTAAGGGTAAGTTCTATAAGGTAGTGGTTAGACCGGCTATGTTGTATGGGGTAGAGTGTTGGCCAGTCAAGAATTCTCATGTCCATCAGATGAAAGTAGCTGAAATGAGGATGTTGAGATGAATGTGTGGACATACTAGGTTGGATAGAATCAGGAATAAAGTTATTCGGGACAAGGTAGGAGTGGCCCATGTGGAGGAAAAGATGCGTGAGGCGAGGCTGAGATGGTTCGGGCATGTTAAAAGGAGAAGCACAGATGCCCCAGTCAGGAGGTGTGAGAGGTTGGCCTTGGGGGTAGGATGAGGGGTAGAGGTAGGCCAAAGAAGCCTTGGAGAGAGGTGATCATGCGGGACATGGTGCATCTTGAGCTAACCGAGGACATGACCCTGGATAAAAGGGTGTGGAGGTTGAAGATTAGGGTAGAAGGTTAGTAGGTAGTCGTGTGTTTCCCTTTGTCTTCACTAGTTCGATGGTATTGTTGATAGTATGGTACCCCCTGTATCTTTAGTTTGCTATTATCGCATTTCTTGTTCTGTTACTACTTGCCATTAGTACTTCCTTAGTTTGCTGGCAATACTTCTTCCATATTCTCTATTGCTATCTTGGATTTAGTTTTTTAAATATATTGTCTTGCTATTACTTGTTATCGGTATCTCTTTTATATTCTTTATTAGTTTTCTAAATATATTGTCTTGCTATTACTTGCTATCATGACTTCCTCTATCTTCTTTAGCCGAGGGTCTATCAGAAACAGTCTCCCTGCCCTTCAAGGGTATGGATAAGGCTGCGTACATCCTACCCTCCTCATACCCCACTTGTGAAATTACACAAGGTTGTTGTTATTATTGTTGTAAATTTAATGCCATATGTTTGACGGCAATGATTCACGTATAGAGAATTTTATTTAATATTAAATATTAATCCAACTCTACGTAACATAAAATTTGGAATATTGAAAATTTTGCCTTAAATTTAGGAGTTATAAATTAAGAACTTAAATAATTTAAAAAGTAATTAATAACTAACCCTAAATATTAGAAAATTAACTAAATAACTGTTATAAAATACTAAAAAAATTAATTAATTGACTATTTTTTCAGAATGAATTTATTTTTAAATAGTAAAAAAATGTATAACATTTTGCTTAAAGCATTCGTGCTTTTAATAATACTATAATATAGAATAGATAAGTTAATAGATTATCATTAACTGAGTTATATACATCCCACATTCAAGATTCCGGGAAGGGAACTTGAGTGCTTTTGATTTTTTTTTTAAATATATATATTGAATTTATCAACAAATAAAATAATTATCACCGGAATTTCAATAACGTACAAATTCTAGAGCATACCCCACAAATCTATTAAATATTTAAGAAATTAAAAGAAAATGAAAAAGAGTTTGTAAATTCGCGTGAGAGCGAGAGCGAAGATAACATTTAAAAAAGGGAAAGAAGACCAGACCTGGAGTGGCTAAAGAGGAGGGGCTACTCCAAATATATATCCCTCTTATGGGCCAATAGTAAAGGGCAGAATGGTAAAGAAAATAATATAATAATCCCACCATACCAAATTAGTTAAATATATGAGGTTTTTATGATTCGTAATCCGTTGTATTAAAAGCAATAATACAATAGAATACGATGAAAACACACAACCCAACGAAAACTATGAGTCAATTAAGATACAAACTCAGAGACACTACTATAGCAATTATTATGACCCCTAGAAAACAACTGAATGTTCCTAGGACAGGACTCAAAGATGTGAGCAAGCATTAGAGGTTACAAAGAGAACAAAAAGACTAATGAACAAATTTGGGATCAAATTTATTGAGAAGTACCAAAATTCCCTTTACCAAATCAAGGAACTTGGGACATATAAGAAGAGGGGACATTTTTGAGGATTATTAAAGTACCAAAAAAACTGTAGTTTACACAATGTTACAGGTTTAAATAGGTATTCATCTGAAAATAGCTTCATCAGGAGAACCAGGCAAACCTTTTAGAACGTCTCTTAAGGCATAATAATAACCTTCACATTTGTGGTCAGAAATAATGTTGCTTGATAGAAGTATCCTCTGAAAATGTTCACCTGGGTGTCTCTTCAAAAGAGTGAAATATTCGCCACTGTTTCCATTGATTCTAGCATCTGCATTCCTCTTTAGATAATAGAGACTTCCCGGCACAAACAACTCATCAACTACTTTGCTACCAGCTTCTTCCCGTCTTACAAGAGAAGTCGCATTTCCCGATGGTTTGGAGGTAGGCTGAACTCCAGAATTATCTGAATACGTAGAGGAGAATTGAAAGGATATGTAAGTAACATAATTGAAAACAGACACAACACTTCAACCCCCCACACACACACTTTTATTCCAGACCCAGAAAAGTAAATAAATGAAAACGAAAAATGCAAATGTTACAGAACATTTGATCAATCGAAGTCTCTCCCATACCAGAGTACTTTGCATTGCCTGGCAATTTAGTATAATCAGCAAGTTTCCAAGCAACATCTTGCACAGAAGACACAACCTGCTTCGCATTTGTGAACAAATCTATGACACCTCTCCAGTCTTCCTTCTGGAGAACACTCACCCTGTCCAATAAATAACAGGAAAGACAAAGATTAGCATGGATCTTATCATTATAGACCTTCCACCCGCCTCCCTCAACTGCCAACAACGAAACCACCCAAACCCTAAGGTAGTACAAGATGGAAATAAGGAAAGAGGAAAAGAAAAAGAAATAAAACTTAAGATTCTGACATACGACCATCGTAACTGTCTCCTCAAAGTAGTGCTTTTTATTCTTGTTTAAGAGATAAAGTCCCATTATCCCCCTGCGTGTAGAAGAACTTATGGATTACCCTTCCTTGTGTTGCTAAAATAGGTTTGCAACCTCCTTGCTAAAAGAAACCAGTAGAGCTACCCCTTACCCTTAATTTGACTTTGTATAATTAATTTTCTTATGCCAAATAACTATATTTTGTGTTTCCTTCTTTCCCTTTAACTAAAACCAATATTCTGTAAATTAAAGTCCCAGTTGACTTAGATGAATTCAAGTCACCATGGGTCAACAAATATCTAAAATAATAAAGGTAAAAGCTCCAGAGTGGATATTACAAATCCTTTTAGCAAATCTGAGCTTGTAAAAAGAGAGAAAAGAGAGGGAAAAGAGGAAATAGACTACTACATGCAAATGGCCCACACCTTTCTCCTCTAGCCCCCCACACCTCCAAAAGATAAGGCACTAATGCATTGACATAAATTTTAGTGTTGAAAACTTAACATTAAAAAAAAGCATAAATTACTTTTAAATGTTGAAAACCTAAAATAAACAAATAAAAACATCTCCTCTGATAACTTGAATTTTCAGATCAGTTAGTTCAAACAATTCAACATGGTATCAAAGTGGATAAAAGTCTTGGGTTCAAGTCTCAGCGTCACCCGTCAACAAATATGGTTGACGTGCTTGGACCAGGAAAAATATTTAAGTCCAGCATGTGAGAGAAATGTCGAAGACCTAAAACAAATAAATAGAAATGTCCTCTTTCTTGCAACTTAATCTTTTAAATTAGGGCATAGACATATAACTGAGAAATCCCCTGTGCGTTAGCTAGCTCAATCCCAATTGTGCTCACAGGTTTGGAACTCAGGAGAATATTGGCCCGCCCCTCTACCCTGATCCCACTTAAACACCAAGTTCCAGCCAGTGGTAGGGTTCAAACTTGTGACATGCGCCTAACCACAGTTCAGGCGTTGCATGCTTACTATTAAACCATAGCCCAGAGCTCTAAGCTCTCTCATCTATTTAGTGTAAACAATGTCTAAAGGATGCCTTAATGCGACAAATAGGAACATCATCTAGCCAAATTAGCAATTAAAAATCCTATAAACATAAAAGCATGAATGAACTAGGTTCCCTTTACTCCAATAGTCACGATAAGTAACCCAATTTCCTTTTTCTTTCGTCCCAGCAAATTTTACCTCTTCTCTTACATGGACTGTTTCTCTTTACTAGAATGTGAGCTAATATAAGCTAATAACCTTATTAGCTTTTGAACTTATCAAAATAGTGACCAACTGACCATATATTTTTGATAAAGGAACGAATTTATTGTTGTAGGAAACCAGCTCATATATAAGCAGTTCTATACAAAAAAAGTAGAGAACCTACACAACATGGTTCTCTAAGAATGATATCCAATCCATTATTATACTAACAGAAACCTAGTGGGTGCTCCAAAAGTCAACTAGAAACACCTGTATAAGTTCATCTCCATCCCAATAATAGCTCTTATTAACTCGAAAATGAACATGCGTTTCTTATAATTGTAGTTTTTTCTAGTGAAAGCAGTGAAAACAAGGTCAGGCACATCAATTCTTCTTGACTTCGTAGTTTTGCCAGTAGGAGTTTTGAAAGTTGGAGAGAGAGAGAAAGAGATGACTAAAGTATGGGGAGATGGACTATGTTATCTATATCCAGACGGAGCAATAGCTCGACCAGGAAAAGGGGAGAGAAATCGTGCTGGAGCGGGGACCCATCAAGATCTTGTTTGGATATGGATCATAGCATGTGTCACTAACTTCACTGATCATATCTTTACACCTTGGATGCTTAAAGATATGCCTAATAGTAAGTAGTCTATGCGGATCCTAAACTATGACGCAAAAATACAAAGCTTTACACCAATAAGGCAGAGAAGCCCTGATATAGCCATGAACTTTTCGCGGACATGGCCATCCTTGGCCCAGTTAACCAAATCAGACTAAACGACATAGAGTTGGCTTTTTGAGTTGTAAAGAACTGAGCACTTAGCAGGAAACTATAGAATATTTCATCATTTGGGTATTTCATGTAAGTATCAACCAGCTACTTTTGCCAGTGACAGCCTACAAAATTGACTGACTCATTCAAGCTGGAGATCTAGTATAACCCAGGCATCATAGCTTACTTTACCAAAAAAAAAAAAGTAGAGTCCAGGCATCAGGAATGGTAGAATGAAACTATAGATATTCCATCTAAATTTTTATGAACAGCAATTTCGTAAGGGAAAAAGAAAAGGAAAAAGACAACTTGGTTAGTTTTGTAGATGTTGTCACTAATGTCGTAGATGTAGTCTTTATATCATTCACTTGAAAAACCAGTCACTGTATGAGTCAGGAATTGTACAAAGAAAATAGTTGGTCCTTGCTTTAACAATTGACAGAAAGTCGCTAAAGGAAAGAGACAACCCATCTCTATACAAGCAGGAGAACAAAAATAGAAAAGAAAATGCACGATAAGCAAGAAGCACAGCAATATGCAAACGGAGGCCTAAAGATGCAGCTTCATGTATCTTCAAAGCAATGATTAAGAAGATCCTAGGACCAATTAACGATACATTTGCTTACCAGTTAGTTTGAAGAATTTCATTCCTAAGTCTCGTGAGAGAGGTGACACTAAGCCTTGGAATTATATCACCCTACATTTGTAAAACATGAAAAGAATCAATCAAATGTTAACAATAGGTTCTACAGATTCTGCTCCATAGTCACATTTATTATGAAAAAGGAGAAGGGTCAAAATGTGCCCCTGAATGATACGAAATGGTCTAGATATCCCCTCAGTTAATAGTTGGGGTCAATAATGTCTTGCCGTTAACAAAGTGGTTAATATTTACCCTTATTGACTAATGGGAAATAATTAGAAACTAATTATCTCTAATCCGACTAATTAGCACTATCAATTGCCACATGTGTTATTTTAATCCAACCTTTTTAACACCCCACCTCTTACCGGATCCCTTACCCCATTTCCCCCCTTTTCAGCAACCCCCTCACCCAACCCCCATGCCGGTCATCCTTATTCCCTTCCCTCTCTAACTTGAAGCCTATATGCACAACCTGTCCTATATGTATTTATGTAATGTATGTGTATATACTTCCACTTCAATTTTGCAAAAAGAAAATGTTTCTAAAATTATTTCTTACATTTTAATATAAGATCGTTTTCTTGAAGGTGGGATAGAGAAGATGGTAACTTGCTGGATTTTCAGTCAAGTTATGGTTTCTAATAAAGGAATTCAGATTTTTTGGACAGAATTGACTGCTGAAATTTGGACTTTGGGGCAGTCGTCGTTGGAGATGATTATACAGAAGAACTTCAAAATGGTAATGCCGAGTTTGACACGGTACTGAGCTTGAAAATGGTAATGCCTAACCTCTGCATCGGCTTGGTGATGTTGCCACCAGTATAATTCTTTTGAATAGATATGGTATTCAGAGAATTTTAGCCGTCGAAGGTAACGAAGAGCTGCAGTGTCACGTGGTGCATAGAGGTTGCCCATTACAGGTGAGGCTTAGTCAAAATCTATGCCAAAACAGAGGGGCAATCCAGTGCGCGCTTCACGGCTACAAATAGCGAGGATGTCACAGGGGCGTGTTCAGGTACTTCAGTCTAGATTCAATGACGCGGCTCTTGTCTTCTTGATAATTGGAAGAAGAACAGCAAAACTAGTGATAAAGAATCAATTTCAGACCCTCAATTTAACCCACATGGAGAAACGCTTAGCTTGAAAAATGCCAAATGTGAAATTGGAGGTGACCCATCAACTGATGGTGACTCATTGAAGTGTTTGGGTGGAGTGATGAAGGGATGAGGGCTTGGGTGTCGGAAGGTGGTTGCTGCAAGTTTCAGAGTAGCTAATGGGGGGCTGGTTAGGTGGTTGTAGAAGCACGGTGATTTTTAATGGAGGACAGCGGTTGGGTGTGGTTTATTGCAATGCAGTGGTGGTTAAATTTAGTGCTTTTTTGGGAGGAGAAAGCCGACGCAAAAATGCAGAGAATGGTTCAAAAAGGTGAATGGTTGGAGCTTTTTTAAAGTGGTAATGGAGAGATGGAAAATGACGATGGTGATTTCTGCTGACTGCCAGCGTCACTTGACAAAGGTAGTGCTAGAAAAATGGAAGAAGATGGTTTTATTTTTTAGCCATGTGTTCCTTCTCCTATTTTAATGAGATTAATCAATCGCTAAATTCTAATTAGTTTCTAAGGAAGGGCCGTTTGCAAAAAAGGTTAAACTATAAGCCATAACGGCAAGGACATCATTGACCCCAACTATTATGGAGGGCATATCTAGACCATTTCGTCTAGTTAAGGGGAAATTTTGAACCTTATCCCTTATGAAAATATACAACAACAACAACCCAGTAAAATCCCACTAATGGGGTCTGGGGAGGGTAGTGTGTACGCAGACCTTACCCCTACCCCGAAGGAGTAGAGAGGTTGTTTCCGAAAGACCCTCGGCTCAAGAAAACAAAAAGACAAAAGGACTCCCTTATGAAAATATCTTTATCCAAAAACCAACAGAGTTATCGATTACCGACCTGCATAATTGCCGTTGTGACATATTCAGAGCAATTTTCAGCAAGTTCTTTAGAAACACATGGGGGAGTACCATATCCGATGGCTGATACAATATCAGGGCTAAACCCAAGCTCTTGGAATGACCTTTGACGAAGCATTATAGCAAGCAATGAAGCTGTTGCACCTCCAAGGGAATGGCCCACCAGCCTTAACCTAAATCCCTATATATGAATAAGTCACTGAATGGGAATATTTTATATTTATATACACGTGGAAACTAAACCCGAAACTTTCTAGGAAAACAAACTGTAAAATGATAAGAGGCCCACCTTGTGTTTCTTCAGGCAGTTTCTTATGGTGTCCAGCTCGTAATTAAGGAACCAACGAGCGGCCTCAGCTGTTCCAAAGTGTGTAGAGTAACCCTCACATGTGATTTCTTCATCACTTGAAGAAATAATGTCAGTTATAAGATCATACACAGTATGAGTTCCACGAATTACAAGAATCACAAGTTTCTTCCGATGGTCAATTCCCATATAATATCCAGGCCTCAACACATCGGAACTTTTTATGAATTTGAAAACATTGCTTTCTCGAAGCATAGTATTCCTAGCAATAGCAGCAGGGTTGGCTTTATAAGATCCCTTAGCCAGCTCGAGGTGGTAGATGAGATCTTGTACCTAACCAAAAAGGCTCATCTTCATTAGAGTTTTAAATTGACGACAGACAGGAAAATTGACATTAACAAAGGCAAAACTAGACAGAATACCAAACACTTTTACTACACAAAGGTTCTGGTAATTAGTGATTACTATCAGCTCAGATGATATTTCTTCACCCTTAACATCTTCAACAGCACTGGTTGATGCCTGCTGGAGATATATGAGATATAAGCCTATGGTGAGATCACTTAGACTCCAATCCTGGAGTCCCAATTTACTACGTTGAATGCTGGCAAATATCTCTGCAAGAGACCTATTAGTTGGTGGAAGTTTGTCTCCGATTACATTTCCTGCAAAGGAAATACAGAATCAACTTTTGGTAGGACACAAAAGGATTGACTCCCAAACCTGAGATTGATTTTAAATTTCCCAGGAGTCAAAATTTATCCTGACCTTTTAATGTCTTTTCGTGGAATAACAAGTTGATTATAAAGACTTAAAACCCTTTTACAGAATCAGCAACTGTAGCCACTAACCAGAGCTAATTTTGGTAGGATATAAAAGGATCGACTCCCCAAACCTGAGATTGATTTTGAATTTCCTAAGTCTTCAATTAATCCTGAACCTTTAAAGTCCTTTGATGGAATAACAAATTAATTGTAACAACTTAAAAATCATTTTCCTTTACTTTTCCTCTCCAAATCACCAATATACTGAAGAATGGGTAACTCTTTAAATGATTTTCTAAACCTTTAAATAAGATTTAAATTTCAAGACATTGTGACTAGTAGATCCACGCCATGTATTTGAAGCCAGCTATTTCAATTGTACAAATCCAATTATCACCCCAATCTTTAAAATGTCTGATAATATTAAAGAATATTATATTTAGCAGTTAGGACTTAGAAGTCAAATTAAAAGTGAAAACTAAGGAGTATAAAGTCAAAACTAAAACATGGGCAGCCACAAATAAACTGAGGTACAGTCTAATGCTCATTTGACATGCCAAGAGCAATGTGCTTATTGAGTCACCCTTCTACAAGATAACCAGTATCAAACTCCTGAAGGTTCCAAAATACTGGAGCATTCATAGAGAAAAATACCTGTTGGCAGAACCGATCTACATAGTTGAACAGCAGGTTCAAGAGCTTTAGAGAGCCAAGCAAGTTCTAACTTCCACTTATTACTATTTAAATCATCATTGACAACATTGAAACTACTTTGCCGAGGACCGTGGCCTATGCTATTTTCTTCAGGTTTCTCTGTCACTTGATAGTTTTCCTTCCCCTCTTTGAAGCCATTATAGGACGCCTTATCAGAATTGGACCAATGTGACTGACACCGGCTAAGAATATTGTACACAAACTTCTGACAGAACTCCTGTTTCCTTGAGATAATAATCCTCAAATCTGCCAGATTAGAATTAAAATTAGGTACCATATTAACAAGTAAAAACATTATAATTTCAGTAGTCTATTTATCTAGCACGCACACAAACCATATCTGCTTTCTATGAATCCACTTTCCCCATCAGGTACTCCCGATTCAGATCAATGTTTCAAAAATAGAATACCCGTCATACAAGAAAGGGTAGTTGGGTGCATGAAACATCCCGGTTCACACAGGGTTCAGGGAGCACCCCAGGGAGTGTGACGTAGGCAGCCTAGGGAGTGTGATGTAGGCAGCCTAGGGAGTGTGATGTAGGCAGTCTACCCTGACGCAAGCTTCACATTCCACGGCTTGAACCTGTGACCTCCAGGTCACACTAAAACAACTTTACCGTGCTCCAAGGCTCCCCTTCAGTACCCCTCATACAAGAACGGGCAAATACTTTATCAATCAATCAACTACACACTGGTTCCAAATTAGTAAAGGTCGTTCCACTATATGAAAATTTTACATCAATTCTACTCTATTAAACAAAAATGGATGATACTCTACAATGAGATCTGATACACCTCAATCTCAAACTAGTTAGATTGTCTAAATTGATTAACACTCTATCCTGGAATGACAAAACTATGCTGCTGACAACAAACATTTTTCTTTACAATTATCTCAACTCTTAAATTCCTATTACTAGCTCCAACTAACACATGGAATTATTATAAATCTTTAATATTCAGTCTCAAAGTTTCATCACTATCCAATTTGCTAATATCATTATAAATCATTACTAATAAATATTTTTCACTCAAAAAGAAAAAAATTGCCGAAGAAAAAACTTCAGAACCTGTGTTATTAAATAAACGCTTCGTGGATTTATAAGCCATCATTTTTTATACACGAACATATACACCTTCATGCATATGAAACCTAAAATTTGGAACATAGCGGGTTTGTCAAAAGGCGGTGGCCGATGGAGCTCCTATGCGGCGGTGCGGCAGCGTATTCCGTCTAGACGGTTAAAGTATCAAAAATGGTACTAAGAAATTACGACTAGTTAGTGAGGACGATATGGTCAGTACCTAAGTTGCGGGCCCGAATCAAATCCATCAACGTTCAAATATTGGGCTAAATAGGCCCACTAGCCCGATCTCATTTTGTCAAGAGAAAATAGCTTAAGAAAATTATCCCAAATAACCGCTGTAAAATTTAATATATATATATATATATATATATATATATATATATATATATGTATAATGGCTATGAAAAATAACAATGAATTCTGAATATTTGTATAAAGATCTCAATAGCTTCGCTCGATACAATTGATTAAATCATCGTGTCTAAGCAAAGTCGTGTCACTTCTGAATTAGTACTCCTTTCAAACGCTGACAATCAAATAATCATTTTTTATAATACAAATGTACGATGATAGCAACTTAGATGGATAGATCTATCTTTTATATTAATCTATTACGTATTAGGTGAAATGAATTTATATAGTTAAGTAGCGTAGCAAGAAGCCCCAAGGATTTTGGCTATGTTAGACTACTCTGCTTTGTTTAGTAACAAAGAGAAAAATTGAGTGAGATTGAGGGGTCTGCATTTCTTTTCCAATTTTCTTGAAATGTCAAACCAAATTAAATACTATGAATGTAGGTTGTAAGTTATGCCGAGTATAAATTGCAACCAGTAAGTCATTTCACTTACATTATATTCGACGAGACAAATTGCCCAATTATTTCTTGGTATCAAACTCTACTAAGTTGTAATCTTTTCGAATTAGATAATTCGATTTGATGATGTTCTTATAAATTAGTGTATATGATTGAACCTTATATTTTAGGCATTTTGTACTCAATTAATTTCTCAGTCCCTCTAGTCGGGTGGGCGTCAGTCGGTTTTTCGACCAAATCCCCCTATAAACCATACGTGTGGGTCTCCCCGCATGCGGCTCACACCATTCGAAGTGGCCCAGCCCAGCATTCATTCGCAAATCCTGTAATGAAATTGAGACTGCACAACCTCGGAAGCTAACTCGCATGTAAAAGGGCTGGAGAAACTTTCTACTTATGAGCCGGGTATAGAACCAATGGGCGATGCTTGGTTACAATTTCGAATCCGTATTATATGTTTGCTCTAATTTTTGTTGTTTTGGATATTGAAACGGTTTTTCTTTATCCATGGACAATGAGTTTCACGTATTGGGTGTATCTTTATTTATAAAAGCTTTCATTTTCGTGCTTATCAGATAACCAAGAAAGAAAGGTCTAACCGAGCGAGGCCTCTTTCCTTCCCTATGTGGAGAGAAGACAGAAAAAGGATGTTTCCCCGCTTTCCGTTCGTCGTCTATTCCCCCTTACAGTGGCAGAGCCACCTTATAGGTGACACCCCTTCGCGGAAAAAAATACACTGTGTAGCTAAGTAAAAAAATAAATTTTATATATATAGACTATGTATTGACTCCCCTTAATTTTCTGGTATGTTTACTTTTATATATTTTGACACTCCTTAACAAAAATGCTGGCTCCGCTACTGCCCCTTATGTCTTCTGTAACAGTGCACGAATTACTATTCTAGTTTTTGGTACAGGAAGAAGTCGAAGTTCTCCAAAACCCTGTTGGAATATGGTTGAGGTCACCTAAAAAATCGAAGAACAGATTCACAATGAATGGAGAAAAGGAAAACAAACCATTATTCCAATAGTAATAAGTTGTAGTTCATCCCACCATTTAGACAAACGTTTATTTTCAAAATGCAGAGGACATAACATTATACTCACCCAAAAGAAAACTTTGAAATGCATTATCACCAAAGCATCTGATAAGTAACTAATAAGTCACCTCATGTTGAAGGCCAAAATCTCAATGATGTACAAGCTAAAATTCTGAATACAAGCACACTCTAAAAAAAGGTTATGTGATGAAGAGCATAACCCTTTCTGTTTACACTCTCCATCCTCTAGAGGGAACAATAGTGATTTACCACTGACCCCCCTCCAACTTTGAAATGCATTACCCTCTCGAACCTCAAATCTATTGGTTGGACGTGGAGGATTTCAAGAGCATAACGCTTTTCGTAGGGGAGCATTACACATAAAACACAAGAAAATAGATACACTTAGCGATGGAACAAACAAGAAACAAAGAATCTATCTTCACACTGCAGAAAAAAATGAAATGAGCACGAGCACTTGTCTAGAAGGGAAATCTGATATTGCACAGAAAACCTTTGAAACATCAGTATCCTGACTGATGATCAATACCTTAAAACCCTGCATATACTCTGAAGATGCCACAGATAGAACTGAAACTGACTTCGATCTGATTAGTAAAAGTTTCTTCCCGACTTTCCAGCTCTACATGTTGATCTTTGCTTGCAGTTTCTGCATAAGCGACCATAATACATCCATGCGGTGCAAGGTTCTATCATTCTGCCCCTGAGAAAAAGGTAATAACATGTATTGAATAAGTGTCGTGCAAAATCAAAAATGAATTAATCAATAAGTTAAAATCAGATGGAACCAAAGGGAATAAGAGAAAGGAACATCTAAAGAACTATGCTAATTCTTGATTCTGCAAGAAGTCTATTGGCATCCTCTACCATAACACTGTAATTTGTAATGACTAAATGCAATCAAAATCTGAAGCATTTTTTTTTTATCAAGCCTTTAAATTTGAATTAAACTCAAGCTCATAACAGAGCAATGTTATACAATTTACAGCATATAATCTATAACTACTTGATATTGTCTTTTCCTTCTCAAAAATCTGTAACTACTTGAATGGTATTATAGTGTTCTGGTTTTTTTTCATTTTCTATACCTCTTTTGGTTGGTTCCATGATTTTGGCGAAAAATTTATCTTCTAATCTTCTTTTAATTTGGAATCTCCTTCGTTTATTGTATAAATGTTTTTTTTTATTAGGATATTGTATAAACAGTCATATTTTCTACATATGCTTATTAAAAGATTGTTTAGGAAATATTTGGTGCTCCCTAAAAACATAAATGTAAACATTAATGTCAAAAGATAATGGAAATATTTAGGAAACATAGAGCAAGAAAAAGAAATAGAAAAAATCATCTAAAATAGATGAAATTATCACCGAAAACTTGTAAATATCAAATGTTCACAAGAAAATATGTAGATTTTCTATTAAGAGATCTTGACAAAGAAACATAAGGATATCACACAAGAAGTAGATAGTGGATACACCATTAGTTGATAAAACATCTTGCTGTGTACCAAGATTCACTAATCAGTGGGATCTACTTAAGGTCAAGAAAACATTTTATAATAGTCAGGATTGTACCTCAACCACGAAACAAATACGTGTCCTCTCACCACAGGCCTCTGCCACACCTTTTAAAATAGTAAGATTCAAGCTCCGGATGGCTTCTGCTATGTCAAGGAAATGGCTGCCGTCTTCAAAGATCTGCATTGGTCTCACGTAAGGATAAATGTTTCATCCCTTACTGTTTCACCAAATAGTCTAACAAAAATTAAAATCCAACCATCCTTACTTCTACAAGTATTTGACCATTCATGCTTAAGTTTTCAACCCTCATAGGACAAACTTTTAGGTTACTTCCAACTTCCATCGCCCAGCTTGAACCATGCTCAAGGAAGGAAGACCCGGAGATACCCAATTCCTTGTCAACCAGCTGTAACATGTTCAACACAAACTAAATTAGTGAAAAGAATTAATAAACCGAAGAAATAAAGCTAGCTATTTTGCTCAGCCAATTATGGCCACAATAGAGCTGTGCAACGCTTAAAATAAGAAACGCATTAAAGCAAGTCTCATCCAATAATTTGGGTATCTCACAGGGATGCACTTTCAGAAGTCATCGCAAGAGCACTGTTTTTCTCTGCAAATTATTTCTAGAGGAATTATGCCACCGGGTGAGGTCAAGTAGAAAATAGTAATAAAAGAAATGAGAAGGCAAGCTTACAGAGTCAAATGACCCCCATTTAAAGAAAGACCATACAACTGTAACAATATATGCTCCACCCCTCCCATCCCCCTGTATAAAATGTCAGAAATTTTCGATTTAGAAAAAAAAGTGTCAATTACCAAGGATAAATGATCCCGTTTTCAATTTTCACCTTGACAAGAGTGGGGTTGCTCCGGTGGCAAGCACCCTCCACTTCCAACCAAGAGGTTGTGAGTTCGAGTCACCCCAAGAGCAAGGTGGGGAGTTCTTGGAAGGAGGGAGCCGAGGGACTATCGGAAACAGCCTCTCTACCCCAGGGTAGGGGTAAGGTCTGCGTACACACTACCCTCCCCAATTTTCCCCTTTTGTTTTTTCAAGGGAAGGGAGGTATGTTTGGGCATCATTGTCAATTACCAGGCTTTGACTTGGCATGAACAATTTAAACTATGTCAATCGAAAAATAAATCACTAACCGTGTAAGAGAAGCTCACCTTTGATGCAGAGCATTTCTTTAGCTTGTCAGCATGCTTGGTAATACTTTGCATGAAGACCATGTGTTTGATTGTTCGTTCTAGAAGTGAGTCTATACTGCACTGTGGTATCATCCCAGAGTTTCAGAACATCTGATTAAAATATTAAGCAACTTCAGAATTAAAGAAATATAGGCTGTTAGGTTACCTTAGAACCATTTGGAACCAGCTCACGGAGCTCCTTGATGCGATCTTGGATCAATTGTCTATCCCTGGGCCTAGGTCGGCAACTTTCACCAGGTCTAGCCCTCTTTTTATGCATTTTAGTGGGTTCAAGTGGCCTCTCAACGTGTCCACTACCTCTGCTACAACTGGTTGATGAAAAACCTCTCGAAGACTGAATACTACACATACCTGATGAGTTGAAGCTGTTCAATGTTTCACGATCAAATGAATAGCCAGTAGAACTGATAGTGCCGATATCACTGTTACAAGGTTCGGCAGTTATTTCAGTGGTCAAGAGGGAATCAACAGATTTACAGAATGACTTGACACTGCTACTATCATTATCATGGCGGTTAACATTAGCTATTACTGCTTCTAGAAGATGCTCATGGCCAGTGCTGCTCTTCAACAGACTGCTGGTGCCGATTTCCTCAAGCATCTCAACAGCCATTTCTTCCTGGTTCCCCGCCTCCCAGTCGTTGGAAGAATTCCCTTTCTGGAAAACTGGCCCTAGTGCTTCAAACAGCTCATAGCCAGCGAAGAACCTGAAAGGAGTGTGCATTGTGTAATTACACTCGGTCTCGAAACCTAAATTTTTCTCAGCACATTTATCAGGATATGCATTGGGAAGATCCGGCACACCCAACACTCCATTTCGATCATTGTAAGCTTCAGAAGAAAGATCGTTTTTATATGGCACAGTGAGTTCGGTGACTTGTCCAGCATCATATGAAACACTTTCATTACTTCCATTATTCCTAAAAGTTGGCTCAGTTTCATCTACTGAGCCCTTTCCCAAGACTCTCGAGTTGCTAGATTGGCCTTCAAACTTCGGATTAGTTTCTTCCCACATCTGCCCTTCCTCTTGGTGTTTTATAAGGGAACTTTCACAGCTTGGCGGAAGCAGATTCTCACAGTGACCAGATCCTTGAACTGCAGTCTCATGAAGTCCTTGCTTATTAACCACTTCAAGTATTTTATTTGGGTAACTTCCAGGTTGCAAGAAGATACAAGAATGATCAAAAGATTTTTCAACAGATGTATATAGAGGAGAGCACATATTTTTCCCATCTTCACAAACATTTCTACCTAGATTATTTACGCAGACTTGAAAAACCTCTGAACCTGAGGTTCTTGTCGATATCTCTGACTGGCAAAATTTAACAGCGTCAGATAAAGGAGTAGATGATCTGTGATAACAGTAATTCGGTGAGCATAATAGTCTATTTACCAAGCAAGAATTTTCCATGCTGTTCTGCATCGAACTCTGCAAGCAACTTGCCATCGACTCCTGGAGCTCAGAAAAAACATCTCTAATATGCTTGACCACCCTCAAATCCTCAGAAATCTTCTTTGACAAAACAACCGAAAGAGCATAAGATTTGGAGATAAGGCAAGTGTAGTTACATGTAGAGATCAATGATAACATACACTCCTATGGATGATGTCAATTAAGCCAGACATGGCAAAACTAGTTGAAATTTCACAAGGTGATGAATTTTAAGTGGAAGTAAATGATGCATTGGTGGCAGTCCAACATAACAGCCACACATGTGAAATTGAATAAATACAAGTCAAGAGGACATCAGTCACAAAATTGTCATAAACAGAATAAAGAAAAAACTGAAGGTGGTTTGATATGAAATTCTATTTGTCACGTACTTAAACCATTTATACATCTTTAAAAATGAGACTGTAGATCATCTTACACTATCCAAGGATCCAAGTTGTACAACTCCATGTGGAGCAACTGCAGCAACAACGATGGTCTGCATTCAAGAAAAAATTCTTTTAAGGCCCAATATATTTTTATGTAGCCAATAAAGTTCATGATGAAATTCATATGACTGGATATGGATAATGTTGAAGTCAAATTGAGAAGTTTATCTTCATAAACTCCGCATGTGAAGATTAGCATCAAGAAAACAGTTGATGCAAGCCTTGTCATCTCATGCAATTACTGTATTGTCTCGAGGACTAGCAGCAATGTGAAATCGATATACTTTGTCATATGCATTTCACAAGAATTCCAAGGAAGAAACTCAATAACCTTCCTCAGGACATAGAAAAACATAGTTTACTGATTCAAGTACGACAAAAATTTAGGAGGTGTCTTTTTTCCTTTAATTTGACAGTTCTAATACAAAAAATACATTTCTTCTGCTTTAATCCCATCACTCTACGAATGAGAAATCTAGAATGTCAGGAGTTCCCTCTATACACCCTAAGGTTAAGAGTAATAGATCATTTACACCTTAAGGTTAAGAGTAATAGATCATTTACGCATCATAGTAATACGCAACCATTTTGTCCCCTCCGTCTCACTCTATTGATCTAAGATGATTCAGCATAGAGATTAAGAAAAAGGTTGAATGAAAAATAAAAAGATTTTTTAGCGGCGACTGCAATATGTAAAAGGAGTTATAACAGAAGGGATAGGTATCACACAAAAGGTCGTACAACAACAACAAACCCACTATAATCCCACAAGTGGGGTCTCGGGAGAGTAGTGTGTACGTAGACCTTATCCCTGCCTGGTGAAGGTAGAAATGTTGTTTCCGATAGACCCCCGTCTCAAGAAAAGCCAAAAGAGAAGAAGAAAAAGAAAAGGTAGCACCAAACAATGACAACAGGAAAAATAAATAACTGAAGGGAACGAAACAACATGAAGTAATAGAGACCGAAGAATAGAAAAATACAAGAGTGCTACTAATACTACTGGTAATGCAAGAGGAAACTCTCGCCTACCTACTAACCTTCTAAACTAATTCTCGACCTCCACACCTTCCTATCATGGATTATGTCCTCAGTAAGCTGAAGCGGCACCATGTCCTGTCTAATCACCTCTCCCCAGTACTTTTTTGGCCTAACTCTACTTTTTCTCACCCAGTGTCGGCTCAAGGGCCAAGCGATTAAAGCAAGGGCTTTAGGCCCTTAAGTTTTTAAGGCCCCTTTTTTTTAATTAATAGTAAAAATAGGTTAATCTAGGCTCTTTTTTGGAAAAATATTTAATATTCATGGTAAAAAAGTATAAGATTCTTATAAAAAACATGATTTCTTAGCCAATGTGATTGATGGTCGTGAGAATGCACGGGAGAAAAATTTATTTTTTAATAATAATACAATGAGCCCTATATATGATACATATTCTACTCCTACAATATATGGGATTTGGACATATTCTACTCCTACTACATATGAGACTAGAAATTTCTGGCCGGAAAGTGCACCACGCGCCGGTCAGACGCGCTCGCCGGAACCCTAGTTCTGGTAGGGTGTGGAGGCGCGTGAGGGACTCCGGAGCGATTGACTGGGTTTTGTGGCCTGACTTTTCCAAACAAGACTGTAGTATTGGTTTTTGCACAACACTTACCGATGAGGAGATAACGCAAATCAATCTTGAGTAGCCAATCGGAAAGACGCACGGTGACTGACTTTTCTGTTCCGATGGGACTGGGATTTCTGGGGTTTGGTCGCACAAGGATTTCAGATCTGATGGTGGTACTGGAATATGCACAATACCACAGTAGCAGTGATGAACCCTGGGAACAAAACGAAGTTGCCGGAAAATTGCATTGAGATCTTTCTTCCCGGATGTCGCTGGAATGACGCACAACGATAATTTTCTCACTGAAACTCTGATACCATGTGAGAATGCACGGGAGAAAAATCTACTTTTTAATAATGATACAATGAGCCCTATATATAATACATATTCTACTCCTACAATATATGGGACTAGGACATATTCTACTCCTACAGCATATGGGATTAGGACATATTTACACATAACTATCTAACAATGGTGACTGATGATTAATTTATATTATAATATTAATATTTTTTTCCTCATAATAAACTTGTATTTTAAATTCTCCTTCTTCATCCCACTAAATTTTCTATTTTCTAAAACACACGAACGAAAGGCATTGAATAAATTAAAATTGCATTTCTCGTTCTTTCTCTAGTTCTCAAGCATTGCAACAACAAATTAAAAATATTGAAATTTCATGTTGCTATCAAGTTTTCAACATCTAGAATCAGGTTCGATTATTCTAACTTTGCTACTATTTTTTTCTTTAAATTTGAACCTTTTTTTGTATATTTACCTATAGTAGTATATTGCTTTTCATTATCTTATCAGAATTTAAATGTCAACTATAAAGATGAATCAGGTTACTCGTTATGATTTTTTTTCTTAAAGCGTCTTAATATTGGTAAAAAAAAGCCTCTCAATAAACTTTGGCTTTAGGCCTTGAACCGCCATGGCCAACCTCTCACACCTCCTAACAGGAGCATCTGTACTTCTCCTATTCACGTATCCGAACCATCTCAGCCTCGACTCCCGCATCTTGTCCTCCACGGGGACCACTCCCACTTTGTCCCCAATAACTTCATCCATAATCTTAATTCTCCTGGTATGCCGACACGTCTATCTCAGCATCCTTATTTCTGCTACTTTTATCTTCTGAACATGGGAGTTCTTGACTGGCCAACACTCATCCCCATACAGCACAGTAGGACACCCAAAAAGGTTTTAAAATTCTAATATAACTTGTATACTAATTCTAAATGCATAGAAAGTAAACTTTGTCATTTCTTGGTGGTGGTCAATCATCTTTAGAAAGGCGGTCAATCATCTTTAGAAAGGCTAAATGCCCAGGGACTACTGACACAATCTTTAGTTGCTTAGTCTTTTTATAAGGCAAGCATGTCAATCCTATGTCAAGAGCACTTCTAGTCCTTGTATCGGACAATAGGTGATGGACTCTCAAATCAAAAAGGATTTGGCAATATTGTACTCTCTATGTTCCAGTTTATGTGAACCTATTTCCTTTTTGGTCCGTTCCAAAAAGAATAACCCATTTCTAAATTTGGTAATAATGTAGCTTAAACTTACAATTATACCCCTAATGAGAAGCTTTTATAACCACACAAATACGTTGGGCCCCTTTTGACTTGTTTAGGACCACAAATTCCAAAAGTTTTCATTTTTTCTTAAACTTTGTGCCCAGTCAAACAGGTTCACATAAATTGTGAACGAAGGGAGTAGCAGATAAAAACTTTAATTTCTCCAATTCAGGAAAGAAACGGAAAGATCAGAAATTGTCGTAAATAGAAAAATATGGTGAGAGACATATGCATCAAAGATGATGAAGACATCAATCACCAAAATATCATGAGTAAAAGAGTTGAGGTGCACACAAGCTGACTGGACACCACCATCATCAAAAAAATAAAATATCATGAATGAAAGAGATTCTAATCCAAAAATAGATGCTCATTGATGCTCTAGTAGGGATCAGGATAATTACCTTAATACCAACAGAAAATTGAGCTTGCCACCCATCACAGTGCTGAAAAAGACAAAATAATAATGAATAACTGTGCACACAAGATACATTTACTACTCTCTCAAATTTACTATCACATTTTCAATTTTAGGCTGTGTAAGTTAACTTTTCTAAAATGAAGTATCTTCCAAGTTAATATCAATCAAAAGTTTAATGGGCCATACTTTTACTCTATCTGCCATCTAAATAGCTCAAATAGTAAGCCATTCACAGTTTTGGATCTACTTGTCATAAACTAGTTCATATTGATAACTCCAGTGTAATATATCGCTCCCAAGTCAATGTACCTTTTATTAGACACGACAAACTTTCTATCTGTAACATTCAAGTTGCATCAGAGGAAGTATATTGTTGTGTCTTAATAGCTAAATTCATCAGAAGCATGCTATAATTGCACATACTCGGAAAAAAATGGCTCACCTCAGGCGCCAAGCTGGTGATAGTTGCACCTTTGTCCGCTGAAAGCCACAAATGTTTTCCAGTAATTGCCACCTGCCCTACAATACTGTCCATGGAGATAGTTAGAAATTTGATTACCATAACCCATAAATCCTATTTATTTATTTTAGAGAGAAATTAGAATCACAGATTCAATCTGACAGGAACACATCGTCTTACAAACGATTACTGTGCGACTAACTGACTATACTCTCAGACTTTCAGAACCAGATAGCATAACAAATAAAATTTCTTCAAGGGAAATAAATCATAAACTTGCTTCTGGTCATCTAGGTATCATACCCTTCTCCAAGAGAATAAACATGATACGACATCTTTGCCACAGCTACTCCAAGACGATTGTTGGAATAATATCCATCATGAAGGTTGCCTGCTGCACTACCAGGAGATTTTTTCTCCGGAAAGCCGTCATTGTCATAGTAAGCGTCCGCCCAAGTCAACATCCTACAATGAAATCCACATGAAGGCCAACTGATAAGAGAAGATATGTTGTCCTTTTTATACTCAAAAGTATTAGAAGGCCAACATATGGCGGATTACCAACCACAACTAAGAAATCTATTCATCTCAAAGAGACCCAGTACTTGATAAAACAAGTCTCAGCAAGTCTATTATTAAAATCAAGCTTCTACTGAGCTTCAGAATTAAGGTTTCTCTATGGTATGGAACAAAAACTTCTGGCAAAAACAGTGTGAGACAAAGCATATGCAATCTTTGATTTCCCTGTTGAAGGGGAGGCTATTGGTTGCTTTATATTATGAACCTCCTGCTTACTGAGAAAAATAGATTTTGCATTTAGATTCCGTAAGTGCATTTCTGAGTTTGGAACATCCGATTAGATACTTTTTGTTTCAATTGAATATGAAGACACAAGCTAGATCATTCCCGCAAGAAATCTGAAAGCAAGCACCTTTCCAATTTCTGGCTAAGCAAATGAAAGTCCAGGGTCAATACAATAGAAAAATTTTCTTTCACTTTTACCCAATTTGTAAGCAGAACCAAAAGAAATATCAGTAGTAGCTAAGAACTCAATGAAGGAGGCAAAGAAACTCACATCCGAGCTCGATGTGTGAGCTTCCAAAACACAGCATACTTCCAAGGAGTGTTGCAGCAAAGGCTCCTCAGTGCTTGTTGCAGTTGGCTTGCCATATTCTTTCCCAAGTCACTAGATTTTTTTAACACACAGATCCCCCACCCTCCTCCCCCAACACTCAAAATAAATCCAGTCCTAAACCTAACAATCCCCAATTGTGTTCCCTTTGGCTGTCCGAAATTCTAACTTCCTCTGTATGATCCTCTGCCTGCTTGCTTCCTTCTCAACCCCGCTCGCCGCTCTATTGGCGGTCCTACTGTTGAAAGAAGCAGCATCCCATCATCTTTTCCCATTCTCCCTCTTCCCACAGCTCAAAAAACCAAACCTCACACCAATAAAAATCAAATCTTGACTGAACCAACCAACTCTAATTCAGTAATCAGTAACACAGAATGAAACCAAGAATCCAATAAAAACAATAGCCGCACATAAGATTATAGTACTATCCATGCAAGTTTCCATTACCAAACAATAATCTTGAACAATATTTACCAACTTGAGAATAATAAAAATCAAATCTTGATTATCCTATAAAGACCAACAAAAAGAAAGCTATAAGTGAACTAGCAAATTGATACTTGATTTTCCTTTAAAATGACTTCAACATCTGAAGTGGGGGATGGAAAACTAACTGTACTAACTGCAGACACTAAAAGGAAGAATCTTTGCCTAATATATCAACAGTAAGCTTTCTGGGAAGAGTACCTACGACGTTTTGGAGTTAACTTCTGAATTGCAACATTCACTTCCATTACTATTCTAAGATTTGAATATACTGGTTTTTGTTTCTGTTCTTGTTTTTAAGCTGAAAAAAGCTATGTATATAACACTCTACTAGTAAAAGTGTACAGCGAGGCGCGAGCTATATGGGCTAATTGCTTTTGATTTGGAAGTTATCTTTATATAATAATAGTCTTAAAGAGCGCGGCTTTTTGGATCTGATAAACAACGTGCAACCCCCAAAATTCCCTTTTAAGGACTAGGACTCTCCTAAATAAATGGATTAGGCTCATCTCCATTTCTCAATCTTTCCATTTCTAAAAGTTTCTATTTTGATTTGTGACACTTGTCATATTTATATATTAATAGTCCAAATTTATTTAACTAACTAATAGTCTTAACCATGGCTAATATACCTTTATTTTAGGAGAAAATACTCTCTAACTATAGTAAGAAATCTTCATCTCCAGAAATATTACTAAAGAATTTGCCTAAAATAGAGAAACACCGATTTTGGCTTTTAATAAATTTATACATTTCATCTTTATGTTAATATATGGTGAGGACTTCCATTCAATTTTTTTGTTCACAAAATTACCTACCTTATATATTGTTTACTTGAAATGAAGACAAAATAGCGGAAACAGTAATTCTAGGAGCAGCGCTTCCGGGAACAACAACAATGAAATCAAGTAATAAGAAAATAAAATTGTATAAAGCTTTGAATCGATTATAGCATGAGTTTGCCAGAAAATTTGTGTCCTTTACAATGATAACAGAGCTCATTATTTATAACTGCACCTAGAGAATAAGGTCCTAGGATCATGCCCTTCTTTAATGTCAATTATGAGGGCCATTGAAAAATGTGTAACGGTGAGCATAAATGATAAATTCTTTGTAACAGGCAGTGTACTAAATGTTGTGGAATATTCTCCATTAAATGCTACCAGACGACAGGTATTTATTGCATCTCTACGAGCGTCATTTTTCCCGGTGACAAATGGAACAGTTGTCTTCGGTTTTAACTATCCTCTGCCTTCGACTCCACGGGTCACTCTCTTATGCAACCACTTAGATAGCATATTTTACCTTATACAAATAGTCCTCATGCTTTCAGGTGACATAACTTTGTGTCACCGGAAAGTTGGTAGAAACACTCTTTTTGGCTGGAATTACTATGGTCCTCTCTGAAAAGCTTCTGACGGTTGATTAGACGCACGTCTCTCCGCATTTAATACCCCAAACATGCGTCATCCCACGATTCAGCATAACTTTTGCCGGTTATCGAGGTAATCATGGCCACGAATTTAGCCGCCTAAACCTTTACTTATACGCATCAACCTCCTTCATTCATACAACATAATTCTCCAAACTCTCTCCATTCAACTTGTATTATATTCTTCAACCATTCTTTAACTCTTTTCAAACGAAAAAGTTTGTCCTTCTACCATAACATATAATAGCTTATTCTTCAAAAAATAGCAGTTCCTCAAAGAACAAAAACAAAGCCGAGGATGCCGCTCCTCCAACAGTGAGCACCATCATCCCTAGAAGTTTTGTTACAACAAAAGACTTCGAAGAGAAATTTTCTTCTGTTATCCCTTGTACATGGGCCGTTAGCAGATATCCTTCTTCCATCTGCCCTTCCAGCATTCCTATTGTGAAGGAAGCTTGTCATTGCCAGGACTTAGACATTATCGTTCCCAACCTGGCAGAGCGGGTAACCTTACCCAAGAAGGATTTTACGTACTTCTATATGTATCTCTTCACTTTGGGGACATTTTCTCTCAGTTGAGAGCTTGACTCTGTCATTAAGTAGTTTTGCCTTTTCTATCAAGTGTGTTTGGCACAGGTGAGTCCCTCCGTGTGGAGGACGATTGCTTGCCTTCGGCGCCTGTGCTAGGAAACGGGGGTGGAGCTAACTTTAGCTCATGTGATGGACCTTTATTCCTCCAAGATCATCCGTGGGGGATGACCAACTTCAGCAAACGAGGCCACCATGCATTGTTATCCAGTATGGATGATAATAATGAACATGGATGGATGGAACGGTTTGTTTCAGTTGCCACTAATGATATCATCCCGGCCTCGTCTCCTTCCTTCCCGGAATTGTGGAACCGCACTCGTAAGTATATAGTTTGCTTCTATTCTTGTTAAAGATCCCTTCCTCGACGTTATTAACTTTTCTTCCTTCACCTGCCTCAACGGCTCAATAGGTTCCCCCTGGGGTTGAGGACTTGGACCAATGGGTTCAAAATATTTTGAATGCTACTACGCCCGAACCCCGCTCGCGGAAAGAACTTTCCCTCAAATACGGGTGGAAGGCCAAAAATCATGGTAAATTTAACTCATCACGTCCTTACCTTTTTCTTATGAGAAAGTTATCTGATTTTTCTCTCCTGTTGAATATAGGTCTACCCCAGGGCCCAGTTGTCGTCCCCGAGGAGGACATTTTGGATGATCCTATTGATGTGGCGAGGGTGCTGCAGAAAGCTTTTTCATAGACAGGCATCTCCAGGCCTACTTCTGGTGCAAGTGATTCTTCTCGGAATCCCCGGCTGGAGATTAAGCAACCAAAAAGAAGGCGTTCCTCCGCGGCGAGGGGAAATAATAAGAGGGGAAATAATGTTGTCCCGAATCATCTCCAAAAGTCATGGTGACGATCCCTCCGACCGGGTCGGCCATAAATACCGTGATGATTGACGATGATGGAGAAGCTAGTGAGGAGGGAGCTTTTCTACATAGAAGACGACTACCTTTCTCAACTCAACAGACCGCTCAATCTGTTGCGTTGGTTACACTAACCGAGGATGATATCTCAGCACTCTGGGGGAGTATGAAATGGTGGAAAATGCCAACTCCCGCTTCCGGATCCCAGTTGTTGAGCCCGGTATTTTGGGGCTGAGTACCGGGTCCCTTCATTCTTTGGTTGATGAGAAACCAACAACCAGCATTATGTTTGTCGCAGCTATTTCTCACCCTTCAACACCACCAGCTTCATCTCTATCTTCACCCTTTAACACCATCAGCTTCATCTCTATCTTTACCAATACCAACACCAACAATTGCTACATCATCTCCACATTCACCATCTCTTCCACCAGGAATTGCTACATTATCTTCACCAGCTGCATCTGCCTGAGAAAATGGTGTTCTTCTCCCCAAGTCCCCAGTTCATGGAAATTTGGGGCAAAATTGTTCTCCCCCTTCAGAAGATCAGCTAAGGAGGAGGAGCATTACTCTCTCGGTCTTCACCAGATGTAATTTTCTATCCCGGCCGGTGGAACATGTTAACTATATGAAGCCTTTGGCTTCAGAAAAAGCTTGGGAAAAGACATAGGCTCTCTCAAGAGAGTTCTTATTGAACAATGCCATGCACAATGCTGCAGGGGTACATTTTTCACTTCTTTTGTTATTTCTTCTATTTTTGCCTGAAAATATCCTGAGTTTGCCTTTCTTGTTTTGTAGGCCAATTTTCTTGCTTCTGAGGGCCTTCGAAAGTTTATTCGGGAAAAAGAAGTTCTTACCTCCGCATGGGATCACATTTTGGTTGAGCGGGAGCAAACTGTTGCTCGCCTCTCAGAATTGGAAGCCAAAGTTGTTGAGGTCATTGTGTTGGAGACTCATTTGGAGCAAAGCGAGCAAGAAGTGGAAACCTTTAGCCAAGAGATTGGTCCATTGAGGGTTAAATTTGACGAAGCCATGGCCAAATGGACTGAAGTCCGTAGTGTCATTCTTGCTACAACCGACCACGTGACTGCCTCCGCTAAAAGATTGACCAACTTAGAGGCAGCCTTGAACTCCAAAATTGAAGATCTTGTTGCTACCAGGGTGAAACAAGCACAATTAGAGGAGAAGTATAAGAAGACCCTTGAGCATAATAGGCTTTTTAGCTCAACTGTCTACGAACTCAATGTTAGCCTCAAGTCCATTAGATCCGCTCGAAAAAATATTTTTACCGAGGTTACCCAACTCAAAGAATAACTTAAGCGTCGAGTGGCTTCCCTCGTTGTTGAGAAAACTTATGTTATGTACAACATGAGGAGAAAAACTTTAGAAAAGGCTAAAGCGGGTATCATTGACTTTGATGCCAAAATCGTTAAGGCCCGTGAGCTTGAGTCAGCTGCTAAAAGGGGTCTCCCGGCAAGGTCTAATACTTCTGGTTTGTCTGGTTCTGGTTCCAAAACTTCGGGAACTGAAGAGGAAACGGAAGGCGAAGATGTCGAAGGCCAAACTTATAAGGGGCAAGATGTTGAGCCATTGGCAGATCTACCCACTTCCCCTGGGGGCACGAACACTTGTCTTCCTCCGGGTTCCGGAGATGCAGCAGTTTAGCTTTTTCTTTCTTTTTTCAACTTTTGTATTTATGTCATTTCTACATGTTTATTGTAAATAAAGACATCTTTTGCTCAAATATTACACGAGTGTTTCTTTTGTTTGAACATTTATATAAGTTTTAATCTTTGCATTCTTTTTTGTTTAAGTGTTCTGCGCAAGTTTTACTGTTTGCGTCTTATTATGCAAGGCCTTGGGTGTATTTTTCCCTCGAAAGCTTTTAGATTTTGGGCACAAGTTCGTCCCAAGTCAACCCTTTATCATGATGGTTTTTATAAGAGAGAGCCCTGTTATATTTATGGTGCTCTTGAAGAGGACGTCTCCTGCTCATTACATCATTAGTATTTGAAGTACTTGTTTAACTTTTAAATGATAAAATCAATTCATCGGTCAGACAAGAAACAAGATGGAAAATAAAAGGACTTTACTTTATTCCTTCATTTATCAAAAAATACATAAGCATTTGTTAGCTAAAATGAAATTGTCATTTCTTGTGGCTAACTTGTACCACTTGTTTCTTACGGGGTTTGCCGAGGAGTCCCCGGTCCCGATGATACAACTATGTTCCCGATTTTTGTGTTTCAGTCGACGTGAAAGTCATTGTTGTCGTATCCTCATATTATCCCCCCCCCCCCCCCCGTGTTCAAATGCGAAGAATGTGAATTAGAATACTGGAAGTTTTGCACCTTTGAGGATCTCACTAATGAATTGCTAGACAATCTTCAGCTCGGTAACAAACTTCGCTTCCCCTTAGGAATTTATGCTATCGAGCAAAAGACTATCGAACAATCCTCTAGTGGTTTGCACTTGTGAACGGTCGAGTAACCTTTGCTTGATCAACTCTAGGCTCCAGTCCCCCAATAGTTACCTTACATGACCGATACACACGGTCCACAATAATAGTATCGCCCACCGGCGTAGATACATGAACAAGTGAAACTAAGGACTCATGGGGCATATCCAGATAATGAGTAAAGTACGATGACATATATGAATAAGTAGAACCAGGGTCAAATAATATAGAAGCCTCACTATGGCACACTGAGACTATACCCATAATCACTGCATCTGAAGCAACAGTATCTGGTCTGGCTGGGAAAGCATAGAATTGGGCCTGACTGCCACATGATCGACCTCCCCCCTCTTGGGAGACCCCTAGCTGACTGAGCCCCACCCCGAGTTGGCTGGGCGGGTGGCGTAACTGCTGGTGCTGGTGCCGTTGGCCGAGAACTCTATTGTGGAGCCCCACTTAACAGCCTAGGACAATCTCTCTTATAATGACCAAATTCTCCGCACTCGAAACAACTCCTCCTCTGATGGAGCTATTGCTCTTGATAACCCGAGGAAGTACCTATACAAGCTTAAGCGGACGAGGCATGATGAGAACTCTATGCTGGTAGTGCACTGATTGAAGACTGGCCTGAGTGAGCACTGTAAGAATCGTGGCTAGCTGATGCACCACGATGATCTGGATGGGTCGTCTGAGCAAGCCTATAAGGGCGACCCCTGCTTTGGTAGGACTGTCCCCCAAAAGGTATCCCACCAAAATCGCCCAAACCTCGAGGCCTCTTAGCCTTCATGTCACCATGCTCCTGGCTACGTCCCACCTCTATCTGTCGAGCAATGTCAACCATCTCATCAAAAGTGGCACCAGATATCCTCTATCTAGTCATAAGCAATCATAGCGCTGATACGTGAGGACATAAATGAACCTCCTAATCATCTCACTATCAATGGGAACCAACCAAACTGCATGACGAGCTAACTCATAAAATCTCATCTCGTACTGTGTCACAGACATACCATCCTCACGTAACTGCTCAAATTGTCTGCGCAGCTCCTTCTTGTGAGACCGCGACACAAGCTTCTCCAAAAAGAGAATAAAGAACTCCTGCCATGTAAGTGGTACATCATCGACCGGCCTGAGCCTCTCATAAGCCTCCCACCATCTGAAGGAGGCCCCAAAAAATTAAAAAGTAGTGAAAGAGACCCCACTGGTCTCCAGAATACCCGGTGTCCGAAGTATTCGCTGGTACTTATCGAGAAAACCCTGAGCATTCTCTGACTCAGCACCGCTAAATGATGGAGGTCGAAGCCTCCCAAATCTCTCAAGTCTCCTCTGCTTATTATCTGCTATGACATGGATTATCGGGGCTTGAGCAGCTACAGGCGGCTGGGCTTGTAGTGCCTCCGGTATCTAAAGTCCCTCCACTACCTGCTCTGGAGTACGGGCAACAGGGGTATGAGTACCTCCCCCAGCCTGAAAAGTGGCTGGTGCGGCCTGAGCCGAAACCACCTGAGCAAGGACTGTGCAAACAATCAATATATGTGCTAGAGCCTCCTGAAGTCCTGGAATTACAATAGGCATAGCTGGTGCCTGAGCTGGTCTCGCCGGCTCAACTATTTCTGGAATCTGCTCCTGAGCTGGAGCAATTGGTGGTGCTACAGGTGCTGCTCCAACTGTTGTACGAGTTATGCCTCGACCTCTACCTTGGCCCCAGCCTCTACCACGGCACCGGCCTCTCGCGACCCTAACTGGTGGCATTGGTAGCTGACCGTCTGATCCGGTAGTATAACAGAATTTTAGTTTTCCGAAATCAACAAGTTCGCACGATAGAACACAAGAAAGTGAAATTTTTCTAAGGGTTTGACAACCTCTCGAAGATAAATATAGATGTCTCTATACCGATCCGCAAGACTCTACTAAACCTGCTCATGACTCTTGAGACCTATGTAACCTAGGCTCTGATACCAACTTGTCATGACCCAAAATTACAACTGTCGTGATGCGCTTATCTTAATACTAGGCAAGCCGACAATCTCAATAAACTACCATATCTTTGAAGTTTGAAAACATACTATTTAAATTCAGCGGAAGAAAACTCACAAGTACAGATATTAACACTCCCAAAATTCGGTGTCACTGAGTACATGAGCATCTAACTAATAACAAAGTCTAGAACAATACAACAACTGAAAAGAAGTGAGTCAAGGTTTGCGGATGCCAAGCAGCTACCTCGATAAACTCCAACAGATAAAACTCTAAGAACTAACACCCGCCGTGTCCAGAAGTACCTGGATCTGCACACAAGGTGCAAGGTGTAGTATGAGTACAACCAACTCAACAAGTAACAATACTAAATAAAGAACTGAAAGTAGTGATGAGCTTCACACCTGAGTCCAATTATAGTAATTTCCAACATAAGATTTAGGCATACTTTTATATTCAACATTTAAAACAAAACAGTAATTTCATATCAAGTTTGACTGAAGAAGAAGATAATATCTTTCAGAAATTTCCAACACAATGATATATGAAAACTGTAGTACAATAAGAATGGAATCAAATGCATCCTCTCAGGACCACAGTCACTCAACCATTTCATTCACTCAACACTAAGCACTCAGTAGGTACCCGCGCTCACTGGGGGTGTGTACAGACTCCGGATGAGCTCCTACAGCCCAAGAGCTATAATCCGCACAGACAACTCACGTGCTATAGTATCAGTATCTGAATTCGCACGGACAACTCACGTGCTATAATATAATATATGGATCTGCACGGACAACTCATGTGTTGCACAGACAACTCACGTGCTATAATATAATATATGGATCCGCACGGACAACTCATTTGTTGCACGAACAACTCACGTGCTATAATATAATATCTCGCAATCAGGCCCTCGACCTCACTCAGTCATAAATCTCTCTAGTCTCTCAGGCTCTCAATAATCATGAAAACATCAGCTCAAATAACAATGATATGATTCATCATTAAGGAGCAATAGAGACTGAGATAAAATAAACAAGTAAATTGTGACTTAGTACAAAACAACAATTAAGCAGATAGTTCAATAGGTACACAACCTCTGTGGGTCCCTACAGTTCCAACACATAATCTAAACATGATTTGTGGTTCAATTTCTCTACTACATGGAGAATGTACAGATAACAATAGAATATTCAACTACATAGTTTCATGAAAATTTGACCAAGTCACAATTCCTACAGTGCACGCCCATACGCCCATCACCTAGCATGTGCGTCACCTCAAAACCAATCATATAACACTTAATCCGGGGTTTCATACCCTCAGGACTAAATTTAGAATTGTTACTTACCTCAAATCGTAAAATTCTTTATTCTGCAATGCCTTTGCTACGAGAATTGGTCTCCGAAAGTCTCGTATCTAGCCATAATTAATTCGATTCAGTCAATACAAATTATTGTAATTAATTCCATAAGGAAATACTAATTTTCTAATAGAAATTTGAAATTAACTCAAAATTCGCCTGTGGGGCCCATGTATCGGAACCTGAAAAAAGTTACAAAATATGAACGCCCATCCAACCACGAGTCTAACCATACAAATTTCACCAAATTCCGACATCAACTCGACCCTTAAATCTTCAATTAAAATCTTTGAAGATTTCTACCATTTCAACCCAATCTTTACCCATTTGAACTCAACAATCTTTCCATAAATCTTATTGATATGTATAAATAATACTCTTATACGCATGAATCATACTCTTAATTACCCATCTTTACCCAAACTCAAAATTGAAGACTAGAGGTTAGAACCTTACCTCTTAGGTGAAGATCTTGTGATATTTTCCTGTTGGATTTCAAAGCTTGAACAAGATCTTGATGAACAAAGCACTTGAGCTTCTTCCTCTCTCTAGAACACTCTCCCTTATCTCTAAAAATGTCAGATTTTTGCTCCAAAATGAGCTTCGCGGGCTATAAATCGAAGTTGGGTCGAGTAAAAAATTAGAAAGAATTGAAGCCCCAACGCAGATTTGCGATCGCATAACACCTATGTGGTCCGCAAACTGACCGCATAATTGACGCTCTAAAACGAGGGTCGCCTGGATGGGTCTGCGGTGATTATGAGGCCCACATACTTGTCCTGCGATCGCATAATGCACCGTAGAATAGGTCCGCGGTCGCATAATGCACCGTAGATTTCCTTAAATCTTGCCTCGCATCTGCTTCACTCTGCGGCCATTATGCAGTCCGTATAGTATTTCTTCGACCACATAGTGGGCCTCACAAACGTCCTCTTTTGCCAAAAATTTTCCTTTACTCCCAAGTGTATTGTTTAACGCAAAAAGTTCGAGCCTTTCTCTATAACCTTTGTACTAATTGATCTACCTCGACACTACAAAACCTTAATTTCCTTAGCAAAAATTCTCTGGGGTCGTTACACATAAGTCAACATCTAGTCAACCTTTTCAACTTAAATTCTAAACTTTGGAACTAAGTGTTCCAAATCATTATAAAACCTCACCGAACCAGAACCAATTACCCCCGACAAGCCAAATAATAACCGTAAATCACAATTTGAGCAGTAAATGGGGGAACGGGGTTGTAATACTCAAAACGACCGGTCGGGTCGTTACACAAACTCACTTTTCCGATGAAAATTTTTCTATCGAGCCAAAGATTATCTAACTGTCCTGGAGTGGTTCTTCGCTTGTGTGCCCTTCTATTAAAGGGCTTATTACTTCTGTTGAAACTTACTTCATAGTATGCTTTCCGTTGCTGCCTCATTAAAAACCTTGCCAGAAAAAACCCAATTGGGACAAAAACTGGACGAAGGAAAAAATAGTGCAGCACATACTTTCAGTACATGTGATATTTGCCAGCAATAATATCTCTCGAGGTGTGCCACATTCCAGTTGCTTGGCTACTTTTCTCCATCCTGATTCTCCAACTCGTATGAGCCTTTCTCGATGACCTAGCTTCCTTGCGTTGAGTTCCCGGGTGTTTTGAGTTACTTTTCTTAGAACAAAGTCTCCCACTTTAAAATAACGGAGGTTGTCTCTTCGATTATAATATCTTTCCATTATCTACTTCTTGGCTGCCATTCTTATATGTGCCAAGTCTCTGCGCTCATCGAATAGCTCCAAGTTGTCCAACATCACTTCGTTGTTCGTCTCTTCGCTTGCGTGGAAATATCTCAAGGTAGGATCTCCTACTTCCACCGGGATTAAGGTTTGTGCTCCGTACACAAGGGAAAAAGGATTTTCTCATATGCTCGATTTGGTTATTGTTCGGTATGCCCATAGCACTCCGGGTAATTCCTCAGGCCACTTACCTTTAGCCGCTTCCAACCTCTTCTTGAGATTTTGTATAATCACTTTGTTCGTTGATTCCGCTTGACTGTTTGTGCTCGGATGATAAGTTTAAGATGTGATTCTCTTAATTTTCAAATCTTCAAGGAACTTTGTGATCTTTGCGCCTATAACCCGTTATCGCATGCTATCTCTTTTGGTATTCCAAATCTGTAAATTATGTTCTCCCACAAAAAATCCACCACTTCACATTTGCCGATCTTCTGATAAGGACCTGCTTCAACCCACTTAGAAAATAGTCACTTAAAATTAAAAAAACCTTACCTTACCAGGGGTCGGTGGCAACGGTCCGACGATATCCATTCCTCACTTCATGAACGGCCGCGGAGATTGAACTGAATGTAATGGTTCCATTGGTTGATGTAATAGTGGTGCATAGCGTTGGCATTTATCGCATTTTTGCACGAAAGCTTTGGCGTTTTGTTCCATTCGGGGCTAATAATACCCTGCCCTTACCAGTTTTAGTACTAAGGAATATGTGACCGAATGATTTCCACATATCACTTTGTGGACTTCTCACATAATGTAATTAGCTTCAGACGCTCCCAAGCATCGGGCCACCGGGCCTTGAAAAGATTTCCTATATAATTGGCCTCATTTGAAGCTATATCGTGTTATTTTTGCGCGCAACGCCCCAGATGTATTGGAGTCTTCGGGAAATTTCCCGTGCTTGAGATAATCGATGATCTCATTCCTCTAGTCCCAGACTAGATTAGTCATATTTACCTTATAATAGTTATTTACATCCAGAACCGAGAGCGTGGGTTGTACTACCATCCTGAAATTCGATCCCTTCATTTCCGTTGATGAACTGAGATTAGCTAATGCATCTGTTTTTGCATTTTCTTCCTTCGAGTTATAGTAATCAACCGCTCCCGGAATTGAGCTAGCAAAGCCTGGACTGTCACTACGTATTGTTGCATATGCTCCTCTTTGGTTTTGAAGATCCCGTAGACCTAATTTACTACCAACTGGGAGTCATATTTGATTTCTATGACCTCAGAATCTAGTCTTTGGGCCAGTTCGAGCCCTGCAATCAAAGCTTCATACTTTGCTTCATTGTTAGTTAAAGGGACCGTTCTGATGCCCTACCTTATAGTTTCTCTCGAAGGCATGATTAATACTATGCCAAGCCCGGACCCCTTTATGTTGGAAGATCCGTCCGTAAATAAGGTCCAAAATTCCGATGTCGATTCTGATACCATCACTGCTTCTTTGGTTGCTAGAGGCAGCAATCCCAGACTAGAATCGGCCACAAAGTTGGCCAAGACTTGTGACTTAATAGCAGTCCTCAGTTTATATTCTATGTCGAATTCACTTATTTAGATGGCCCATTTGGATAATCTACCAAAGAGTTCGGGTTTGTGGAGGATGTTCCGTAAGGGAAAGGTGGTCACCACAACTATTGGGTGACATTCAAAGTAAGGCCTAAGCTTCCAAGCGGCGACTAAGAGAGCTAAAGCCAGCTTCTCCAAATGCGGGTAGCAATTTTTTGCTCTCGTTAAAATTCTACTAACGTAATAAATGGGAGATTGCATACCTTCGTCCTCATGAACTAAAACGGTGCTTACCGCTACCTCTGAGATGACGAGGTAAACCAACAGTGTTTCACCTTCCTTTGGTTTTGAAAGTAACCGAGGGCTTGACAAGTACCTTTTCAAATCTCTCAAAGCCTATTGACATTCTGAGGTCCATTCGAAATTGTTTTCCTTTTTGAGCATCGCGAAGAAATAATAGCATTTCTCTGATGACCATGAAATAAACATGCTCAAAACAGCCAATCCCTCTATGAGCCTTTGAACTTCTTTTATGCTTGACAGCTGGTCCGGGATGTCTTCGGTGGCTTTGATCTTATCGAGATTTACCTCAATCCCCATTTGTGATACCAAGAATCCTAAGAACTTGTCGGATTAGACCCCGGACGTGCACTTCTCGAGATTAAGCTTCATGTTATGCTTCCTTAGGATGTCAAAAGTTTCTTGCAAATGCTTAAAATGATCACCTACGTTCAAAGACTTAACAAGCATATTGTCTATATAAACTTCAATGGTTTTCTCTATTTGTTTTTCAAACATCTTGTTTACGAGTCGTTGATATGTGGCTCTAGCGTTCTTTAGCTAGAAGGGCATCACATTATAGCAATATGCACCGAAATTTGTTATGAACAAAGTCTTTTCCTGATCCTCCGGGTTCATCTTAATTTGGTTGTACCCGGAATAAACATCGAGGAAACTCATTAACTCGTGCCCGGCCATCACATCAATGATTTGATCGATGTTTGGCAGTGGTAATGAGTCTTTTGGGCATGCTTTATTCAGGTCCTTATAATCTACATACATGCAAAATTTATTGTTCTTCTTAGGAACTACTACTACATTAGCTAGCCAGTCTGGATACTTTACCTCTCGGATCGAACAAATATCAAGTAGGTGAGTTACCTCTTCTTTGACAAATTTATTCATGGCCTCTGCAATAGGGCATTTCTTTTATTTTATCGGAGGGATGTTGGGATCCAAACTTAGCTTATGTACGACTACTTCCGTTAGGATACCTGTCATATCCGCATGCGACCACGCAAAACAATCGGCATTATATCTAAGAAGTTTAATAAAGCCAGACCTGAGCTCGGGGTGCAATCCTGTCCCCAAGTGGAATTTCCTTTCTAAGAACATTTCAAACAATGCAACTTGCTAGAGCTCCTCCGTTGTGGATTTTGTTGCGTTCGTCTCTTCTGGTACCTGGAAATATCTAGGCACCTGATAAAATTTATGATGATTCTTCCCCCTAGCTAACTTCACTTGATTTGGGAGCAGGCATCGGTTCATGTAATTTCTACGCTACATGCTCCTTCCCTTTACTACTGGAGACCTAAATCGTATTCATCTCCCTTGCCACTGGTTGGTTGCCTCTTATTTGTTTGATTCCTTCGGGTGTCGGGAATTTCAGCAACTGATGATACATTGGCGGTACTGCTCTCATCTCGTGCAACCACGGTCTTCCCAGAATAATATTATAACCCATATCACCATCCACCACTTTAAATAGAATCGTCTACATCACTCTTTCGGCATTCGTAGGCAGTAGGATCTCTCCTCGGGTTGTCATGTTTGCGAGGTTGAACCCGGCGAGGAGTTTTGTGGCCGGAATGATGCTTCTAATGAGTTTGGCTTGTTTAATTACCCTAAATTGTATGATATTGGTTGAACTTCCTGGATCCACCAGAACACGTTTGATTTTAAAATCCAGTACATTTAAAGAAATTACCAGTACGTCATTGTGCGATAGTGATAATCCGTCTGCGTCCTCCTCCGTGAAAGTGATGTCGTCCTCAACTACTTCCCGGAGTCTCTTGCTATGGGTTATTGATACCTTCATCTTTTTTGTTGCCGAGAAGGTGACCCCGTTGATCTCGTTTTCTCTGAAGATCATGTTGATCGTCTGGCGCGGGGAATCTTCTCCTGCTTTCAAGGGCTCTGTGTTATCATGATTGCGATCGTAGTTGTTCTTGGCGTGGTCACTTAAGAACTCTCTAAGATGACCATTTTTCAATAGTGTTGTCACCTCTTCACGCAGATGTCGGGAGTCCCGAGTCTGGTGTCCATTCGTCTCGTGGTACTCGCATCACAAATTGGGATCCCTCTGGCTGGGATCAGACCTCATCGACTTCGGGAACCGTGCTTCTTTAATGTTTCTCATAACTAATACGAACTCCACTACACTAACGTTGAAATTGTATTCTAATAGCCTAGGGTAGGGAGAATCATGTGTACCTGATGCTTCTTTGTCCTGCAATGATCTGTTATTCCGACCTAGGTCAGTTCTTATGTCGGTAATGAACCTGTCTGCCGACCGAAAACCTCTGCCGCATCCTTCGGCCCGTTCATAGGGCAAAAACCGCCCCCTCAAAGACCATCTATCTGTGTCAAAATCGTCTTTTGATATTTCTTTATTCTTTTACCGTCCTTTTGCCGACGACGGGAAGCCAATCTGATCATCTTCAATCTTATCTTAGACTCGTACCGGTTATGGTCATCCGCCCAAGTTGTCGCTTGGAACTCAAGCAAGCTCTCCTTCAATTTTCGGGAAGCATAAGAACTTCTCCGATTCATACCCTTGTTGAATGCTTCAGCCGCCCATTCATCCGAAATAACCGGGAGCAACATTCTCTCCTTCTGGAACCGGGTAACGAATTCCCGCAGCAACTCAGACTCTCCTTGTGAAATTCTGAATATGTCAGCCTTTCGAGCCTACACCTTTATGGCCTAGGCATGGGCCTTATAAAAGAATCCATGAGCAGCTCAAAGAAATCTATGGAATGCTTGGGGTGACAGCGAATACCAAGTCAAGGCTCCCCTCATGAGAGTCTCTCCGAATTTCTTCAGAAAAATGAATTCTATCTCGTGGGGAGCTAAATCGTTCCCCTTCACCGTCATTGTATAGGTGGTAATATGCTCCTAAAGGTCTGAAGTTCCATCATACTTTGGCACGCCAGGCCTTTTAAACCGCTTCGGGATTAATTGCGGTGTCACGCTTGGTTTGTATGACAACTGAGTATACTTTCTTGAGTCCGGCCCTTTCAGCACTGGTGGTGCGCCCAGTGATTTGGTCCATACGGGCGTTCATTTCCCTTATAAACTGTAAGAGTTTACTCTTGAAGGGATCATTCTCATTGTTCGGGCTAGATCCACTCCCCCAGGCCCATCGGAGCCAACCTCGCCCCTCAGGGTGTTGTTGTCAACCCTCTGTGTTGTTTGATTCACGGGAGTTTCGGGAGGAACTGGATCTCGTCCATTCACGTTATTAGAAGTCCCCGACAACGCCTGCTTCTACTCTTTCATAACCTTTTCATGTCGTGTGAGATGGCCTAGAATGGCCGCTTGTTTCTCTTGCAAGACTCTTACCGCCTCAACAACATGCTCTCTTCAGCGTCATCAGGAGTCGCCTCCTAAACATGCCGCGGGTACCGCCTGTCGTGGACCGGCGTAGCACTGTTTCCCTCATTGCGGGTGTCGCTGACTGAATCCTCGTGGTGAGGCTGGTCTCCTTGAGCCTCAAGATTGTATGTGTTGTTAACACCATTATCTGTGATTTTTTGCTAAGACAAATAATCAAAACACGTTAGTAAAAGAGGGAAGGACCAACTTAATTACACGACTGTCTAGGCCCCACGGATGGGCGCCAAACTGTTTACCCGTAAAATGGTACAGTTAAATTTATACGTGGTTTCTAGACAAGTGAATTAATTATATCCTGAAATAATAAAATAATTGAAAAAATATGTAATACTTAGCCTTGATTTGAAGACAAAATAGCGAAAACAGTAATTCCGGGAGCAGGGCTTCCGGGCACAACAATAATGAAATCAAGTAATAAGAATACAAAATTGTATAAAGCTTTGAATAGATTATAGCATGAGTTTGCTAGAAAATTCTTGTCCTTTATAATGATAACAGAACTCACGATTTATAACTGCACCTAGGGAACAAAGTCTTAGGATCATGTCATTCTTTAATGTCAATTATGAGGGCCATTGAAAAATGTATAGCGGTGAGCATAAATGACAAATTCTGTTGTAACAGGTAGTGTACTAAATGCTGTGGAATATTCTCCTTTAAATGCTACCGGGCGACAGATATTTATTGTATCTCTACGAGCGTTATTCTTCCCGGTGATAAATGAAATAATTGTCTTCGATTTTAACTATCCTTCGCCTTCGACTCCCCGTGTCACTCTCTTATGCAACCACTTAGTATATCATATTTTATCCGTACAAGTATACAACCGGTGAGAATGTTAACAACAAAAACAAGAACAAACTAGAGATGGCAATGTCAAATTTCTTATAGATGTATCGCAGCAATTTATTCAACCTTTTCCTTTTGTGGCTAAAACATCCGCCAATGAAAAAAAGAAGCTATATATGATTATCTTCATCTAGGATTTATATTTTTTTAAATATTATTTTTGGAGATGACGATTTCATCCTTAAGATAGAGAATATATTTCCCCCCTAAAATAAGGGTATATTAACTATGATTCAGGCTATTGGTCAGTTAAATAAATCTGGACCATTAATATGTAACTAGAACAAGTGTCAAAATTTAAATAGGGACTTGAAAAAATGAAAAGATTGAGAAATGGAGAGGAGCCAAATCCATCAACTATTAGTTAAAAGTACCGGACATATTCTAGAAAATTAGCTTGATGGATCTTTTTAAAATCACCGATTATATTTTTATCTGATTAGGAAAAATTTAGAAAAACGTGTCAGGAATTTGAAATATTAGGAATTCTAATAATCATCAGAATTTTCAGCCATAATATTATAAATTTCCTGGTAATCCGTCGGGAATTGTGACAAAATCGTGACATTACCATAACTTGTTAAGGAAAATTTATCCAAATCAAATACTAAATTATGGCGAACGTGGAGCGTGCTTTAAAATTTTAGCAGATCTTTTTCCAAAGCTTCTGTTATCGGGGTAAAAAAATCAATAATGGACAAAAGTATCCTATTTGTGTCATTCACACGATTTATGTTCTAAATCAATAGATGCATGACATTAGGGATGTTCAAATCGAACCGAAAAATCACATCAAACCAAACCAATTAAAAAATCCAATTAGGTTTGGTATTAAGTAAAAAAATCCGAACCAAATCGATATATATATACTTTGAAGACTTTATATAAAATTTTCTTCAAAAAAAAATATTTAGAAATATTTGAAATTTTATCATGGGATGTAATATTTAATAGAACTGTGAAATGCATTCATTTTTATTTACTTTAAATAATGGGTTGTATATCACTTTTATATAAGGTGTTATTGAAACGTGTCAATCATCCTTTTGTTCTTCCATATTCATATATCAAGATTTCTTATATCTTTTTCGAATTTAGAATGATATTTCGATAATTTAAAATTAATTAATAGAACATGTTATTATTTAGGTATCATATTAATTTTTATGTTTAATTATTAAAGTCAATTAACTTTGAAAGCATACATCAATGAAAAATTATTGTTAGACGACTAAAAAAATTAACTATCATGTGTTACTAAAATATTCTCCCATAAGAAAATAGATCATATGTCAATTTTTTAAATTTTTACTAAACATATATTCACTTATCAAAACTTTATCTATACCTTTAACAAAGTAAGATTGAAATAATATTCATGTAACAAAAAATCTGAAAAACCAGACAAATTGAACCAATCCAAATCAATATAGTTGGTTTGGTTTGGTTTTGATAAAAACCGAACCAACCCTGTCCATGTATAATACACCCCTACATGACATATGTTTATAAATGAATTTCTCACTTAATCATAATTAATTAATATATATTTTACTTTATTAGATTAATTAATCATAATAAGTTAATATGATTTGATGTAAACAATCGATGATATTATATTTTTATCCTCAAAATGCATGAGGAAATTTTTTCACCAAATAAAAAAAATTCACTTAATATTTTCTGCCTCGCAATTCTCCTTACATTTTATTGACTATTAAATTACACCCCGCAAAGTTGAGACATTATTTATTGACTAAAAAGAAAATTTTAACTAGAGAACAATTGTCCGAATAATATTAAGATTTAGATTTGTGACGCTGCAATTCAATCGTTGTTTCTCACTACCTATTGTATCCCTTGGGACAGTAATTCTTCTTCTCTAATTCCTTATTTATTTTACTCTTTACAGAAGTTATGATTGAAAAGGAATAATTAAAAAAGGTTTTAGAGATAGTCCACTCATATGGCAAACAATATGATGCCAAGGTGTATGAAAATGCTACTTATCTTGCCATCAGTCTATCCAGCATCAACCTAGCTCTGAACTTACCCTCCAACAGGCCTTTTCAACAATGATTTCTACTGCTAAAAGTTGTGACATCTACTCACCTCCCATTCCCACTGTCTTCCTTTTCATAGTTTCTTCCCCTTTTTAAATAATTATTTGGTATTAGGTATTCATTGATCCGATTAATTTGAATTTACGCGACGTAAAGTTCATTAAAAGGATAGTGCTCCCTACTAGATTTTCTTTTCATGTCCTTAATTTGAATTCGCACTCCATAAACACTCCCTAATTTCTTCCTCCATTTTTGTTGTTATATTCTATTACAATTTTAATAGTTACTTAACAGCCTTCGAAAATTCATTCAACTCTCCCCCCTCCCCCTCCCCCAATGTTTACACTAAATCATATAATTTTTTTGTAGTATAGTTAATTGATAAATGATTTGTATCATATGTTGGTGTAAAATATCTTTAGCGTAAACTTTTACTTTCATTTAAACCTAGTCTTTTATGTGTCGCAGTGTCTCTATTTTGTAATGACATGTTTGGCATATAAATTATTAAGCTTATTCGAGTTGTACCACACCAACTCAACACTTTAACAAGATTCCTTTAGCAATGTAATCGCAAGATGATTATTATTATCGATTTCTAATCATTATTATCTTTTTTCTCAACTTTCTTTTTATACCCAAAGAAGAATGAAAATGCGCATTTAAATTTACTAAGCCGACGAAAAGAGAAAACAACAAAACAAGCTTATGGAATTAATAAAGGTTGAAAATGAAAGCAAGCTTGACCATGATACTCAATTTGTCAGAAATTGTTGATTAATATGTTTCATCTTATTGTGATTTTCAACAACCACACCACAACATGCATGTAATTTTGTTAAAATGATGTTAGCTAGCCCTTAATCTATAAATATTTGACTGCAAATCTAACTGTTATTATGTATTAACTTAAGGTCCTTCTAAAAACCTATAAACTTTAAATACTAAATTATCAGACAATTGATGAAAGAACATTACCGTTCATACTAGTACTAGGCATAATTAAGGGAGAATTCATCTACACATTATGGTTCTTTGTAAAATCTAGACTACAATATAGAGTCCATCGGAGTATCGGTGATACGCATGAATCTCTAATATATATATATATATATAGAGAGAGAGAGAATTTTTCAAACTCACTAAGGTACAGCAAGCCCAATTGCATATGAATGGATCAGTCAAGTTGTCATTTGAGAATGAATAAGTTAAAAGGGAGAAGCGAGAAAAATGAGAGGTCTCATATTGTCTAGCAAATATGGTAATTAGTTTAGCCTATTATAACGAGTCAACTTATGAGTTAATTTGCATTAATTGAGTTAACTTACATTAATGTTGTAAAACAATAATAATGTTGTCAGTCTGTCAGTATATATTGCTCAAATTCATAATTTGTAAAAAATTGATGAGTGTACACTAAAATAAGAGGGATCATGAGTACAAAGAGACAATACAGATCTCTCTATCTTATTCAATTGCTTATTGCTCTTATATCATAATGTGGTCTCTCATCCCCATATGAGATAAGCATTATGTAACGGTGCAAATGATATTAAACAAAATTAAAAATAAAGGGTTGGTGCGGCTATTTTCATTTCTGCACTTAGATCTGGTAGGCCACCCTATTTTGATCATAATCTTGCTTTTTTATTTCTCATGCACTCAATTATATTTGTAAATTGGGAACCAAAATCATCCCAAGTAGATTTTGAAGCTTGGCTTTTCACTAGCATGAAATCAGAAGGGGATGACTAGCTATTTAGTCTTCTTTGTCATGAGTATTTGTTTGATCTTTCTGTATCTCAAGTCAATTTTGGCAGGCGTTTTTCCCTTTCCCTTTAATTTGCCTTTATGTTTCTTCTTCCTTTTTTTTTTATTTGTGGAGATTTTCGAACGGAAAAATTTATAAGGATTAAGTTCAAGATTTTTAAACCATGTTAAAGCTTGTTTTGGAAAGTTGGCGTGTTTTATATTTAGTTTTGACTTACTTTTTGGAAGAAAAAAAAGGGAAAATAATTTTGGAGAAAAGTTGTCTGCATGATTAATGTTCAAAAAGTATTTCTGAAAATTATTAGTTTTTTCTAGAATCTGTCTTTCGACTATTTACCTTTTCTGAAAATACTTTGATTTTGATAACCATGTTATTTCTAGCTTTTGCAGAAGTTATCAGTACATATGAAAAGTTGTAATAAAGCACAGAAGATGAAGAAGAACAATCAGAAATTGGTTTTATCAGTCCCGCGACCTCTAAGGTTCAACGACAAAATTCAAATACAAGGTTCAAAGATTCAACTTAAATGTAAATGCAATTTAATCTCTATATTTTGCAAGATAATGTTTACAATTCGGAAACTACATATGGAAGTCCTATTAATTAACATTTTTCATAATTAAAGGTTTAAAGATTATTGGTAAGGAAAAAATTATTTTAAATTCTTAAAAATTATAATAATATTATATAAAATTGAAATAATTGAATTGTCACTTTGCTTGTAAAGTAAAACTAAATCAAACTCGTAATCAATCATCAGCTTTCTAATGACAACCTAAGAAAAGGAACAGTACCAACATGTGGACCAATGTCCTCCACCATATAATTCTCCAACTTTGATTATGACATGCACTTTGAATTACGTTTTCATTTACAACTAGTTAGTACGTGTTTCTTTATTCTTCTTCTTTCTTTTTTCTTTAAGATTTTTGATGATAGTAGTATTTTCTCCAATTCTACAGAAATGATCAATTTCCTAGCCCTAACCTATTCAATTAATTCTAATGATTCTAATCACACGTAAACTAAAATAATTTTTTATGAAAATTTTCCTTATATGACAAAGAGATTCAATAGTCTACATATAACAAAAAAATGCTTTCTTCTATTTGCACAATAAAATTTTCTGACAAGGAAACTCAATTTGAATATCACATGTATTTGGTTAATGATGATTTTCAAATACATTGGTAAGACCGAGGTTTACATAAAATTCGATAAAAATCAAAACTTTAAATATGTTCTTTTAGTTTACAGGTAAATAGTTAGAAAAAATAAAATATAAACTTATTGAAATTGGCATCGGTAAAAAACCCCTTCCCCTCCCTCCCCTTTTTTGAAGAATTAATCTAATCGTTTAAATTAAAATAACAAGTTGATATATATATATATATATAACAGTTAGAAAAAGTAATCAGTGAATAAAAATTCCAAACATTTTCTTGTAGCCCGTACCTACTAACCTAGGAAGTTTAGGAAGATACGGGATGTTACCTATCCACAAAATTTAGGTCATTTAATTTAGTGTTCTCTTTGTGGATGAGGAATAACATATGAATTCATTTCAATTTAGTGTTCTATTTGTGGATGAGGATAACACACGAATTTCCACGACAAGAAAGTCGTTTAAATCAAACACCACCTTAGTAATTTAATTAGATAGAGGCGTTTTTCCACAATTATCTTGATTTTAGAATTTGGGGAAAATGTGATTTGAGTAGCAAGGCACATCTACCATACATGCAAATAGCAAATATTAATTAGCTCCTATTTTTCATCTTTTAATTGACAAGAGTGGGTTGCTCTAGTGGTGAGCACTATCCACTTCCAATCAAGAGTTAGTGAGTTCGAGTCACCCAAGAGGAAGGTGGGTAGTTCTTGGAGGGAGAGAGTTGAAGATTTATTAGAAACAACCTACCCCACTAGTGGGATTATATTGGGTTAAAGGGGATAGTATAAATCGTAGTGTCACGAGCTCAAATCCTATAAGAAGAGCATGAAATCGCTAAGAGTCCAACTTGACTCTCGCGAACTCAAATTCCAGTTGCCAAGCCCTGTTAAGGCTTCTCCAACTTTGTTAATTGTGTCAAAAAAGAAAGGTTAGACTAAATCCCTAAACGGAAGGTTTATTTATACAAAATAGAGATCATAATCACAAGAAGTAATTCATACGATATTGTGAAGTTCAGATAACACTTTGGTCTAATTCTCCTTCTCGTGTATCTCTTTGTACACAAAGCCTCGTTAAAAGGGAGTTTATTGGACTTTACCTTTGCTGGTTGCAGGTTTGATATAACTATCATAAGGAATGCCTAAATAACTTCAATTGGGTTAAATCAGTCAATAAAAATCATGCATTACCATTCCATTCTGGGTGAAAAGGGCTGACAATTATGTGACTGGGTTGGCAATTGGCATGGTTGATAGTCGAGGAATGAATTTCTTTTAAAGTGATCTACTTAGTATTTTAATGTGGTGGGATAGATGTACGTGGTTCTTTCACCCTTAATTAGAAATTTCGAGTTAAGCCCTACGAATAGAGAAACTCTTGTTAGGGAGTACTTCCTTCTTTAATAGGTCATATGTGGTACAAATTATAATTAGTTGGGACGATGAGTTTCGGATACCGAATGATTATACCAAAAGAAAAAGTATGCATTATTTGATGTGAACCTTCCAACGAGCAGAATAGGAAGTGACACAAAGTCATCTCTGTGCGAGGCTGCTAGACATAAATAAGGCCATCTCAGCTAAGATGCTCACGCATAGTTTTACTTGTTGAAACTGGATTGGGGTCAAACTGAGAACGTTACTGACAATTGATTCATTGAACGAATTTGATCCTTGCTCAATGCACTTTACCACTAAAATTGTGCCTTCTTACAGGGACATAAAAAAATAGGATCTCTTTGTTTTCCTTTAGACAATCTTTTTTTTTTCTTTCTAATTCTTCTTTGTAAACAAAAACGTCAGGAAACTTCCCAATTGGAGATCTAGGGTTCGAAACCCACTTGCATGCTTTTTCGATTGAGCCCGTCACAAGGGCTTGCGTAATGTGGTTTACAGAACTCTTGCAATTTTCACCCTCACCAATTGGAAGGGATAAAAATTTGCTTAACACTAAATTTATCAAGCTATACGAATACGAGGCGTTATGTTTGTGCACAATCAACGGTGGCCTTCCAGTATTAACATCTTGAATTACGTGTTAGTTTTTCTAATTACGTAGTAAGTGGAGTACTATAATATGAATTGCGTGATCTACTTAGTTTTTCTAAATATGTAATAAGTACTATAATAATTTTGTTTTTCTTCTTCTTCCATTGAGGCATATTTGCGGCTTATGTTCTTTCTCTCTCTTCCTTCTCTATCTGTATCAGTAAAATTCTCAATCCTCTCTCTTCTCCCTCAAATCTCTCTCCCTTTTCCATCAGGGCATCCGTCGTAGCATCCATTTTTGATGGCGATGGACTTGCTGAAGCGAAGAGAATAGATCTGAAGCGAAGAGGGAGTAGGCGAATAGTTCTGGCCATGGCTACGGATTAAGCTTTTGGAAATCTGAAGTAGAGTCGCCAGAGAAGATTTGAGGGCCGGGTTTTTGTTCGTCTCCATATTTGGTTTGAATACGAAGTATACAGTATTTACTTGGCCGGAAAACATCATCTCCGGCGAACTTTCTTCTCTTCTTTGCAATTTGAGTCGCATACAATGATACAAATACATTATATTCCGTACAAATACACTCAAATACATTGTATTTTTATATAAATGTGCACTTATAAGTTGAAGCATGTGGACTGTGGTTGGGTAAATCCCAAAGATTTATAAGTGTGGGCATGAGGGGGGTAATGATTAAGATTTAAGAGTGTCATTATGCTCAGTTTCCGTCCTAAACCTTCAGCTAATGAGATTCCAAAAGCAACAAGCTAATAAGCTTCTCTGCTTAACTGAGTACTTCCCATCCACTTGCGAACAACCAACAGATTAAGGAATTAAAATGTAAGTTGAAAGTTGAATCGTATTAAAATTTAAAAACAATAAACATAAACTTTGAGAGGCCTAGACCTAAGGTGTCTAGTAGGGAATTTCATCCTCAGCTAAGCCAGTAAGCAAGCCCAAGTCCCATTTGTCAAAAAAAGAAGCTCAAGTCATAGCCGCGACAAAGAGAAATGTCTCTCCTAATAAGCCAAGGCAGGACCAATCTAATAAGCAACTTACTTCTTCTTTGCATATATAGATGAAGAATGGGCTACTTGAAAGCTTTAATACTAATTAAGAAAGATCCTTATACGCAGTGTTCTACGTGAATTCACGTTCGAAGGACTACGATATTGTTTTTTTTGCAAGGCCTCCTTGTGTGGTTATCAAAAACTTTTATCATGCATTTCTTCTTCTTCTTCTTCCATAAACAAGGTGAATTGTTACAAGAACATACAAACGAAACCCATAACAATGACAAAAACCAGCATAGCTGAAACTAGGATATTATTCAATATGGAAACAACAAATACACTATATCAACACCAGCCATTAGGCCATTTATTCTTGGGGTCTAATCTTTTAAAGAATTTCTTTTTCTTTGAACTAGAACCTAGAGATGAGCTCGAGCTGGGAGAAGCCGGTCGCACTATATTCAGCTTCTTTCGTGGTCGCCATATTAGCTTCCAGAACTTACCTCGACGGACTGGGGTGGTGGGGCACTCGTATTTCGAGGCCTCAGCATTCAACAAGTTTAAAAAATTGTCATGTTCCAGCTCCAAGAAAATTTCATCCCTAGTCCTAATGGTATTGAGCCTAACGTACCTTTGCTCCAGAGATTCTTTGGGTACATTTCTTGCCAATAGAGGAGAAGCACCACCCCAGTTATTTCTACCCAAAGATGGATGTTGGGGTGTCCTGAACTCTAGTAAATCCCTCTGCCTCATTTAATTCCCTTTTCACTTTCTTAGCTCTTTCTATGGCTACATCACCACTCTTAATACATAATATATCCAAATGATTCTTGTTTTAAGTCACTCTAACCTCTGTCCAAAAATCTTTTCTTGTCCTCTACGAAATGGATTTTCCAAGATCCAGCTCATCTGATTTGGTCATCATCGCCCTTCAAATAGAGCCTAGCTTTTACAATAATTAATCGCAACTTCTACCTATGTATATGGTCATATTCAATCTACTTTGGCACCAAGTGGATTAATTTAAGATGGATAATGTGGGTGAAAAACTCAAGAAAGGCATAATGGAACGGCTAACTCGAGAAATAAATAACAAAGTTGTACCTGGAAAGATCCTGTTCTTTAACTTGCATGACATTTTATAAATGAAGATGAGCACATTTAAAAATTTATTAAAGGATATTATTATATCTATATCCTCTGCACATGCTCTTTGCCAGCTACTGTCAAGGAAAATAGCAACATTTTGATCCATAGCTCTAGGCTCATGATTAACATCCAGTATCTCATTGCCCGGGGCTATATACAAGGACTAACAAAATCTTATTCCAAGTGAAGTTCATTGCTATATACAAGGAGAACAGATCTAAATCTTCAAAGAGTAGCCCTTATTAGCCCTAACTTGCAAGCTGACCTAGGTCCTGGTTAAATTATAATTGCACTGTACTAAACGGTACTGCTGTAATCTGCATCCATGAATGCTGCACTAGAGAAGAATATATTGAAATGTTAATCTAATTTAACAAAAAATTTATATACAACTATCTTCTTGTTTCTCTAATTTCGCTTCAGCTAGTCTTGTGTGTAGTTCTTTAGGACTTGATATCTGGTTAACACTGCAAAAGAAAACAAAACTAATGACATCAAGCCTCTCTTAGTTGTGACTGCAAAAACAGTATCAACTGGCATTTAATCCTTGAAGGCTCATTGCTTATCATTTTAACCAAATATGTAGAAAAATTATCAGGCAGGCACGCTTCAGGAGAAACAAGCTTTACCATAAGAGAAGATCCCCACTAGCTGCCACCTTTTTGTAAATCCATTCAGGAGCAAGTTCTTGCAATAACCTGAGTTGCTCTTCAACTTCTCCTGCAAACATAAAACATAAAGATTCAAGTCAGGTGCAGTTTCCAAGGCGATTCAGTTTGAAATGATTGTATCCACGCTTACTTCTATCAGCAATCTCTAGATGGCTTGAAATTACTTTATGAATAAGTTCCTCTTTTGTAATCACCATGCGTCTTCCTGATTGAAATAGGAAATATATCATGTCAAAGAATTTAGGCAAGCTTGAAATCATCTGCTTGCGTCTTTTCGCTTGGGATAAGGCTGGATCTTGCTCCTCTAGCCCCTTCCTCTCTTTTTGTTGTAACTGCAGATCCATGAAGCATTTGTCACTGGCACTCAATAGTAGACTTAGAAATATGGATTACCCAATTCCTCTCGGTTTAAATAACTAGGGAATAAACTTCATCTAAGTTACAAACTTAAGTGAAATTAATCTAGAAAAAGTAATACCATTAAGGATATTAATCTTAGAAAGTTCTTTGTGTCTTACCGACTGCAGAAGATCCTCCGAAAGAATGTCGATGATATCATTATTTATTGGCAATCCTGCACCCTCACACGCTTTATCAGTAACATTTGAACTCTTCACAGGAGTATTGAAGTTCAAAGACCTATTACGAGGAGGTCGCCTAACTAGCTTGCTTGGTGATTCAGTTGAACCACTATTAGGACTCATACAACATCTCTTGGGAGATTGAGGCATAGGGGTAGAAGTCGTCAGTTTTTCTGGTGTAGATGTAAGTCTTGCTTGAGTTCCTTCAGCAGTTAATAAAGCATATCCATCATCGCCCTTTATATTCTTCATTGGAGTGGCAGGCAGAGGAGTCAGCAGTAAAGTATCAAAAGCAACCACTGGCGATGAGTTTTTAACTGTGCTAGTTTGCATTGTAGGCTTTTTAGAAGGACATTTATCAGAAGCTGTTGAGGTTCTTTTGTTATTGGAACTTTTAGCTATTTGGCATTCCGTGACTGGTGGATGTTGCTCGGCATCCTCCGCTTCACCAATTGATACTCGGTGTGAAAATCTTCTTCTGAAAGATTGAGACAGGTGAGATGCAGATGCTCGCTGCTCTGGCACTGAACCAATTGGTGTCGTCTCACTCATCAACTGTGAGCCAGCAGATCCAGACGAATTTGTCAGTACTTCTTGCCTTGAATCACCGAATGGTCCAGGTAGTGCTTCCTCGGGAATGTCTTCTCCCTGCATCCAGAAATAGTATTCCTTAAAATCACCAGCTTTATAGAAAAAGCAATTTATATAACTAATACCTCTCCTTCCATTTTTACTAAAGAACTTTGGGAAGCAGAGGAGATTGAGAAGAACCGTTCAAATAAATGTGCTTAAGTCTTAATTGCCAACATGCCGGCCACTATAGTAACTCTTCATGCTGGTTATTTCAATCAGCCAAGCAGCTGTGATTTTATCAAAACTGTGTGCAAACAGTAAGGTAAATCTAATACTTCCTGAAATTAGTAGACTTTTCTTTTTATGTGGATAACGTTATCAACTGCTTCATGTCTGAATCTATTTCAGAAACGAAGTTAAAAATATATGTTTAAGCCCCTAAAAGCTTTGTCATATAGTATTCATTTAACTAAAGTTTGTACAAAGGCATGAAATGTTTTCTTCAGATGCCAGTAGTCAAACACAATCCATCAACGTACAAAAATCTGCAAATGAAATTCATTTAAACAATTTTGGCACATGTATGTGCATAAAACTGAAAAAACATGACACCAGATAAGTATAGTCAGATCGAACCAAAGATATGAAAGCTTCAATTGGACTTGTAAAGCACATATGCCAAAATGACTTAACTCTTAATACAGGCTGGTGATTTCAATAAGACAAGAATTTAAGTCGATAAACCTTAAAACACCAACCCTCATTTCTAACATTGACCTAAAATTTAAAGTCTCAACAAATGTTAAATGCAAAGTCTATAATTCGAAAGAAATCATATAAATACAAAATTTCTTACCTGAGGATGGGATTTTAAAAAGTTCAAAAGCCGTGTACGGAAGACTTTCCTCAGCTGAACAGAGCTACTAGATTTCCGCTTCTCGTCAATTTCAACTGCATTAGCATTTAATGCAATATAAAGTTCAGGCTTCATACAGTTTGTACGTTCATCAAACACAAGGATCTTTTTTATCTCAATAACCTCAGGTAAAATAAACTTCAGCTGCGCTAAATGAGCGTAAGAAAACCTCCTGCAAAAGTTAATGAAATGCTAGAGAGTTAGCAACAATTGACAGAGAAATTGTCAATAAAAAAGTTGCATTCAGAGTTGTCATCATTTAGTATACCTATCAGTTAACCACTCAATTTTGGAACTAATGTTTGTGAATGTCGTGGAAGCACTCTTAAACTGCAGCAGACTGTCCAAGCTACTAAAGAACGTATCTAACAACTCGTACCTGCACACATACACTAATGTCAAAACTAAGGAGAACAAACTACTTCCTTCATCCAAATCAATTTGACACTATTTCTATTTCTAATACGGTCAAAACTATCTATAACAGTCGCGTTTGTTATTTTCCGTATGCTATAGTGAAGTATGTTATAGAGTATATATATTATAACATAAAATACAAAATCAGAGCGGAGAAAAACTTATTTTTTTATAGTAAATAAAAGTTATATATAGATGCTATTATAGAGTTTTCACTCAACCTTTCAAAGTGAAGTTTAAAATTAAATTATTTTTAAATAAAGAAAGGTGTCCTTGTGCACGCCACATAAATTTGAACTAGTAGTTTTTCAGAAACTATTTATTCTATATAAAATTTTATCATTTGAAACACTTACTTTTCTGGTAGCTTTACTGGGTCAGTAGGCTTCTTGGGTTTGGCTTTCGAAGAGCCCGAGAAAGAAGAGACCCCATGGGATTTACCGGAGCTCAATAACCTGTCGGGTTGGGGAGTTGGGTGGTTTTGATCCGACTTGCAGAGCTTCTGCGCGGCTTGCCGGACTTGTTTTAAGGAGAAGGCGGCATTGCGGTTCCGAGTCCGGCGAGGATGATCGAGGGGCTTCTCGGGGGTCTTGGTTCTCCATGGATCCTGAAATGGAGCCCCGGTGGCATTCGGGTCAGATTGTTTCGAGGTAGGGAAGGGTGGTTTCTTGGGTGAAAAAGAAGATTGACTAGACTCCATGGATGAGCAATAACAACAATGGCCGAAACGACGATCGTATGTGTATCTGTTATAAGGCTCTTTTGGCGGGAGTGCTGAGGTGGAAGCTGATGTGTCTGCTGTGCCATGTCAGACTTGGCGCCAAATTTTCACAGGGCCCAAAGGCAAGAGAGTCGATGAAAAGGCCCATGGGCCGTTCTATGTTATCCGAGTTTTACTGTAATTTGGTAGGAATGGCATGCTATGCTCATTTACAATTTACATTGAAAACGATTCTTGTTATAAATAGTTATTTTATTTATGGTGAATGTCCATTTTTTAAAAATATTTTAGAGTTTTTTACTTTATAGCTAAGTCATTTTTTTCCTATAAATAAAGAGGTTCTACTCTATTATACTTTATCCAAATCAATAAGAATTCTCTCTCTTTACTTTTCTCTGTAATACTTTCTTCTTTTATTGTTTTATAACACGTTATCAGCACGAGACTCTAACCAATTGAGTAGAGAGCGGTTATTTTAAATTCTAGATATACTATTAATTAGTTATCTAATGTTTGAGAAATTATACCACCCGTGGAGAGAAGATATAGCAATTTGTGTGAGGCTCTTACGTGAATGCATAGGCATTTGCTTTGGTTACCAGGCTTTGAGATATGTGCATGATGCTCAACTCGTACATAATATGGAACGTAATGATTATTAATCGTTCCATGAACTTGCTTCATGAATAAATTCTAGATTTAAGATAAGTATTTTACTTTATTTTTCTCTTTTAAATTCTTGAAATTCTATAATTTGATTTTAAATACAAGCAAAGACAATAAAATTTGATTATAACTCTAATAGAGTTTGTAAGAAACTATAATCACCCGAAGTGGTAAAATTTCTATGTCTTGCCATGATCAAATTCATGTGTGATTGTGAGCACAAGAAGAGGAAACCCGTCCCATTGAATTTGCTTCATTCTCGTTCCCTTAAGAGAATATGGTAGTAGTATGTGATAAGTCTGAAAGAAGACAAAATTATTACCGTGAAGGTATTAATGGATGTGGACATGGCATAGACAAAATTATAATCGTCATCATTGTGGTAATAAAAAAATATAAGGATTCTCAAAATAATCCTTCACTCTATGAAAGTAATGTTTGTCTTTGACCGAAATTTTGTAAAGCACATGTAGATGATTATGGTCCATTCATGATGTGAATGTGACAATATGTGATTTACGAATACATATCTATTTTTGGAAGAATATGAGCGTGTTAGTGGTAGTGAATATACCACACTCACCTTTAAAAGGAGGTTTAAGATGAAATAAGAAAATAATTTTATTATTAAGGCATGATTTGTTATTGATCACGTACCTATCGTGATTATGCCAAAATATTATGGCAATGTGATTATTACATGGCAAAAGTAATGGAAGCAACATATCTTGCCTATAATAATTTTGACCATGATTATAATGGTATAATATTTTTCTCCTTGAAAGAGATATTCACCATATGAATGTTGATGAATATGTGGTAGTACAAAATAAATTGAGAGCTCCAGAAGAGCTAAATATACCATTTTGGAGAAATAAAATTGATTATCAATAAGGTACTATGTCGTAGTTAGTCTCAAAGAAACTTATTGAGTTTATAAAGTATTCACGAAAGCGGTTGGTTATATTGAGACTATAAATAAAGAAAAAATTTAATATCTTCTATTACTAGAACTTGTAACGGGATAATATGTATATGAAAATCTATCTTCTTTATTCTCCAATTTGTACTACACAAATAAAAGAATGCCACAATAAGGTAGAAGTTTATTGATATAAAAACTCATATCATAATAAACTTGAAGTTTATTGATAATTGCACATGTCATTGTGTATACCTGAAGTTTGTCAATATTAATAATTTATCCATTTGGCATAATTGGTTTAGCCATATTTATTTAAGTATGATGTGCAAAAATAAAAGAGAATTCACATGGGTAAATATTAAAGAAAAGTTCTTTACGAATTCTCTTATGTTGCTTGTTCTCATTAATTAATAGACCAACTAAAATTGGGATCGAATCCCATGAATGCTGAAAATATCAAAGGTCAATATGGGCCCATTTACTTGCAATATATACCACATAAGATACATCTATGAGATGGTTACATGTGCGATTATTATTAACCCGCAACCTGATATTTGCGAGATAACTTGCTCAATAATTTAATTTAGAGCGTAATTTTTAGATTTTCTATTCAAGACACTTAATCTTGATAAGTTGGTTTAGTAAAATAATTTATTGAGTGCCTCTATTTAGTAGCTAAACTATTGCTTATGTAACGACCCAGACGGTCGTTTTGAGCAATTGCATCCGGTTCGGAAGTTTGAGATCATGAGTAGTTTCACATAGTGTATTATGACTTGTGTGCATGGTCGGCTTTGGTTTTTGAGTGATCCGGAATTGATTTTGAAGGAGGACTCCCACTTGAGAAGTTTGAAGTTGAAAGAGTTGACCAAATTTGACTTTTGAGAACTTGACCTCGGATCGGAGTTTTGATAGTTCCGGTAGGTCCGGATGGTGATTTTGCACTTGTGCGTATGCCCGAATTTATATTTGGATGTTTCTAGAAGGTTTCGACACCATTTGGCGGAAGTTGACAATTTAAAGCTTTAGCATTTTCTAAATTTGACCATGGTTTGACTTTAAGTCTATCGGGTTCGGATTTTAGTTTCGGGACTTGAAATACGTCCGTTTCATCATTTGGAAATTGCCTGTAAAATTTGGTATCATTTGGAGTTGATTTGATGTGGTTCAGACGCTTGGTTGCAATTTTAGAAGTTCTTGAAGTTTATTGTGGTTTTCATGCATTTCTTGTTGCCATTCGTGCTTCTATTATCTTCATTGTTGGTTGTAAATTTGTGATCTTTCTGATGTTGGTCTTACATTGATGTTCTTTCCATTGTTAGTTTTATGTTATATCCTGCACATGTTTACATGTCTGGCAGGTGTCTTGATATGGCCTCGTCACTACTCTACCGAGGTTAGGCTTGATACTTACTAGGTACCGATGTGGTGTACTCATGCTACGCTCCTGTACATTTTTGTGTAGATCCAGGTACTTCTGATCAAGTTGGTTTTGAGACTTTTGTCTGCGCGGCTGGAGATTTAAAGGTACACCTGCTCGACATTCGCAGGCCCTGAAGTCACCTTCTGTTGTATTTTATTTTCATTGTCTACTATTATTCCGGGACAATGATGTACTTGTTATTTCTAGTTACACTTAGAAAGGCTTATGATTTGTACTACTAGTTTTGTGGTTATGTAACTGGTATTGGTTCAGCTATGTTGTTACAGATATTACTTAATGTGTTGCATTTAAGTTGGTTAAATTCCATTAATAATCAGCATGTGTTAGGCTTACCTAGTCTTAAAGACTAAGTGCCATCACGACATCCTAAGGTGGGAAATTTGGGTCGTGACAAGTTGGTATTAGAGCTCTAGGTTCATAGGTGCTACGAGTCATAAGCGAGTTTAGTAGAGCCTTGCGGATCGGTGCAGAGACGTCTATACTTATCTTCGAGAGGCTACAAAACTATTAGGAAACATCACTTCTTTGATTCCTTATCGTGCGGCATTGATTCGGCTTGAAGCGTATATCGAATATCCCCTTTTCATCCACTCGTATATGATATTGCGCGCTCGGTACCAGCTATGCACTGACAGTTCGTGATGCTATGGATAGGCTATGAGAGAGCCAGAGATGCTCAAACATTGTCTCAATGTATTGTCCAGACTGAGGATGCGGATGTATTGAGAGACCATTCAGTTGTTTATGTGGGGGTGCAAGCGGGTTCTGTCATCTGGGTGATAAGTGCGAGCTTGGGAAGATTTAATTGGTTGCCTAGTCGTCACGATCGTGGTTGGGTCAGGAGGTGGATGTTGATTTGAGGATAACTGGTGGTATTAGAGACTATGTGGTTCGCATGAGATTTCTACTCAGTGAAAGATGCATACTATGATTCAGGGCACTGGAGGAAGAGAGTTTGACTGTCACGGGGATGGACATGTGCTTAGCCGATGATTTGAGGTATCTTACGATTGGTGTTATACGAGCTATGGAGGTTAGTATTGTAGATCATCGGATGTTATGTCCTATGGCTTCGCACCAAGTGTGGGAGCCCACTATCGATGACCAGATTGCAGGGTCATGTGTTATATCAGTTTTGGCGCGAGATGTATATATGTGGTATTGAAAGGTTACCCCGAAATTTGTATATGATTAAGCTATGAGATTTGCATAGGATAATGCTTGGACTTGCGGTATTTCTGCATCATTAATAATTCTATATTTCAGTATCAAATAGGTTAGAGAAGCAACTTCAGATTCATAGAAGGTCTCTTCAGCGTGGGTATCTCGGTTGCAGCATTATAGGGTGCTTCAGAGGAAATACAGTGGTTTATGAGCTTCTGGGCTACGTTGTTCGTGCTAGGATCTTCTGCATTGAGCTTTGATTTTAGGATCGTTGTGTACCGATAGGGAGAAGTGTTACCCTGAATAAAAGTCGAGGAGGATCCGAAGAAATGGGTCAGCTTGGTGGTGTTGGGTCAGCATAGCAACAAAGGTAATTGGTCCTTTTTGGGTGGTAATTCTCTATCGATGTTTGTGGCAGTAATCTTAGGTTGGACGGTTTGCGTGACTCGATTGAGTTGGGGAGATTCGGTCATGATGACTTAGTTATGCGCGGGCGGGTCTCGGAGAGTTCTCGATGGTGTCGACTACGGCTTGAGCCGGCTGTCTTCTACAAGCATAAGGAATATGTTGTGCATTATGGTTTTCTCCTGGATGGATATTAGAAATTAAGAGAAGGCTGGCATTATTGGATATCGCATGTGAAGAGCGTGCATTTTAGGAAGGCACCTTGTGTTTTGACTTGCGGATGCTTGACTAGTGGTACAGTGATCGCCGGGTTTTGGGGCTTCTGAGGTTCAATTTTTGCTACACGATATAGAAGATCTATATGGGCGTTTCTTTAAGATGATGGAGTGCGAGTGATGTATCAGCCATTTGAGTAGCGTAGTTCATATCGGGTATGGAAATTCTGGTATTCATAAGGTTTCGGGACTGGATGTTCTCGTAAGAGGACTATCCCTTGATTTCGGATGGTGAAGAAATGTTAGGGATATAATAACTGATGGCATATATTATGGATAGGTTGTTATGGACTTTTGGATAATTACTTACCTGTTTGGGAATGATCGGAATTTGGTTTGGGGGCTATTTGAAAGCTCAATGAGAATGTGTATTCTATATCAAATCAGATTTGGTTACTCTTGCGAAATTGATATCCTGGGTTTAGCACCAGGCAAAATGGATGTTATTCGTGCCCAGTCTGTGTTATGTGCTTCCCTCTTATGCTATGATGGATTGTGAAGTTATATGATTATTCGCACACTGGTTGTATTCTCATTCAGGCCTTATAGTGATATGGGCAAGATGACCCTCGTGATGTTGATTTGCTCATTGCACCTTAGTTGTGCTTGCTTCCCTCCATGTTGTATTATTTTTATTCATCTTCCCACATTTATATTTGTGCCCTCTATCGTGTTTGATGTTGGCATACATGTGATCAGTGAACCCGAGCACTTTGGCTAGAAGGGTATCCCTATGTGGATTGATATATTTGGGATCGGTTGCACGCCACAACGGATGTTATATGGGGTACCCTTTCTTGGGTTTATATTGTGTCGTATTTTCCCTTTGTGGGGTGGGTTAATGAAATTATACTTTTGCTGTTATATCTGTTGTACTTGTTAGATAGTCCTCGTACCTTACTTTCCTTCTATTTTTTGCTGCATATCTGAGTTATTGTTTGTTTGGTGTACAGACCGTGTTGTGTGAGAATTGGTGTGGTTTCAGGGTAAGTTGTCAGTTGGGCTGCTTGTATTGGCTGAGATGAGGTTTCTAAACCTGAGATTTTCATTATCGTATCGGGATGAGTAGTGTTTGGAAGGATGGTGCTATTTCCGCTCAGAATTAGCCAATAGCCCTTGACGGATGAGAGAACTTCTTGGCTTGTTGATTTCATGGGTGGTTATGAGTTTCTACACGTTTTTTTTTATCATAGTTAGCGTTGCGGAGGTCCGGAATGAGGTTTTATTCGATATGAAGTGTATTACCGGTACCAAGTTTTTATTGGACAACTATGGTAGTCCGAAGTTATTGCTGCGGGCATCTGAGTTGTGTGGAATATCATGTGATTTTACCTTGGGTTAGGGTTGTGGCTCAATTCAGCTTGTTTAGGCCTATACAGTGTATTGATGCAAGATTCAGGTCTTATGATAAGTTTCAGATATTGAGGATTGGGTTCTGTCCTAAGGTTTATGGACTAAGGATGAAGTGAGATCTTCAGTTAAGTTGCGTTGTCAGGCCTACATGGATTGGGGTGACGTGGAATCAACCTCAGGTGTACGTATGGTGAGCTCAGGCAGTGATTTGATAGCTTTAGAGCGACTCCTTGCACGTTCGAGGGCGAATATATGTTTAACTATGGGAGGATGTAACGACCCGACCGGTCGTTTTGAACAATTGCGTCCGGTTTGGAAGTTTAAGGTCATGAGTAGCTTCACATAGTGTATTATGACTTGCGTGCATGGTCGACTTTGGTTTTTGAGTGATCCAGAATTGATTTTGAAGGAGGGCTCCCACTTGAGAAGCTTGAAGTTGAAAGAGTTGACTAAGTTTAACTTTTGATAATTTGACTTAAGATAGGAGTTTTTATGGTTCCAGTAGGTCCGAATGGTGACTTGGGCATATGCCCAGATTTGCATTTGGATGTTTCTAGAAGGTTTCGGCACTATTTGGCGGAAGTTGGCAATTTAAAGGTTTAAAATTTTCCTAAGTTTGACCATGGTTTGACTTTAAGGCTATCGGGTTCGGATTTTGGTTTCGGGACTTGGAATAGGTCCGTTTCATCATTTGTAACTTGCTTGTAAAATTTGGTGTCATTTGGAGTTGATTTGATGTGGTTCGGACGCTTGGTTGAAATTCTAGAAGTTCTTGAAGTTCATTATGATTTCATGCATTTTGGTATCCGATTCGTGATTCTAGATGTTATTTTGGTATTTTGATCGCGTGAGCGAGTTCGTGTTATATTTTTAGACTTGTGTAGATGTTTGGTTTGGAGCCCCGAGGGCTCAGGGTGAGTTTTGGATTAGCTTCAGAGTGTTTTGTTAAGAACTATGTGTGTTGGTACTGGTGTCATCGCATTTGCGATGAAAAGGTCACAAATGCGGCTATCACATGTGCGGACTCCTAGTCGTTTTTGCGATACCGTGTTGCTATGGAAGAATTCGCGTTTGCGAGAGTTATGTTGTCCACTTTTGCGAGACCTATGTCGCTTTTGCAATGGCAGTGTCTTCGCATTTGCGATGCTTTTTGTCGCAAATGCGACCTTAGCAAAGAGTCCCAGGTTTCACTTTTGCGATGAAATGCTCGCTTTTGCGAGTTCGCATTTGCGAACCCTGTGTCACAAATGCGACATCTGAGACTAGTATTAAGACTTTCATTTCGGGATTTAGCTTCATTTTAACATATTTTGAACCCTAGACTCGGTGTGAGGCGATTTTGTGGAGAGATTTTCATTCCAAACGATTGGGTAAGTGGTTTTAATCAATTTTCAATTATATTTCATGATTATATATTAGATTTAACATCAAATTCATGAGAATCTAAGAGGAAATTTGGGAATTTTTGTCAAAGTTTTAAAAAATAAAAATTTGAGATTTGAATTGGACTCGGATTTGAAAATAAAACACATATATGGACTCGTGGGGTTATGGGTAGTCAAGACCTACCCTTGGACCCGGGTTTTGACCGGACGGGCTCGGGGTGACTTTTGTTGATTTTTTAGAAACTGTATAAAGATCATAGCTTTGTTAATTAAAATTGTTTCCTCTTGCATTGTTTGATGTATTTAAGTTGTCTTTGGCTAGATTGAGTCGAGCAGAGGTGAATTCTTAAAGGAAAAGCTAATTTGAGTATTGATTTTGCCTAATTGAGGTAAGTATCTTGCCTAACTTTGTGTGGGGGAATTTACCCCTTAGGTTTTCGGTTGAAGGTACTATTTGAATTATGTGAAAGGCTTGTACACAAAGTTACGAGTGTGTGCACGAGCTTATATGTGGTATTTGACCGGTTTAGACTATTAGGCTTCCTTCAAGCATTTAGTTGAAATTATTGTTTCATGTTATATCTTTTGTTGCTAGGCTTAACCCTTACGTGCTCTATTTGAAGTCGTTAGTACATGTTCAGTCTTTCAGTTGCCAAGTGCCCCTTATATGTTTTTAATTATTAATTGTAATTATTTGTTGAATACATGCCTTGTTTGTCACATGCCTTCATTGTTAATTGATTCTCGAAAATTGTGTATTGGTTTATGAAATGTCATTTCTTGTTATTTGATTTTGTGAGTTATCGTGTAACTTCTTCATCCATTGTGATTTTTTTGTGTAGCTTCGTTATTGCGTTGAATTTGTGATGCGCCGTAGTTGGTTGTAGTTTGTTTGCTTAATTCATATTACTTGGGGAGCGGGTTGCACGCCGCAACAATATTAATAATGATAATATGGTAGAATAAGGGAGGATTATGATATTGATAAATGATGAAACGGTGGGATCAGGTTGTACGCCGCAACGGATTGTATATGTGATACTTGATATTGATTAATGATAATATGGTAGAATAAGGGAGGATTATGATATTGATAAATGACGATACAGTGGATCGGGTTGCGCGCCGCAACGAATTGTATATGTGATACTTGATATTGATTAATGATAATATGGTGGAATAAGGGAGGATTATGATATTAATAAATGATGATACAATGGGATCGGGTTGCGCGCCGTAACGGATTGTATGTGTTGTACTTCTTATTGTTGTTGTTGTTATTGTTGTTGTTGTTATTGTTGTGTCTTGTGTGAGTCATGCATCCTACGTGAACCGTTATATTACTTCTATGTCTCAATCTGTGCTCCCGTGGTTACTTAGTGAATTGATTTTCAAGATAAATTTACTGCGCGGAGTCATTATCTCATACCCTGCTGAGTTATTAATAACATAACGGTTTTAAATGAAAAAAAATTAGGAGCATGCTTACCTTATGTGACTCTTAAGTTACAACTCGTTGTTTCATTCGGTACTTTAGTATTCTTAATAACTGTCATATTTTACTTTAATCGATTTCTCGAATTAAACTCCTTATCTTATCTGCCATTTTTACTTTACTTAAAAATCGTTATTACGTTTTATCTTAACAAATTCTAGATTTAATTCAGTGACTTATCCGATACTTTGTTTACCTGAAAATGATATTTTCTTTATACAAATGACTTCTAAACTAAACTCAATTGATACCATATCTTGTATAAATTGTACCTTATTTCACAGTATTTGTTTCCTAAATAAAACTCATTTTCTCATTGATTTCCTACTTTACTCAATACTGTTTATTATGCCTTATGATATAAATAAATATCTTGAATATTTTAATTAGAATTTGACATGGATACAGTGTACATGGTAGCACATGGACTTTGCCGTGCGAAAGTGATTTGGAAAATATGGGCACGAGGTTCCATACGTATAAGATTTGGAAGTTGTGACTTATAATTTTAGATTACGAGGAGTGGTACCTCGGGGTGATTCTTGTTGTAATTCGTGCATTAGGAACAATTTGATTGATTGAGTCGTCATCGGTTCTTCTTACTTGAATTCATTCATGTTTCATATGTATTCTAACTATGTTGTTGCTTTATTACCTGGTTGTTTCTTGTTTCCATTCGTGCTTCTATTATCTTCACTGTTGGTTGTACATTTGTTGTAACACTCCGTAAATACGGACTAGGTGTGGACATGTTAATTGAGTATTAATGTGATATTTTAGACATGTGAAGTCACATCGGGATGAGTATGGGTGGAAATAATTGTTTTGGAATCAAGGGGGAGAGTGTGGTTCATAAGATTCGATAAAATCGACTAAGTTTATGGAAGGTCTGTCTTTTAGAAGGCTTTCGTGACAATACATTGGGAATTTGGGAAAACGTAAAACATAAAAGTTGTGGACCTTTGAAATAGCTTTCCAACGAATTATTGTGGAGCCCGAACTGATTTCTTAGAAAATATTTATGTACGTTTTACTGGACAATGCACAGTATGCGCACAGATGGTCCCGTGCGCGGCCGCGCACTTGTGGCAGTGCTACTGCCCTGTTGCACGTCCAGTTGAGCGGTTGGTCCTTCATGTGCGTGGGAACGCACCTAGGGGGTCATTTTAAAAGCCCTACTTCATCCCCCACACCCCAAAATATAAAAACTTGCTCTAAAAAGGGAAGCTCTCAAGAACCTAATTCTTCAAAGGTCCCTCCACCATCCAAAGTAAGTTCTAATGGTGATTCTAAATTAATTTCAATTCCCCAATACCTTATTAACATGGGTAAACCCTTCAAATCATTAGATATTCGATTGGGACATTATTGTTGAGAAAAGAAATCCTAGAACTCGAATTCAAGAGGATCGAATGTCAAAAGGTAATATCTTCACCCTCTAATTGATTATAGCATTGGATGAATGATTATAGACTCTAAGTTCATGAGATATGAGTTGATGGTTTGATATAAAAGCATGAATGCTTATAAATTTGGGTTGTTGATTATTGCTTATTGGTTAAGGGTGTTGTTTATCTTATGAGTGAAGAAGAATGATATTGATTATAAGAAATTTGAGGTTTTAGAATTTATCTAGGAGCAAGAGAATGGTTGTTGGGTATAGAAACACCATTAATGAGGGCTATGAAGCTTTATACCCACCAAGTGTTTGATAAAATGCCTAAGTGATCAAAACATGAGTATTATTGCTAATATGGATTCCCTTTGACTTGTATTGATATAGATTAAAGTTGAAAGGGTTGGCGAATGTTGTATTACGCTCAAGAGTAGGAAGTTAAGGTATGTGAGGCTAACTCTTTATGTTTGGGAATGTTAATGATTCTCCCTACACTACGTTTCTTTTACAACGTTACTAATTGCCTATAAAATATAGCTAAGCTTAGTGCCTTGAATAGTTGCAGAACTTCTATTCTCTAATTTTATAACTCGCTCATGACTTTCACTCTGAATGTTGTAAGCTCAGTGCGTAATCAATATAGACTTAGGTTTGATGCCCATGAGTATCAGTCTAGATTACTCAGCATGGCATAAACAATTGAAGTTTTAGTTTTCATAATTAGTTCAAGAATACATGTTTCAATCTAGTCCTATTCAGTATTCCTGTATCATGTAACTCAATATGATTCAGTATTTCAGCATAACATATTGTAGTATGATTCTCAGTTCCTGAATTTAAATCCGTGAATGTTGAACACCTGTATTTGGGCTTGAGGCAGCACTTAATGCTTTATGCATCTTTGCGACCGAGGCAGTAGTTTATGCTTTATGCATCTTTGGGCCTAAGGCCGCAGTTAATGCTTTATGCATCTTTGGGCCTGAGGTCGCAGTTTATGCATTATGCATCTTTGGGCCTGAGGCCTCCGTTATGTATACGTATACTTGGTCCCGAGGCCGTAGTTTGTGCACATATATATTGGACCTGAGACCAGAGTTTATTTATTCAGATAAATAGGTGGTTCATCATTCAGAAGAGGAAGTATTTATATCCTTACTTCCGTTGTTCAGTTTAGTTATCGGTTATCAGTTATCATTTCAGTTATCGCTTATCAGTTATCATTTCAATTTCAATTTCAACAGTTTATCATTTCAGTTGTCAATTATCAGCTCAATATCAGTTTCAGCATTTATAGTTCTCTCTTTAAGTTGTTTTACATACCAGTGCAATTCAAATGCACCGACGTCCCTTTTGCCCGAGAACCTGCATCTCACGATGCAGGTAATGATTTATAGGTTGATGATTCAGAGTGCTAGGATTCTGATACCAGCTATTTGGTGAGCCCCAGTTATTTCGAGGCATTATCATTACTTTATAGTCTTTCAGTATTTACAGATAGTCAGTGTTTTCAATACTTTCTTAGAGGCTTCATAGACTAGAGTAACAGTTAGATAGAGTCACATGCTTTTCATGTTAAGCAATATTGGCTGCAGATATGTTTCAAACTTATATTAGTATTTTCACACTTGATTTATATCATTCAGACTTTCAATATGTCAGTATGTGTTAGGTTATCTTCTGCATTCAGTATGTTATGATATCACGTGCTAATTCAGCCAACTAGTTGGTTTGCTCGGTCACATGTAGTCAGGCACCGGGTGCCGTGTTATGTCCAGGACCAGGTTCGGGGCGTGACATTTGTGATCTTTCTGTTGTTGGTCTTACATTGATGTTCTTTTCATTGTTAGCTTTATGTTATATTCTGTACAAGTTTACATGTCTGGTAGGTGTATTGACCTGGCCTCGTCACTACTCTACCTAGGTTAGGCTTGATACTTACTTGGTACCATTGTGGTGTACTCATGCTACGTTTCTACACATTTTTGTGCAGATCTAGGTACTTCTGATTGAGTTGGTTTTGAGACTTGTGTCTGTGCGGTTGGAGACTTCAAGGTACACCTGCTCGGCGTTCGCAGGCCCCTAAGTCACTTTCTGTTGTATTTTATTTCCACTGTCTACTATTATCCCGGGACAGTGATGTACTTGTTATTTCTAGTTACTCTTAGAAAGGCTTATGACTTGTACTACTAGTTTTGGTGTTATGTAACTGATATTGGTTCAGCTATGTTGTTACAAATATTTTTTAATGTGTTGTAGTTAAGTCAGTTAAATTCTATTAATAATCAGCATGAGTTAGGTTTAAGACTAGGTACCATCACGACATCCTAAAGTAGGAAATTGGGGTCGTGGCAGCTTATGAGAACATAGTTATCTATATCAGTTTGATATACGTTATTATATGAAAGTATATTATATTCTTCCCTCAGAAGTGGTTCAGGGTCAGAAACCAATTAATTTTATTTTATTATTATTGATGTACGATGTATATTTTGATTAATACCATAACGCACAAAGGTGAGTTTCCAAAGTTGAGGAAGAAAGTTAGTTTTTCTAACATGATGGGGAGATAGGATAAACAGTTGAGAAAAAGTTACGTGGAATGAATTATCATTTGTACATTTAGATCCTCAAATAAAATAATATGAACTTGAAGTTTATAAAAAGATAATTCATCTATAATATATTGCAAAACATGCCATACATATTTGCTGACCCAAAGAAAGTAACTATATTCTCACTGCAAATGCTCCTATTAGAATAAGTCCAAAAATAACAAATTCTATGGTACACTTAAAGCATATAGACTAATCGATTTCAAATAAAATTCTTGATAAAGAAGATGAGCAAATGATCAAAAAGATCATAATAAGGAGGCAAGTGATCTAAAAGATCACATGACATAACACTTCATAAAAACTCAGGAAAGGTTCGGGTACCTGAAGATATGAATAAAGAGATCTCTATGTTATGTCTTTATGAGAAAAAAGGAGGTTGGAACCGATATAAAATGTTCGTCGACTACATCTCTGATAACGTTAAATATATATATGAGGATCGTAAGTCTGGAGAAATAATTCAAGTAGAATTGATTTCATATAAAAGACATGTAGTTTTGAACCTACAGTTCAAACACTTGAAAGTATAAAGGCATTGGTGTGTGCAATCACTTTTATCTATCTTATGTGTCTAGCATGACATGAAAACTTGATATGCATCTAAAGTCTATTTATATGGCTTATATGACTTAGCTTATATGGCAATCCCTGAAAGATTTAAATTGCTTAAAGCATATACAATTCTTGGTTCTGAAGTACCACATCCTAAGTGCAATTTATGCACATATGTATCTTGCTATAACTATAAGCATGATAATATGATAGCGAAAATGTTTACCTCTATGGAGATATTGAAAAAATCACTCCACGACATTATATGAAGACATTACATATCTATCAATAATGATGATTTCAAGGTACAACATATTCATTCAAGTTAATATGGCTAATTTGTTTATCAAATCTTTACCAACGATCTTTTGAAGATGCTGCACAAGAATGAAATGCGAAGGCTCAAAGATAAAAATTGATTGTCTCATTAGGGGAGTTAATACGCGTTGTACTCTTTTTTCTTTACAAGGTTTTGTCCCACTGGGTTTTCCTTGCAAGATTTTTAACGAGGTAACCAAAAGGCCTATTGTAAGATATGTGTACTCTTTTTCCTTTACTAGAATTTTTTTCCACTAGGTTTTATTTTAGTTAAGGTTTAATGATGCACATTATCTGTTGAATGGACATTCAAGGGGGAGTGTTATAAATAGTATTTTATTTATGGTGAATGTCTATCTTTTAGAGAGATTTTAGAGTTTGTTACTTTGTGGCTATGTCATTTCCCCCCTATAAATAGAGGGGTTCTACTCCATTATAATTTATCCAAAATCAATAAGAATTCTCTCTCTATTTTGCTTTGCAATACTCTTCTTCTTCTTTTATTGTTTTATAGAAATTCTACGAAAATTGTGTATTTTTGTATAAATTTTTGTGTTATTTTTTATCGATCTTCTGAAAAAAATATTATATAATTAAAATAATATTTAAAATAGACTACAAATCAAATCTCCCGTAATTTAGACCGTAGAATTTCCTCACCAGCTGTGTTGAGATTACTCTGTTGTATACATAGTGTTTCACTTGAAATTATTTAATAATATATGTTTAATTCATTGGAACTGATTTTCTTACTATGATTTCTTGAAGTAACATTTCCTCATTCTACAATTTTGACCAAAGTGGCATTGGACTGCACATGACTATTCAGTTTGTGGATCCAGCCACAACCATGAGGGTAAAAATAATGTGGGCTAGTCATATAGTTTAAAAATAGTTGATAATTATTGAAAGATAGCCATATTTTAATGTGAAAGTAAAATCTGAAGAAAAATATCCCAACTAAAACATGAAAAATTTGTTTTGGAGTTTGAAAGTTTACAAGTGAGACTCCAATACAGTGTGCTAGAGTTCAAAACTCCCTATGTGAACTACGACATATTTTCCTGAAGTTCTATATTAGTATTGTTTAAGAGCCCATTTGGACATAAAATTTGACTGAAGTTTTTTCCAAAAATAATTTACTTTTTTTTCGAAATCAGCGTTTGTTCATAAAATTTCCAATTTTCACTTGAAGATGCATTTTGAAAATTTGAAAAACTCCAAAAAGCTATTTTTCAAAATTTTCACTCAAATCACTCACAAAACTTCAAAAACAACCCAAACTGAAATTTATGTCCAAACACAACTCTAAATTTCAAATACCATTTTCACTTGAATTTTTTTTTCACCATGTTTTCGAATTTTACAATTCTTATGTCCAAACGCCTACTAAATTTCAGCATTTCTTTTCTTGAACTGCAATATTTTTACTAAGCTCGAGAATATTTTCCTGTAGTTTGAATAGATACAACCATTCTTTTTCTGAACTTCAATATTCTTTTCTCTCTACATCAAACATTTCTTGAGTTTTAAACCGTGTTAGTTCAAACTTTATGAATAATACCTGGAGTTTTTAACTAATGCTTTAGTCAAATGCGTGCACTAGAATAAGTTAATGAAAGTTCTCATGTAGTCACATCTCTTCTTATGTCCAAAAGGCCCTTCATTCAAAGAATTTCGTCAACTGAACAACTTATACTAGAAAGTCTTAGCAAGTAAGCAAACCTGCACAAAAATGTTGGTTGATAAAGACATAACGAAAATGAAATTATTCATAATTATACCCATTCAATCATGGTAGTAAAGAAGTAGAGGCGGATCAAGATTTTGATTTTTTGGGTTCAATCTTTAAGACTTTTGGCATTGAACTCATTATATTTTTAAAGTTATGATTTCATATTTATTATTTATTACGATTTAACTATATTTTTACACATAAGTTTATGCTTCGCGACGGAAGTATTTGATTCAAATAAATCCGATAATATAACATGGGATGTAAAGAAGATCCAACAAATGTTAACGTAGCAATATATGAATGACATCATCATGAAAGATCATAGGGTGAAAAAAGGAAAAAAGTAATTGTCTTTCGATTTTTGAACTCACCAAAAAGCATAGGGTGAAAAAAGGCAAAATACATAAAATGGCCCTTGAATTTGTATCCAAATTTCTATTATATACCTGTTGTCCACGGAAATATTTTTAAAGACTCAACCTTTTCAAAAGTATATCTATTACACACCTCTTTGATTACATGGCTCGCGCGGCGTTTACACGTGTGATGAATAGTCCGTTAGTTGGTTAATACAGTTAGGTGGTTAGTGGAATGATAGTTGACTGTGGTTGAGTTGTTAGAACCATGGTTAGTTGGTAGTTATAGTTAGTGAGTAGAGGAGGTTAATTAAGTTAACTTAGCTCACACTATATATACTTGTAATTATACTTTGCATAATCAGATTCTCATTTTCATTCCAACACTTATCTCTCTCTCTCTAAGCCCGTCTCTCTGAATTGTGATCCCTTCTCCAAATTGCTTGACTGAATCTGTAGAATAAGCTCAGATTCATCAAGCTCACATGGTATCAGAGCAGAACCGAGCTGAAATTTCGCGAATTACATTTGATTTTATAGAGCTAAATCCGATTGAAGATCGTCAATGGCGGCAGAAAAAAAATAACCACACGCATCCATTGTTTGTACATCCCTCAGATACTCCTAGTTCAAACCTAATCCTTGTGAAGCTCACTGGACCAGAAAACTATGATTTGTGGCACCGATTGATGCGCATTGCCTTACAAGCTAAGAAGAAGCCAAGGTTTGTACTCAAGACATGCAAAAAGGATTTATTCAAGTTTGAATTACTTGAGGACTGGAAAACGTGCAATGCGATTGTTCTTTCCTAGATCATGAACATAGTGTCTCCAGACCTACTTAGCGGCATTGTATTTGCATCTAACACCACACTTAGTTTGGGAAGATCTGCGAGAAAGATTTGACAAGGTGAATCGTGTGAGAAATTTTCAATTACATGGGTAAATAGCTACTATTTCGCAAGGAACAGATTTTGTATCCACATACTTTACTAAATTGAAGGAATTATGGGCAGGATATGATGCAATGGTACCTATCCCTAATTCAAAGGATTAAGTTGAACATCTTCAACAACAACTATCGCGCCCCATTTTCTCATGAAAACGGGCATCAACATGTGACAACTCTTTTAAAATGGGTATTAAAAGAGAAGAGTCGGCACCTAATGATTTTTTAAGGTGCGTTAGGGCACCTATTTGCAAATAACTCTGCTTTAACTAGTTTGCGTCGTCAAAGATCGGGTAAGGGCTCAAATTACCTCAAAGAGAAGGTGTTAGGCAATCTTCGAGGTCCACAACTGTGGTTCCCGACCGAATTCTAGACTATGTGGGATTGTTGGGTTAAACTAAGTTGGAGGTTGATGAGTTGTGAATTAATCCTAAGTGGTCCAAGCAATTAATTAAAACTAGTAACGGAAAAATGTAAGAATTGTAAATCGTAAAAAGCTTACTTAATTACATAAAAGAGGACCTAAATTTTTAAGCCTGATGGATCAACTCCCGTGCAAAGTCTGCTAAGACTTTTATAGCTAAAAGTGCAATGGCTATTCGGGCAATTGTGTATCATGTCCGCTACCCCCATTACTATCTTTAAGTTGTTAACCTAAGAGCGCACTAATCAATTCTAAATAACGTCTTAATTCAAAACTACCCGTTCCTTGCTATAGTCTAGGAGGCTTTGAACACTCTTCTAAATGGATGGTTCTAGACTTAAGGATAATCTCAGGTTTCTATTTCTATTCTTATTAGCGTCACATAAAAGAGAACATATTGGGACTTAAACAAGTAACACATAAGGCAAGTAAGGGCTCATGTTGGCCTCCGAATTAATTAAGTAATTAGTAATTACTAGAATAGTAATCCCGGGCTCATAAAAAATGGATAAGCTCCTTAATATAATACATAAGGCATAAGAGAGATAAAATACTCATGTACGTAGTGAATAGATTACAAAATTGCTCAAATTAAAATGGGTCAAGCACCCTAATTAAAATAGTTAACTGTATATATTATTGGCAAAACAAAGTTGGCAAAGAAACAAGGAAGATTTGGCAAAGATATGAAGTTAACTCTTAACTATGCTGCAATGTAAATTTCTAGAAAACAAAGGCTTGAAACATTTAACTACAATAGACATATATCTGGTATTTCAAAGACTCTAATTTTTAAGGTCAAACTCGAAATAAAAAGTTTTATTTTAAAAAATACCATTTTTTTTCAGAATAAGCAAAATTGAGTTTAAGGCAAATAAAAACCTCACGTATCATATGTTAGGAAAGCTTAGTTATCATATGAGCCCAAACACTATCTGAAATTATTAGAACAATTTAATAAAAGCAAGTACAAAAAATCTTTCTGTGATGACCCAAAATGTCATCTTATATTTTAGAACTCGAATCTGCGCTCCTAAACCTTAAAATTATCATTTTACCCTCCTCGATTTACGTGCGCAGTCCGGACGTATTTCCGAAAAACTTTTATGTTGAAAATTGATAAAAATAAGAATTTTTGTCTTAAAAGTTGATTTTAGTTGACTTCGGTCAATATTTTTTGTAAACGGGCTCGGATCCTTATTTTGACGGTCTCGGTGGGTCCTTATCGAATTATGGGACATGAGCGTATGCCCGTAATCGAATTCGGAGGTCCCTAGCTCAAGTTATGAATTTTTGATGAATATTAAAAGTATGAAAATTTAATTATTTTTAAGAATTGGTTGATGTTTGGCCTTGGTGATACCGGGTCCGTATTTTTATTCTGGAGCCCGGTATAGGTCCAATATAATATTTATTACTTATTTTTGAAATTTGGTGAGAAACGGAGTTGGTTTGACGTGATTCACACGTCCAGTTGAGAAATTAGGAATTTTAAAGTGTTCTTGAGAATTTTATTTGATTTGGTGCTAAATTCGTAGTTCTAAGTATTATTTTGGCGATTTGATTGCGCGAGCAAGTTCGTATGATATTTTTAGACTTGTGTGCATGTTTGGTTTGGAGCCCCGAGGGCTCGGGTGAGTTTCAGATAGGCCACGAGATGTTTTGGACTTTGAAAAATCTGATTTTCTGCAGATTCTGGTGTTCTAGCATGTCCTTCTTCGCGTTCGCGAAGGTCCTCTCGCGAACGCGAAGAGTAAACTGGTGAGGCTAAAATCTCTTCTTCGCGAACGCGAAGGCCTGGTCGCAAACGCGAAGTGATGGGGGATTTACCATTCGCGAACACGACCAACTCATCGCGAACGCGAAGCACTTGGGGACCTGGGGGAGGGTTGGTCGTTCCTTCATCACGAACACGAGCAATGTCTCGCGAACGCGAAGGCCAGGGAGTAGCCTACGCGAACACGAAAATGGTCTCGCGAACGCGACAGTGCTCTCGCAAACGCGATGAACACTATCGCCCAACACTTAACAGAATCCAAAAACAGGAATTGGCCATTAACTCATTTTCTCAAAAACCAAACGGGCTAGAGGCGATTTTCAAGAGTTATTTTCTTCCCCAAAGTGTTGGTAAGTGATTATAAACTATTTTTTTTCAATTACCCATTACATTTTATGAATTATCAACCTAAAATCTAAAGTTTTAATGGTAGAATTAGGGGTTAGGGTAGAAACTAGGAATTTCGGAAATTTAGGGATTTAGACCTTAATTTGAGGTCAAATTCCTAAACCAATTTTATATCCGGGCTTGGAGGTGAATGGATAAATAAATTTTGGTCCGAACCTCAGGTTTTGACCAAGTGGGCCCGGGGTCCATTTTTTGACTTTTTGGAGGAAAATTTCGGAAAATTATTTTATGCAATATAATTGATTCCTTTAGCAATATTTGATTTTATTGAGTCATTTTTGAATAGATACGAGTGGTTTGGAGGTGAATTCTAGAGGAAAAGCTGTGATTGAGAATTAAGTGGCCTTCGGAGCAAGGTAAGTGTTGTGTCTAACCCTGACTTGAGGGTATTAGGAACTTTAGACTATTTGATATGTGAAATTCATGTGAGAGGCGTATATGTGAGGTGACAAGTACTTATGCGCCGCCAATTTACCTATTTTCTATGTTTCTCCTATTTTTATTATATTGTCTCTTTCCTATGCCTAATTGCTACGTGCTTATACTAGTGTTGTTAAATTGATCGTTCTTATCATGTTTACGGATTTTCTGGTGATAATTGAGAATTTATTTCAAAGTTGAGATTGATATTGTGGAACCAAATATTGAAGTAAGGCTTGTACTTGTTATTCTATCTCCCTGTTGTTATTTATGCATTGCATTATAGTAAGGGAGAGTGTTAATGCACGAAGGATGATGCCGTGCCATATTGTGAGTGTTAATGCACGAAGGGTGATGCCGTGCCATATTGTGAGTGTTAATGCACGAAGGGTGATGCAGTGCCATATTATGAGAGTTAATGCATGGGGTCGGTTGTACTGATACCGCACTCTGCACTTTTTGTGCAGATTTTGGTACCGGCTCGAGTTGATCGAGACTTTAGCTGTTGGACCCGCTATCCTGAGACTTAAGGTAGATCTGTCGGCGTTCACAGACCTTGAAGTCCGTGTCTATCTTTTCTGTTTTACTGTTTCTTTCATTCAAATAGTTGTATTTCTCTCAGACTATTACTTGTAGTGAATTCTAGAATGCTCGTGAATTGTAACTCCATATCTGGATGGTAGTAATTAATACAGTTTCATTATATTATTCTGCACTCACTATAATTCATCTTAGCTAATTGGTGTTATTTACTGAATGGAATAAGAATTAGTTTAAATGATTCTCTAACGTTGGCTTGCCTAACAAGTGAAATGTTAGGCGCCATCACGGTCCCAACGGTGGGAATTCCAGATCGTGACAAGTTTATTTGATGATTTATTTGAATAAGTACCCATTGCTGAGGATTGATGATTTATTTGATCAGCTTCAGGGTGCCCAGGTGTTTTCGAAGATTGATTTGAGATCTGGCTACCATCAGTTGAGGATTAGGGCATCCGATATCCCGAAGATAACTTTTCGGACTCGGTATGGGCATTATGAGTTTCTAGTTATGTCATTTGGGCTGACAATTGTCCCAGCAACATTCATGGATTTGATGAACCAGGTGTTCAAGCCCTACTTGGATTTCTTTGTGATTGTGTTTATTGATGATATCTTGGTCTACTCCTACTGGACAAGAGGAGCATGAGCAGCACCTTCGGATTGTTCTTCAGACTCTGAGAGACAACCAGTTATATGCTAAGTTCTCAAAATGCAAGTTTTGGTTGAGTTCAGTTGCTTTCCTGGGCCACGTTGTATCAGCAGAGGGTATTCAGGTGTATCTTAGGAATATTGAGGTAGTTTAGAACTGGCCTAGACCCACATTAGCTACAAAGATCCATAGTTTCCTGAGTTTGGCGGGCTACTATCGTCGATTTGTGGAGGGGTTTTCATCCATAACAACCCCGTTGACCAGGTTGACCTAGAAGGGTGCCCCGTTCAGGTGGTCAAACGAGTGTGAGGCGAGCTTCCAGAAGCTCAAGACAGCTTTTACTACCGCACCGGTATTGGTGTTACCCACAGGTTCAGGATCTTATACAATATATTGTGACACATCTCGTATTGGTCTGGGTGCGGTTTTGATTCAGAGTGACAAGGTTATTGCATATGCTTTGCGACAACTGAAGATTCACGAGAAGAATTACCCTATTCATGATCTAAAGATGGCAGCCATTGTTCACGCGCTGAAGATTTGGAGGCACTACCTTTACGGCGTGCCATGCGAGGTATTCACAGATCATCGGAGTTTGCAGTATTTATTCAAGCAGAAGGAACTCAATTTGAGGCATAGGAGGTGGTTGGACCTGTTGAAAGACTATGATATCACCATATTGTATTATCTCGGGAAGGCCAATGTGGTGGCCGATGCTTTGAGTAGAAAGTCAGGTAGTATGGATAGCCTTGCTTATATTCAAGTTGGTGAGAGACCGCTTGCATTTGATGTTCAGGCCCTGGCCAACCAGTTCATGAGGTTCGATATTTCTGAGCCCAGCCGTGTTCTAGCTTGTACAGTTGCTCGGTCTTCTTTGTTTGAGCGCATCAGAGATCGGCAGGATGACGATCCTCATTTACTTATCCTTAGAGACACAGTGCGGCACGGTGGTGCCAAGCAGGTCACTATTGGAGATGACAGAGTTTTGAGGATGCAGGGTCGTATTTGTGTGCCTAATATGGATGGACTTCGTGATTTGATTCTTGAGGAGGCCCACAGTTCCCGATATTCTATTCATCCGGGCACCGCCAAGATGTATCAGGACTTGTGGAAGCATTACTGGTAGAGGAGGATGAAGAAAGACATAGTTGCATATGTAGCTCAGTGCCTAAATTGCTAGTAGGTAAAGTGTGAGCATCAGAGACTTGTTGGTTTGCTTCAGAAGATAGATATTCCTGAGTGGAAGTGGGAGCGTATCACTATGGATTTTGTTGTTGGACTCCCACTGACTCAGAGGATGTTCGATGCAGTTTGGGTCATTGTGGATAGGCTAACCAAGTCATCGCACTTCATTCCTATGATAATTACCTATTCTTCAGAGCGGTTGGCAGAGATTTACATTCGTGAGATAGTCCATCTACACAATGTGTTTGTATCTATCATTTCTGATTGGGGTACACAATTCACGTCGCACATCTAGAGGGCAATACAACGTGAGTTGGGTACACGGGTTGCGTTGAGCACAATATTTCATCCTCAGACGGACGGGCGGTCTGAGCGCACTATTCAGATCTTGGAAGATATGCTCCGCGCATGTGTTATAGACTTCGGAGGATCGTGGGATTAGTTCTTCCCCCTTGCAGAGCTTGCCTACAACAATATCTACCAGTCAAGCATTCAGATGGCTTCCTATGAGGCATTATATAGTAGGTAGTGTCGGTCCCCAGTTGGGTGGTTCGAGCCGGGGGAGGCTCGGTTGTTGGGCACAGACTTAGTATAGGATGCCTTGGATAAGGTCAAGATTATTCTGGATTGACTTCGCATAGCTCAGTCCAGGTAGAAGAGTTATGCCGACCGCAAGGTTCGTGATGTTGCATTCATAGTCGGGGAGAGTGTATTGCTTCGTGTATCACCCATGAATGGTGTGATGATGTTTGGAAATAAGGGCAAGTTGAGACCCAGGTATATCGGACCTTTTGAGATTCTAGAGAGAGTGTGAGAGATGTCTTACAGGCTTGCGTTGCCACCTAGTTTAGCAGTTGTTCATCCGGTATTCCATGTGTCCATGCTTCGAAAGTATCACGACGATCCGTCCCATGCGTTATATTTTAGCTCTGTCCAGTTGGACAAGGATTTGACTTACGAGGAGGAGCCGGTGGCTATTCTAGCCCGGCAAGTTCGCCAGTTGAGATCAAAGAGTTACCCTTAAGTTCAAGTGCAGTGCATAGGTCAGCCTGTTGAGGCAACTACTTGGGAGTCCGAGTCCAATATAAGGAGTAGATATCCCCACCTTTTCACCCGCTTAGGTACTTTTCTATGTTCGTTCGAGGATGAACGGTTGTTTTAGAGGTGGAGAATGTGATGACCCAAAAGGTCATCTTATATTTTAGAACTCGAATCTGCGCTCTTAAGCCTTAAAAATCTCATTTTAAACCTTCTCGATTTGCGTGCATAATCTGGGCGTGTTTCCGGAAAATCTTTATGTTGAAAATTGATGAAAATAAGAATTTTTGCCTTAAAAGTTGATTTTAGTTGATTTCAGTCAATATTTTTGGTAAACAGGCCCGTGCCGTATTTTGAAGGTCCCAGTGGGTCCGTATCGAATTATGGGACCTGGGCGTATGCCCAGAATCGAATTCGGAGGTCCCTAGCTCGAGTTATGAATTTTTGATAAAAATTAAAGTCTAAAAATTTAATTATTTTTAAGAATTGGTTGATGTTTGGCCTTGTTGATACCGGGTCTGTATTTTGGTTCCAGAGCCCGATATAGGTCCAATATAATATTTATGACTTATCTATGAAATTTGGTGAGAAACAAAATTGGTTTGACGTGATTCGAACGTCCAGTTGAAAAGATAGGAATTTTAAAGTGTTCTTGAGAATTTCATTTGATTTGGTGCTAAATTCGTAGTTCTAGGTGTTATTTTGGCGATTTGATCGCGCGAGCAAGTTCTTATGATATTTTTAGACTTGTGTGCATGTTTGGTTTGGAGCCTCGAGGGCTCGGGTGAGTTTCGGATAGGCCATAGAATGTTTTGGACTTTGGAAAATGTGGTTTTCTGCAGATTGGACTTTGGAAAATGTGGTTTTCTGCAGATTCTGGTGTTCAGGCATGTCCTTCTTCGCGTTCACGAAGGTCCTCTCACGAATGCGAAGAGTAAACTGGTGAGGCTGAAATCTCTTCTTCGCGAACGCGAAGGCCTGGTTGCGAACGCGAAGTGATGGGGGATATACCCTTCGCGAACGCGAAGCACTTGGGGACCTGGGTGAGGCTTGGTAGTTCCTTCACCGCGAACGCGAGCTATGTCTCGCGAACGCAAAGGCCAGAGGGGTAGCCTACGCAAACGTGAACACGGTCTCGCGAACACGAAGGCTTGGCAGCCTATACTCTTCGCGAATGCAACAGTGCTGTCGCAGACGGTAATTGGCCATTAACTCATTTTCTCAAAAACCAAACGGGCTAGAGGCAATTTTCAAGAGTTATTTTCTTCCCTAAAGTGTTGGTAAGTGATTCTAAACTATTTTCTTTAAATTACCCATTACATTTTATGAATTATCAATCTAAAATCTAGAGTTTTCATGGTATAATTAGGGGTTAGGGTAGAAACTAGGAATTTCAGAAATTTTGGGATTTAGACCTCAATTTGAGGTTGGATTCCAAAACCAATTATATATCCGGGCTCGGGGGGTGAATGGGTAAATGAATTTTGGTCCGAACCTCGAGTTTTGACCAAGTGAGCCTGGTGTCAATTTTTTGACTTTTGGAGGAAAATTTGGGAAAATTAATTCTACGAGTCATTTGATATTTGATATTACCGAGCCATTTTTGAATAGATACGAGTGGTTTGGATGTGAATTCTAGAGGAAAAGTTGTGATTGAGAATTAAGTGGCCTTCAGAGCAAGGTAAGTGTTGTGTCTAACCCTGACTTGAGGGTATTAGGAACTTTAGACTATTTGATATGTGAAATTCATGTGAGAGGCGTATATGTGAGGTGACAAGTACTTATGCGCTGCCAATTTACCTATTTTTCACGTTTCTTTCGTTTTTCTTATATTGTCTCTTTCCTATGCCTAATTGCTATGTGCTTATACTAGTGTTGTTAAATTGATCATTCTTATCATGTTTACAGATTTTCTGGTGATAATTGAGAATTTATTTCAAAGTTGAGATTGATATTGTGGAACCAAATATTGAAGTAAGGCTTGTACTTGTTATTCTATCTCCATGTTGTTATTTATGCATTGCATTATGGTAAGGGAGGGTGTTAATGCAAGAAGGGTGATGCCGTGCCATATTGTGAGTGTTAATGCACGAAGGGTGATGCCGTGCCATATTGTGAGTATTAATGCACGAAGGGTGATGCCATGCCATATTGTGAGTGTTAATGCACGAAGGGTGATGCAGTGCCATATTATGAGAGTTAATGCACGAAGGGTGATGCTGTGCCGTTTCAATTGATTTATGGTGAGATTGAGAGTAAAAGCACGAAGGGTGATGCCGTGCATGTTTCCTTTACTTTATTCGTGTTCATGTTGATTCATAAAATATTGGTTGTTCCAGTTATCATTCTACTATAGTTCTTTATCTCGTATTTCCCCCAGCATGTTTCTCTCTCCCGATATCTTTTGTCTAATTCTTCATTACTATTATTTGTATATACATTGTTAAACTGTACAAGTTGATTTGTAGGTGCCTTGCCTTAGCCTCGTCACTACTTCGTCAAGGTTAGGCTCGACACTTACCAGTACATGGGGTCGGTTGTACTGATACCGCACTCTGCACTTTTTGTGCAGATTTTGGTACCGGCTCGAGTTGATCGAGACTTTAGCTGTTGGACCCGCTATCCTGAGACTTAAGGTAGATCTGTCGGCGTTCACAGACCTTGAAGTCCGTGTCTATCTTTTCTGTTTTACTGTTTCTTTCATTCAAATAGTTGTATTTCTCTCAGACTATTACTTGTAGTGAATTCTAGAATGCTCGTGAATTGTAACTCCATATCTGGATGGTAGTAATTAATACAGTTTCATTATATTATTCTGCACTCACTATAATTCATCTTAGCTAATTGGTGTTATTTACTGAATGGAATAAGAATTAGTTTAAATGATTCTCTAACGTTGGCTTGCCTAACAAGTGAAATGTTAGGCGCCATCACGGTCCCAACGGTGGGAATTCCAGATCGTGACAAGTTTATTTGATGATTTATTTGAATAAGTACCCATTGCTGAGGATTGATGATTTATTTGATCAGCTTCAGGGTGCCCAGGTGTTTTCGAAGATTGATTTGAGATCTGGCTACCATCAGTTGAGGATTAGGGCATCCGATATCCCGAAGATAACTTTTCGGACTCGGTATGGGCATTATGAGTTTCTAGTTATGTCATTTGGGCTGACAATTGTCCCAGCAACATTCATGGATTTGATGAACCAGGTGTTTAAGCCCTACTTGGATTTCTTTGTGATTGTGTTTATTGATGATATCTTGGTCTACTCCTACTGGACAAGAGGAGCATGAGCAGCACCTTCGGATTGTTCTTCAGACTCTGAGAGACAACCAGTTATATGCTAAGTTCTCAAAATGCAAGTTTTGGTTGAGTTCAGTTGCTTTCCTGGGCCACGTTGTATCAGCAGAGGGTATTCAGGTGTATCTTAGGAATATTGAGGTAGTTTAGAACTGGCCTAGACCCACATCAGCTACAGAGATCCATAGTATCCTGAGTTTGGCGGGCTACTATCGTCGATTTGTGGAGGGGTTTTCATCCATAATAATCCCGTTGACCAGGTTGACCTAGAAGGGTGCCCCGTTCAGGTGGTCAAACGAGTGTGAGGCGAGCTTCCAGAAGCTCAAGATAGCTTTGACTACCGCACCGGTATTAGTGTTACCCACAGGTTCAGGATCTTATACAATATATTATGACACATCTCGTATTGGTCTGGGTGCAGTTTTAATTCAGAGTGACAAGGTTATTGCATATGCTTCGTGACAACTAAAGGTTCACGAGAAGAATTACCTTGTTCATGATCTAGAGATGGCAGCCATTGTTCACGCGCTGAAAATTTGGAGGCACTACCTTTATGGCGTGCCGTGCGAGGTATTCACGGATCATCAGAGCTTGCAATATTTATTCAAGCAGAAGGAACTCAATTTGAGGCATAGGAGGTGGTTGGATCTATTGAAAGACTATGATATCACCATATTGTATCATCCCGGGAAGGCCAATGTGGTGGCCGATGCTTTGAATAGAAAGTCAGGTAGTATGGATAGCCTTGCTTATATTCAAGTTGGTGAGAGACCGCTTGCATTTGATGTTCAGGCCCTGGCTAACCAGTTCATGAGGTTCGATATTTCTGAGCCCATCCATGTTCTAGCTTGTACAGTTACTCGGTCTTCTTTGTTTGAGCGCATCAGAGATCGGCAGGATGACGATCCTCATTTGCTTGTCCTTAGAGACACAGTGCAACACAGTGGTGCCAAGAAGGTCACTATTGGAGATGACGGAGTTTTAAGGATGCAGGGTCGTATTTGTGTGCCTAATATGGATGGACTTCGTGATTTGATTCTTGAGGAGGCCCACAGTTCCTGATATTCTATTCATCCGGGCACCGCCTAGATGTATCAGGACTTGTGGAAGCATTATTGGTGGAGGAGGATAAATAAAGACATAGTTGCTTATGTAGCTCAGTGCCTAAATTGCTAGTAGGTAAAGTGTGAGCATCAGAGACTTGGTGGTTTGCTTCAGAAGATAGATATTCCTGAGTGGAAGTGGGAGTGTATCACTATGGATTATGTTGTTAGACTCCCACTGACTCAGAGTAAGTTCGATGCAGTTTGGGTCATTGTGGAAAGGCTGACCAAGTCAACGCACTTCATTCCTATGACAATTACCTATTCTTCGGAGCGGTTGGCAGAGATTTACATTCGTGAGATAGTCCATCTACACGATGTGTCCGTGTCTATCATTTCTGATTGAGGTACACAATTCACGTCGCACTTCTAGAGGGTAGTACAATGTGAGTTGGGTACGCGGGTTGAGTTGAGCACACCATTTCATCCTCAGACGGACGGGTGGTCCGAGCGCACTATTCAAATCATGGAAGATATTCTCCGCGCATGTGTTATAGACTTTGGAGGATCGCAGGATTAGTTCTTCCCCCTTGCAGAGTTTGCCTACAACAACATCTACCAGTCGAGCATTCAGATGGCTCGCTATGAGGCATTATATGGTAGGCGGTGTCGGTCGCTAGTTGGGTGGTTCGAATCGGGGGAGGTTCGGTTGTTGGGCACAAACTTAGTACAAGATGCCTTTGATAAGGTCAAGATTATTCTAGATCGACTTCGCAAAGCTCAGTCCAAATAGAAGAGTTATGCCGACCGCAAGGTTCGTGATGTTGCATTCATGGTCGGGGAGAGAGTAATACTTTGTGTATCACCCATGAATGGTGTGATGATGTTTGGAAATAAGGGCAAGTTGAGACCCAGGTATATCAGACCTTTTGAGATTCTGGAGAGAGTGGGAGAGATGTCTTACAGGCTTGCGTTGCCACCTAGTTTAGCAGTTGTTCATTCGGTATTCCATGTGTCCATGCTTCGAAAGTATCACGAAGATCCGTCCCATGTGTTAGATTTTAGCTCTGTCTAGTTGGACAAGGATTTGACTTACGAGGAGGAGCCGGTGGCTATTCTAGCCCGGGAAGTTCGCCAGTTGAGATCAAAGAGTTACCTTTAAGTTCGAGTGCAGTGGATAGGTCAGCCTGTTGAGGCAACTACTTGAGAGTCCGAGTCCGATATACGGAGTAGATATCCCCACCTTTTCACCCGCTTAGGTACTTTTCTATGTTCGTTCGAGTATGAACGATTGTTTTAGAGGTGGAGAATGTGATGACTCAAAATGTCATCTTATGTTTTAGAACTCGAATATACGCTTTTAAGGCTTAAAAATCTCATTTTTAACCTTCTCGATTTGCGTGCACAGTCTGGGCGTGTTTCCGAAAAATCTTTATGTTGAAAATTGATGAAAATAAGAATTTTTGCCTTAAAAGTTGATTTTAGTTGAATTCGGTCAATATTTTTGGTAAACAGGCCTGAGTCGTGTTTTGACGGTCCCGGTGGTTCCGTATCAAATTATGGGACCTGGGCATATGCCCAGAATCGAATTTGGAGGTCCCTAGCTCGAGTTATGAATTTTTGATAAAACTTAAAGTCTAAAAATTTAATTATTTTTAAGAATTGGTTGATGTTTGGCCTTGTTGATACCGGGTATGTATTTTGGTTCCGGAGCCCGATATAGGTCCAATATAATATTTATGACTTATCTGTGAAATTTGGTGAGAAACGAAATTGGTTTGACGTGATTCGAATGTCCAGTTGAGAAGATAGGAATTTTAAAGTGTTCTTGAGAATTTTATTTGATTTGGTATTAAATTCGTAGTTTTAGGTGTTATTTTGGCAATTTGATCGCGCGATCAAGTTCTTATGATGTTTTTAGACTTGTGTGCATGTTTGGTTTGGAGCCCCGAGGGCTCGGGTGAGTTTCGGATAGGCCATAGGATGTTTTGGACTTTGGAAAATGTGATTTTCTGTAGATTCTGGTGTTCAGGCATGTCCTTCTTCGCGTTCGCGAAGGTCCTCTCACGAATGCGAAGAGTAAAGTGGTGAGGCTGAAATCTCTTCTTCGCGAACACGAAGGCCTGGTCGCGAACGCGAAGTGATGGAGGATTTACCCTTCGCGAACGCGAAGCACTTGGGGACCTGGGCGAGGCTTGGTCGTTCCTTCATCGTGAACGCGAGCAATGTCTCGCGAACGCGAACGCCAGGGGGGTAACCTATGCAAACGCGAACACGGTCTCGCGAACACGAAGGCTTGCCAGCCTATACTCTTCGCGAACGCGATAGAGCTCTCGCAGACGGGAACTGGCCATTAACTCATTTTCTCAAAAACCAAACGGGCTAGAGGCGATTTTCAAGAGTTATTTTCTTCCCCAAAGTGTTGATAAGTGATTCTAAACCATTTTCTTTCAATTACCCATTATATTTTATGAATTATCAATCTAAAATCTGGAGTTTTTATGGTAGAATTAGGGGTTAGGGTAGAAACTAGGAATTTCAGAAATTTTGGGATTTAGACCTCAATTTGAGGTTGGATTCCAAAACCAATTATATATCCGGGCTCGGGGGGTGAATGGGTAAATGAATTTTGGTCCGAACCTCGGGTTTTGACCAAGTGAGCCCGGTGTCGATTTTTTGACTTTTGGAGAAAAATTTGGGAAAATTAATTCTACGAGTCATTTGATATTTGATATTATTGAGTCATTTTTGAATAGATACGAGTGGTTAGGAGGTGAATTCTAGAGGAAAAGTTATGATTGAGAATTAAGTGGCCTTTAGAGCAAGGTAAGTATTGTGTCTAACCTTGACTTGAGGAAATTAGGAACCTTAGACTATTTACTATGTGAAATTCATATGAGCGGCGTATATGTGAGGTGACGAGTACTTATGCGTCGCCAATTTACCTATTTTCCACGTTTCTTCCGTTTTTCTTATATTGTCTCTTTCCTATGCCTAATTGCTATGTGCTTATACTAGTGTTGTTAAATTGATCGTTCTTATCATGTTTACGGATTTTCTGGTGATAATTGAGAATTCATTTCAAAGTTGAGATTGATATTGTGGAACCAAATATTGAAGTAAGGCGTGTACTTGTTATTCTATCTCCCTGTTGTTATTTATGCTTTTCTATTATGGTAAGGGAGAGTGTTAATGCACGAAGGGTGATGCCGTGCCATATTGTGAGTGTTAATGCACGAAGGGTGATGCCGTGCCATATTGTGAGTGTTAATGCACGAAGGCTGATGCAGTGCCATATTATGAGAGTTAATGCACGAAGGGTGATGCCGTGCCGTTTCAATTGATTTATGGTGAGATTGAGAGTAAAATCACGAAGGGTAATGCCGTGCATTTTTCCTTTACTTTATTCGTGTTCATGTTGATTCATAAAATATTGGTTGTTCTAGTTATCATTCTACTATAGTTCTTTATCTCGTATTTCCCCCAGCATGTTTCCCTCTCCCGATATCTTTTGTCTAATTCTTCATTACTATTATTTGTATATACATTGTTAAACTGTACAAGTTGATTTGTAGGTGCCTTGCCTTATCTTCGTCACTACTTCGTCGAGGTTAGGCTCGACACTTACCAGTACATGAGGTCAGTTGTACTGATACCGCACTCTGCACTTTCTATGCAGATTTTGGTACCGGCTCGAGTTGATCGAGACTTTAGCTGTTGGACCCGCTATCCTGAGACTTAAGGTAGATCTGTCGGCGTTCACAGACCTTGAAGTCCGTGTCTATCTTTTCTGTTTTACTGTTTCTTTCATTCAAATAGTTGTATTTCTCTCAGACTATTACTTGTAGTGAATTCTAGAATGCTCGTGAATTGTAACTCCATATCTGGATGGTAGTAATTAATACAGTTTCATTATATTATTCCGCACTCACTATAATTCATCTTAGCTAATTGGTGTTATTTACTGAATGGAATAAGAATTAGTTTAAATGATTCTCTAACGTTGGCTTGCCTAGCAAGTGAAATGTTAGGCACCATCACGATTCCAACGGTGGAAATTTCAGATCGTGACACTTTCCTATACATAGAGATTTGATGCTCATATAAGAGTTAAACGTGAAGATTAACTCAGGTTTTCATAATGAAAAACATAAACAGTTAAGTTCTGTAAGTGTCATAATCACCCAAAATTTACAAGCACATAAAAAGAATGTAGCAATCGTAAAGTCATGCTTTTCTAATTAATGTTGTACAACAAAGACCATACCAGAGCAAAACAAAACTTCAAATCATACAAAGAGACACAAATAGGGTGAGCATTTAACCTGGTCGGTTTGCTTCCAACAGAATGCTTAAAGCATTCACATAGCATCGCCAAATAACTATTTAGAAGGAACTAATATATACTACACATATAGGGAATTGAATACAAAGAATAAGGGACTGACCTTATTTTACGGAGTGGCTAAATAATATAGTAAAAAATAAAATTGCACCAATGCTAAGTTCAGAATACCAAAGCGAGCGAGAAATCCAAACCCGAACAAGACGACAATAAAGAATATACTTGTTAGTATCCCCATATCGAGTGAAAGAGAGAAATTCAATCTTCGCTTTGACTCGCAACCAGGAGAGAAACCAAATAGGAGAAAGAACAAGAGCAATATCTATGCAGTACAAATATGATGGAGTAAAGGTGTAGTTGTAAGGTGGATATAATACGTAAAGAGAGCAATATCAAGATGCAAGGTATTTATAGTGCATTAGGGGAGAAGTTTCGTTTGAAATTCAAATTAATAATAATAATAATTAATGGAGCTTGATTTGGGTCTTTGCTAAAGGAAAGGGATGAATTTGGTTGAATTTATGGGAAGGTATGTGAGAGTAACAAAATATGGTAGCAAAATTTTGGGAAAGTCTTGTATAAAAATCTGCAATGGTAATTGAAAGGAAGGAATAAAAATTTAAAGTGGGAGAATTGAATTAAAGAGAAAAATAGGAAAAGGAAATGAACAATAAGATTTAAGGAAATAAAATATTTGTTTACCCTTAAAATTGGATAACAATTAAACTTTTAATATGATTCTAAGGACACGTGATTTCACTTAATACCAATTGATAAATATGAAAATTAATGATAGAAATGAGCTATAAAGTAAAGCAAACCAGTGTTAAAACGAAATTCAACCCTCGAGCTAGGGTGACCTCGAACTGATTGGTACCAAAGAAATTAAAAATAAAGCAAGATGATGAACAAGAAGGTATAAGTTAAAGAGAGAGAGAGAGAGAGCGTTATATTTGATTTTTTATGCGAGAACAACCTGTCTTACAAATGGTTAATACTCCTCTTTATATAGTAGATGATTTCTACTTATGGTATAACTCTAATTACAGAAGAAAATCCCATGATTAGCTAATTAGCCGTTTCTGATTTGATCTGTTACAAGATTTACGCCACGATCCTCGACTAGTCACCGAGATTTACGCCGTGATCTTCGACTAGTCACAAATATCTTGCCTTTCTATTATTGTGCTATCTTTGATCTTGCTCGATATCTGTCTCGTTTGGTTTCGATCACTACTAGTCTCGAACTTGACATGTACCTCAGTTTTGAACTCGGTACCTAGTTCTCGTGATTTAGTCTATTCCGTTACAAGGCCGTCCTTCGATGCAATCTCCCAGCCTCGGTCAAATAGTAAAATCGGGTGGGTCCGGTTTTAACCGTATACAGATAGTCCCCTCATTTATTTGGAGTGTAATGATAAGAAATGAATTGAGCCTTCGATTGTTCTACCTCGACGTGTTATGATGTCATCCTCGTGATGTAAGCGACGAAAGTGACCGAAACGTCTCGTCTATACAGTTACCTAGACACTAAATGCGTGTCAGTGGATGGTCGGCCACCGCCAATTTTGAACCGTCGTTGTGAAATCTACAAATAGCTCCTCTATTGACCATTTCGAACTTTTACTTTCAAATTTCCAATATCCAAAGCTTTTTACATCTTCTAAGTTCTTCACCTGAAAATCTATGATTTTTACTGTTAACCTCTTCTTAGAACACCAAATCTTATCATCTTCATCTATTTTTAACTTCAAATCCAAATGGCGAAAACGTCAAAAACAATTCCTCAAAAGGAAAACGCTTTTTCATCGCGGCCGACCGGTGACAAAATATCGGCGTTGCTACTCCCTGAGGAGTGTGTTCCCGGGGGTTGCATCCTCACTTCCGACTTTAAAACTGATAAAGCCTCGTCGATTCCTGGTTGATGCGAGCCAGTGTCGAGGTATATATGCTCAATAACTGAGGGATACCTCAAGCAGGTAAAGAAAGACTGCAAATGGGAGGGCAAAAAAGTGGTGATCCCGACCCCCGCAGAGGACATCACCACCCATGTGGAAGGATTTCTAAGTGCTTACACTTACCCTTTTATGCTGGGCCCCCTCGACCCCGCCGTCGTTGATTTTTGCCGTCAATATCAAATAACCCTAGGCCAAGTCCATCCTTCATTTTGGCTAATTGTTATTCTGCTCCGATTCTTCGTGAGCAAAGTCGAGGGGATGTCTTTCACCCTCGACCATCTCATCAGGTTGTACAACTCCCGCCTCTATCGAGGTGGGTTAATAAAACTCCAATGCTGGGATACCAAAGTGCTATTCTCGAGCATAAACGAGGACAAGGACCAAGGCTGGATGGGCCAGTTCATTCGAGTGAGGACTTCCGACCTAATCCTGGCTGAGAAGATGCCATTTTCCGAGAAATGGAATATGAAGCGTAAGTACAATCCCACTGTTAGCTTCTATTTATTGCTTTGCTCCTTTGCTTCTTCTCATCAATATCCTTTTCCGTGATGTAGTGGTCGCTAGGATGCTCGGTGCAATTCCTAACCTCAAGAGCTGGGTTCGAGACCTGGCCTCGACCTCTACGTATGTCGAGCGCTCATGGCACGATTTATCAAAGGGCCAATAGGAGGCCAAAACTCATGGTAAGCCCCTTTCCACATCTTTGATGATTTTGTTAAAGCATTTATTACTTAATTTCCTTTCAAACATGCCTTGGCAAATGTTACAATCCAAATTCGCGTACCTTAGATCACGTCATAAGTTAGTCGACGTAAATCCAAGAAGAGATTATCTTTGAGATGATAAGAAGTTAATCTTAATGGTCTTAAATGATACAAGGGTGTATAAGAGTGGTTAACAAGTATTAGAAGTTAAACGAATCAAGGATGTTGTAACCCGTATTTTTGGGTAACACTAGAGGTGATTAATTGTCCCAAGAGGTCATGTTTTAATGTATTTGAATCATATAATATCCGTATCATAAGTCTTGAAGTCAAGCGAGTTATGAAACAAAGTCGATAAAAGTTGTCGCAACTTACGTTTATAATTTTACCTAAACTTTAGGTCAAATGTTACTACATTTATATCCCAATATACTTGGAATTATGGGGTTATATACCTATCAAATTGAATATCTATGAGTCTAGTTTCCAACGCATTAAGACATATGGATATATATAAGATACCTCAACCCCGTTTTAAGTCATTATTTTTCAGTATATTCAGACCTTAGAACCCTAAAAAGACTCTCTCAAGGATCTCTCATGATCCAAGACCCAAACAAAGGACAAACAACACAAATCAAGTGTCGGGAATCCCGTGACGCTAGTAAGTTTCTTGTTTTTCTTGTTGTTGCTGATTTTTGGGTTGTTTCAGCTCGTGTGGGAGGTTGTTTTAAGTGTTTTATGTTCTTTAAATACTCCTTCAAGTTTTTAATATCAACCCTAGGTGATTTCAAGTCTTCTAAAGTAATTCTAGTGCCGAAAAACCCGAATTGATTGCTAGTTTCGCTTCCTTGTTCTTGTGGCAGAATTGAAGGGATATTTCGTGGAAAATTAAGGTCAAATTGGAGTTGTTCTTTCTGTTTAAAGGTAAGGAACCTCTTACTCTATATATATTTAAGATTATCCAAGTTGCAGCTAAGTCGTTGAAGCTAGAACTTGTGAAATATATATCGAAAGGCTTGGTAGTAATGTTGTTGGTTGGTGGACTGTTTTGGAGGCTCAATATGATTATTAATGATGTTGTTTGGGCTGTTTGGTGATTGTATTGACTTGTGGGAAGTCATATAAATAGGGGAGGTGCTGTCCGTTTCATCGTAAAATAGGTTGCGGTCGATACATAATAGTTACGACGCTTAAACGATAATGATAGTGTCATTTCTCTTATTGTAGACTAAGGAGTCGTGACATTTGCATAGCTTGAGGTTGGGCAGTATATACAAGGTATGTGAGGCTATCCCCTTCATTCTTTTGCACGACTCCGATTGTACATAATGTAATGAACGAGCTCCCAAAGATACTCTACTCTTAGAAGCTAGCAGTACTTACATTGCTGCCCTTCTTATGAAACGATTGATATTGATGTTACTTCTCTTATTCTTATATTATCAATGTTGTTGGTAGTTCCTGATTCTTATAATATTCTTGATGAAGATTTAATCCTAATAACGTGTACGAAGGATACCGACCTTACGTCGCTACGAAAGGTTCAAAATGTGATTCCAATGAGTCCAGCATGCATCATATATATGTATCTATTTTACTCTATCGAGCCATGCTATAGTTGGCCGGGTACGGCACCTATTGTGCAACCACTGATCAGTTGGGTTTTACCGAGCTCCACGTGGTCGGGTATGATTCTACCGAGCCTTATGATGGCCGGGTACGTTTTACCGAGCCTATTATGGCCGGGTACAATATGATGATGGTGATGCCCACAAAGGCGTATGTTTTAAAATTTTATGTATATATATGTATGTATCATGTGTTTCATGTCAGTAGCCCTCAGAGGTACCCAGATATCACAGGTTGTATATTCCCTATCCCTATTTACATTACTCTTCTTACTTATGCTTTCCTGCCTTACATACTCAGTACTTTATTCGTACTGACGTCTTTTTTATTTGTGGACGCTGCATGTCGTGCTGCAGGTCCTGATAGACGGGTAGACACAGCTCCCCCACCACAGTAGGCTGTCCAGTTTAATGGTTATTGGCGAGATCCCTTCTCCGAACTTGCCGTGGTCTTGGTATGCATTTTTGTTATAGACATTATGGGTATGTCGGGGCCCTGTTCCAGCAATGTTATAGAACTTATGTTCCTTTAGAGGCTCATAGATAAGTGTCGACTCATGGTAGCTCGTACCTTATATATAGTTTCTTGACAGTCTTGTCGTCCCATGTTATGTATATTCATGACATTATCTTTCATTGTTGGATGTTCATGATCCATGTCTACCATTTATATTGATCTTGTTGGCCCTTAAAGATAATAAGGAAGGTTAGATAAAATGTACGTTGGTGCTCGGCAAGTATGGCCCGGGTGCTAGTCATGACCCTCCAGCTGGGTCGTGACAAACTTGGTATCAGAGTAAGTCTGTCCTAGGGGTTGTCTATGAGCCGTGTCTAGTAGAGTTTTGATTATGGATGTGTAGCGCGCCACATTTATAATCAGGAGGCTACGTGACATCTAGGGTTGTTACCTTCTTCCTGAATCTAGATCGTGCGTAGAGTTGAGTCGTAAGTGTTCATATCTAATATTCACCTTGTTTTCTTTTAGCGATGCCTTCGACTAGGAAGCAAGCGATTAGTAAACGGCTTGATACAGCTGTAGGAGAGGGTAACATTCAGGTGCCTCCAGCCATAGCAGGCCAAAGTGAGCCTCAGAGTGAGATGCCGTCTCATACCTCTCTGTCTCCTCCAGAGGATATTAGGAGGCACCCAGTACATCCAGTTCCTCCGTCTGGCACTACAGACCACGATATGCGCAGTGCAGTGCAGTTGTTGAGTAGCTTAGTAGCTGCTCAGGCTCAGAGGCAGAATACCGGTGCTGCTGATAAACCGGTTAGTGCAGGAGTTCGTGATTTTATTAATCTAGACCCTCCAGTGTTTACCGGATCAAGCCCCAAGGAGGACCCGCAAACATTTATTGATCAGGTTCATTGTACATTGCGTGTTATGCATGCTAGTGATACAGAGGCAGTAGAGTTGGCTTCTTATCGGTTATGGGATTTAGCGATTTTATGGTATGATAGTTGGGAGAGATCTAGGGGTCCGAACGCTCCTCCAGCCGTGTGGAAGGAATTTTCTGAGGCCTTTCTTCATCACTACTTACCAGCTGAGATACGATGAGCTAGAGCTGATAAGTTCTTGAACCTTCGACAGGGTAATATGAGTGCATGAGAGTATAGTATATAGTTTGATTCTTTATCAAGGTATACTCCCCATATGGTGGCCGAGATGAGTGATAGGGTGACCACATCTGATAAATGAGTGCACAACAGCCTCCTTGGTAGAGGGCATGGATATTTCCCGTATTCAGGCTTATGCCCAGACCCTTCAGGATCATAAGTTATATGCTAAGCTCTCTAAATGTGAATTCTTGCTGAACTCAGTAGCATTCCTTGGCCATGTGATATCTGATGAGGGTATTAGTGTCGACACTCAGAAGATCGATGCAGTGAAGAATTGGCCGAGACCTACAACACCGTCAGAAGTCCGCAGCTTCTTCGGGCTAGCAAGATATTATAGGCGGTTTGTAGAAAGGTTTTCCTCTATATCAGCACCATTGACTAAGTTAACACAGAAAGCTACCAAGTTCCAGTGGTCTGATGCTTGTGAACATAGTTTTCAGGAGCTAAAGAATCGATTGACATCCGCGCCAGTGCTCACTCTCCCAGAAGGAACAGAAGGTTATGTGGTATATTGTGATGCCTCAGGTATAGGTTTGGGGTGCGTATTGATGCAACGTGGGAAGGTGATTGCTTATGCATCAAGACAATTAAAGAAGCATGAAAAGAATTACCCGACTCATGATTTGGAATTGGCTGCAGTAATATATGCTTTGAAGATATGGCGACACTACTTATACGGCGTCCATGTTGACATCTACACAGATCACAAGAGTTTACAATACATCTTCAAGTAGAAGGAGTTGAATTTGAGGCAGCGTAGGTGGCTTGAAATACTGAAAAACTACGACGTCGAGATATTGTACCATCCCGGTAAAGCCAATGTTGTGGCAGACGCTCTCAGCCGTAAGTCAATGGGAAGCTTAATACATATTGAGGCAGGTAGATAAGGGTTGACCAAAGAGCTTCACCAGCTGGCCAATATGAGAATCATATTGTTGGACTCTGCTGATGGAGGTGTTACTGTACAGAATACAACAGAATTATCTTTGGTAGCCGAGGTAAAAGCACGGCAATATAAAGATCCTACCTTAGTAAGATTGAGAGAGGGAATTCAGCAGTGTAAGATTACAACTTTCAAGATCGGAGGAGACGGGACACTGAGATACCAGGGTCGATTATGTGTGCCTAGTGTGGCAGGGTTGCGATAGAAGATTATGATTGAGATTCATCAGTCCCGATATTCTATCCATCCCGGCTCGACAAAGATGTATCATGACGTTAAGGAGCAGTATTTGTGGGATAACATGAAGGAGTCTATTGCAGAATTTGTAGCTCAGTGTCCTAATTGTCAACAAGTAAAGATCGAGCATCAGAAACCCAGTGGATTGATTTAGAATATAGAGATTCCGACCTGGAAATGGGAGGTGATTAATATGGACTTCATTATTGGATTACCTCGCTTTTATCATAAGTTTGACTCCATCTGGGTGATAGTTCATCGACTTACAAAATCTGCCCATTTTCTGCCAGTTAAGACAACTTACACGACTGAAGATTATGCGAAGTTGTATATCAAGGAGATTGTTAGGCTTCATGGTGTGCCGGTATCTATTATATCAGACCGAGGAGCTCAATTTACGGCTAACTTTTGGAGGTCTTTTCAGAAGGGTTTAGGCACACAAGTAAATATCAGCACTGCATTCCATCCGCAGACTGACGGACAGGCTGAACGTACCATTCAGACGCTTGAAGATATGCTACGAGCATATGTTCTAAATTTCAAGGGGAATTGAGATGACCATCTGGCACTTATAGAATTCGCCTACAATAATAGCTACTATTCCAGTATTAAAATGGCCCCGTATGAGGCACTGTACGTGAGGAGATGTAGATCACCAGTTGGATGGTTCGAAGTCGGTGAGACAGAATTATATGGGCAAGATTTGATTCACCAAGCCATTGAGAAGGTGAAAGTGATACAAGAGCGACTGAGGACGGCATAAAGCAGGCAAAAGTCTTATTCCGATGTCCGACGTCGTGATTTGGAATTTGAGGTTGGTGATTGGGTTTTCCTGAAGATCTCACCGATGAAGGGTGTTATGCGTTTTGGGAAGAAGGGTAAGTTGAGTCCGCGGCATATTGGGCCGTACAAAATTCTTCGACGAATTGGACAGGTTGCTTATGAGTTAGAATTGCCATCCGAATTGGAATTTGTACACCCGGTATTCCATGTATCTATGTTGAGGAAATATATTGGAGACCCTTCTCGGGTCGTCCCTATCAAAGATGTACAAGTTACATAGGATCTATCATATGATGAAGTGCCAGTGGCTATATTAGATCGACAAGTGCGCAAGCTGAGAATAAAGGATGTAGCTTCCGTCAAAGTATTATGGAGGAACAAGAATATAGAAGAAATGACATGGGAAGCAGAAGAGGAGATGAAGTCTAAATACCCTTACCTATTCCAGAGTGAAGATAACGAGGATGCAGGGGGAAAGAAGGACGCATTATAAGGTGGAATGGCTCTATGAGGTAAGCAATAGCTTGTGAATACTATTTGTTTAATACAAAATGGTGATATGCAGATAATGTACATATCCATAATGCTTTGTATAGTCTTGTAAGGCCATAGGTTGGGTTTAACTGCTTGCAAGTTTGGCTAGTGTCCATTTTATAGGGGAAGCTCAGCCGAAAATTTCCGTCGGAATCCACTATGAGTTAGACACCCCATAAACCCTTACATTCGAGGACGAATGTTCCTAAGGGGGAGAGGGTGTTACAACCCAAATTCGCATACCTTAGATCACGCCATAAGTTAGTCGACATAAATCCAAGAAGAGATTATCTTTGATATGATAAGAAGTTAATCCTATTGGTCTTAAACGATACAAGGGTGTATAAGAGTGGTTACCAAGTATTAGAAGTTAAACAAATCAAGGATGTTGTAACCCGTATTTTCAGGTAACACTAGAGGTGATTAATTATCCCAAGAGGTCATGTTTTAATGTATTTGAATCATATAATATCCGTATCATAAGTCTTGAAGTCAAGCGAGTTATGAAACAAAGTCGATAAAAGTTGTCGCAACTTACGTTTATAATTTTACTTAAACTTTAGGTCAAATGTTACTACATTTGTCTCCCAATATACTTGGAATTATGGGGTGATCTACCTATCATATTGAATATCTATGAGTCTAGTTTCCAACGCATTAAACCGTTCATCGATAAGATCTCAGAATAAAGAGATATTCGCGTTTTTGTGAGAGTGCGCCAAGCAGCTCTTTATGGGGCCCACATAGGCGGTTTAAGACATATGGATATATATATAAGATACCTCAACCCCGTTTTAAGTCATTATTTTTCAGTATATTCAGACCTTAGAACCCTAAAAACACTCTCTCAAGGTTCTCTCATGACCCAAGACCCAAACAAAGGGCAAACAACACAAATCAAGTGTCGGGAATCCCGTGGCGCTAGTAAGTTTCTTGTTCTTCTTGTTGTTGCTGATTTTTGTGTTGTTCCAGCTCGTGTGGGAGGTTGTTTTAAGTGTTTTATGTTCTTTAAATACTCCTTCAAGTTTTTAATATCAACCCTAGGTGATTTCAAGTCTTCTAAAGTAATTCTAGTGTCGAAAAACCCGAATTGATTGCTAGTTTCGCTTCCTTGTTCTTGTGGCAGAATTGGAGAGATATTTCATGGAAAATTAAGGTCAAATTGGAGTTGTTATTTCTGTTTAAAGGTAAGGAACCTCTTATTCTATATATATATATATATATATATATATATATATATTTAAGATTATCCAAGTTGCGGCTAAGTCGTTGAAGCTAGAACTTGTGAAATATATATCGAAAGGCTTGGTAGTAATGTTGTTGGTTGGTGGACTGTTTTGGAAGGCTCAATATGATTATTAATGATGTTGTTTGGGCTGTTTGGTGATTGTATTGACTTGTGTGAAGTCATATAAATAGGGGAGGTGCTGTCCGTTTTATCGTAAAATAGGTTGCGGTCGATACATAATAGTTAGGACGCTTAAACGATAATGATAGTGTCATTTCTCTTATTGTAGACTAAGGAGTCGTGACATTTGCATAGCTTGAGGTTGGGCAGTATATACAAGGTATGTGAGGCTATCCCTTTCATTCTTTTGCACGACTCCGATTGTATATAATGTAATGAACGAGCTCCCAAAGATACTCTACTCTTAGAAGCTAGCAGTACTTACATTGCTGCCCTTCTTATGAAACGATTGATATTGATGTTACTTCTCTTATTCTTATATTATCAATGTTGTTGGTAGTTCCTGATTCTTATAATATTCTTGATGAAGATTTAATCCTAATAACGTGTACGAAGGATACCGACCTTACGTCACTCCGAAAGGTTCAAAATGTGATTCCAATGAGTCCAACATGCATCATATATATATATATATATATATATTTTACTCTACTGAGCCACGCTATAGTTGGCCAGGTACGACACCTATTGTGCAACCACTGATCAGTTGGGTTTTACCGAGCTCCACGTGGTCGGGTATGATTCTACCGAGCCTTATGATGGCCTGGAACGTTTTAGCGAGCCTATTACGGCCGGGTATGATATGATGATGGTGATGCCCACAAAGGCGTATATTTTAAAAGTTTATGTATATATATGTATGTATCATGTGTTTCATGTCAGTAGCCCTCAGAGGTACCCAGATGTCACAGGTTGTATATTCCCTATCCCTGTTTACACTACTCTTCTTACTTATGCTTTTCTGCCTTACATACTCAGTACTTTATTCGTACTAACGTCCCTTTTATTTGTGGACGCTGCATGTCGTGCTGCAGGTCCTGATAGACGGGTAGACACAGCTCCCCCACCACAGTAGGCTGTCCAGTTTAATGGTTATTGGCGAGATCCCTTCTCCGGACTTGCCGTGGTCTTGGTATGCATTTTTGTTATAGACATTATGGGTATGTCGGGGCCCTGTTCCAGCAATGTTATAGAACTTATGTTCCTTTAGAGGCTCATAGATAAGTGTCGACTCATGGTAGCTCGTACCTTATATATAGTTTCTTGACAGTCTTGTCGTCCCATGTTATGTATATTCATGACATTATCTTTCATTGTTGGATGTTCATGATCCATGTCTACCATTTATATTGATCTTGCCGGCCCTTAAAGATAATAAGGAAGGTTAGATAAAATGTACATTGGTGCTCGGCAAGTATGGCCCGGGAGCTAGTCATGACCCTCCAGCTGGGTCGTGACAAACTTGGTATCAGAGCAAGTCTGTCCTAGGGGTTTTCTATGAGCCGTGTCTAGTAGAGTTTTGATTATGGATGTGTAGCGCGCCACATTTATAATCAGGAGGCTACGTGACATCTAGGGTTGTTACCTTCTTCCTGAATCTAGATCGTGCGTAGAGTTGAGTCGTAAGTGTTCATATCTAATATTCACCTTGTTTTCTTTTAGCGATGCCTTCGACTAGGAAGCAAGCGATTAGTAAACGGCTTGATACAGCTGTAGGAGAGGGTAACATTCAGGTGCCTCCAGCCATAGCAGGCCAAAGTGAGCCTCAGAGTGAGATGCCGTCTCATACCTCTCTGTCTCCTCCAGAGGATATTAGGAGGCACCCAGTACATCCAGTTCCTCCGTCTGGCACTACAGACCACGATATGCGCAGTGCAGTGCAGTTGTTGAGTAGCTTAGTAGCTGCTCAGGCTCAGAGGCAGAATACCGGTGCTGCTGATAAACCGGTTAGTGCAGGAGTTCGTGATTTTATTAATCTAGACCCTCCAGTGTTTACCGGATCAAGCCCCAAGGAGGACCCGCAAACATTTATTGATCAGGTTCATTGTACATTGCGTGTTATGCATGCTAGTGATACAGAGGCAGTAGAGTTGGCTTCTTATCGGTTATGGGATTTAGCGATTTTATGGTATGATAGTTGGGAGAGATCTAGGGGTCCGAACGCTCCTCCAGCCGTGTGGAAGGAATTTTCTGAGGCCTTTCTTCATCACTACTTACCAGCTGAGATACGATGAGCTAGAGCTGATAAGTTCTTGAACCTTCGACAGGGTAATATGAGTGCATGAGAGTATAGTATATAGTTTGATTCTTTATCAAGGTATACTCCCCATATGGTGGCCGAGATGAGTGATAGGGTGACCACATCTGATAAATGAGTGCACAACAGCCTCCTTGGTAGAGGGCATGGATATTTCCCGTATTCAGGCTTATGCCCAGACCCTTCAGGATCATAAGTTATATGCTAAGCTCTCTAAATGTGAATTCTTGCTGAACTCAGTAGCATTCCTTGGCCATGTGATATCTGATGAGGGTATTAGTGTCGACACTCAGAAGATCGATGCAGTGAAGAATTGGCCGAGACCTACAACACCGTCAGAAGTCCGCAGCTTCTTGGGGCTAGCAAGATATTATAGGCGGTTTGTAGAAGGGTTTTCCTCTATATCAACACCATTGACTAAGTTAACACAGAAAACTACCAAGTTCCAGTGGTCTGATGCTTGTGAACATAGTTTTCAGGAGCTAAAGAATCGATTGACATCCGCGCCAATGCTCACTCTCCCAGAAGGAACAGAAGGTTATGTGGTATATTGTGATGCCTCAGGTATAGGTTTGGGGTGCGTATTGATGCAACGTGGGAAGGTGATTGCTTATGCATCAAGACAATTAAAGAAGCATGAAAAGAATTACCCGACTCATGATTTGGAATTGGCTGCAGTAATATATGCTTTGAAGATATGGCGACACTACTTATACGGCGTTCATGTTGACATCTACACAGATCACAAGAGTTTACAATACATCTTCAAGTAGAAGGAGTTGAATTTGAGGCAGCGTAGGTGGCTTGAATTACTAAAAAACTACGACGTCGAGATATTGTACCATCCCGGTAAAGCCAATGTTGTGGCAGACGCTCTCAGCCGTAAGTCAATGGGAAGCTTAATACATATTGAGGCAGGTAGATAAGGGTTGACCAAAGAGCTTCACCAGCTGGCCAATATGAGAATCAGATTGTTGGACTCTGCTGACGGAGGTGTTACTGTACAGAATACAACAGAATCATCTTTGGTAGACGAGGTAAAAGCACGGCAATATGAAGATCCTACCTTAGTAAGATTGAGAGAGGGAATTCAGTAGTGTAAGATTATAACTTTCAAGATCGGAGGAGATGGGACACTGAGATACCAGGGTCGATTATGTGTGCCTAGTGTGGCAGGGTTGCGAGAGAAGATTATGATTGAGATTCATCAGTCCCGATATTCTATCCATCCTGGCTCGACAAATATGTATCATGACGTTAAGGAGCAGTATTTGTGGGATAACATGAAGGAGTCTATTGCAGAATTTGTAGCTCAGTGTCCTAATTGTCAACAAGTAAAGATCGAGCATCAGAAACCCAGTGGATTGATTTAGAATATAGAGATTCCGACCTGGAAATGGGAGGTGATTAATATGGACTTCATTATTGGATTACCTCGCTTTTATCATAAGTTTGACTCCATCTGGGTGATAGTTCATCGACTTACAAAATCTGCCCATTTTTTGCAGTTAAGACAACTTACACGACTGAAGATTATGCGAAGTTGTATATCAAGGAGATTGTTAGGCTTCATGGTGTGCCGATATCTATTATATCAGACCGAGGAGCTCAATTTACGGCTAACTTTTGGGGGTCTTTTCAGAAGGGTTTAGGCACACAAGTAAATCTCAGCACTGCATTCCATCCGCAGACTGACGGACAGGCTGAACGTACCATTCAGACGCTTGAAGATATGCTACGAGCATATGTTCTAAATTTCAAGGGGAATTGGGATGACCATCTGGCACTTATAGAATTCGCCTACAATAATAGCTACTATTCCAGTATTAAAATGGCCCCGTATGAGGCACTGTACGTGAGGAGATGTAGATCACCAGTTGGATGGTTCGAAGTTGGTGAGACAGAATTATATGGGCAAGATTTGATTCACCAAGCCATTGAGAAGGTGAAAGTGATACAAGAGCGACTGAGGACGGCACAAAGCAGGCAAAAGTCTTATTCCGATGTCCGACGTCGTGATTTGGAATTTGAGGTTGGTGATTGGGTTTTCCTGAAGATCTCACCGATGAAGGGTGTTATGCGTTTTGGGAAGAAGGGTAAGTTGAGTCCGCGGTATATTGGGCCGTACAAAATTTTTCGACGAATTGGACAGGTTGCTTATGAGTTAGAATTGCCATCCGAATTGGAATTTGTACACCCGGTATTCCATGTATCTATGTTGAGGAAATGTATTGGAGACCCTTCTCGGGTCGTCCCTATCAAAGATGTACAAGTTACAGAGGATCTATCATATGATGAAGTGCTAGTGGCTATATTAGATCGACAAGTGCGCAAGCTGAGAATAAAGGATGTAGCTTCCGTCAAAGTATTATGGAGGAACAAGAATATAGAAGAAATGACATGGGAAGCAAAAGAGGAGATGAAGTCTAAATACCCTTACCTATTCCAGAGTGAAGATAACGAGGATGCCGGGGGAAAGAAGGACGCATTATAAGGTGGAACGGCTCTATGAGGTAAGCAATAGCTTGTGAATACTATTTTTTTAATACAAAATGGTGATATGCAGATAATGTACATATCCATAATGCTTTGTATAGTCTTGTAAGGCCATAGGTTGGGTTTAACTGCTTGCAAGTTTGGCTAGTGTCCATTTTATAGGGGAAGCTTAGCCGAAAATTTCCATCTGAATCCACGATGAGTTAGATACCCCATAAACCCTTACATTCGAGGACGAATGTTCCTAAGGGGAAGAGGGTGTTACAACCCAAATTCACATACCTTAGATCACGCCGTAAGTTAGTCGACGTAAATCCAAGAAGAGATTATCTTTGAGATGATAAGAAGTTAATCCTATTGGTCTTAAACGATACAAGGGTGTATAAGAGTGGTTAACAAGTATTAGAAGTTAAACAAATCAAGGATGTTGTAACCCGTATTTTCGGGTAACACTAGAGGTGATTAATTGTCCCAAGAGGTCATGTTTTAATGTATTTGAATAATATAATATCCGTATCATAAGTGTTGAAGTCAAGCGAGTTATGAAACAAAGTCGATAAAAGTTGTCGCAACTTACGTTTATAATTTTACTTAAACTTTAGGTCAAATGTTACTACATTTGTATCCCAATATACTTAGAATTATGGGGTGATCTACCTATCAAATTGAAGATCTATGAGTCTAGTTTCCAACACATTAAACAGTTCATCTATACGATCTCGAAAAAGAGAGATATTTGCATTTTCGTGAGAGTGTGCCAAGCAGCTCTCCATGGGGCCCACATAGGCGGTTTAAGACATATGGATATATATAAGATACCTCAACCCCATTTTAAGTCATTATTTTCCAGTATATTCAGACCTTAGAACCCTAAAAACACTCTCTCAAGGTTCTCTCATGATCCAAGACCCAAACAAAGGGCAAACAACACAAATCAAGTGTCGGGAATCCCGTGGCGCTAGTAAGTTTCTTGTTCTTCTTGTTGTTGCTGATTTTTGTGTTGTTCCAGCTCGTGTGGGAGGTTGTTTTAAGTGTTTTATGTTCTGTAAATACTCCTTCAAGTTTTTAATATCAACCCTAGGTGATTTCAAGTCTTCTAAAGTAATTCTAGTGCCGAAAAACCCGAATTGATTGCTAGTTTCGCTTCCTTGTTCTTGTGGCAGAATTGGAGAGATATTTCATGGAAAATTAAGCTCAAATTGGAGTTGTTATTTCTGTTTAAAGGTAAGGAACCTCTTAGTCTATATATATATATTTAAGATTATCCAAGTTGCCGCTAAGTCGTTGAAGCTAGAACTTGTGAAATATATATCGAAAGGCTTGGTAGTAATGTTGTTGGTTGGTGGACTATTTTGGGAGGCTCAATATGATTATTAATGATGTTGTTTGGGCTGTTTGGTGATTTTATTGACTTGTGTGAAGTCATATAAATAAGGGAGGTGTTGTCCGTTTTATCGTAAAATAGGTTGCGGTCGATACATAATAGTTACGACGCTTAAACGATAATGATAGTGTCATTTCTCTTATTTTAGACTAAGGAGTCGTGACATTTGCATAGCTTCAGGTTGGGCAGTATATACAAGGTATGTGAGGCTATCCCCTTTATTCTTTTGCACGACTCCGATTGTACATAATGTAATGAACGAGCTCCCAAAGATACTCTACTCTTAGAAGCTAGCAGTACTTATATTGCTGCCCTTCTTATGAAACGATTGATATTGATGTTACTTCTCTTATTCTTATATTATCAATGTTGTTGGTAGTTCCTGATTCTTATAAGATTCTTGATGAAGATTTAATCCTAATAACGTGTACGAAGGATACCGACCTTACGTCACTCCGAAAGGTTCAAAATGTGATTCCAATGAGTCCAGCATGCATCATATATATGTATCTATTTTACTCTACCGAGCCACGCTATAGTTGGCCGGGTACGGCACCTATTGTGCAACCACTGATCAGTTGGGTTTTACCGAGCCCCACGTGGTCGGGTATGATTCTACCGAGCCCTATGATGGCCGAGTATATTTTACCGAGCCTATTACGGCCGGGTACGATATGATGATGGTGATTCCCACAAAGGTGTATGTTTTAAAAGTTTATGTATATATATGTATGTATCATGTGTTTCATGTCAGTAGCCCTCAGAGGTACCCAGATGTCACTGGTTGTATATTCCCTATCCTTGTTTACATTACTGTTCTTACTTATGCTTTTCTGCCTTACATACTCAGTACTTTATTCGTACTGACATCCCTTTTATTTGTGGACGCTGCATGTCGTGCTGCAGGTCCTGATAGATGGGTAGACGTAGCTCCCCCACCACAGTAGGCTGTCCAGTTCAGCGGTTATTGGCGAGATCCCTTCTTCGGACTTGCCGTGGTCTTGGTATGCATTTTTGTTATAGACATTATGGGTATGTCGGGCCCCTGTTCTGGCAATGTTACAGAACTTATGTTCCTTTAGAGGCTCATAGACAGGTGTCGACTCATGGTAGCTCGTACCTTATATATAGTTTCTTGACAGTCTTGTCGTCCCATGTTATGTATGTTCATGACATTATCTTTCATTGTTGGATGTTCATGATCCATGTCTACCATTTATATTGATCTTGTCGGCCCTTAAAGATAATAAGGAAGGTTAGATAAAATGTACGTTGGTGCTCGGCAAGTATGGCCCGGGTGCTAGTCATGACCCTCCAGTTGGGTCGTGACAAACTTGGTATCAGAGCAAGTCTGTCCTAGGGGTTGTCTATGAGCCGTGTCTAGTAGAGTTTTGATTATGGATGTGTAGCGCGCCACATTTATAATCAGGAGGCTACGTGACATCTAGGGTTGTTACCTTCTTCCTGAATCTAGATCGTGCGTAGAGTTGAGTCGTAAGTGTTCATATCTAATATTCACCTTGTTTTCTTTTAGCGATGCCTTCGACTAGGAAGCAAGCGATTAGTAAACGGCTTGATACAGCTGTAGGAGAGGGTAACATTCAGGTGCCTCCAGCCATAGCAGGCCAAAGTGAGCCTCAGAGTGAGATGCCGTCTCATACCTCTCTGTCTCCTCCAGAGGATATTAGGAGGCACCCAGTACATCCAGTTCCTCCGTCTGGCACTACAGACCACGATATGCGCAGTGCAGTGCAGTTGTTGAGTAGCTTAGTAGCTGCTCAGGCTCAGAGGCAGAATACCGGTGCTGCTGATAAACCGGTTAGTGCAGGAGTTCGTGATTTTATTAATCTAGACCCTCCAGTGTTTACCGGATCAAGCCCCAAGGAGGACCCGCAAACATTTATTGATCAGGTTCATTGTACATTGCGTGTTATGCATGCTAGTGATACAGAGGCAGTAGAGTTGGCTTCTTATCGGTTATGGGATTTAGCGATTTTATGGTATGATAGACCTTTGAGGGCTCATGGAGGAGAGAAATGCCCTTAGACTTCTCTGTGGGCAAAATGAAGAGGAGACCAAGGACCCTCGAGCTGAGTTAGACAAGGCTCACCAAGATCAGACCGACCTGATCGAGCAGGTAATACAAATATTAAAAGCTCATGGGATCGATTCAGGAACGGTGGCTAATATTTCAATCTTACAACTGCAGCAGAAGGTCGAGATGATCGAGCAGCTCCGCGAGGAGGTCAACATGATGAAGACGGAGACCTTGGGGTGGAAAGAAGGTATGGACCGTTTTGCTGCAGAAAAAGAGACTGCTTTATCCCAATTGTCATCGGCCAAAAGTAAGCTTCGAGGCATGAAGGAGAAGATCTCGTCTCAGGAAAAGAAAATAGAGGAGCTCAAAGCTCGGTTGGCTTCCGAACTTGCAAAGGCCAAATTTGAAGCTGAAAAAGCTAAAGCCGAGGCAGATGCGATCGTGGTCTACCGAGCCGATGCTGAAGCCTCTCAAGTCCAAGCGAGAGAGGCAGACGAGACCGCTCAAACTCGAGCATATTGGATTGTTGAACTCTCCAAATGCCAATCTCGGACGAAAACCCTCGAGGAGATCCACGCTCGAGGTTTTGATCTTACCGACGAGATAATAAAGGCTAGAGAGCATGAAGCCAATGCTGGAGCGCTGGCCTCCGATGATGATGATGCCGAGAGCAAGAGCGGGTCCGAGAGCGGGGGGACCTCGATGGAGAAGAAGCTGTCCCCGGAGAAAATTAGGAACCTTAGGATTTTTTACGGTTGATTATTTGTGTAGGATACTAATCGGATCTTGTAAATATTCTCATATATATGAAGATCTCTTTCTGACTTGCCTTTATTTCATTCTCTTCCTTGTGAAAATTTTGTTTCATTCATTCCTAACGAAAATTTTGTTCATAAGTTCAAGGTTTAGGCAATTTGATTGAAGCCAGACTAGTGTAGTTTTTATAATCGAGTGAGTAATTTCTCAAACTCGGAGTAGGGTGACCCTTAGGTTTTAATTGAGTGAGGATGATTTCCTGAACTCAAAAATAAAATGGCCCTTTAGGCTCTTGAATTAGGCCGACACAACCATAGTAAAAAGAATGACTTTCTTCCCCTTTTTGACTTGAAAAGTTTATTGTTTGATCTTATAAAATTTGTTGTGCCTTAGAAATAAATAAGGGATTTGCTCGAGAGTTCTAACGATTACGTACCCATTAGGTTTTTCAAGGGTCTATATTATCGAGACATTTAGTAATTCAGCCGAGGGTAGCCTTTTTAACCGGTTTATGAAAATATTCGAAGGCCTGTTTCATAACGGAAATCGGACGTCTCCGAATCATGTTAATTTGGACGTAGCCTTTGTCTTGGGACTCGCCTTTTGGGCTTGTTCCCTTGTTATACTTCGTACTTGTTCGAAGTATCCATCCCCGAGTGGGGTGGCCGTAGCCGTGGCATATAAAATCGAGGGTTGCCTTTTTAAGGTCTTACGATCTTGAGGTTTTAATAATTCGATCATGTCAATTTTTCTGACGGTGGTCCCCAAGTGCTGGGTCAATTGTTCGAACTTTAGTTGTGACTGGCCCTTAAGCCAGTTTCCATAATAGATCGCAAGCATGGCATTGTAAAGTAAAAATTTCTCTAAGGCATGAACTATCTGATAAGGAAAAAATACTTTTTTCAATATATTAACATGCATACATGTTTTCCATTAGGGGTCGAGTAATCTACACGGGCATGGTTCGTTCGACCATTTGACCCTTACAAAATTTACATATCGAGACCATGTCGACACAAAGTATTTTCCTATCCGAGGGTGATGTCCCCCAATATTCGAGCTTGATTATAAAGAAGCCTCGGATACTGTTGAATTGCTCTAAGTTAGCACGAACAATGGTTGCCTCATTAAAAACCTCGCCGGAAAAACCCATTTGGGACAAAAACCGGTCTAAGGGAAAAAGAATGCAATGCGTGCTTTCAGACCTAAGTACTTTGTGTTTGAAGAATCCTTCGATGTCTTTGATTAAACACCTGCAAATGGTTAGTATGAAATATAAATGAAAATGGAGAAGGTCATACCTTAGTACTAATATCGTTTAAGGAGTGATATATTCTAATTGTTTGGTAATTATTTGCCGTTCATCGTGCCAAGTTTGTAGGATCCCTTGCCGATGATATCGAGGACCTGATACGGTCCCTCCCAGTTCAGGCCAAGTTTTCCTTCGTTTGGGTCTCGAGTATTGAGGGTGACCTTCCTAAGAACCAAGTCCCCGATTTTAAAGTGTCGAAGATTGGCTCTTTGATTGTAGTACCTTTCGATCCGTTATTTCTGTGCGGCTATCCGAACGAAGGCAGATTCCCATTTTTTATCTAGCAATTCGAGGCTTGTATTCATAGCCTTATGATTTAACTCTTCCGTTGCATATCGAAACCTGACGCTAGGCTCCCCGACTTCAACTGGATTTGGACGTTGTTCGATACGCCCAAAGGACTTCGAAGAATATTTCTCTCCATTTTCCCTTAGCGCCGTTCAATATTTTCTTTAGATTTTGAATGATGGTCTTGTTTGTCGATTTGGCCTCTCCGTTCCCACTAGGATGATATGGCGTTGACAGGATCCTTTTTATTTTGTGATCTTCGAGAAACTTTTTCACTTTGCTTCCGACGAATTGCTTTCCATTGTCGCATACGATCTCGACAGGCATCCTGAATCGGTATATAATGTGGTCTAGATGAAATCTATGACCTCTTTCTCTCAGATTTTCTCAAAAGCCCGTGCTTCAACCCACTTAGAGAAATAGTCAGTCATAAACAAAATAAATTTAACTTTACCTGGGGCCGATTGTAGGGGCCGACGCTATCCATTACCCATTTCATGAATGGCCATGGGGATAAGACTGAGTGGAGTTGCTCTCCGGGTTGGTGAATCATCGGCGCATACTTTTGACATTTGTCGCACTTTCGAATGAACTCTTTTATATCCTTTTCCATATCGGCCCAATAGTATACTGGTCTGATGACTTTGTGAACCAATGATTCGACACCAGAATGATTTCCACAGGTGCCCTCGTGGATTTCTCGAAGGACGTAGTCGGTATCTCCCGGTCCCAAACATATTTCCAATGGTCCATCGAACATTCTTCTATATAGTGTTCCGTCTTCAGCCAATCTGAATCGTGCGACCTTTGTACGTAGAGTCCTTGATTCCCTAGGATCCGATGAAAGCTTTCCGTTCTTTAGGTTTTCGATATATTTGTTCCTCCAATCCCATGTCTGACTTGTGGAGTTGATTTCGGCATGGCCTTTTTCGATTACTGACCTTGAAAGTTGTACGGCAGTCCCTGAGCTAATCTCGCCATCTTCGACTGATGACCCCAAATTTGGGGGGCATCGACCTCACTGTTTTGTTCTTGAGGCACATGCTGTAGGGTCCATTCTTTAAACCGATGTAGAGTCACCTATAGATTTTCCAAGTATCTCTGCATTCAATCTTCTCGAAGGTTCTGTTGACCTAGTTTACCACAAGCATGGAGTCACATATGGCCTTGATGACTTCTTCTCCCAAACCTTTAGCTAGCTCAAGACCTACAATCATGGCCTCATACTCGACCTCATTGTTAGTTAACTTGGAAGTTTTGATAGCTTGTCTAATTGTATTACCCGTGGGTGGCTTCAAAATGATGCCTAACCCGGACCCCTTCACGTTCGAAGCTCCGTCTGTGAAGAGGGTCCACACCCCCGATGATGTACCCGACTTTATTAATAGTTCCTTTTCGACCTTGGGTACGAGGGTTGGCACAAAGTCAGCCACAAAGTCCGCTAAGATTCGAGGCTTGATGGCCGTTCGGGGTCGGTACTCGATATCGTACCCACTGACTTTGACGACCCATTTGGCCAATCGGCCCGAAAGTTCGAGCTTATGCAAAATATTGCAAAGAGGATAAGTAGTCACCACGCAGATCGGGTGACACTGAAAATATGGTTTTAATTTCCTAGAGGCGCTTATTAGGGAAAGCGCTAATTTTTCTAAGTGTGGGTACCGAGTCTTGACCTCAACTAAAGTTTGACTAACATAGTAAAAAGGAAATTGCGTACCTTGCTATTCTCAAACTAGGACCCCACTTACCGCAATTTTCGAGACTACTAAGTACAAGTAGAGTCGGTCACTGCTTCATTGGAACAATTTTGTATGAAGCAGTGGAGGGCTCGAGAGGTATCACTTTAATTCTTCCAATACTTGTTGGCATTCAGGGGTCTATGCAAAATTGTTCTTCTTTTTGAGCAATGAGAAGAACCTGTGACTTCTATCTAAAGACCTTGATATGAATCGGCCTAGGGCGTCTATGCACTATGTTAATCTTTGTACGGCCTTAACATTGTCCAAGGCTGTGATATCTTCGATTGCCTTGATTTTATCGAATGTTGATTTCGATCCCCCGATTTGATACCATAAAGCCGAGAAATTTGCCCGAGCCGAAACCAAATGCACATTTCTCCGGGTTGAATTTCATATTGTATTTCCTCAGTATATCGAAGGTCTCCTGCAAATGTGTAAAATGGTCCTCTGCTCGCAGGGACTTAACTAGCATATCATTAATATAAACCTCCATTGATTTACCTATTTGTTCTTCGAACATTCTATTTACTAAGCGTTGATAAGTGGCACCATCATTTTTAAGTCCAAACGACATTACATTATAACAATATGTGCCGTACTTAGTGATGAACAAAGTCTTTTCCTGATCTTCCGGGTTCATTTGTATTTGATTGTACTCGGAGTAGGCATCAAGAAAACTAAGGATCTCGTGGCCGACCGTGTGATTGTTATTCGGCCATGTGATTGTTATTCGGCAAAGGAAAAGAGTCTTTAGGACATGCTTTATTTAAATCTTTATAGTCTACGCACATTCTAAGTTTATTTCCCTTTTTAGGGACTACGACTACGTTTGCTAACTATTCGGGATATTTTACTTCCCGAATGGATCCTATTTTGAGAAGTTTGGTTACCTCATCCTTAATGAATGCATGTTTTACCTCGAACTGAGGCCTTCTCTTTTGTTTTACCAGGTGGAACTTCGGGTCCAAGATCAGTCGATGTATTGTGATCTCCGGAAAAATTCCTGTTATATCTAGGTGGGACCAAGCAAAACAATTCATATTATTGATAAAAAATTTAATGAGTTTTTCCCTAAGTTCGAGGGTTAACCCCGTATCCAGGTATACCTTTCGATCGGGTAGATACTCGATTAGTATGACTTGCTCCAGCTCTTCGACTGTCGATTTGGTGGCATCGGAATCCTAGGGGATTATGAAGGATCGAGGGATCCAGTATTCATTGCCCTCGTCCGTTTCCTGCTTCTCCGACTGAGTCAAGGCTAGTGGCTGTGCTTGCTAGTTAGCTTCCTGTTCTCCTTTGGACTCCGATCCCTTTGTTGAAGAAAGCGCCGATACCGGTATTACTTCGTCGATTGCGAACATCTCTTTTGTAGCATGCTATTCCCCATACACCATTTTTACTCCATCTTGTGTTGGGAACTTCAACATTTGGTGAAGGGTTGAGGGGACCGCCCTCATGTTATGAATCTAGGGTCTTTCGAGCAGTGCGTTGTATATCATATCACCCTCGATCACATGGAACTTTGTTTCTTGAATAGTTTCGGCTACATTTACTGGTAGGGTGATTTCACCTTTAGGTGTTTCACTCACTATGTTGAAGCCATTGAGAATCCTAGTTGTGGGTACGATCTGATTTTGTAGGCCGAGCTGCTCCATGACCCTAGATCGAATAATATTGGCCGAACTTCCTGGATCAATTAAAACACGTTTAACCTGAATTTTATTCATAACGATAAAGATTACCAAAGCATGATTGTGGGGTTGTGAGATCCCTTCTGCTTCCTCATCATTGAATGATAAAGTGCCTTCTGGCACATAGTCTAGAGTTCATTTTTCCCTGGTGATTGATACTTTAGTGCGTTTGAACACGGGCCCTTGTGGAATATCGACCCCGCCAACAATCATATGAATCACGTGCTATGGTTCTTCCTGCTCGTTTTTCCTGTTTGCATCCTTGTATTTGAAATGGTTCTTAGCTCGGTCGCTTAAGAATTCTCGAAGGTGACCCTCGTTGAATAGACGGGCCACCTCCTCCCTTAGTTATCTGCAGTCTTCGGTTCTATGACCATGTGTACCATGGTATTTGCATATTTGATTGGGGTTTCTTTGTGATGGATCAATTTGTAGGGGTCTGGGCCATCTAGTATCTTTGATTCTTCCGATGGCTGACACAGTATTTGATGCATCGATGCTGAAGTTGTATTCTGATAATCGTGGTGCTTCTATGGGATCAGCATGTTTATCGAAACCACTTTTTCTCATGAGCCCTCGAGAGATTTGTCCTCGATCATTTTGGATGAGATTGTGTCCTGGGCCATTGTTCTACGATCTGCTTCGTATGGTTGATATCGATCTCTGTTCGACCGGGGTTCTCTGTCAATATCCCTTTAAGTTCTGCTGACGAGCCTGTTTGGATAAACGGAACTGGAAGTGGTCCCCAACTGATCATCCTCGACCCTGATCTTTGACTGGTACCGATTAGGTACATCGACCCAGGTTACCGCCGGATATTCAATTAAATTATGTTTTAGCTGTCGTGATGCCACCGCATTGCATTCATTCAAACCCTGAGTTTGAACGGCCCAATCATCTGTGACCGATGATAGTTCCATGCGTTCCATCTGAAATCGAGATACGAATTCCCTCAACATTTCGTTGTCTTTTTATTTCACCTTGAAGAGGTCTGACTTCCTAGTTGCAACCTTTATCGCTCCGGCATGTGCCTTTACGAAGGAGTCTGCAAGCATAGCGAAGGAATCGATGGAATTATGTGGCAAATTATGGTATCATATCATTTCTCCTTTCGACAAGGTTTCTCCAAATTTCTTCAGTAAAACAGACTCAATATCATCGTCTTCCAAGTCATTCCCTTTTATTGCTCATGTATAAGAAGTGACATGATCATTAGGGTCGGTGGTCCCATTATACTTAGGAATTTCTGGCATTCGAAAGTTTTTTGGAATGGGTTTCGGAGCTGCACTTGGAGGGAAAGGCTTCTGTATGAATTTCTTTGAATCCATACCATTTAAAATCGGCGGTGCCCCCGGTATTTGGTCAATCCAGGAATTATATGTCTCTACTTTCTTGTCATTTGCCTTAATTTTCTTTTCTCCTGATTCAATCCGTTTAGTGAGCTCCTCAAACATTTTCATAATGGCGGGGTCAGTCCCCGATTCGTTGGCATTCAATCTTTCCGACACATGCTCGATCCTTTAAATGACTTCTGGTTTGATCCTACTCGGTGTTCGGTGTTGATTTTGTAGTTGTGCTATATCGGCCTATTGAGCGTGTAACATTTCAAATATCAATTGGATGCTAACTCCACCATCTTCTCCGCCCTGCGTACCTCGACCACCTGATCGAACTTACCTGTGTATACTACCTTCGGGCTCAATACCCAAATTTGCATTTAGGGCGATGTGTGAAGTGACATCGACGAGATTTGCAATTGGTGCTCTCTCGAGGTCGGCCTGAGACACCTCGCTTCCTAGGGTGGCTATGTTGTCATTTTTCCCGTGAAATCCAAGGTTGTTGTCATCATGTGTAGGCGTTGCTTGTGAGTTTGACATGTTTATCTTGAAAATAAAGTTTCTTACAAGAACAAGTGTAAAGTAGTGTGTGTTATCGAATTTAGTATTAAGCAACCACTATTATCCTTAGCCCCACGGTGGGCGCCAAACTGTTTACCCTTAAAATTTAATAACAATTAAACTTATAATATGGTTCTAAGGACACATGATTTCACTTAATACCAATTGATAAATATAAAATTAATGACAAAAATGAGCTATAAATTTAAAAAAACCAGTATTGAAACGGAATTCAACCCTCGAGCTAAGGTGCCCTCGAACTGATTGGTACCAAAGCAATTAAAAATAAAGAAAGATGATGAACAAGAAGGTATAAGTTAAAGAGAGAGCGTTATATTGCCTTTTTTATGCGAGAACAACCTGTCTTACAAATGGTTAATACTCCCCTTTATATAGTAGATGAGTTCTACTTATGGTATAACTCTAATTACAGAAGAAAATCCCATGATTAGCTAATTAACCGTTTCTGATTTGATCCGTTCCGCGATTTACGCCATGATCCTCGAGCAATCATCGAGATTTACGTTGTGATCTTCGACCAGTCACGGATATCTCGCCTTTCTGTTATTGTGCTATCTTTGATCTTGCTCGATGTATGTCTCGTTTGGCTTCGATCGCTACTAGCCTCGAACTCGACATGCACCTTGGTTCTAAACTCGGTACCTAGTCCTCGTGATTTAGTCTGTTCCGTTACAATGTCATCCTTCGATGTAATCTCCCAGCCTCGGTCAAATAGTAAAATCGGGTGGGCCCGATTTTAACCTTATACAATATTATATAAAGAATTAAAGTAATGAAATAAGAAAAAAAGAGGGAGAGACGTTGGCAATGAAGTGCAATGTCTAAATATTTATTATGGAAAATATGAGATTACGAGAGGAATTTGAGGAATGATCTGCTGGAAAATATATTAGGAGAATAAATGTAGGGATTTGAATAAGAAGAATAGAAAATAATTAAAAACACAACGATAAATAAAAAAAATAAACAACTAAGAAAAAAAAATCAGAAAGTAGACGTTAGGCAAATCTTTTGGTCATTTTGGGATAAGACTCTTCCTATTTTAAATCTTGAGCCACTAAAATTCTACTATCAAATTATGAAATAATACATAAGAAAGTAAGAAACGCAAAATTGAGTTTCTATGGTGTTACATATCACACAATATTAAAATCGAGTACATAAGATTGTATTTAAAACGATCCACCAAACTTAGTGAATGCCGTGTCTCTAAAAAATGCTTGGTTATATGCTTACAAAAATAAGAGTAAAAATTTATGCAATTTTAAGAAGAACGATATTTTAAAAATGAAATATTGTTTAACTGATTTTAAAGCGAGAGTAAATGTGCAAGTGAATAATTTTTGTTTTGCAATAACAAATTATAATGGTCCAATAATAATGATAACAAAAATGAAGATAATAGTAATTATAGTTTTAAAAAATATATAAATTAATGCATTTAAATATCAATGATTTAGAAGCTCAAGGAGATAATTTAGAAGAAAGCAGGAACAAAATTGAATGTCAACAACAACAACTGATGTAGTTCTTAAGTGGTCTCAATGAGACCTATGATCAGACAAGACGTCATATTATAATGAAATCTACATAGCCAACACTGAATCAAGCCTATGCCCTAATAATTGAGGATGGGAGTCAAAACTCCAGTCCATATCCAACTTTGATAAACAAAGGTGATCCTGCTGCTATGCAAACAGGTAGAGGACAACTTACAATGAAAAATAATAGAGGAAAATAATATAAAGAAAGGAATCCCTTTGTGAAATGTGACTACTACAACAAGTCTGGCCACTCAAAGCAAAACTGCTACAATCTAGTTATCTATCCAGTTGACTTCAAAAATAAGAAATCATATGCTGCAAATATTGTTACTAGTGGTTCTGAAAATGATAAACCAACACATCAGGATGAAGGAAACATCCGTTGTGACCTCTGGACATTAGGTTAACATGGCAGGTTTTGCAACCTCTTTAATGGCAAACTTTTCTTGTAAAGAATAGATAATTGACTATGGAGACACACACCACATTGCTAGTGATTTAGGCATATTGAAAACTAAGACTAAGGTAAGTGGTTGTGATAATGATCAAGTACACTTGCCTACATGAGAAAAATCTAGTATAACACACTTTGGAGAGGCTGCCATCCTTGATGAGATGAAAATGGATGACGTTCTGTTTGTGCCTGAAATTCAGGTTCAATCTTATGTCAATTTCAAAGCTAAATAGGCAGTTATCATGCTTAGTATACTTCTTTCCTGATTTTTATTTATTTTAGGATCTCTACAATGGCAAAATGAGAGAAATTGGTAGAGAAAGAGGCGGTCTATATATATTAAAGAATGAGTTTAGAGGAGACTTGGGAGAAATTTGTCAAAGGAATAAGGAAGTTTGCTTCAGCTACAACTACACAGGGTGATGTAGAAGATAGAACCTTGTGGCACAGAAGACTAGGACATATCTCAGTTAATACTATAAAGAATATGAATTTCTTTCATAATAAAACTGTAGATATAGTTCTAAACAATGACTGCCCTGTATGCCCTTTGGCTAAGCAGAATAGACTAGTTTTTCCTATAAGTTTAACTAGAAGTGAAAATTCTTTATCTCTCTTCCATATGGATGTTTGGGGACCCTGCAAGTTCCCAATTAATGATAGAAAATATTTTTTCTAACTATTGTTGATGATAATTTAATGTACACTTGGGTACATTTGCTTCAGTGGAACAGTGATATTGATGTTGTGGTGAGAAAGTTTCTTTTAATGTTCCAAACACAATTTTAATCTAGAGTTTAAGTAATTAGAACAGATAATGGAACATAGTTCTTTAACAAACATAGTGCAGAATTATTTGATACTTATGGAATAATCCACCAAAGCAGTTGTGTGTATACTCTACAACAAAATGGGATAATGGAGAGAAAATACAGACATATCTTGGATACAGCTAGGACATTAAAATTTCAAGCAAGTATTCCTACAAAGTTCTGGGGTGAATGCATCAAGATAGTTATGCATGTGATAAATAGGCTGCCTACTTCATTACTGAGTGACAAAACTCCATATGAAGTCCTACATAAAAAAAATACCCTCATTGTCTCATCTTAAGGTGTTTGTATATCTTTGCTATGCCACTAGCCTAGTTAATGAAGACAAATTCTCAACTCGAGCAAGGGCAACTATATTTGTAATGACTCGATCGGTCGTTTTGAACATTTGCACTTTGCTCGATTGTTTGAGGGCATGAGTAGCTCCGTATGGTGTACTTTGACTTGTGTGAATAGTCGGTTTTAGTTTCCAGGTAATTTTAGAATCGAATTGGAAGAAAGAATTTCATTGTTGAAGCTTTAAATTGGGAGAGTTGACCAAGTTTGACTTTTTAGCATTTGACCTCAGATTGGAATTCTGATGGTTCCATTAGCTTCGTTAGGTTATTTTGGACATAGGAGCGCACCCGGAATGTGATTTGGAGGTCCGGAGTGGAATTAAGCTTGAATTGGCCAAAGTTGGAAATTAAGGATTTCGGTCGGCAGTGAAAAATTTGATATCGGGGTCGAAATGGAATTTAGGAAGTTGGAGTAGGTTCGTAGTGTCATTTGTGACGTGTGTACAAAATTTGAGGTCATTCGGACGTGGTTTGGTTGATTTCGGCATCAGTTGCCGAATTTAGAAATTTAGAAGTTCTTAGGCTTGAATCAAAGGGTAATTTGATGTTTGGATGTTATTTTGAGTGATTTGAAGGTTCAAATAAGTTTGTATGTTGATATATGACTTGTTGGCATTTTTTGTTAAGGTCCCAAGGGCCTCAGAGTGATTCCGGGTGGTTAACGGATTTGTCGAAGTTGGAAAATACAGCTGAAGCTGCTGCTACTGCTATTTCCGCACCTGCGGAAGGAGGAGTCGCATGTGCGAGGTCCTGGTGCGCAAGGGGAGTCCGCAGGAGCGGGCAGTGCTGGGATACGCAGGATGCGCAGGTGCGAAGAATTGGCCGCATTTGCGAGCCCGCAGGTGCGAGACCTGGGGCGCAGATGCAGAAAGGAGGGCGTTGGGCAGGCTTCGCAGAAGCTGAAGGAAATGTGCAGGAGTGCCTTCGCAGGCGCGGGGGTTTGGACCGCAGATGCGGAACCTGGGTTCCTGAGTGAGTTCCGCACATGCGATGGATTTTTCGCAGGTGCGGTGGTGCAGAAGCGTGATATTTTTCACAAGTGCGAAAAGTCTGGGCAGAAACTATAAATAGAACCCTTCGCGAATTTGGTTCATTTCCACCATTTTTAAGTCGGTTTTTGGAGCTTTTGGAGTGAATTTTGAAGGGTGATTCAAGGGCTATCAGTGAGGTAAGTTGCTTGAGCCCTAATACTCGTATATATGGTGATTTCTCGTTGTTTAATCATGTAATTAGTGAAAATGAGGGGTTAGGGCTTGGGATTTTTGAAGAAATAATTTAAGGATTTGAAGGACCAAACGATGTAGGATTTTGATGAATTTGGTATGGTTAGACTCGTGAGTGAATGGGCTTTATTGTTTTGTAAATTTTGTCGGATTTCGAGATGTGGGCCCGGGGGCCGGGTTTGAGCCAATTTCGGGTTTTGGTCTAATTTTATAGCTTTTCTTGTGGAATTCATTCCATTAGCGTATATTGATGGAATTGTACTGATTTTGAATAGATTCGGAGTATTTGGAGGCCGAGTCGAGAGGCAAGAGCATCGCAGAGTAGGGATTTGATCGGTTTAAGGTAAGTAACGATTGTAAATCTAGTCCTGAGGGTATAAAACCCCGGATTTTTGTATCATTCTACTATTTTGAGGTGACGCACATACTAAGTGACAAGCGTGTGGGCGTGCACTATTGGGGATTGTGACTTGGTCCGTCCCGTAGCAACTGTAAAGTTGCATATTTTATGGAAATTATATGATACTTATATGTTTTAGAAAGAGTTTCTATAAATTGGGCTGAATGCCATGTTTGGGCCTTGTGCCAGTGCTGTTTGGACCCTTAGGGGCCTTTTCTTACTATCCTCTCACAGTTTTCGATTGAAAATCTATACGCAGTCATGGTTATACTTGTTTACTACATAACTCAATTTTATGACTCTATTTTGATGCATATAAATATTGTTTTTGGTCGAATGCCCTGTTTTTACTGAAATGCCCGAGTGGCTTGAGAGGTTTATGACTGAGTGAGGCCGAGGGCCTGATTTGTGAGGATATTTATGGTATCGGTCTGCAGACCGCAACATGTTTGATATAGGCCAAGGGCCTGAGTGATTTATGCCATGATTTGGCTTGATACAAGGCTTGGGCTGAAGGAGCCCCTCCGGAGTCTGTACACTCCCCAGTGAGCGCATGTACCTACTGAGTGCAAGTGTCGATTGCTGAGTGACTGTGAGGCATGAGTGATTGTGAGGTATGCCCGAGTGGCAAGAGTGATGGTGAGGTATGCCCGAGTGGCAAGAGTGATATTGAGGTATGCCCGAGTGGCACGAGTGACTGCGAGGTTTGCGCGAGAGGTTGTATATGAGTGATGCTTTGCCCGAGAGGTTGTTTATGATATCATCAATTTTTCTCACCTTTGCATCGAGCCTTTGTTTGAAAAACTGTTGAAAAAAATATATTTAAATGATTTGTTTTACTGGAACCGGGTTTAAACGAGATGATTTGATTCAAACACTAATTTTTAAAGCATGTTGTACTTTACTGAATTTTGTGATATGCACTTGATATGCTTTATTGCTTGTCACTACTGCTCAGTCTTTATTTATTATTGTTACTTACTGAGTTGGCGTACTCACGTTACTCCCTACACCTTGTGTGCAGATCGAGGTGTAGCTGGGCACGGTAATGGTTGTTGATTATTTTGTTTGCAAATTTTTTCGGGGATAGCAAGGTAGCTGTTTGGCAATCGTAGCCCCTGCCCTTCTCCCTCTTATCTTTCTTTAGTTGTATTTAGCTACTTTCCAGGCTGAGTTAGCCTTGATATTGTTAGACAAATTGTAGTAGATGCTCATGACTAGTGACACCCCGATGTCGGGCTGTTTTTCTGCACTTATGTTTTGATTTGGGTTTACCCCGTATTTATGAAAAACTCCGGATATTTTAAATATTTTAATTCACTTCTCTTAAAATTTTGAAAGAGTCTTGGAAAGTTCGGCTTGCCTAGTACAACGATAGGCTCTATTACGACAGGATTAGTTTGGGTCGTGACAATATTTCTAGGGTATGCAAAAACACAAAAGGGTTATAAGCTAATGGATTTGTCCACTAATTGCTTCTTTGCCTGCAAAGATATTATATTCAAAGAACACATTTTTCATTTACAAAGCACTCTTCTCCAACTAATATTGGAGGGGAACATACATTAGATAATGAATTTGCATTAAGCCATGTGCCCTTGTAGAGCTCCCTTGATACTATGAACTTGCAATTTGATATAGTTGATAATAGTAGCACTGAGGAACCTTTTGAGGCAAGTGGTAATGAAGCAAGTGAAGAGGTTTCAGAAATAGGTGAAGATGCTGTGAATTTCCAGCAGCTATTGAAGCCAGCAATGCAGATATAAATGAAGTTGGCAGTGTTGAAGCAGTTCCAAGCACTACAGACACACACTCACTTGCACCTAAGCAAAAGTCAACTATAACGATCCGATCAGTAGTTTTGATTTCTTAATCCTCGTTTCCCTAATTACGACTCCTCGTATATGCTTTTACTATTATATGACTTACGGTATTGGATGGTTTGGTCTTGGAAGGGTTCGGGTTGAAATCAGAACACTTAGTTCCTTAATAGTGGCCTACGATAGCTAAGTTTGACTTGAGTCAACACTTTGAGTAAACGACCTAAGAACCAGGATTTGATGGTTCTAATAGGTTTGTATGATGATTTTGAACTTGGGTGTATGTTCGAATCGAGGTTTTGGTGATCCGGGAGCGTTTCGACACCTAATGTTGAAAGTTGGCTCATTGAAGGTTTTCAAGTTCTTTACATTTATTTTGAAGTAGACTTTGGTGTTAACGATATCCGTTCGGGTTTTGATCTTAGGAATAAGTCCGTATGGGGATTTATGACTTGTGCGCAAAATTTGGCGTCATTCCAAGTTGTCTAAGTATGATTCGATGCGTAAGTTGATTAATTTGGTTTTGGGGTGCAATTCTTAGTTTTGATATTATTTTATGTGTTCCGAGTGTTCGATCAGGTCCTTATTATATTTATAGACTTGTTGGTACAGTTGAACGGGGTCCTAGATGGCTCGAGTAAGTTTCGGACCACCCGAAGTTTAGTCTGAAATTGCTGATATGCTGGTTCTAATTTCCTTCTTCGCAAACCCGGAGGTGGTATCGCGTTTGCGGAGAAGGAATTAGGGGATAGGCATTTTTTTCTTTGCGTTCACGATCAAAAGGTCACGTTCGTGAAGGTTTAGGACATGTGGCCTTTGCGTTCGCATTGGAAGGTTCGTGTTCACGTAGAAGGAGAGAGGGCCTGGGCTGGCCTTCGAGAACGTGGGGACCTAGTCACATTCGCGAAGGGCTTTTTCAGAACCTGGGAAATTTGGCCATCATGATCGCAAGGCCCTTTTCACGATCATGAAGAAGGGAGACCTAGGCAGAGACTTGTTTTAAAAACGGGACTTAGGTCATTTCTCTCATTCTCATTTCCCTTGACCTATTTTGGAGCTCTTGGAGGGGTTTGTTTTAATTAGCATCATAAGGTAAGTAATTCCTACCCAATATAAGTTTAATACATATATTATGGGTAGATTCTAACATGTAAATTATGGGAATTTTAGGATTTTGTTGAAAAATCTAGGTTTTGATAAAATTTGGGATTATACCACGAAAATGAATATGGAATTGAGTAGAAATTTTATATTTGTGTTCGTAAGGTTATGGGTAACATTTATTTACGAAAATATTTGAAATCCGGGTGCGTGGGTCTGGGGTGAATTTTAGAAACCTTCCAAATTAATTTGGGTAATTACTCTAATAGTTAAATCATGAACTTTTGAGTATATATTGATTAGTTTGTGCAACCTTTGTCTAGTTTCGGATTGCTCGGTACCGATTTGAGGCTATAAATGTGATTTGTGAACCGGGAAAAGGACTTATAAACGAGGTAAGTCTCTTTCTTAACCTTGTAAGAGGGAACTATCCTCGTAGGTGTTTTAAATAGTTATTTGCTAATAATTATGGGTGCTTCGTACGCCGATCTGACGAAAGTCCGTATGTAGCTAAAATCATGCTTATGTCCGAGTAGACGTAGGACTTTACCATGCATTACTTGTATTATTTTCACCCAAGTTTAATTACTTAAATGTATAATTAGAATTGGATAAAGGTGTCACGACCCAAATCCGCCATAGGTCGAGACTGCACCTAACGCCGCCATTAGGCAAGCCCATAAGTGTAATTACAATTTATTTACCCCTTTTTAACAATTTTTAATACGAAAGTTTTCCTTTTTTAGAGAACACATTAAACTATAATTCATGCAACAGTGACAAATCCGTTTAAACAAAATACTAGCATAATAAGTACACACTCTGCGGTGATAGAAATGACAAGTACAATAGTACATAAGTGCTATCCCAAAATCCGGCGTCACAAGTACATGAGCAATCTAGAGAATATACAAAACTACTAAAACTATTATCCGAAAGTAGTAGACAAGAATAGTAAATAAGGTAGAAGGAGACTCCGGTGTTGTGGATCGTAGCAAGGCAAGTAGCTCACTACTAAGTCTACGTAGATAATCGGCTACGCCCCCGCGTGACCAGTGGTGGAACCTGTCTTAGTACCCGCACATCAGTACAGAAGTGTAGCGTGAGTACGAAAAATAACGCTTACCCAGTAAATATCTAGTCTAACCTCGAAGAAGTAGTGACGAGGGGTCGACTTAATACTTTTAATAGAGGTCAATAATAATAATAAAAGTGCATAAAGTAGACATGGTGAGCATACAACAGGTATCAATGAAACAAATAAAAGCAACTACAATAGATACAACATGAGTCTGTATCATATAACCAACATCTTATAACTGGCCGTGAAGGCGCCAACTCAATTATACCCAAACTGGAACCCGCTTCGATTGTTAAGCACAAAGTTACCGAGGCGAACGACCCGATCCCATAAGAATAGTGGTACTCAGTACTATCGAGGCGAATGCCCCGATCCCATAAGAATAATGTTACCATCATACTGTCGAGGCAAACGGTCCGATCCCATAAGAGTGGTGTAAGCATACTGCCGGGGCCCGATCCCATAAGAGGGATGTAATCATACTGCCGAGACGAACGACCCGATCCCATTAGAGTAGAGAAATTTACCTCGATCGCGGAAGTACTTGTGAGACGAGAAGACTTGGATTTTCATAGTTTATAAAGTATTCCCCAATTTTCCGAAGTAATAGGCTAAGTCGATAATTGCAAATTTAAATCCCCAGACAATTAATACGTATGATAAGCACAACAGTACAATTAAAAGCATGATGAGAGTCTAAATCTACCTGGACATATCTTGGAATATAGCTACGCATGGACTCTCGTCACCTCGTGCATATGTAACTCCCCACACAAGTAACACACAACAATAATATGCCTAAGCGGATAAGTTCTCTCTTGCAAGGTTAGGCAAGAGACTTACCTCGTTCCCAAGCTCACTTGCGGTCCACTAATCCGCTCTAAAATCCCCAAATCGATGCCAAACAATCCGAAACTAGTCAAATATTATATAATTTAATCAATATATACTCAAAAGTTCATAATTTAGATATTAGAGTAATTACCCAACCCAAATTAGAAGATTCCTAAAATTTACCCCCGGGCCCACGTGCCCGGATTCCGGAAATTCTCGAAGATAAATGTTACCCATGACCTCACGAACCCAAATATATAATTTTTACTCAATTCCATAATCATTTTTGTGGTTAAATCCCATTTTATCAAAAACTTAGATTTTTCAACTAAACCCATAATTTTTACAATTTACATATTAGGAATCTACCCAAAATCCGCGTATTAAACTCACATTAAGTAGTAATTACTTACCTCACGATGATAGGTGAAATATCCCTCTCCAAGAGCTCCAGAATCGATCACCCTAAGTGAAAATGAGAGAAAAAGAACCTAAGTCTGATATAAATGCACCCTTACCGCCCTAGCGATTTTCGCACCTACGGAAGAATCGCCGCTTCTGCGGGGCCGCTCCTGTGGTCGCTTGTCAGCATATGCGGAACACGTACGACCTACAACTGGTCGCACCTGTGGCCATGTCCCTCATCTGCAAGCCCGCTTTTGCGGCTCACCTCGTGCACCTATGACCATGGCAAGGCTACCTCTCTCCGCATTTACGGACCCTTCATCTTCGGACCTTGCTGATTCCCCTACTTTTTGCTTCTACGAACAATACGCCGCACCTGCGGCCATCCCCACCGCAGGTGTGAGCGCACCAGATGCCAGCCCCTTCAGCTCTTCTCCAAAGAGAAATCAAGCTCCGTCGAACCTTCGAATCCTACATGGGGGCTCCGGGGCCTCGACCAAACATACCAACAAGTTCATAAACATAGAACGGACTTGCTCGAACCCTCGTAATGTGTAAAACAATATCAAAACTAAGAATCGCACCCCAAAACCAAATCAAATCAACTTATGAACTTTAAGTTTTTCCAACTTACTCCGAACTCGCCGAATCATATTTAAACTACTCGGAATGACACCAAATTTTGCGTGCAAGTCACAAATAAACATACATAACTATTCTCAGGTTTGAAATCCCAAACGTACCTCGATAACACCAAAATACTCTCCAAACCAAACTTAAAGAACTTGAAAAACCTTCAATGCGCCAACTCTCAGTATTGAGTGTCGAAATGCTCCCGTGTCATCAGAAACCCGATCCGAACACACGCCCAAGTACAAAATCATCATACGAACCTGTTGGGACTGTCAAATCCTGGTTCCGAGGTCATTTACTCAAAACGTTGACTCAAGTAAAACTTAACCATTATAGGCTACTTATTAAGAAACTAAGTGTTCCGATTTTAATCCGAACCCGTTTAAACCTACACCAACCATCCCCACAAGTCATAAAACGGTAAAGGCACATACATGGAGTCTTAATTAGGGGAACATGGACCTAGAAAGCAAAACCATCGGTCGAGTCTGTCATGATCCAAAATCCCGCCACAGGCGTCGTAATGGCACTTAGTCTCTAAGACTAGGTAAACCGATTTTATAACAATTCAAGCCATTTTTTCTATATATATAAACCAACATTGGAAATAATTACAAATATAACAACCTCTCAAGACTGGTAATACTGAGTTCGAACTCTAACTGAATACATAAAATTATCTCAAGGATCAAATACTCAATACTGTTTGATTAATAATTAACAGTACAATAAAATGAAAAGACTTCAAGGGACTACGACGATCAAGCAGCTCTACCTTGAATCCTTGCGATCACACTTTAACTCTGTCCGAGTCTGATAGCTCCAATACCTGGCTCTGCACAAAAATATGTAGAAGTGTAGTATGAGTACACCACGGTCGGTACCAAGTAAGTATCAAGACTAACCTTAGTGGGGTAGTGACGAGGTACAGTCAAGACACTCACTAGTCTAATAACCTGTGCAATATAGTATACAAAAATAATAGAAAACAATAACAATGATGGCAACACTAATCAACCAATGATATACACAGCAGGGCAACAAGAACACCATTAATATTGCTCAACAAATAATGAATACAAGTACAACCAATTAATCAAGTCCTTCAAATATAAATCTTTCGCCTATATGTTTTACAAATAATAATCTTCAGGATATAATACTTTCCAATAAATATATTTCGAATATACTCCCTTCAAATAAATATCTTTCAAATAAATCTCTTTCAAATATAATTCCTTCAAATAAATATCTTTCAAATATAATTCCTTCAAATAAATCTCTTTCAAATATAATTCCTTCAAATAAATATATTTCAAATATAATTCTTTCAAATAATTATCTTTCGAATAAAAGTCACCCTGTGACACCTCATTTAAAAATTATAAAATACGGGTCTCAGCCCACTTTTATATTTCCAGGCCAATTTCTCTATCATAACCGTACGGACAACTCACGTGCCAATATCATCATTTTGTTTACTCACGACACGTCGTGCCACATTTCATTTCATAATCCACCTGGCAATAGCCACATGCTCCCAATTTCAACATAGATCAGCCTATTATCAATTTACCAACAACAAGACAAATTGCACAAGATATAAAAATAAACACAAGAAAAATCACAACATCACATGAAAATTACCAATGTAATAACCCCACATCATCACATAAAACTTACGAACACAATAATTCCACATCATCATGTATCATCCCTGACAATAGCCACCCTTATCACTCCTATAATAGCCTCCCTTATCCCTCCACTGTGACAATATCAATAGACACCCTTATCGCTCATATAGCCACACTTATATCCTAAAAATAATAACTCAAATAGCACAACAATTTACACAGAATATTATCACGGCAACATAACAAAATCAATTCATATCACAATTTGTCCAATGGCCACAACTAATTCCAAATATATAAAAAAATCAATTAATTTCACAACAAATAGCCCAAGACTCCACAGAATGTGTATAACACCTCAAAATAACAACAGAGATGGAAAATACTCAGTATAGGGCAACACCTTCATTAATTCAAATTTTTGATAATTATATAATGCCTCGGTTTAAACTTATTTCATTAATTATTTGTAGATGAAAAATCCATAATATAATTATTTCCAGGAAATATCAAATCACCAAACTCACGGAATTTACATAAATATTCTAGTAGAAATCACATCAAATTGTTATATAAAAATAAATTCAACAAACAAGGATTGAGACATGGCAAATAGATGATTTAATAAATGCCAATAATTATCTAATTTACTACACAATAATTCCTATGATTTAACTTAATAAAATTTGCACATATAAGCCCGAGTACGTACTCGTCACCTCGCTTACACGACTTTTCACATTTCACAAATAACATATAAGACTCGATGCCTAAGAGGTAATTCCCCCACTCAAGGTTAGACAGGATACTTACCCTTTTGAAGTTATGCCGATATTTCAAAATTGCCTTCTTGCTTGAATTGACCTCCGGATAGCTCATATCTATCCAAATTAATTGTATAACTTCATTAAAATTTACCGAAAATAATTCTGGATAACAAAACATCGACTTAAATTTTTTATTCTAAAAAGTCAACCAAAGTCAACATGGGGCGCGCCTCTCGGAACCCGACATAATTTTCATGAAATTCGGACACACATTCCGATACGAGTTCAACCATACCAATTTTATCAAATTCCGATAACAACTCGACTTCCAAATCTTAAATTTTCATTCTTAAAAACTTTTCCAAAAATCTTGTTTTCTTCCATTTAAATCCGAATTAAATGATGAATATAACCATGGATTTATAAAATATAATCACTTTCAGATATAGGACACTTACCCAAGTCAAAATCATGAAGAACTCCTACAAAATTGCCCAAAAACCGAGCTCCAAAATTTCAATCGAAATGGCAAAGTGACTGATTTTTGGTCGTTATGTTTCTGCCTAGTTTCGCACCTGCGGGTGGATTTGCGTGCCTGCGAGCTCGCTTCTGCGAGCACTGTTCATGCTTCTGCGCTGCCTCCACTTCTGCGAGTACTGTTCACGCTTCTGCGAGCACTGTTCATGCTTCTGCGAGAAAACCAGCAAGCTGCCAACTTTGCTTCTGCGTTCTTACTTGCGCTTTTGCGATCGCGCTGGTGCACAGAAATATCCGCTTCTGTGAGTTCAAGGCAGCCTCTGTCCATCTCCCTTTCCAGTCGTTTATGCGACGATTTACTTGCTTCTGCGATGAAACTTCCGCAGAAGTGAAAGCATCAGCTGCTGCCCAGAAATTCCAACAACTTTTTTTCAAGTCCGAATTGATCCGTTAAGCTCCCAAAATCCACCCGAGGCCCTCGGGACCGTAACCAATTATAACAACACTTCCCAAAATACAATACAAACTTACTCGAGGCTTTAAACTATGTCAAACAATGCCGAAATTATGAATCGCGTATCGAATCGAATTATGAGTTTTCAAATCTTTCAACTTCTATATTTTGCGCCGAAACGTATCAAATCAATTCGGAATGACTTCAAATTTTGCACACAAGTCATAAATGATGTAATGGAGCTGTTTCAATTTCCAGAATCGAAATCCGACCTCGTTATAAAAAATTCAACCTTCGATCAAACTTTTTAAAAATCTTCTATTTTCTAACTTTTGCCAAAATGCGTCGAATTATACTACGGACTTCCAAATTTAAATCTGAACATACTCCTAGGTCCGAAATCACTATACGAAACTATTTACATCAACAAAATTTCATTCCGAAGTCGTTTGCTCAAAAGTCAACTCTCCGGTCAACTCTTTCTATTTAAGCTTCAAAAATGAGAATTGATCTTTTAAATTAAATTCTGAATCTTCCAAAAATCAAATTCGACCACACACGCGGGTTATAATATATATTACAAAGCTGCTCGAGACCTTAAGTCATTGAACGGAGTGTTAATTCTTAAAACAACAAGTCGGGTCGTTACAGAGTCGTTACATTCTCCACCTCTTAAACAAATGTTCGTCCTCGAACGAGTCTAGAATCATACCTAGAGTGATGAAAAAGTGTGGGTATGTGCTCCTCATGTCCTCCTAGGCCTCCCAAATCGCTTCCTCGACTGGTTGACCCCTCCACTGGATCTTCACTACAGCAATAATCTTGGACCTCAACTTCGAACCTGCCTGTCTACAATGGAAACTGGCTCCTCTTCATAATCCAAACTCTCATCTACCTGAATAGTGTTGTAATCTAGCACGTGCAACCTGTCGGCACGATACCTTCGGAGCATAGACACATGGAAGATCGTATGAACTCCCGATAGACTAGGAGGCAAAGCAAGCTCATAAGCAATCTCCCCAAGTCGCCTCAACACCTCAGATGGGCCAATGAACCTTGGGCTCGACTTGCCCTTCTTCCCGAACCTCATGATTCCCTTCATCAGCGAAAATTTCAAGAGAACCTTCTCGCGCACCATAAATGATAAATCACACGCTTTCTGATCCATGTAACTCTTTTGTCTGGACTGTGCTGTGTGAAGTCACTCCTGAATCAACTTTACCTTCTCCAAGGCATCTTTCAATAAATCAGTACCATATAATATTTCCTCGCGAGGCTCAAACCATCTGATGGGTGAACGACATCGCCGACCATATAAAGCCTCAAATTGGGCCATCTCGATGCTGGACTAATAACTTATATTGTAAGCAAACTCAGACAAGGGCAAGAATCGATCCCACTAACCTCCAAAGTTAATGACACATGCTATGAGCATAGCCTCCAGAATCTGAACTGTCCGCTCCGACTGTCCGTCGGTCTGCGGATGAAAAGTTGTGATGAGCTCTACTCGGGTACCCAACTCACTCTATACTGCGCTCTAGAAATGCGAAGTAAACTGAGGGACTCTATCTGATATGATAGAGACAGGAACACCATGCAACCGAATAATCTCCTGAATGTAAATCTGGGCCAACCTCTTTGAGGAGTAAGTAGTCACAATCGGAATAAAATGTGCCGACTTGGTCAACCTGTCGACAATGACCCACACGACATCTAACTTCCTCAACGTCCGCGACAACCCAACAATGAAGTCCATAGTGATGCGCTCCCACGTCCATTCTGGTATAATCATCTGTTGGAGTAGGCCACCTGGCCTCTAGTGCTCATACTTGACATATTGGAAGTTTAGACATCTCACCACATACTCGACTATGTCCTTCTTCATTCGCCGCCACCAATAATGCTGCCTCAGGTCGCGATAAATCTTTGTAGCCCCTGGATGAATAAAATACCGAGAACTGTGCACCTCTATCTAGAATTTTCTCTCTCAAGCCATCAATATTAGGAACACATAGGCGACCCTGGAGTCGCAGAACACCATCCTCACCAATAGCAACCTCCTTGGCACCACCATATAGTACCGTCTCTTTGAGAACCAACAAGTGTGGATCATCGAACTGACGAGCCTTGATCCACTCATGTAACGAAGACTGAGCCACGACACATGCAAGAATATGACTGGGCTCTGAAATATCCAACCTCACAAGTCTTATAGCTAATGACTGAATGTCCAAAGCCAAAGGTCTCTCCTCTACTAGAATGAATGCCAAACTACCCATACTCTTGACCTTTCTGCTCAAGGTATCCGCAACCAAATTCGCCTTGCCTGGATGATAAAGGATGGTAATATCATAGTCCTTTAGTAACTCAAGCCACCTGCGCTGCCTCAAATTTAGATCCCTCTGCTTGAACAAATGCTGCAAGTTGTGACGATCGGCGTTAACCTCACAGGACACCCCATAAAGATAATGCTTCAAGATCTTAAGAGCATGATTTATCGCGGCCAACTCCAAATCATGCATGGGGTAATTCCTATCGCTGGGCTTCAGCTGACGTGAAGCATAAGCAATAACTCGCCCCTCATGCATCAATACACAACCCAGTCCAACGTGTGAAGTGTCGCAATACACAGTATACATCCCTGAACCGGAAGACAACACTAAAATTGGTGTTGTGGTCAAAACCGACTTGATCTTCTGAAAGCTCGCCTAGAAATCGTCGGACCATCTGAGCAGAGCACTCTTCTAGGTCAATCTAGTCAAGGGCGCTGCAATAGACGAGAAACGCACCACGAACCAACGATAATACCCTGTTAACCCCAAGAAACTCCTGATCTCGGTCGATGTGGTAGGACAAGGCCAACCCTGAACTGCCTCAATCTTCCTAGAATCTACCTTAATGCCCCCACCTGATACCACATGCCCCAAGAAGGCCACAGAATCCAATCATAACTCACACTTGGAGAACTTAGCATAAAGCTTATATTCCCACAAGGTTTGAAGCACTAATCTTATATGTTGCTCATGCTCCTCTATACTACGCGAGTAGATCAATATGTCATCAATGAAGACAATGACAAATGAATCAAGATACGTCCTGAACACTCGGTTCATCAATTCCATGAACGCCACCAGTGCATTAGTCAAACCGAAGGACATCACCAAAAACTCATAGTGACCATATCTAGTCTGGAAAGTTGTCTTCGAAATATCCGAAGCACAAATCTTTAGCTGATGATAACCAGATCTCAAGTCGATCTTAGAGAACACCCTGGTACCATGCAACTAGTCAAACAAATCATCAATACGCGGCAGTGTGTATTTTTTCTTAATAATGAATTTGTTCAACTGACGGTAATCAATGCACATCCGCATACTCCCACCCTTCTTCTTCACAAACAACACTAGTGCGCCCCAAGGCGACACACTAGGTCTAATGAACCCCTTCTCAAGCAACTCTTGAAGCTGCTCCTTTAGCTCTCTAAGCTCCTTGGGAGCCATATGATAAGGCGAAGTAAAAATAGGTTGGGTGCTCGGCACCAAATCAATGCCGAAATCGATATCCCGATCTGGCAGCATACCTTATAGATCAGCAGGAAATACATCGGAAAACTCTCGAACCACCGGCACTGAATCTAACGTGGGAATCTCTGCAGTAGTATCTCGAACAAAAGCCAAGTAAGCCAAACAACCCTTCTCGACCATATGTCGAGCCTTCAAGAAAGAAATAACTCGGCTGGAAGTACCGACAGACGAACCTCTCCACTCTAATCTGGGCGACCCAGGCATTGCCAAGTTGACAGTCTTGGCATATAAATCAAGAATGGCATGGTACGGGGACAACCAGTCCATGCCCAATATAACCTCAAAATCAACCATATCGAGCAATAGAAGATCCTCTCAGGTTTCATATCCACAGAAAGTCACCACGCAGGACTGGTAGACCCAATCCACAATAACATAATCACCCACCGGAATGGACATATATACATGAACACTCAATGACTCGCATGACGCATCCAAATAAGGAGCAAATAAAGAAGAAACATAGGAGTATGTAGACCCTGGATCAAATAATATCGAGGCATCCCTCCGGCAAACAGAAATAGTACATGTGATTACTGTATCAGAAGTGATTGCCTCTGGCCTGGCAGGGATAACATAGAATCTAGCCGGTGTACCACCTGACTGGACTCCAACTCTAGAACCACCCCTGACCACCTGCCCTATGCCTCTAGCCGGGCAGGCGGGCGGTGTGGTAGCTGGTGCGGTAAGCATAGGCTGATAGTCCTGTTGTTCAGCCTTGCTCCGAAGTCTGGGACAAAACCTCTTCACTTGGCCAAGATCCCCGCACTCGAAACAACCCCTCAAAATGGTGGACTGCTGACCTGAAGTCTAATCTTGATGGCATGAATACCCACTAGAGAAGCCTTGAATAGCTGGTGGGTGGTAAGTACTCTCTGGAATTGCACTGAAATAAGGTTGTGCTGGAGCACTCCGAGCAGGCGGTGGTGCTAACTGCATGGGCCTGCTAGGCTGACCCCTCATGAGCTGACCTCTACCCCCAAGTGAGGCACCACTGAGGTCAGTTTAGTGGTGCCATTTAGTGGTGCTCCGTCTAGGGGCAGAGGTCAGTTTGAGGATTGGCCTTCGCGATTGCGAGGCCCTTTTTCGCGATCGCGGAGAAGGGAGATCTGGGCGGAGACATGTTTTAAAAACGGGACTTAGGCCATTTTCTCTCATTTTCATTTCCCTTGGCCAATTTTGGAGCTCTTGGGGGGGGGGGGGGGGTCATCTAGCATCATAAGGTAAGTAATTCCTACCTAATGTGAGTTTAACATATAGATTATGGGTAGATTTTAACATGTAGCGGGAATTTTAGGATTTTGTTGAAAAACCTATGTGTTGGTAAAAATAGGATTAGACTATGAAGATGATTATGGAATTAAGTAAAAATTATATATTTATGTTCGTTTATGGGTAATATATATTTACAAAAAATATTTGAAATCCGGGCACGTGGGTCCGGAGGTAAACTTTAGGAATCTTCCAAATTGGGTTGGGTAATTACTCTAATAGTTAATCATGAACTTTTGAGTATATATTGATTAGTTTATTCAACCTTTGGCTAGTTTCGGGTTGCTTGGTTCCGATTTGAGGCTATAAGTGTGATTTGTGGACCGGAAAAAGGACTTGAAAACTAGGTAAGTCTCTTTTCTAACCTTGTAAGAGGGAATTATCCCCATCGGTATTTTAAATAGTTATTTGCTAATAATTGTGAGTGTTATGTACGCATGAAGTGGCGAGAGTCCGTACGTAGCTAAATTATGCTTATGTCCGGGTAGACTTAGGACTTTACCATGCATTACTTATATTATTTACACCCAACTTTTTAGTTTAATTACAATAATTTATAATTGAAATTAGATGAAGGATTTTATGAGACCGAGGCACCCGAGCTTTCCTTAACACTCTTATGAAATAATTGGCTAAAAATGTAAGTTTGGGGGAGAGACGAGGAGTTTGAAAAAGGTATCAAAGAACAAAAGAGAAAAGAAATAAAGAGAATAAAAAGCAAGAAAAATAAAGAACAAAAAGAAAAATGCAAAAAGAAAGTGAATAAGTTGAAGAGTTGAAGGGATTCAAAGAAAAGTAATGGTGCAAAGTATGGAGAAATCAAAGAAGGAGAAAATGAATATCATGACCAAGAAAGAGTGATGTTAAGTCTCTCTAGTTCCCCTAAAGAAAAGAAAATTCCTCAAAGATTTGGCAAAGCATGAGCCTAGAAAAGAAAATGGAGTGCTTAAGGAAAGATGAACACGTTCTATCATAGCATTTCCAACCTTAGTCCAAAAGCCTTCATTGCATTCCAAAAATGCCCTACATGATTTCAAGCCAAGTGAACTTACATTAGTGGTGATTTACATGAGGGGCAAGCCTATGGTACTTAAAGCCGTACTTGCAACATTCTTTTGAGAGAGATGAGCGAACCTTTCACAAATCTTTGGATTGAGTGCTAAATTTTTAAGTGAGATAGGCAAAGGGAGAGTAGAGGAGGAGGAGTTTGGGATCCACAATGACCTATATGAAAGAGAGAGCTTCCTCGATGAACAAAGTTAACTCTTGATGCTTAAGTGTCACACTAGAACTATTTGTGCTTAAATGTTTAACTTGTTGCCTTGTTGATAGTTCATAAGTAGTGTGGATAATTGTTGATCCCAATTGATGTGTGATTGATTCACTTTTGATTAGCTGGAATGGCACCTAGCTTCTGGAGGTGGGAACTACTTTATTTGCTTGAGGATAAGTAAGTTTGGGAGAGTTGATAAGTGGGGATTTTGACTACTTATTAGTGCCCTTTAGCTTTCGTTTTAGTCCAAAAGTGCTTAATTGTGTTCGCGAAAATTGATGAACTGTGCTTAATTGCAGGAATATTGGAAGATGAGATCCCGAGATGAAATCCAACTCAAGAAGGAGTAATCTGAACTCAAGGACAAAAACAGGCACAAAAGCTCAGAAGTGCGGACCGCAGAATATCATCTATGGCTACAGGTTGTGAAGAATCTTCCATCAGAGAATGTTGCAAAGTGCGGTCCGCACATGAAGTGTGCGGCCGCAGAAGCTGGGTCAGGGAAAAAGTTTAGAGAACCTGCATCTCAAGCTCACCAAAAGTGCAGACCGCACAATTATTGTGCGGCTGCCAAAAAAGAGCTACGCGACCGCACTTACATTTGTGCAGATCGAAGAAGAACAAGGTGCGGCCGCACTTACAATTGTGCAGACCGCAAAAAGAGTGAAGTGCAATCGCAGATCAGAATTATGCAGCCGCAGATTTCCAATCCTGTCAAGCTGAAGAAAAGTGCGGACCGCACATGGAATTGTGCAGTCGTAGAATTTTCGAAAGGGCATTTTTGTCAGAAAATTCCAGCCATGTATAAATAGAAGAGTTTCACTTTTTAGGTTAACTTTTGACATCAACTGCTACAGTAGATAATTCCTTTTACTCTTTTTGGTAGTTTTTGCTATTTTGAGCTTTTTGAACATAGAGTTTATCATTTTAATTAGCAATATGGGTTTAATTATCATTTCTTCTTATTTTTCTTCCAATTTAAGCACGAGTAGCTAGATTTTTACTAGGGTTGTGACCCAACCCTAGTGTGTAAACTTAATGGGTGTTTGATTGATTACTTGTTTATGGTTGGGTGTTTAATATTTAGCCTCGTTCTTGCTTTTATTTGAAGAATTAATGGTTGCAAGCATTAGTTCATGCCTATTTGACTTGGTCTCTACTTGAGAAAGAGAGACATAATCTAAGAAAACTTGGCTAACAAGAAATTGGGTCAATCGAGAGATTTATAAGCCCAATTAAAGGGTTGAACCTAGAGATAGTAAACCCGGCTTCAGCTTTTATTCAACCATTTTATTCAATACCCATTTGGACTTGAGAAAGCCAAATTGGGCAAAATTGTTCTTTGACCGAGAGGTATTGAGTGGGTAACCAAGTGTTGATAGTTATAATACACCCCGGCCAATAAAATAAGCTTTAAAGTTTACAGCCCATTAGGCAAATACCTAGGTGAAGGTCATAGCCCTAGGCCTTTTATATCATTTGAAAAACAACAAAAACAATTTCGTAGTTTCAGTCTTTAAATTGCAATCGTAGTGTAATTTAGGTTTTTAAATAACCAAACTTTGCGGAAGTGCAAATTTAGATATACAAACTCATACGCTAAGATATATACTACTAACTCCCATTCATATAGCTCCCTGCGGAATTCGACCCCGACTCTTATTGGGTATTACTATTGCATCGATAGTTTTTATAACCTCGAATAGAGGAGTGAAATTGGACGAGATTAGTGACTTGTCGGGAGGTTTGGTTTTTGATTTCGGAGTGAAATGGGACACATACTCCCTAAATTGGAAGTTTAAGTCGTAGGAGTTTTTTTTGTAGTTTGAGTTGTATAAAGACGACTCCGGAATGGAGTTTTGACGGTTCCAATAGCTCCGTAGGGTGATTGTGTTCTTAGGAGCGTGTCCGGATGTTGATTTAGAGGTCTGTAGGTCATTTTGGCGTTAATTGGCGAAAGTTGGAAAGTTGGAAGATTTTAAAAAGTTTGACAGGGAGTGGACTTTGTGATATCGGGGTTGGATTTTGATTTTGAAAATCAAAAAAGATCCGTAATGTCGATTACGACTTGTGTGCAAAATCTGAGGTCAATCGGACTTGATTTGATAAGGTTCAACATCGAATGTAGAAGTTGAAAGTCTATAAGTTCATTAGGCTTGAATTGGGATGCGATTCGTATTTTTGATGTTGTTTGAGGTGATTTGAGGCCTCCATTAAGTTAATATCATGTTTTCGGACTTTTTGGTATATTTGGTTGAGAACCCGGGGGCCTCGGGGGTGATTCAGATCGATATCGGATCAATTTAAGCTTGTGCAAATATTGAAGCTCCCAGTTCTTGTGTCATCGCACCTACAGAGGGATTGGCCCCAGGTGCGGACTCACATGTGCGAGCAGTGGAACGCAGAAGCGGAGGTGGAAATCGAGGCATGGCTCGTAGGTGCGATAATTGTTCCGCAGAAGCGGTGTCGCTTCTGCGATAGAGAAGAATGCAGGTGCGGCCAGAAGCGCAGGTGCGACTTAGTCGCCGCAGGCGTGCATGCGCAGGTGCGACCTGCCCTCAGATGCGAAGTGTGCTGGGCTTAGTCATAACCGCACCTGCGATAGAAATTCCGCATGTGCGGCAGTAAGGTCGCAGGTGCGACATAACTGGGCAGAAAAGAGGATTTTTCGAGGGTTTGCTTCGTTTTCATTTTTGGGACTTTCAGAGCTCGGATTGAGGTGAGAGTTTGAGGGATTTTCAGAGGAAGCATTTGGGTAAGGATTTTTGACTCGTTTTTGATTAATTCCCACAAATTTACTGTTAATTACACCTTTTAATTATGGTTTTGGAGTTTAAAATTAGGGAAATAGTGTAGAAGTTCTTAAACCAAGTTTTTAGGTCTAGAAAGGCTAAATGAGGTCGGATTTGGATAATTCTTATATGGTTGGACTTGATATCGAATGGGTGTTCGGATTTTATGATTTTGGTAGGGTTCCAAGACTTTTTGGAATGGTTTTTCAATTCTTAGCTAAGATCATTATTTAAATTAGTTTCTTATAGTTATATTTATAGTATGAAATTATTTTGGCTAGATTCGAGCCGTTTGGAGTTGGAAAATCGAGGGAAAGGCCTTCTAATTGATTGATTGAGCGTAATTTGAGGTAATTGACTTGTCTAACCTTGTGGGAGGGGGGGATTCCCCTTAGGATTTGGTATTTTGGTAATAATTTATGTTATGTGAAGGTCGTGTACGTAAGGTAACGAGTGCGTACACAGGCTAAATGTTGAAATTCTAATTTTTACTACGTAGTTTCCTTTTTCATACTTTAATTGAGTTACTTTAGCATGTCATAGTCATCATGTTTAGCCTAATTTCACATGTCTACTTGTCTTATCTCCTATTTGCAACTTGCATCGCATGTTTAGTTGAATTACTTACTTTTCTTGATTTCCGTATTCATTACTTAACCGTGGAAATTCTTTACTTGAAATTTCTATCCTTGAAATATCATTTATTTAGTTGTTGTATTTTGGATTTCGTGTTATTGTTGAAGTGTTGTTGTTATTGTTTGCACGAGATTTCTGCCGTGCCGTTTGTGATTATTGATATGCATGCGATGGTATAAGGTTTGGGTATTGCAACGCATGCGGTGAGATAAGGTGAACTTGATACGCGTTGTTAGTAGGGGAACTACTAGAAGCCATACGGTGTGATAAGGCGGGGTAAAACGCGGGATGCTATTTCGAAAAAATAATTTTCAAAAACCAAACATAAAGGCTCTTGCGGTGATATAAGGAAAGACTGTGATTTATTTTTACGATTTGGGATTACGAGGCGGTACCTCGGGAGTGCCCCTATTGATATTCTTTATTTGCTGTATTGTTTGGTTCTTATTTTTCTTAACATGTAAAATTCTTGTTTTCCTTTCGTGTTGTATTAGTTTTTCTTGATTCCGTGTTGTTATTTCCCGTTAATTCTTTATTGTTCACTTCCCTATCGTTTTCATTATTTCATATTATCTCTGTCTTGTTTCTTATTATATCCGGTTTGGCCTTGACCTGACCTCGTCACTACTCTGCCGAGGTTAGGCTTGGCATTTACTGGGTACCGTTGTGGTGTACTCATACTACTCTTCTGCACATATTTTGTGCAGATCCAGGTACATCCTATCAGCCTTGGTATTAGTGCTTTGTGTTGCTGCTTGGAGACTTCAAGGTACACCTCCCCGCGTCCGCAGGTCTCGGAGTCCCCTTCTACTTTATTTTCCTTATTTCTTTATGTTTTGATAAATGATGATGTATAGGATTGTTCAGCATTATATCTAGGGCTTGTGACTTATATCTCACCGAGTTTTGGGAAAAATTGTACGTATTGAGCACATAGTCTATTGGTGAAATTGTTGAAGTTTGAAATTTTAAGTTTTTATTTGATGTTTTGGCATATTGTTGGGCTTTCCTAGTCTTAGAGATTAGGTGTCGTCACGACATCCTACGGAGGGGATTTGGGGACGTGATAGAGGGGGAGTGTGATGAATAATCCGTTAGTTGGTTAATACAATTAGGTGGTTAGTAGAATGATAGTTGACTGTGGTTAAGTTGTTAGAACCATGTTTAGTTGGTAGTTATAGTTACTGAGTAGTGGAGATTAATTTAGTTAGCTTAGATCACACTATATATACTTGTAATTACACTTTGCATAAGCAGATTCTAATTTTCATTCCAACACTTATCTCTCTCTCTTAGCCCGTCTCTCTAAATTGTGATCCCTTTTACAAATCGCTTGATTGAATCTGCAGAATAAGCTCAGATTCATCAAGCTCACAACACGCAAATAAAGTGAGTGAACTAAAAGGTTTTGTATCTGAAGCCTCATAAAAATGCCACATATCCAACTTTTTTTTTTAATTCATCTCCTTCATTTTACTTCCTCCATTAATGATCGCAGAACCTCTTTGTAGTTTTTTGGTTACTTTTCTGAACTTTTATTCTATTGTTTCAACTAGAAAATAAGCATTTTCGGATTATCAAGAGATTGGTGTGAAATTGTTGGTCGAAAAGTGCGATTTCAACTAGACCCAGAAATTTTTGATTAAAAAAAGTGCGATTATTGGCCCAAAAAATCAAGAGAACAATACTAAAATTGTATATGTTTTTACTAAAATTTATGTTTGAAAATTGAACTAGTCGTTGATTGAAAGATTCATTTGAAGTTGGATCTCATTTGGAGATGAATTGAGAAGTTGGATCGAAACTTGTTGAAGAATGCCAAAGAAAAGTGTTTTGAATTTATGTGTTGGATCTTAGACTTGAAGAAGTTTGCGCTTGATGTTAAAAATTTTGGTAGTTGAAATTAAGATGAAGGCGGTGGTAACCATGGCGGTTAGTTTTGGGAAGAAGAGGGGTTCCTTTTCTTTTTGTTTTTTCTTTTGGCTGGGTTACTTTCCTTTTTATTTTTTAAAACTTTGCTGAAGGCCTTTGTATTTTTTAAATTAATGACACATGTCATGATGGCATTGGTGCGTGATATACACCTATTTAAAAGAAGTTGTAAAGTATCAAAGAGGTGTGTAATAGCTACACTTTTGGAAGATTGAGTGTTTAAAAATATTTCCGTGGTCAACATATGTATTACAAGGATTTGGGTACAAGTTCATGTGCCATTTTATGTATTCTGCCGAAAAAAGTAGTTTTTTCATATTTAGTTTAGGACAGTCCATCCAACTTATTACAAAATGGCTAAATTTTAGTTTATTTTGAAACTGTGCTTATTTTCAAATAATATAATTATAAAAGTAGCTTTTTTTAAATATTTTCTTTCACGCTAGAAGATAGGCTAATCCTTATTTGCACAAAGGATTGGGAGACATACACAAATAGAATCATTTGAAGTCGCTTTTTAACTTTTGGCCTTATTTAAATCAAATTCATGAAAATAGCCTCCACACCATAAGTTAGAGTTTATTTTCTAGTGGATCATGTACAAGATATCATGATGGATTATAAAGGAGTTCTGATGGATGAGCTTGCCGCAACTCTTAGCAAATCACCAAGTGTTTAACAAATTTGTCGTAGGTTTAGAACAAATTATTCACAAATTTCTGGCAAATAGAAAAATTTATAAATATAGTTTTGCTTCAAAATTGATCCAAATCAACTCTAAATGACTCCCAATTTAATATCCAACCTTCTAATACAAATCCCAACAATTCTCGATGGTTAAATTCATCCTAAACCTTCAAAAGTCGATAGGCTTACTTTGTCTTATTCAACAATAAGGTCTACAAAATCAAACAATAATGTTTTTGAAATTTATTCAACCAAGCCAATCCAATCCATATTATTAGGAATAAACAATATAAACTTAGTGGAACATTTCTCACTCAACTCTGATCACAAATAAAAAGCAATTGATTTTTAATATTTTACAATACATTTCTAATTAAAAATTAACTGTATGCTCATAATTTATTGCAAGAAGAAAAAGAGGAAGGATGAAAAAGAAGAAGAAAAAGAAAATCAAAGAAGGAGAAAAAACAAGAATGAAAAGTTATGGCGGATGTATAGCGCCAAAATATTTTTGCATAATTGTTTTTAATGGGATGAAAATTAAACATCAGGGCTTAAAAAGACCACCCCGTGAAAATTCTTGAAAAGGGTTAGATTCAAACCATATTTTTTATTTTCTCGAGTTTATCCTAATACTAATTCTTTTTTCTGTCAACTCTCATCCAAAGAAGAAAAATAGTCTTAAAAATAACTGTGGAATATAATATTTATATGATTTAACTAATAATATATGTATAATTTAATTTATATATATCCGATAAAAGTAAACAATAAATCTACACGGTTGTTAGTGTAAGGATCCCGAAAGAGGAAAAAACATCTCCTTTATAAATCATGAAGCGATGACGAATGAAACAAACAACCTTCAACCGAGGGTTTTACAGGGTTTAACAGAAGCAAATACTCCAGCACCATACTAGGTTCTTTCCCTGAACACCACCATGAGAAGAGTTTCATCTTTAGCTGCTCCACATCTCCAGGAGTATGCCAGAACTTCTTTCGCTCTCATTTCCAAAGACTTCATCTCCTACCTCTCTTCCCTCCCCAGCACCAGCATCAATACAAATGAACCCTTATCCCCTCAACCATCAAATACCCATCTCAAATCTTGCAAAAATACTCAAGCTTTACTCTTCTCCAATGTCAAAACTCAAACTTTCAACACACTTGTGGACCAAAACCCACCTCAATTATCCTCAAGACAGAGAAAGATTAGAGAAAGATCACAACTTGAAGAGGCTTTTGAGTCAGCAAAGACCATTCAAGAAATGCTTCAGGTCTTTCAAGAAATGGAGACAAGCTTTGATGAGAGGGAACTTAGTTTGCCATGTTTGAGAATAGGTCTCAAACTTGACCAAGAAGGTGAGGATCCTGAAAAGGCTCTATCTTTTGCTAATAGAGCTTTGAAAATCTTGGATAGTAATGATAAATTGTCTTTGCCTCTTGCCATGACTTTGCAATTGTTGGGTTCTGCTTGTTATAGTTTGAAAAGATTTAATGACAGTTTAGGATATCTTAATAGGGCTAATAGGGTATTGGGTCAATTAGAAAAGGATGGTTCTTGTAGTGCTGAGGATATTAGGCCTATTCTTCATGCTGTTCAGCTTGAATTGTGTAATACGAAAACGGCTATGGGGAGGAGAGAGGAGGCCCTTACTAATCTTAGGAAGTCCTTGGAGCTGAAAGAGATGACTCTGGAAAGTGATAGTAAGGAACTTGGAAATGCAAATAGGGATGTAGCCGAGGCATATGTCGCGATTTTGCATTTTAAGGAGGCTCTACCATTTTGTTTGAAGGCTTTGGAGATACACCAGGCACAACTTGGGCTTAATTCTGTAGAGGTTGCACATGATAGGAGGCTTCTAGGAGTTATTTATACCGGATTAGAAGAACACGAGAAGGCATTGGAACAAAATCAATTATCACAAAGAGTTCTGAAAAACTGGGGTCTTGATACTGATTTGCTTCGTGCTGAGATCGATGCAGCCAATATGCAGATAGCCTTGGGGAGATATGATGAGGCCATTAATACTTTGAAGGCTGTTGTTCAGCAGACTGGAAAAGAGAGTGAGGATAGAGCTATGGTCTTTATCTCAATGGCAAAAGCATTATGCAACCAGGAAAAGTACACGGATACGGAGAAGTGCCTTGAAATTGCATGTGGAATCCTTGGAAAGAAAGAAAAAGTTTCCCCTGTTGAAGTTGCTGAGGCATACATGGAAATTTCTATGCTGTATGAGACAATGGATAAGTTTGAAGCTGCTATATCACTATTAAAGAGAACATTGTCAATGCTTGAAAAGCTGCCTCAGGAACAACATTCAGTTGGAAGTGTTTCAGCGCGAGTTGGTTGGTTACTTCTCTTAACTGGTGGGGTGCAGAATGCTATTCCTTTCTTGGAGGATGCAGCTGAGAGGCTGAAAGAAAGCTTTGGATCAAAACATTATGCAGTTGGTTATGTTTACAATAATTTGGGTGCAGCATATTTGGAATTGGATAGACCACAATCTGCTGCACAGGTTTTTGCGTATGCCAAGGATATCATGGATGTTTCTCTTGGTCCTCATCACACCGATTCAATTGAAGCATGCCAAAACCTTTCAAAAGCATATGCTGTCATGGGGAGGTAAGAAATTCAATATCTTCTTTAAGTTATATCGGCATTTGTTAGTATGCGTTTTTCTCTTTGAATGCCATTACCTTTACCAAATACCAAGTACACCATCTGAGCAATTGAAATCTATGTTATATGAATCCTTCATTTGTTCTCATGTACCAATTAAATGGGCCTGTGAGGTAGGTACAGGTACGCCATGCCAAATATAATAAAAATTAGCAAAAACTGCACGTACTCGTATGCAATACTTGCACATCCCTGTATCGTGTACGTTTAAATGAGTCCATGCAACATTTATTGAAACAAGAAGTTAAAATCTTTAAGTTTGATTTGTGAGATTACCTTTCTGCCTTTTCTTATTTCATGTTGCCTCTTGAATTTGTCGATATGCATCTTATATGGTGCTGTCTTTTTTATGTATTCCTCTTATACATCTTATTAATAGGTCAAAGGAATAGGGGCTCCTCTTAGTAGTCTTCAGTATACCTTGTTTATCTGACACGTTGTTTCGTAAGCCAAGTTTCTGCATGCTCTATTTGTCCTCTGTGCTCTCATACAAGTTGTAAAAAACTAGTCTTTCCAGCGCTATAATGTACTGTGTCCTAGCGGTATACACTGCCTCATGACTGTTCTGCCACATTGGAAGTATGTCGATACCAACTTTTAGAGTCTCTCTTTTCTTCATAGAGATTATTGGTCTGCTGCTACTATGTGACGGTGATAGAGTATCTCCTCAGTTTGATCATGTTGAGACAGCTTACTACCAATAGATTTGATCAATCATCTGTAGTCATTCATGGTTGGTATGAATTCCTATTTCTTTTAAAGATGGAGATATGTAAAGGAGGATAGTAGATGGAAACAACACCAAAACCTGTACTTATCCATCTCGGAAGGTGACTTGACACAATTGAAATATCTTGTGAAGCTTTAATTGCAACTATTAGTTGTTTGAGTTTGATTCACACATATGAACCATAGTAGATCTAACAATTGATAAAGTTTATCTAGCTAAGTAGACAGCTTGACATTCGTAGCTTTGCAACCAAGTGTATAGCGTAGCGGTCGAAGAAGTCGAAATGAACATCAATGGAGACAAGGGTTCAAATCCAGCAGAGATAAAAAAAAAAACAAAAAAATTAGGTGATTCTTCCCATTTGCCTAAATCTTGGTGGATAGAGGTAACAAATAGATGTATGTAGTACCCGATGGGATAGTCGAGGTATGCAAGTTGGGCTGGACACCACTGGTATCTCAATACAAGCTTATAATTAGTAGATTAGGTCAAGGATATAGAACTAACCAATAATATTTGAGGCCGAGGAAATGTTTTTTCTCTTGTGAGATTTAGAGAACATCTTTTTTCCCCTTCTGACGAGTAAAGGTTATTCACAAAACAGCGCCAAGAGAGTGCTGGAAATACAAGATGTATGAATTAGTCTCCTATTCAAGATACAAGGAGTCTAGACAATCAAAAGTGTTGTCAATAGAGTTAAAAGGAGTGTCAAAATCATGTACATCTTTCATCTTACACCAAAAAGAAGACGACTTTACACAAGTAAATATTTTTGAGAAGGGAAAAATATTTCATTAAAGATAATGCACAGGGGTATTTTTGAGAAGTAAATATTATGCAATGAATTTCATTAATGCTTTCAAAAATCTGGAACTTCTTTCCTTCGTTATTGTCCATATAATGCACAAGGGTATGCTATTCCATATTGTCTTCAGTTGTAGTGCAGTTCTCACTTTGCTGGTATCATTCTTCTTACTCCCAACAGCCTTCTAAACTTTCTCCATATATGGGCATAGAGACAGTGAAGAAATAGGTGTGCCAAGTCTTCTTCTGCATTATTACACAGGTAGCATCTGCAACAAATATGTATCCCTCCATAGATTTTTCTGGGTGGGGCAGGTTTTGTGCATTACTATCCATGTGGAGCACATTACTTTTAGAGATTTCTTGTTCTTCCATAACCTTTTAGGGCCAGTTGCTTCCTCTGCCATAACCAGCAAGTTATAGCAAGACTTACCGAAAATGAGCTACTCTTACCTGCTTTCCATGCAGGTGAATCTAATGTTGAGCCTAGGCTTGGGGCATTCTCCAGCTTAAGAATATGTTCGGCCACTCTTATAAAAATAGAATAAGAATATGTTGGGCCACCCTTTCTTCCAAATCCTGATAATTTCATTCAGAATTATAGTTCTCACCTGTCAGTTAATCTTCAGCCTTCAATAGTAATTTCTTGCTTTCCTTAATGGACCTTATTCTAGCCATGCTTCTTGCCACATTTTGATCTTCTTTTCATCAGCAACTTCCAGTTTTACTAGTGTGTGAAATTCATGTCGTGAGTTCCTTATGCTTTTCCAAACAGCAAACTGATATGTTAGGTAGGGTTACTGTCCTGGTACACCAAGCTCTGTGCATCCAGAGGGCTTCTTCTCTACCGAATCTTCATAACCATTTGAACAGCAGGCATTTGTTCTGTAGCCTCTAGCTTTTTTTTTTTTTAAAACTTCTATGTCCACTTTTATTGTGGTTTCGGTTATGGTAGACAGTTCCACGGAGTGGATCGCAATTTTCTTCCCATAGAAAACTGCTCCTTATTCTGTTCGATGTTTCTCAACATATGCAGGCACATGGAACATGAACATTATATATGTAAGAATACTATCCAAGACACCATTAGGACTAACACGGTTGCTAGTATTGGAAGTCTCTTTTCAAACTTTTCAATCACACCTTGCATATCAGGTTCCACCTGTTTTTTTCTCCCAAAGGAATGCCCAAGTATACTTTTGGTATTTCCTCAACTCTACAACCCAAAGTGTCTGCTAATTGCTGGTTGTTCCTTAATTCGTTTATTTGAAACAAAGATCTCTATCTCATATTTTTATGTAAGCCCAAATACTACCTCGAATAAAATCAAAATGAGCCATAAATATTATAGTTGTTTCTATTCTGTCCCATAGAAAATAAAAGCATCATCATCATAAACTAGAGGGTTTTAGGGAACTCCTAATTTGCCTAAAAAACCCAATCACACTAGTGTTGGAATGAAATAAATTCAAATAAACGGATTGGACATAGAGGATTATATAGCCAATCCCGACTAGTTTGAGATTAGGAAGTAGTTTATTTATTGAATTGATCTTAGGACAATTGATCACATCAAGCTAAGTGATTTATATTGTATACTCTACAAAGGATACCCATGTATTGGCTCAGTAAACAAACTATGTGGTATAATTTGTTTTGGTTGAAGAAAGATGTTCTGCGTGTAAAACCCTTTTTGATTTACCCCAAACCCTACATTTGGAGTTTCCTTTTTATGTTAACAGAAGTATATGCGTCTGAAAAAGAAAATGAACTTGAAAAATGGAAAGCTCAAACAGAACCTTTTCTATCCAAGAAATTTGATCAGCATAGGATGTTTGTTCAAAATTGTTCCCTGGGTATTATTTAATGGTGTCCAGCATCTAAATGGTGCATAGGTTGCACAAATCACACCACCTCTGTTTTGAGCATTTCCTAGAAGTGTCAGGATAGACATAGTTCCACCTGTAGTGCATTGGCATTAATGCTCTTAATAGTTTAATTGGGGTCAACTGCCCCACTCAATTCCATTTGGGGTCGCTGGTACTGCTTATGCTAAATTTAATTGCGACTTACTAGCTATAACCGAATAGCATCTTTCTTCATTCCTTTGCTTTTTCAGTAGCAGCAGCACAATACATTAGATTATTAGCTTGTACAAGGATTGAAGCTGTTCAATTACCACTATGCCAGAAATTAAATCATCTGGTTATTACTGTTTTCGGATTTTCTTGAGTTAGATAAGGGCTTTAAGGAGCCTTTCTGTGCGTCCAGAAAAATACGTCATAACCTTGGATGACATGTTGATAGGCAGATACTGATATTGACTTTCTTTGTAATATGGTTTTATGATCAATTCCGACCGGCTACATTCATATATTTGTTAGTTGTCATACTTCTCCATGCTTTCTGTTACTGCATCTGTTTTAGACTCTAGGTGGAAACTTATATGCTACAAGCGTGTTCTCACTTCTCCGTACACTTCTAAATTTGAGGACAAAAATAGTCTTTATAATGTTTCCACTGACCTTTAGTCATCTTTGTAAAATAAAATCCTCAGAAGCAAATAGATTAAATCTCGAGAAGGCTCTGCGGAAGTGCAATTTAAGAATCTTGAAGAAGTGGATGCAGTGATTTGCTCACGCAACTTCAGGGCTGTCAGGGCCAATTATGCTTCCCGGGGTTCAGTAGTTGTAGCATATGCCTTCAAATTCAACGACATAATTACCTGGACCTGTACATGTTCTCCTAAAACCTTAGGTTTGGAAATCAAATTTGCCGAGAACTGAGCTAAATTGACCGTTGCAAGTGAGTTTCTTCAATTATAACTTTAAGCTCCTGAAGAGGCTTGAAATTGAAAGAAGTTGGTTATCTTTAGAAAAGTACGATCGCGCGAGGTACTTGTTCACTTTTTTTTTTTTGTGTGTGTGTGTGTGGGGTGAGCATATATATTGTTGACTGGTTTGTTCTAGCTTTTGTGATGTTCTTGATTGAGTGTGAAAAGATGTCTAACCTTTTAGATGGGATTTTTCAGCTATCACCTTGCAATAAACTTCCAGGAGAAAGCAATAGAGGCTTGGGAAGGCCATGGTCCAAGTGCAGTAGATGAACTTAAGGAAGCTCATCGACTTCTCGAACAACTGAAGAAGAAAGCTTCTGGTATATCCGATGGGACCGTGATGAAGGCCTTGCCTTTGGCTAATTCTAGTGAAGTTGGCTTTAGTAGTAACTCGCAAGTTGGTATTCCAGTCATTGAGAGGCAAAGAAGTGCAACATAAGTTTCTACATAAGTTTATTAACGCGCTCTTTCCATTGAAGGAATAATACCATTTGTTAGTTTGATGTTTCCTTTTCGCTGGAATACATTCTTATAAGCTTCACTGAAGATATTAAAGCTACAAGATCCATCAGTCTGCAAAACTTTCATCTACCATGATAAGTCGTTTTTAATATTCAAGCCTCTCTCATTATTTACCAGATGCTGGAAATCACATAGCTAAGAATGCTGCTGATTCATTTTCATTCCCAAGTGTATCTGGTTGATATGTTTTGAATCTTCATGTTCAAAGAATGTCAAATTACTGGATGAGTTTAAGTCGTCTCTGTTTTTTTGGGCTTCCAGCAAGGTTCTTTTTGTCGTTGCTAATATTGGACTGAGACGAGTTTAAATGGAACGACCTGAACAACGAGTAAGCATATAATCAATTTTAACTTGTTTGAGATTGAAACATAATTATATGCTATGTTCACTCGTCTAATTTACATTTCGACTTGTTTAACTTGTTTGGGATTGAAGGAGTTGTTGCTTGTTACTGGTGCCAACTGCTTACTAAATAGCATATGCTTCTAGGTGTAGTTTACAGAAATATAGGAATAAGTGATGTTGGTGCTGACGAAACTCACGTGGCATAGAAATAGGGAATTTGACGTGGGAATTGACCATGCTACATTTTCGTTTATTGTCTCTTCATTTTGTGACATAAAAATTTGGAACACGCAGAATCTTTAATAAAAAATTTGTACGAGAGAAAGAGAGTTTGAATTACTTTATTTTCGTAGATTGTGAATCTTGAGGTTTGACTTTTTTCTGTTAATACTTTATTAGTGCATTCAAATTGATAAAAAGACTTTCTAATTAAGCAATGGTCTACTTATATCATTTTGATTTTTGGGCTCCACTATCACTTTCTGAAAATATTCAAGAAATGAATAGCCTGCGCATGAGAATTGTCCTCGGTTTGATCTTTGCATAGAGTTGTTTAGCTAAACAATTAACAATTCTACATTAGGTAAGGAGAGATGTCGAAAGCTCTCCAGTTCCATTTTGGATTCATTGACAAAAAAGCTCTCCAGTTTGGTGACTACATAATATGTGTTTATGTTCTTGATAGTATGAATAATTTTTTATACTAATAAGTGAAGCTGACCGGCAACATGTAATATCAAGTATGATATGGTAATCTGAAGAATCGAGAAATAATATGCTATAACTGATTAAATTGCACAGTATTTTTTTAATTTATTTAAAGCTGTTTATCATTTAAACTCTTAAATTATAGATTCCAACTCTTTCCTCTGCTCCAAGACAGCTTAAGGCCAGTTTTGATGTTCACATTTTGTGCCTAGAAAAATGTGCTCTTCAAGTTTGACCGATCATATCTGTGGTGATTATATTATTAACTTCAGAAAAACATCCATTAATATGGCCAAAAAACTTTTGTGATGCTGTAATGGGTCCCTTGCCATGGATTGGACCCTTATCTCATTTCTTTTAGTCTCTCTCTCTGGTTTTCTCGGACTCTCAAGATAAAAAGGATAAGAGATCAAGTAGTCGAGATTAAATAGAACACAATCATTTTCACTCATGACCAATAGCTACAAGAAACAAAATTATTTTGCTACCTAGCCATAATGTCTTAGCTATGATTTTTTCTGCACAGCTATCTCCTATTCTTGTACTAAGAACAATCAAAATATCTTCACTTACAACCATGAACCAAATTTGAAGCAAAAGGTAAAAGAAACTAAAAAAACCATGTTAGTATTTGTATCAGGGAGTCAACTTTGCAACAAAGACTGAACAAACTAACAGATTCCAGATTATACTTAAAATTCAAAGGGTAAAACTGAAGTTTTGGATCTTCTATGTCCAAAAGAAAAGATTGATTTGCGAATTGATCTACTGCTACTTTCTCCATTATTTCTCACCTCTCTGAGGTGTCTATTATGCCTTATCATCTCTTGCACTGACAAATAAACATGTCGGTCCGCCGCAGAGTCCATAGAGAAAGATCTCCTAATTGGCTCAACTGAAAACTGAGCATCTTTCTCTCTTACATTAATGCATTCATCGCCCATAATTGAAAACTTTCTTGTTTGCTGTTTTGTTAACTTTCCAATCCTCTGCTCAAATTTTCTTGAAGAGTGACTTCTTGATTGAGACTGCAACAATTCCCTACTAATAGAGTTACTTCTATTTTGTGCCTCAAGTTCACCACTTAATTCAATCACTACAAAATCTTCTTCACTCCCTAAAATGCTACTTCTTCTAAGAAGTGGAATATGAGGATCTTGAGGTGATGAATTTGGTGCAACAATCATATCAAGTGGATGTTTATTTGTTGCGCCAGAAATACTAGTTCTACAAAGAGGACAACTAGCATTATTTTGAAGCCAAATATCAATACAATCCAAGTGAAAAGCATGGCTGCATTTAGGAAGAAGTCTTAACATTTCATCTTCTTTAAACTCATTCAAACAAACCACACATCTCCTAAAACTTCTTTCACCAACTCTATTTCTGCTGTACTGAAAAGTTGGAATATCTCTTATCACCAATTCGTCGAGTCCTCTGCTTTCTCTTGAAGGGGAATAGCCCATTAAAGGGTCTTCATATTGGCGTGGCCGCGTACTAAAAAAGCGTCTTAAAGGGTCGAATTGTTGCCAGTTGATGCAGCATTTAGAGACAAAGATATAGTAGCTGACTAGCAGAAAACCAATGGCCATAATTCCTAACATTGCAACGCCAATTATTGGGAAGCCACTGCTTGAAACTGCACCCATTGGAGGTTGAGTTATACTAATGTTATTCTGCTGGTTTTTGAATGAAAAAAGATGTCTTGGTGCTGCATCCATTAACACTATAAAGAAGATGTATACAATATATATGCTTGTTATCTATGAGAAAAAGATGTTTGAAAAGAGATGAATGGTGTAATAATATGATGAGATCTAAGTTGAGTCACATATGTTTTGTATGAGTGAAGAAAAAGAAGCCAAGGAAGTGGAGAAAAATTTTCTTATGGAGGAACAGGTCAGAAATGAAATAGGATGAATTTTATCAACAGCTCAAAACTTGGAAAGTCAAATATGAATAAATAAATAAGATCATTGAATGAAGTGGGAGAGTTTTGAGGAACACATGCACTTAGTTATTATGTGTAATAAGTGCTGTTCAAGAGAGAGAGAGAGGTGTTTGAAAATGCAGAGACATGGAGATGGGAGTTGGAGTGAACAGAGCAAGTTGACTCATTTTAAACTGCATTAGTAATAGAGTATGAAGCAGACAAGTAAAGTTTAATGGGTTTGTCATCAAGACTTCACTAGATTTGATATATTACATCACATTTCCTCTTGGCTGGTCCTCCTTTTTGTTTTCTCTTTAATTTGCATTGTGTTATGGAAACTAGGGGTGTATTTTGGGCAAACCCGAAATCCAAATTTTTTGGATTTTTGGTTTGGATTTTCCGATTACGGATTGAATTTTGGATTTAATTTTTTAAAATTTTGAATTTCGAATTAGATATTGGATTTGGTACTTCGAATTTGTTGATATCCGAAAATTCAAAATTTTATACTTTATATTTAGTCCATTATCCATATGCCAGTAGTAATAAGTTCGATACCCTACCCATCAGATGTTATCTCATATATTCACTATTAATTACTAAGTTACTATCATAATATTTTCTATTTGGATATGGTTTTACTATTGCTACTTCTTATCATGCGTATTAATGTCTTTGTTGCATTTTCTTGATAATAATTTCATTACTTGAATACTTTATTTGAATGATTGCGGTGATAATGAGGAACCTTTCAGGTAATTTAATATGAGTACTTCATTTGGATATTCATTTTTGTAAAAAGAAGAAACATCTCAACTTATAAGCTCAAACCCGAAAATCCAAAATTGTCCAAACCGATTAATCCGAAACCGAACTTAAAAAATCCGATACAATCAGAACTTATTTGGATTGGATTTGAATTGTCATTTCTTTAATCTGAAAACCAAAAATCCAAACCGAAATTTTAAATTCAATCTAAACTGCCCGATCGCCCACCCCTAATGGAAACCTAATTCTTCTAATTGACTCAAAAGAATTGTCAAATAATATAATATTTAAAGTTTAACTTTAACTTTAACTTTAACTTCTATACCTAGATAATATAAAGTTATTTTTTTACTATTAAGTCATCTAAAAGATACTTGTAAGTATCCGTTTTTATATTTTTTAAAAAAAGAATTAATTGATAAGACATGTTATATGTTATAAAAAGTTAAAAATATTGCACTAATCGATAGTGTAAAAATTTCTTATACTATCAATTATATAAATATGTTTATATGTATTTTAAAGAATTTTTGAAGTACTATGTACTTTGAAATTTTAACTTGCTATATCCTACCTTTATAGATCTTATTTATTTGTTATTGTCAAGAAAACTCTTAAGTATATAGATGAGTAATTAAAAGTTGAAATTTACATATCCGTGGGATGGAAGTGAGAACATGGTTTTCTTGTGTAGATAGGTAATGGGATGAGTCATGAATGAAGGAAATATGGGCGCCTTTTAATCATTCACAATATATAAAGGGAGTAGTACTTGAAGTATGTTGCACGATTCCTATATTCTACTAGGTGTGATGCAAAAATTTGGAACTGGAAAAGACATGGACCCAAACATCAAACGGACTCCAATCTTGCCGACCAATTGGCCCATGCGATTCCTAGCGTGGTGACCTCATCAACACTGCTTCCATTTTCCGAACTTCTAGTAACCAAGGTATCAACTACTTCTAGTTTTTTCCGTGCATCTTCCATTTTTTGGTTTGGGTATACGGTCAAAATCGAGTTTGTTCTTCGTGCGACTAATCAGGACCGGAGCATAATGGACCGAGGTTCATCATTATAATATCGAGCTGTGATGTGAAGTTGGAAGGTCGAGCTCGAGACTCAGATACCGATCAAATACCGAGGTCAAGTCAAGCTCGAGCTCGAGACCCAGAGACCGATCAAATACCGAGATCGAGCCAAGGAACAACAAAGCCGTTATAGCCTCATTTGGGGAGAGAATCTCGGCTGAAATCACGACTTGAATCAAGGAAAAGCCAATTAATTAACCTATCATGGGATCCCTACTATGTATTTTTAATTATATCCAAAGTAGGATTCCTCCACTATATTAGGAATGGCTAACATTTGTAAAAGGGGAGGCAGATACATTCTCACATTCAGAGATTATTGAGATTTATAACATATAGTCAAATATTATTCTTTTTTGGGCTTACGATATTGATTTATCTTGTTATTTATCAATCATTCTATATTCAATTTAGGTTTGTATTCATTTATTTTTACAGTCATTATACAATATATTTCTACTTATTTTTCCAATTTGTATCAAGTTATACTACGTATTCTTAGAACTACGTATAAATTCAACTCTATCCGTTTTTCGGGTTAACAGTTTGGCGACCACCGTGGGGCTAAGGATAACAATGGTTATTTGGTACGAATCTCTGCAAAACACACCATTTTACACTTGCTCTTGGAATTGTCTTTGATTTCAGGTTAAAAACGATGAACTCTCAATTAATGGCCCTACCTATCGACAACGAAGTTGGCCTTCAAGATGAGAACAACAACCTGACGACCGGGGATGAAAGGCCACGTCGATCCCGTTGGAACTCGAGCCTTAGATCCAATTGATGTCAATTCACATGTGGCCATTGAGGCGAACTAATGTTCTGACCCCGAAAACAACATTCATGGTGGAACTCGATCTGCAGTTCGAAATACCCAAAATGTTGGAGAAGACTGGATCAGCCTGCGTATGATTTTTGAAATGTTGCAAGCTCAACAGGTAGCAATAGCTCAGTTACAGAGCCAAACCCAGACACCAAGCAAGACCGAGCCCGGTCCACCCTGAGAAGTCACCTACAAAACGGGTCCAACTATAGTAAGATCAAATGTACAAGAATCGAGAACTAATCCCAAAATTATTAGGATGCTCGAGTAACTGACAAAACGAATTGAGTTAGGAGAAAAGAGGATTGAAGCAAATGACAAAAAAGTAGAAACTTATAACTCCAGGATTGATCAGATCCCGGGGGCACCACCGGTATTGAAGGGCTTAAATTCCAAAAAATTCGTACAAAAGCCTTTTCCCCCGAGCGCAGCTCCCAAACCGATCCCCAAGAAGTTCTTTATGCCCGAAATTCCTAAATATAATGGGATGACCGACCCCAATGAATATGTTACCTCTTACACATGTGCCATTAAAGGGAACGATCTAGAAGACAACGAGATCAAATCCGTATTATTGAAAAAGTTCGAGGAAACCCTATCAAAGGGTGCAATGATATGGTTTCATAATTTACCGCCTAACTCTATCGATTCTTTTGCTATGCTTGCAGATTCTTTCGTAAAAGTACATGCCGGAGCCATAAAGGTCGAGACCAGGAAGTCGGACCTTTTCAAGGTAAGGCAAAAAGATAAGGAGATGCTAAGAGAGTTCGTATCTCGTTTCCAAATGGAATGAATGGATATACCATCGGTCACGGACGATTGGACTGTTCAAGCTTTCACTCAAAGACTGAACGAAGCTCGATGACTTCACGACAGTTGAAGCAGAACTTAATTGAGTACCCGATTGTTACCTGGGACGATGTACACAATCGATATCAATCGAAGATTAGAGTCGAAGACGACCAGTTGAGTTTTGGGTCCGTCATTAAAAGGGACATCGACCGAGAACCAAGGACAAGGACCGATATCGGCCGTATAACGAAGATCGTAGGGGTAACAAACCTGCGCGCAACTTCGTACAAGGTGAAAGGAGAAGTGATCGAGGCCAAGGGTCTCGGGGGCTGATGAACAAGAATGGGTTTGACAGAAGGAAGCACCATAGTTATCAGAATATAATTTCAACATCGATGCAACCGCCATCGTGTCGGCTATCGGACGCATCAAAGATACTAAGTGGCCTCGACCTTTGTAGTCCGATCCAGCCCAGAGAAATGCCAATCAAATGTGCAAGTACCATGGCACCCATAGCCATATAACTGAAGGCTGCAGGCAGTTGAGAGAGGAGGTAGCCTGGTTATTCAATGTAGGGCATCTTCGAGAGTTTTTAAGTGACCGGGCCAAAAACCATTTCAAAAATAGAGATTTTAATAGACAAAACAAACAAGAAGAGCCACAACACATCATCCACATGATCATCGAAGGGATCGATATCCCCCATGGGCCGATGCTTAAATGCACTAAGATGTCGATTGTAAGAGAGAAGTGATCTCGGACTCAGGATTACACACCTAAAGGAACCTTGTCCTTTAGTGACGAAGACACAGAAGGAATCATGCAACCCCATAATGATGCAATGGTAATATCTGTACTTATGAATAAAACTCAAATTAAGTGTGTGCTAATTGACCCAGGTAGCTCGACCAACATCATTCGATCAAGGGTCGTAGAGCAACTCGGTCTACAGGATCAGGTCGTGCCCGCAACCATGGTACTAAACAGATTCAATATGGCGTGTGAAACTACTAAGGGCGAGATAATTTTGCTAGTAAACGTGGCTGGGACCATCCAAGAAACGAAGTTTCACATGATCGAGGGTGATTTGAGATATAACGCCTTATTCGGGAGGCCATGGATCCACAACATAAGAGCAGTACCCTCGACCCTTCACCAGGTTCTGAAATTCCCAACATCGGAGGGAATCAAAACGGTCTACGGGGAGTAACCGACCGCATAAGAAATATTTGCCATCGATGAAGTGATTCTGATATCTTCACTATCATCCACAAAGGGATCAGATTTGAAGAAGAAACGGGATATCAAATAACAATTACAAACGTCAGCCGCGACCCAACTAGAGAATCAGAAGACTGACAAAGATGATGACTATGGGACCCCTCGATCCTTTGCGGTCCCCGATGACTCCGACGCTACCAAATCAACAGTCGAAGAATTGGAGCAAATCATGCTAATCGAACATCTGCTCGAGCGAAAGGTATACCTGGGCACGGTGTTAGATTTCTAGTGCAGGAAAAAGCTTATTCAATTTCTTATAGCTAACATGAACTATTTCGCTTGGTCCCATCTTGACATGACAGGGATCCCACTAGAAATAACCACTCATAGACTAAGCTTGGATATGAAATTCTATCCGGTAAAGCAAAAAGGAAGGCCCCAGTCCGAGGTCAAACATGCCTTCATCAAGGACGAGTTAACCAAACTTGTTAAAATAGGATCCATTGAAGTAAAATACCCCGAATGGCTAGCAAATATGGTGGTAGTCCCTAGGAAGGGAAACAAACTTAGAATGTGTATAGATTATAAAGACCTGAATAAAGCATGCCCTAAGGATTCTTTTCCTTTTCCTAATATCGATCGTATGATCGATGCCACGGCCGGCCACGAGACTCTCAGTTTCCTCAATCCCAACTCCAGGTACAACCAGATACAAATGAACCCGGAGGATTAGGAAAAGACTTCGTTTATCACTAAGTATGGTACCTACTATTATAACGTAATGCCATTCCGTCTAAAAAAATGCTGGTGCAACTTATCAATGCCTAGTAAACCGAATATTCGAAAACAAATAGGAAAATCAATAAAAGTTTATATTGACGACATGTTAGTTAAGTCCTTGCGAGCAGATGACCATTTAAAGCATTTACAGGAAATTTTTGACATACTAATGGAGTACAATATGAAGCTCAACCCCCAAAAATGTGCATTCGGGGTTGGATCGGGAAAGTTTCTTGGTTTCTTGGTTCCAATCGAGGAATCGAGATCAACCCCAATAAAATCAAAGCTATCGAGGACATCACAATAGTATATAATGTAAAGGTCGTGCAGAGGCTAATGGGAAGGATAGCCGCCCTAGGACGATTCATTTCGAGATCCTCAGATAGGAGCCACCGATAGTTCTCACTACTTAAGAAGAAAAGCAACTTTGCATGGACTCTAGAATGCCAGTAGTCTTTGGATGAACTAAAGCGGTATTTATCGAGCTCGCCGCTGCTTCATATCCTGAAAGTAGACGAACAACTTTACCTGTACTTAGCTGTCTCAGAGATAGTGGTATGTGGAGTTCTGGTTCGAGAAGAACGAGGTACGCAATTCCCTACTTATTATGTCAGTCGGACCTTAGGCGAGGCCGAAACTAGATATCCATACTTAGAAAAATTAGCGCTTGCTTTAATAAGCGCCTCTAGGAAACTAAAACCATATTTTCAGTGTCATCCGATACATGTTGTAACAACTTATCCTCTTTGAAATATTTTGCACAAACCTGAGCTTTCAGGTCGATTGACCAAATGGTCCATAGAAATCGGCGAGTACAATATTGAGTATCGACCCCGAACCGCTATCAAATCTCAAATCTTAGCGGACTTCGTGGCTGACTTTACGCCGGCCTTCGTACCCAAGATTGAAAAAGAACTACTGATAAAATTGTGAGTTTGTACCCTCTTTACGGACGGTGTCTCGAACGCAAAAGGGGTCCGGACTAGGCATTGTACTAAAATCACCCACAGGTAATTTAGTTAGACAGTATATCAGAACTACAAAATTGACTAACAATGAAGCCGAGTATGAGGCCATGATTGCAGGTCTTGAACTAGCTAGGAGCTTGGGAGCGAAAGTCGTAGAGGATAAGTGTGATTCCCTCCTCGTGGTAAACCAAGTTAACGGGACTTTTGAAGTCCGAGAAGATCGAATGCAGAGAAACTTGGACAAACTACAGGTGACTCTACATCGATGTAAGGAATGGACTTTACAACATGTACCCCGAGAAGAGAACAACGAGGCCGACACTCTTGCAAATTTAGGTTCATCGGTTGAAGATGACGAACTCAACTCGGGGACTGTCGTACAACTCATGAGATCGGTAATCAAAAAAGGTCATACCGAGATAAACTCCAAAAGTTTGACCTGGGATTGTAGAAACAAATATATAGAATACTTCAATAACGTGAAACTTCCATCAGATCCAAATGAATCGAGAGCTCTGCGCATAATGGTAGCACGATTCATCTTGTCCGAAGACGGAACGCTGTTTAGAAGGACGCTCGATGGACCATTGGCAATATGTTTGGGATCAGGAGATACCGATTACATCCTACGGTAAATTCACGAGGGAACTTGTGGAAACCATTCCGGTGCCGATTCGCTGGTCCACAAAGTAATCAGAGCAGGGTATTATTAGACCGATATGGGAAAGGATGCAAGGGAGTTCGTTCGAAAATGCGACAAATGCCAAAGACATGCGCCCATGATTCATCAACCCGGGGAGCTACTTCACTCGGTCCTATCTCCATGGCCTTTCATAAAATGGGGAATGGACATCATTGGCCCCCTCCTAACGGCCCTAGGTAGGCTCAGTTTATTTTTTTAATGACATATTATTTCTCTAAATGGGTTGAAGCATATGCTTTCGAGAAATTCAGAGAAAAAGAAGTGATAGACTTCATTTGGGACCACATCATATGTCAATTCGGGATGCCATCCGAGATTGTATGTGATAATGGAAAATAATTCATCGGCAGCAAAGTAACTAAATTTCTTGAGGATCACAAGATCAAAAGGATCCTATCAACACCGTATCATCCCAGCGGGAACGGACAAGCAGAGTCGACCAACAAAACCATCATCCAAAATCTCAAGAAGAGATTGACCGACGCCAAAGGAAAATGGAGAGAAATACTATACGAGGTCCTATGGGCATACCGCACAACATCAAAATCCAGTACCATAGCGACACCATTCTCGTTGGTTTACGGTGCCGAAGCCCTGATCCCGACCGAGGTCGGAGAACCTAACATCACATTTCTATATGCAACAGAGGAGTCGAATAACGAGACCATGAATACGAGCCTAGAATTGTTGGACGAAAGACGAGAAGCTGCTCTTGTCCGATTGGCCACCCAGAAATAGCGAATTGAGAGGTACTACAATCGAAGAACCAATCTTCGACATTTTAAAATCGGGGACCTGGTGATAAGAAAAGTCACCCTCAACACCCGAAATCCGAATGAAGGGAAACTGGGTCCGAACTGGGAAGGACCGTATCAGGTTCTAGGAATTGTCGGAAAAGGATCCTACAAGATCGGTATGATAAACGGCAAACGACTACTGAGCAATTGGAACGTATCACACCTAAAATAATACTACTGCTAAGGTACGACCCTCCCATGTTCATTTGTATTTCGAAACTAACCCTTGCAGGTGTTCGAGCAGAAACAAGGATGGATTCTCCAACACGAAACCTTTAGGTCTAAAAGCACGCGTTGCACTCTTTTTCTCTTAGACCGGTTTTGTCCCAAATAGGTTTTCCGGCGAGATTTTTAATGAGGCAACCATTGATCGTGCTAACTTAGAACAATTCAACAGTACCCGAGGCCTCTTTACAATCAATCTCGAATATTGGGGGGGGGGGGCATCGCCCTCGAATATCAAGTTCGGGCAAGCTCGTTAATTCATGGCAACAGGGTCTCGATAGGAAAAATTTGTAAGGGCCAAATGGTCAAACGAACTATGCCCGCATAGTTTGCTTGAGACTTGGCACAAAACATGTACGCATGTATAATGACTTATAAAGAGAAATTCCTTCTTTACCGATATCTCATACCTCAGAAAGGTTCTTCTACTTCATATTCTCATTTTGTGTTATGCAAACAGACTTAAAGTCTGACCATGGCCGGAGTTCGAATGATTACCCCCACAAATCGGGGACTGCCGTCCAAAAAATTGTCGAGATCAAATTATATAAACTCCGAAGATCATAAGCCCAAGAGGCAAATCCCGAACTAAAGAAGGATTTTTATACTTTAACCCCACTCGGGGACTGATACTTCGGGCAAGCTCGAAGTAAAACAGGAAAATAACCCCAAGACGCAAATCCCAGACTAAAGAGGCTACGACCAAATTAACACGAATCAGAGATATCCGAATTCCGTAACAAAACAGGGTTAAAAAGGCTACCCCCCGGAAAAATAATAAATGGCTTCGATAATATAAAGCCTCGAAAACTCTAATGAGTACAAAATTGTTCGAACTCTTGAACAACTCCCTATTTCATGCTAAGGCATTACAAGTTTCGCAAATACGAATGATAAGAAACTCTTTCAAGCCGGAAAAGGGGACAAGGCCATAAACAATCTGTTTTACAAAAACCTAAGGGTTACTTTACTTTGAGTTCGAGCAAACACTCACTCGACCATAAAGCCTAAGGGCTGTTTTTTACTTCGAGTTCGAGAAAACACTCACTCGACCATAAAGCCTAAGGGCTATTTTTTACTTCGAGTCCGAGCAAACACTCACTCGACCATAAAGCCTAAGGGCTGTTTTTTACTTCGAGTTCGAGCAAATACTCAGTAGACCATAAAGCCTAAGGGCTATTTTTTACTTCGAGTTCGAGCAAACACTCACTCGACCATAAAGCCTAAGGGCTGTTTTTTACTTCGAGTTCGAGCAAACACTCACTCGACCATAAAGCTTAAGGGTTGTTTTTACTTCGAGTTCGAGCAAACACTCACTCGACTATAAAACCTAAGGGCTGTTTTCTGCTTTGAGTTCGAGAGACCGTCCTCACTTAACTAAAAAACTAATGGTTACTTTACTTTGAGTTCGAACAAGCACTCACTCGATCAAAAGGCCTAAGGGCTACACTAGTTCAGTTTTGATCAAATTATCTGAACCCCGACCTTAGAATACAACTTCACAATTCTATAAAGTAGAAAGGAAGAAAGTTTCTTATACATGTCAAAAATCATTTACAAGGGCAACATGGCCCGATTAAATTTCTTTACAAAAGACCAAAACGGTCTTATAAGAAACAAAAAAAATACTAAAAGACTTAGTCCTCTCCAGGAGCAGCATCTTCGCCCTCGAGGCCCTCTTCATTTTCAGATCCGCTCGTACTCACGGTATCATCATCATCGGGAAAAGCCAACACTCTGGTTTCGGCTTCAAGCTCCTTAGCTTTCTCGATCTCGGCTGTAAGATCGAAGCCACGAGCATGGATCTCTTCAAGAGTTTCCCTTCAAAATTGGCATTTAGCATGCTCGGCAACCCAGTTTGCTTGAGCCTGAGCAGCCTCAACAACCTCATTTTCTCGAACCTGAGCAACTTCGGCATCAGATCGATAAACGGCCACCATTGCATCAGCATCAGCCTGAGTTTTCTCGACCTCCGATTTGGCCGCTGTAAGTTCTATGGACAGTTTCTCTCGATCAGAATTTGCTGAGCTCAACCGAGACTGGAACCCCTCGATTTTCTTGGCTTGCACCAAGGCTTTCTCTTTCAAGCTTCGAAGTTGGGCCTCAGTCGAAGCCAGTTGAGTTCGGTAGTCTACTTTTCTGAGGCGAGACGGTCCATGTTCTTATTCCATTCCTCGACCCCCGACTTCACTACATCCACTTCAACACGAAGCTGCCTGATCATATCAAACTTTTGCTCGACCTACGAAACTGAACTGTTAGCCATCACTCCCGAGTCAATATCGTTACATTCAAAGATTCATTTTACCTGCTCGGCCAGCTCATTTTGTTCTTTTCGAGATGCTTCCTGATCAGCCCGAAGTCCTTTTACTTCTCCTTCTCTCTACTCACTGAGAAGATTGAAGGCATCTCTCTCCTCAGTAAGCCTTCAAACTTTGACTTCGTACCGGCTCAACTCCCCTCGGTATTGGAAAAATGCCTCGTGATGAAGCACAAAAGACTACAAAAATAAAAGGATGGGATTATACAAGGAAACAAAAATACAAGTATGAAAATTGGGAAAGAAAGTATGAACTTACCCGATTTAGGGCCTGTTGGGCTTCGTTGAAAAGGCAAGGCGCTCCCACCTCGCTCGAGCTCTTCTTCGAAACCTCCAAGTCACTCGGACTGGTGACATTTTTTACCCCGATAAAATAACTACAGAAAGGATCCTCCTCTCCATGGGCTCCCTCCCCGTGACAAGTCTCCACAGCTTGAGCGTCACGTATCATCGATTGGGAAAATGAAGTAAAAGAGGGGGAATCCCCAATCTCTATTGCCCTGAGTAGGTGTTTTTGGGCACCGCCTCCGTCTTGGGAAGCCTCAAGCTCGGTTCAAACACCGGTATCCACAGCTTCCTCGACAGTCTCTTTGCCCCGAGGTAAAACATCCTCGGTCCCCCTCGGCTCGGGAACTTGGCTCAAAGTTTCCTCCTCGACCTCATCAAGCCTGGACGGAGCAGTATCAACTACCACCGATACCGAAGTATTTTGAGTATTGGTGGTAGCCCATGCACGGGCCACCAACCCGTAATCACTTTCTTCTTTTTCGTCATCCCTTAGACTCAGGACCGACTCCATAGTCAAAGGGATTATGTTCACCTTGGCTTTACGAGCCGCTCTCTTCCTGGGGTTTTGACCCTCAGAGTCCGAGGCCCTTTTTCTCTTAATCACCTTCTTCGGTTTTGAGATAGGCGGTAAAGCTTCTTCATCACATGATGGGGGTCTCATAACCGCATCTTTTCCGAGACCTACAAATAAAGAAAAGTAAGTACAACTTATGCTTGAAAAAAATGCTTGAATGGTAAGCAAATCGGTGAGCCAAGAAGAAGGGTTACCATGAGGACGAGCCTCCCACCGGCCCTTTGACAAATCACGCCATGCGTGCTTGGCATATGTTGACATCAAAATCAGGCTCCTGACCCAGTTCTCGAGATGGGGAACTGCACTCGGCATCCAAGCAACGGTTGCGTCAAGAAAAACACCGATAAGAAAAGATGAAGAAGTAAAAACAACAAAAACTAAAAACGGGATTACACTTTCGGTTCATATTCTATTTCTCGGGGAATGTCATACTCTCAGCCAGGATTAGGTCCGAGGTCTTCACTCGAACGAACCGACTCATCCAACCCCGATCTTTGTCTTCATATATGCTCGAGGTGAATGCCTTGGTGGCCCGACATTGTAGCTTTATCAGCCCACCTCGGTAAAGATGTGGGCTATATAATCTTACAAGGTGATCGAGGGTGAAAAGAAGCCTGTCGATTTTGCTCACAAAGAAACAGAGCAGTATCACAATCCTCCAGAAAGAAGGGTGAATTTGACCGAGGGTCACCTGGTACGTCTTGCAAAAATTGACGATGACTGAATCAAGGGGACCCAGCGTGAAAGGATAAGTGTAAACACTCAGGTACCCTTCCACGTGGGTAGTGATTGCTTCCTCCGATGCTGGTATCACAACCTTTTTATTTTCCCAATTGTAGTCCTTTTTCAACAGGCCAAGAAGACCTTTTGGTATCGAGCATATATATCTCGATACCTACTCGCATCGACCAGTAACCGATGAGGGTTTCTCAACCTTAAAATTGGAATCAATAATGCACCCCCCAGGAACAAGTTCTTCAAGGCGTGGCTCCACCACTGTTTTTTCACCGGCCGAGATGAGGAAGCAACCTCTTTATGCAGAATAATTTTAGATATTTTTGCCATCGAAATTTTTATGAACAAAGAAGAAGGGAGAGTGAAGTATTTGGTGTTTTGAGAAGAACAAACGAAGAAATTCCAAAACCTGAAAATAGAGAGCTTTAGGGATGACGAAGAACTGTGGAGATTGGAATGGAAAGAGATTTGAAAGTAAAAGTTTGAAATAATGAAGAAGGGGGCTATTTATAGATTTCACAGTGACGGTTCAAAATTGGCAGTGGCCGACCATCGACTGACGCACATTTAATGCCTTGGTAACTGGACCGATGGGACATTTGTCACAATCGGGATTGTCGCAGACATCAGTATGTATCTAGTCAGAGGTTGAAAAATCATATCGTTTCTCGCCACCTTCTTTCCGAGAAACGAAGGAACTATCTGTATACGGTTAGAACCGAGTTTTCCCTTCGTGCGACTAATCAGGATCGGAGCATGATGGACCGAGGTTCATCATTATAATATCGAGTTATGATGTGAAGTTGGAAGGTCGAGCTCGAGACCCAGAGACCGATCAAATACCGAGGTCAAGTCAAGGTCGAGCTCGATACCCAGAGACCGATCAAATACCGAGATCGAGCCAAGGAAGAACAAAGTTGTTATATCCGCATTTGGGGAGAGAATCTCGGCTGAAATCACGGCTTGAATCAAGGAAAAGCCAATTAATTAACCTATTATGGGATCCCCACTATGTATTTTTAATTATATCCAAAGTAGGATTCCTCCACTATATTAGGAGTGGCTAACATTTTTAAATTGGAGGCAGATACATACATACATTCTCACATTTAGAGATTATTGAGATTTATAACATATAGTCAAATATTATCTTTTTTTGAGCTTACGATATTGATTCATCTTGTTTATTTATCAATTATTCTCTATTCAATTTGGGTTTGTATTCATTCCTTTTTACAGTCATTATTCAATATATTTCTACTTATTTTTTTGTATCAAGTTATACTACGTATCCTTAGAACTACGTATAAATTCAACTATATCCGTTTTTCGGGTAAACAATTTGAGTTTGGCGGAGGAAAACGGGGAGGGGAGAGGGAAGAGGTTTATTTGAATCTTGTACTTTCGATACTCATTATTAATTTATGTGTTAAAATTTAGTAAAATTATAAAAAATAGCACGTTTGAATCGATAATTTTTAATTTATAATAAATTCAATGGCAAATACCTTAAATGTAAACACATAGGGATCTTTTGGTTGCATGGACTAGATGGCTTATCCCTGTATTAAATTTGGGACTATTGTTTTTTTGGTGTGTTGGGTTGTTCTAGTGGTGAGCACCCTCCACTTCCAACCAAGAGGTTGTGAGTTCGAGTCACTCCAAGAGCAAGGTGGAGAGTTCTTGGAGGGAAGGAGCAGAGAGTCTATCAGAAACAGCCTCTCTACCCCAGGGTAGGGGTAAGGTCTGCGTATAAACTACCCTCCCCAGACCCCACTAGTGGGATTATACTGGGTTGTTGTTGTTGTTTGAAAGTATTAGCTAATATTAGGATAACTTTTAGGGCTTTTTTTATTTTTATTTTTGACCTATCAGCTGATTTATGTGAATCTATTTTCTTTTTAGTCCGTGCAAAAAAGAATGACTCATTTCCAGATTTAGAAAATAATTTATCTTTATGCAATAATTTATAGCCACACAAAATATATATACCTCATTTTACACCACAAATACAAAAGTCTTCTCTCTTTTCTTAAACTCCGTGTCCGGTCAAATATGTTCACATAAATTGAAACAAGGGGGTATAATATGTACAAAACATATATTTTCCAGCTATTAACTTTTAGGGCAGCCCAAAAATATAATTATCCCTTACTTTTTTAATAACATAAACCGTGAAAATAGCCTCATGCAGAAATACATGGTAAAACTGCGTACAATATGTTAAACAATCTTTTAAAAGAATTATCAAGAAATATTTCTTGACTTATTGATATTCTATTAATATTTTTAGTAATCGAACTTGCATCTTTGTATTGAAGTCTATACTCAATTGTACATGTTAAATATTTAGTGAACTCATACAATTGTCAAATGTTTCCTTCTCCTGCTAAAATACATCTTTTGGCCAAAAAGAATTAATCAATTTCAGTTAAAATTTTAGTCTAGTGCCAGACAACATGACCGCCTCCAATTACAAAGTGATTTGTAACTTAGAAAGCACCAATGAGATTAGGTTAAGATTAAATTGCAGTACCGCTGTTCTTAGTTGCAAGCACTATGTCTTTTGCTTCATTAATATTTGAAGCATTGTAGTGGCTACCTCTTGCATATGTGATCAGTTATTTTTTGCTTTCAGGTGTTAAAATACTTTATCGTTGACAGGCAGATTTGTGAAGTTAGACAGCAATGACAAGTTAAGACTAAAGCTAAGGTGCAGTTAAGACAGTGCTACTTTGGGAAGCGATAGAGGAGAAGACGGTGCTACTTTGTGTCTCAAGCCAGATGGTGTTGTAGAAGAATTACGCGTCGTGAGTATTTTGAAATTTACAATTATATGTAACTTGAAACTTACTGTGGAATGTAATTTTTTTTAACTCTTAGCTACATCGTAACAATTCTTATGTGTAACTGTTTTGGAATCTAAAATATTTGAAATTTTAGCTGTAGGATGAAAATTCTTGTGACCAATTATTTTGTGGCAAATTCTTTGTTTACCCTTAAAATTGGATAACAATTAAACTTATAATGAGGTTCTAAGGATATGTGATTTCACTTAATACTAATAGATAAATATGAAGATTAATGACAGAAATGAACTATAAAGTAAAGCGAACCAGTGTTGAAACGGAATTCAACCCTCGAGCTAGGAGACCCTCGAATTGATTGACACCAAAACAGTTAAGAATAAAGCAAGCTGATGGACAAGAGAGTATAAGTTAAAGAGAGAGAGTTATATTGGCTTTTTTATGCGAGAACAATGTGTCTTACAAATGGTTAATACTCCCCTTTATATAGTAGAAGAGTTCTACTTATGGTATAATTTTAATTACGGAAGAAAATACCATGATTAGCTAATTAACCGTTTCTGATTTGATCTGTTCCGAGATTTACGCCATGATCCTCGACCAGTCACCAAGGTTTACGTCGTGATCCTCGACCAGTCACAGTTATCTCGCCTTTCTGTTATTGTGCTATCTTCGATCTTGCTCGATGTCCGTCTCGTTTGGCTTCGATCGCTACTAGCCTCGATCTCGACAGGTACCTAGGTTCTAAACTTGGTACCTAGTCCTCATGATTTAGTCTGTTCCGTTACGAGGCCGTCCTTCGATGCAATCTCCCGGTCTCGGCCAAATAGTAAAATCGGGTGGGCCCGATTTTAACCGCATATAGATAGTCCCCTCGTTGTTTTTGGAGTGTAATGACAAGAAACGAATTGAGCCTTCGATTTTTCTACCTCGACCTGTCATGATGTCATCCTCGTGACGTAAGCGACGAAAATGGCCGAAACGTCCCGTATGTACAGTTACTAAGGCATTAAATGCGTGTCAGTTGATGGTCGGCCACCGCCAATTTTGAACCGTCGTTGTGAAATCTATAAATAACTCCTCTCTTTGCAATTTCAAACGTTTACTTTCAAATTTCCAATATCCAAAGCTTTTTACATCTTCTAAGTTCTTCATCTGTAAATCTACGATTTTTACTGCTAACCTCTTCTTAGAACACCAAATCTTATCATCTCCATCTATTTTTAACTTCAAATCCAAATGGCAAAAACGTCAAAAACTGTTCCTCAAAAAGAAAACGCTTCTTCATCGCGGCCGGCCGGCGACAAAACACCGGTGGAGCTGCACCCTGAGGAGTATGTTCCTGGGGGGAGGGGGGTACGTTCTCACTTCCGACTTTAAAACTGATAAAGCCTCGTCGATTCCTGGTTGATGCGAGCACGTGTCGAGGTATATATGCTAGATAACCAAAGGGTGCCTTAAGTAGGTAAAGAAAGATTGCAACTGGTAGGGAAAAAAGGTGATGATCCCGACACCCAAAGAGGACATCACCACCCATGTGGAAGAGTTTTTAAGTGTTTACAGTTACCTTTTCACGCTGGGCCCCCTCGACCCCGTCGTCGTTGATTTTTGTAGTCAATACCAAATAACCAACCCTAGGACAAATCCATCCATCCTTTTGGCGAATTGTTATTCTGCTCCGATTCTTCGTGAGCAAAGTTGAGGGGATGCCTTTCACCCTCGACCACTTCATCAGGTTATACAGCCCCTGCCTCTATCGAGGCAGGTTAATAAAACTCCAGTGCCGGGCAAGCAAAGTGCTGTTCTCGATCATAGACGAGGAAAAGGACCGAAGCTAGATGGGTCGGTTCGTTCGGGTAAGGACTTCCGACCTAATCCCGACCGATAAGATGCCATTTCCCGAATATGAAGTGTAAGTACAATCCCACTGTTAGCTCCTATTTATTGTTTTTCTCCTTTGCTTCTTCTCATTGATATCCTTTTTCGTGATGTAGTGGTCACTTGGATGCCCGGTGCAATTCCTAACCTCAAGAGCTGGGTTCGGGACCTGGCCTCGACCTCTACGTATGCCGAGCACTCATGGCACGATTTATCAAAGGGCCGATGGGTGGTCAAAACTCATGGTAAGCCCCTTTTCCACGTCTTTGATGATTTTGTTAAAGCGTCTCTTAATTTCTTTTCATACAGGCCTTGACAAAGATGCTGTCATGAGGCCCTTATCTGGTGAGGAGGAGACTTTAATCCCAGCACCGAAATCGGTGAAGGACAAAAAGAGGAAAAAGATCTCAACCTCCGAGGATCCAGAATCTAAGAAGAAGAAGGCTCGTAAGCCGAGGAAGAACATCACCCTCTTGACCAAAGACTTTGTTCGGCGTCTATGAGATGAAGATGAAGAGGAGGAAGAAGATGACTCCAGGCTGGTGGCCCGAGTGGGAATGAGCACCGAGGTCCCAAAAGCCACTAAATCGGTGAAGACTGTAGAGACTCCGTCTCGAGATGAGGGGGTCTCGGGAAGAGACTTAGGTGAAGTCCCCGAGTCATCGAGGATTGAAGATGCCTCCCACCATAATGAGCCAACAGTGGGTACGACTGTAGGAGCTCGAGGCCCCTCGAGATGGAGAGAACGCCCCAAGTGATCCACTTGGGGAAATAGAAATTAGAGGCTCCCAGCTGCTCCCCTCGTTTTCCAAGGAGATGATTCAAGAAGCTCAGGCCTTGAAGACCCTCTCCATTGAAGGAGCCCACGGAAGGAAAGATCCCTTCCGTGATTACTTTACTATGGTCGAAGATGCTACCAGCCTGAGTGACTTGGAGGTCTCGATTAAGGACTCAGACGAGGCATCGAGCCTTTTCAGTGAAGCGCAGCAAGCTCTGAATCGGGTAAGACTTAACTCCCCTTGTTAGTATTACCCTTGTGTTCACTTTTCTCTTCCTGTCTAACTTCTTTTCTTCTTTCTAGGCCTCAGCGCTTCATCGGGAAGCATTTTCTCGGTCTCGAGCTGAGCTGAGTCGGTATGAGGTCGACCTCCGATGTCTCGCAGAGGAGAGAAATGCCCTTTGACTTCTCTGTGGGCTAAAAGAAGAGGAGACCAAGGACCTCCGAGCCGAGTTGGCCAAGGCTCACCAAGATCAGACCGACCTGATCAAGCAGGTAATGAAAATCTTAAAAGCTCATGGGCTCGATTCGGGAATGGTGGCTAACATTTCAATCTCACAACTGCAACAGAAGGTCGAGAAGATCGAGCAACTCCGCGAGGAGGTCAATATGATGAAGGCATAAACCTTGGGGTGGAAAGAAGGTATGGACCGCTTTGCTGCAAAAAAAGAGACTGCTTTATCCCAATATTCATCGGCCGAAATTCAGCTTCGAGGCATGAAGGAGAAGAGCTCGGCTCAGGAAAAGAAAATAGTGGAGCTCGAAGCTCGGTTGGCTTCCGAACTTGCAAAGGCCAAATCTGAAGCCGAAAAGGCTAAAGCCAAGGCAGATGCGATCGTGGCTGTTTATTGGGCCGATGCTGAAGCCGCTCAAGTCCAAGTGAGAGAGCAGCCGAGACCGCTCAAACTCGAGCATATTGGATTGCTGAACTCGCCAAATGCCAATATCGGAGGGAAACCCTCGAGGAGATCCACGCTCGAGGTTTCGATCTTACCGACGAGATAATGAAGGCTAGAGAGCATGAAGCCGATGCTGGAGTGCTGGCCTCCTCCGATGATGATGATGACGCTGAGAGCATGAGTGGGTCCGAGAGCGGGAGGGACCTCAATGGAGAAGAAGCTGCCCTCGAAGAAAATTAGCAACCTTAGGATTTTTTACTTTTGATTTTTTTTTTTGTGTAGGATCCTGATCGGACCTTGTAAATATTCTCATATATATAAAGATCTCTTTCCGACTTGTCTTTATTTCATTTTTTGCCTTGTGAAAATTTTGTTTCATTCATGCCTTATGAAAATTTTGTTCATAACTTCGAGGCTTATGCAATTTGATCGAAGCCGGACTAATGTAGTTTTCATAATTGGGTGGATACTTGCTCGAACTCGGAGTAGGGTGACCCATAGGTTTTAATTGAGTGAGGATGATTTCTCGAACTCAAAAATAAAATGGCCCTTTAGGATCTTGAATTAGGCCGATACGACCATAGTAAAAAGAACGACTTTCTCCCCCTTTTCGGCTTGAAAGGTTTATTGTTTAATCATATAAAATGTGTTGTGGCTTAGTATGAAATAAAGAATTTGTTTGAGAGTTCGAATGACTTTGTACCCATTAGGATTTTTGAGAGTCGATATTATCGAGACCCTTAGTAATTTAGTCGAGGGTAGCCTTCTTAACCGGTTTATAAAAATATCCGAAGGCCTGTTTTATAACAAAAATCAGATGTCTATGAACCGTGTTAATTTGGCCGTAGTCTTTAACTTGGGACTCGTCTTTTGGTTTTGTTCCCCTGTGATACTTCAAACTTGTTCAAAGTATCAGTCCCCGAGTGGGGAGGCCATGGCCTATAAAATCGAGGGTTGCCTTTTTAAGGTCTTACGATCTCGAGGTTTTAGTAATTCGATCATGTCGATTTTTCTGATGGTGATCCCCGAGTGCGGGGTCAATTGTTAAAACTTTAGTTATGACCGGCCCTTAAGCCAGTTTCCGCAATAGATTACAAGCACGACATTTTAAAGTAAAAATTTCTCTAAGGCATGAAATATCCGGCAAGGAAAAATACTTTTTTCAATAGATTAACATGCGTACATGTTTGCCATTAGGGCTTGAGTAATCTATATAGGCATGGTTCGTTCAACCATTTGACCCTTACAAAATTTGCCTATAGATAACCTGTCGGCACGAAGTATTTTCCTATCCGAGGGTGATGCCCCTAGTATTCGAGGTTGATTGTAAAGGAACCACGAATACTGTTGAATTTCTCTAAGTTAGCATGAACAATGGTTGCCTCATTAAAAACCTCGCCGGAAAAAACCCATTTGGGATAAAAACCGGTCTAAGGGAAAAGAGTGCAACACATGCTTTCAGACCTAAGGACTTTGTGCTTGAAGAATCCTTCGATGTCTTTGATTAAGAACTTGCAAATGGTTAGTATGAAATATAAATGAAAATGGAGAAGGTCGTACCTTAGCAGTAATATCGTTTGAGGAGTGATATATTCCAATTTTTTGGTAACTGTTCGTCGTTAATCGTGCCAAGTTTGTCGGATCCCTTTCCGATGATATCGAGGACCTGATACGGTCCCTCCCAGTTCGGGCCAAGTTTTCCTTCATTTGGGTCTCGAGTATTGAGGGTGACCTTCCTCTAAACCAAGTCCCCAATTTTAAAGTGTTGAAGATTGGGTCTTCGATTGTAGTATCTTTCGATCCGCTATTTTTGTGCGGCCATCCGAACGAAGGCGACTTCCCATTTTTCATCTAGCAATTCGAGGCTTGTATTCACAGCCTCATGATTTGACTCTTCTGTTGCATATCGAAACCTGACGCTAGGTTCCCTGACTTCAACCGGGATCAAAGCTTCGGCGCCATATACTAAAGAGAATGGTGTTGCCTCCATACTGGATTTTGACGTTGTTCGATACGCCCAAAGGTCTTTGGGCCATATTTCTCTCCATTTTCCCTTAGCGTCGTTCAATCTTTTCTTTAGATTTTGAATGATGGTCTTGTTTGTCGATTCGGCCTATCCGTTCCTACTATGATGATATGGCGATGACAGGATTCTTTTTATTTTGTGATCTTCGAGAAACTTTGTCACTTTGCTGTCGATAAATTGCTTTCCATTGTCACATAAGATATCGGCAGGCATCCCGTATCGACATATAATGCGGTCCCAGATGAAATCTATGACTTCTTTCTCTCTAATTTTCTCGAGATCCTGTGCTTCACTCACTTAGAGAAATAGTCAGTCATAAACAAAATAAATTTAGCTTTACCTGGGGCCAATGGTAGAGGACCAACGCTATCCATTCCCTATTTCATGAATGGCCATGGGGATAAGACTGAGTGGAGTTGCTCTCCGGATTGGTGAATCATCGGCGCATACCTTTGACATTTGTCGCACTTTCGAACAAACTCTTTTATATCCTTTTCCATATCTGCCTAATAGTATACTGCTCTGATGACTTTGTGAACCAATGATTCCGCACCAGAATGATTTCCACAGGTTCCCTCGTGGATTTCTCATAGGATGTAGTCGGTATCTCCTGGTCCCAAACATATTGCCAATGGTCCATCGAACATCCTTCTATACAGTGTTCCATCTTCGGCCAATGTGAATCGTGCGACCTTCGTACGCAGAGTCCTCGATTCCTTAGGGTCCGATGGAAGCTTCCTGTTCTTTAGGTATTTGATATATTTGTTCCTCCAATCCCAGGTCAGACTTTTGGTATTGATTTCGATGTGGCCTTCTTCGATTACTGACCTTGAAAGTTGTACGACAGTCCCTGAGCTAATCTCGTCGTCTTCGACTGATGACCCTAAATTTGCCAGGGCATCGGCCTCGCTATTTTGTTCTCGAGTCACATGCTGTAGGGTCCATTCTTTAAGCCGATGTAGATTCACCTGTAGTTTGTCCAAGTATCTCTGTATTCGATCTTCTTGAACCTCGAAGGTTCTATTGGCTTGGTTTATCACAAGCAAGGAGTCACATTTGGTCTCGATGACTTCTGCTCCCAAACCCTTAGCTAGCTCGAGACCTATAATCATGGCCTCATACTCGACCTCATTGTTAGTTAACTTGGCAGTTTTGATAGCTTGTTTAATTCTATTACCCGTGGGTGGCTTCAAAATGATGCTTAACCCGGACCCCTTCACGTTCGAAGCACCGTCTGTGAAGAGGATCCACACCTCCGATGATATACCCAACTTTATTAATAGTTCCTTTTCGACCTCGGGTATGATGGCTAGTGTGAAGTCGGCAACGAAGTCCGCTAAGATTTGAGACTTGATGGCCGTTCGGGGTTGATACTCGATAACGTACCCACTGATCTCTACGGACCATTTGGCCAATATGGGACAAAAGTTTGGGCTTATGCAAAATATTGCGAAGAGGATAAGTAGTCACCGCGCAGATCAGGTGACACTGAAAATATGGTTTTAATTTCCTAGAGGCGCTTATTAGGGCAAGCGCTAATTTTTCTAAGTGTGGGTACCGAGTCTCGGCCTCACCATAGTAAACATGAAATTGCGTACCTTGCTCTTCTCGAACTAGGACCCCACTTACCGCAATTTACGAGACTGCTAAGTACAAGTAGAGTCGCCCATCCGCTTTCGGGGTACGAAGCAGTGGCGGGTTCGAGAGGTACCACTTTAATTCTTCCAATGCTTGTTGGCATTTCGGGGTCCATGTAAAATTAGTCTTCTTTTTGAGCAGTGAGAAGAAACTATGACTTCTATCTGAAGACCTCGAGATGAATCGGCCTAGGGCAGCTATGCGCCCTATTAATCTTTGTACGGACTTAACATTGTCCACGACCGTAATGTCTTCGATTTCCTTGATCTTATCGGGGTTGATTTCGATTCCCCGATTTGATATCATAAAGCCGAGGAACTTGCCCGAGCCGACCCCGAATGCACATTTCTTTGGGTTGAGCTTCATGTTGTATTTCCTTAGTATATCGAAGGTCTCTTGCAAATGTGTCAAATGGTCCTTTGCTCGCAGGGACATAACTAGCATATCGTCAATATAAACCTCCATTGATTTACCTATTTATTCTTCGAACATTCGATTTACTAAGCGTTGTTAAGTGGCACCAGCATTTTTAGTCCAAACGAAATTACATCATAACAATAGGTACCGTACTTAGTGATGAACGAAGTCTTTTACTGATCCTCCGGGTTCATTTGTATTTGATTGTACCCGAGTAGGCATCGAGAAAACTAAGGATCTCGTGGCCGGTCGTGGCATCGATCATGCGATCGATATTCGACAGAGGAAAAGAGTCTTTAGGACATGCTTTGTTTAAATCTTTATAGTCTACGCACATTCTAAGTTTATTTCCCTTTTTAGGGAGTACGACTACGTTTGCTAACCATTCGGGATACTTTACCTCCCAAATGGATCCTATTTTGAGAAGTGTGGTTACATCGTCCTTGATGAATGTATGTTTTACCTCGAACTGAGGCCTTCTCTTTTGTTTTACCGGGCGAAACTTTGGGTCCAAGCTCAGTCGATGTGTAGTGATCTCCGGCTGGATCCCTGTCATATCTAGGTGGGACTAAGAAAAACAATCCATATTATCGATAAGAAATCTAATGAATTTTTCCCTGAGCTTGGGGTTTATCCCCGTATCCAGGTATACCTTTTGATCGGGTAAATGCTTGATCAGTATGACTTGCTCCAGTTCCTCGATAGTCGATTTGGTGGCGTCGGAATCCTCGGGGATTATGAAGGATCGAGGGATCCAGTAGTCATCGTTCTCGTCTATTACATGCTTCTCCGACTGAGTCGAGGCTGGTGGTTGTGGTTGTTATTTAGCTTCATGTTTTCCTTTGGACTCCGATCCCTTTGTTGATGAAAGCACCGATACCGGTATTACTTCGTCGATCGTGAACATCTCTTTTGCAGCATGTTGTTCCCCACACACCGTTTTTACTCTATCCGGTGTTGGGAACTTCAACATTTGGTGAAGGGTTGAGGGGACCGCCCTCATGTATGAATCCAGGGTCTTCCGAGCAGTGCGTTGTATCTCATATCACCCTCGATCACATGGAAATTTGTTTCTTGAATAGTCCCGGCTACATTTACTGGTAGGGTGATTTCACCTTTAGTTATTTCACTCGCCATGTTGAAGCCATTGAGAATCCGAGCTGCGGGTACGATCTGATATTATAGGCCGAGCTGCTCCATGACCCTCGATCGAATAATATTGGCCGAGCTTCCTGGATAAATTAAAACATGTTTAACTTGAATTTTATTCATAAGGATAGAGATTACCAAAGCATCATTGTAGGGTTGTGAGATCCCTTCTGCTTCCTTATCATTGAATGATAAGTGCCTTCTGGAACATAGTCTCGAGTTCGTTTTTCCCTGTAGATTGATACTTTAGTGCGTTTGAACACGGGACCTTGTGGAATATCGACACCGCCAACGATCATATGAATCACATGCTGTGGTTCTTCGTGCTTGTTTTGCCTATTTGCATCCTTGTTTCTGAAATGGTTCTTAGCTCAGTCACTCAAGAATTCTCGAAGGTGACCCTCGTTGAATAGGCGGGACACCTCCTTCCTTAGTTGTCTGCAGTCTTCGTTTCTATGACCATGTGTACCATGGTATTTGCATATTTGATTGGGGTTTCTTTGTGATGGATCGGTTTGTATGCGTCTGGGCCATCTAGTATCTTTGATTCTTCGAATGGCTGACACAATACCTGATGCGTCGATGCTGAAGTTGTCTTCTGATAATCATGGTGCTTCTGTGGGATCGGCATGTTTATCAAAGCCACTTTTTCTCATGAGCCCTCGAGAGCTTTGTCCTCGATTGTTTCTTCGATCATTTCAGATGGGACTGCATCCTGGGCCGCTATTTCTACGATCTGCATTGTATGGTTGATATCGATCTCTGTTCGACTGGGGTTCTCTGTCGATATCCCTTTGAGTTTTGCCGATGGGCCTGTTTGGATAAATGGAACCGGAAGGGGTCCCAATTGATCATCCTCGACCCTGATCTTTGACTGGTACCGATTATGTACATCGTCCCAGCTTACCGCTGGATATTCAATTAAATTCTGTTTAGCTATCGTGATGCCACCGAACTGCGTTCCTTCAAATCCTGAATGAAGGCTTAAACATCCCAATCATCTGTGACCGGTGCTAGTTCCATGCGTTCCATATAGAACCGAGATATGAATTCCCTCAACATTTCGTTGTGTTTTTGTTTCACCTTGAAGAGGTTCGACTTCCTAGTTGCAATCTTTATCGCTTCGGCATGTGCCTTTATGAAGGAGTCTGCAAGCATGGCGAAGGAATCGATGGAATTAGGCGGTAAATAATGGTACCATATCATTGCTTCTTTCGACAAGGTTTCTCCAAATTTCTTCAGTAAAACAGATTCAATCTCATCGTCTTCCAAGTCATTCTCTTTTATTACGCATGTATAAGAAGTGACATGCTCATTAGGGTCGGTGGTCCCATTGTACTTGGAAATTTCTGACATTCAGAATTTTTTCGGAATGGGTTTCAGTGCCGCACTTGGAAAGAATGGCTTATGTACAAATTTCTTTGAATCCATACCCTTCAGAATCGGCGGTGACCCCGGAATTTGGTCAACCTGGGAGTTGTATGTCTCTACTTTCTTGTCATTTGCCTCGATTTTCTTTTCTCCCGATTCAATCTGTTTAGTGAGCTCCTCGAACATTTTCATAATAGCGGGGTCAGTTCCCGATTCGTTGGCATTCGACCTTTTCAGCATAGGCTCGGTCCTTAAAACGACTTCTGGTTTGATCCTACTCGGTGTTCGGTGTTGATTTTGTAGTTGTGCTATAACGGCCTATTGAGCTTGTAACATTCCGAATATCAATTGGAGGCTAACTCCACCATCTTCTCTGCCTTGCGTACCTCGACCACCTGATCGAACTTCCCTGCGTATACTACCTTCGGGATCAACGTCCAAATTTGCATTTAGGGCGACATTTGAACTGACATCGATGGGATTTACAATTAGTGCTCCCTCGAGGTCGGCCTGAGGCACCTCGATTCGTGGGGCAGCTATGTTGTCATTTCCCCCTGAAATCTGAGGCTGTTGTCATTATGTGTAGGCGCTGCTTGTGAGTTTGACATGTTTATCTTGAAAACAAAGTTTCTTATGAGAACAAGTGTAAAGCAGTGTGTGTTATTAGAATCAGTATTAAGCAATCACTATTATCCTAGGCCCCACGGTGGGCGCCAAACTGTTTACCCTTAAAATTGGATAACAATTAAACTTATAATGAGGTTCTAAGGATATGTGATTTCACTTAATACCAATAGATAAACATGAAGATTAATGACAGAATTAAACTATAAAGTAAAGCGAACCAGTGTTGATACGGAATTTGACCCTTGAGCTAGGAGGCCCTCGAATTGATTGATACCAAAATAGTTAAGAATAATGCAAGCTGATAGACAAGAGAGTATAAGCTAAAGAGAGAGAGAGTTATATTGAATTTTTTTATGCGAGAACAATGTGTCTTACAAATGGTTAATACTCCCCTTTATATAGTAGAGGAGTTTTACTTATGGTATAATTCTAATTACATAAGAAAATTCCATGATTAGCTAATTAACCGTTTCTGATTTGATCCGTTCCGAGATTTACGCCATGATCCTCGACTAGTCACCGAGGTTTACACCGTGATCCTCGACCAATCACGTATATCTCGCCTTTCTGTTATTGTGCTATCTTCGATCTTGCTCGATGTCTGTCTCGTTTGGCTTCCATCGCTACTAGCCTCGATCTCGACATGTACCTCGGTTCTGAACTTGGTACCTAGTCCTCGGGATTTAATCTGTTCCATTACGAGGCCATCCTTCGATGCAGGCCCGATTTTAACCTTAAACATTCTTCAATTATAGCAATAAAAGTTTAGAATTCGAGGCTACATATATATAATTGATGGTTAATGTTTCACTTTCCGTAGCAAATGATGAAACTATAGCTTTAATTCTATATATTTTATGGCAAAAAAGAATGAATTCTTACCACATACCAAAATGTTTGTGGCAAATACTTCAATTATAGATATAAATTTATGAACTCGTAGCTAAATAAAAGAACAATTGCCACGAGACTGAGGTATACAAATAACCACAACATATGAATTTTTGTAGCAACAAATTAATTTTTTTGCCATGATAAAACACCTTTTGGCTACAACATAAAGATTGCAACAAAGTTTATTTGTCGTGGCAAAAGAAAAAGAGTCTTGGCCACAAACCATGTAAAGTCTGTCGTAGATAACTTTTAGTTACGCTACTTCTTGCTACGGAAAAAAATATTGTGGCTAAAGTATTTAGCCACGGAATTTTTCATATATAGTTACAATATATTTTGTAGTTGTAAATGCATAATGTTGTAGTGCAGCTCTTCCTCGGACCCCGCACATAACGAGAACTTAATGCATCTGTCCTACTAGTAATAGAGTATGAACAATGGCGGATCTAGGATTTTATGGTCGTGGGTGCTGACCTTCAAGTTGCTAACAAGAAACATAAAAAGAAAAGATAAAACTAAACGAAAAAAGTGAACAAAGAAAGTATTAAAAAAAGAACAAACGAAGAAGACGAAAATCTGTATTGGAGAAGATGAATAAATAATTAGTGAGAACGAATATGAAAAATAAGAAGCTCTAAATTAAAACCAAGTAAAAGTAAAAGTCAGCAAAGTAGTAGGAAAGCCTATAAAGAAAATACAAAAAAAAACTTCGTAATGGTAGAAAAAGAGGATGTGAGGTCTTTAAAGTGTGGGGGAAAATTGAACCTGCGTGCACTAGCATCGGACTTGAAATCACTCTTCGAACCAAAGCACCCACCTACATTTTTTGAATAATGTATGCTACTGAATTAATATCCAGAGTTTATAAAAAGTTTCTGTATAAGCATATACGGTTCGCGTCGAGGTTAATGGGTGCTTGAGTAGATCCGCCATTGAATATAAAGCAGGCAAGTAAAGTTTAATGGGTTTGTCATCAAAAGACTTCACTGGATTTGATATATTACTTCACATTTCCACTTGGCGGGTCCTACTTTTCGTTTCCTTTAATTTGCGCTGTGTTATGGAATCCTAATCCTTCTAATTGACACAATAGAATTATCAAATCTATATATTAATAGAAAAGAGGGAAATGAAGGAGTGATGTGGCACTAGGAGGATTGATATTTATCTTTTTTCCTTTTTTTTTTTTTTTGCTTTTATTCAAATTTTTCTTCTATTAAAAATTTAACTGCCACCTCTATAACAGTCACCTCTATATTACACTAACAACCATTTCTCTTCCTTCTAAAAATAGTGTAACGGTCGCAACACTTAATAATAGTAACGACAACACTTTGAAAGGACACCTCCCTACGTTATAGGAATGTTGCAACAATGAACAAATGTAAGAGAAATATTTTTTGGAACAAATGTAAGAGAAATATTTTTTGGAACAAATGCACTACAAAAACGAAAGAAGAAGAGAAAGAAAAGTGAGAAATTAAACGGATCATGTTATTGATTCCAAGTCAAAATGTCATCTCATCTAACATCTTATTCTTTCTATGTCTTTTCCAGCGACATGATGTTTAAGCAAGGTTGAACCCTTTGTTCCTAATAGAAATACAGTAATACCTCTCTACAACAGTACTTTACTATAAAAACTAAGTTTTTTCGGAATCAAATTTCATATTATGTTATAGAGAGGTAATATAAAAGTCTTGAACTTTAGAATCTTGATGCTTGAAAGGTAATATAATAAAAAAATTCATTCATTTGTATCAAAGAAAAAGAGAAAAGTGTAAACCAGCTGTAAGCAAGCAGAAGAAACTTGTATTGCTATGTTTCTTATTATTTCTCTTAATTTATTGAGTTATTGTTTCCTATTTATAAGCTTATTTCGGGATACATTAAAATAGAAATAAAACAAAATTTTTGAAATTTTATAGAGAATTGAGAGAAAAAAATGGAGATTCGTTGGCATGAAGAGGGAGCAAAAGTGATTTTGTAAAAATTGCATGGGTCGCCCTATTTGGTCGCCCCTTTTTAATTTGTACCCGTTTTATTTTTTCGTTTGCATCCGTACCCGATTTTTTTTGTTAAAAGAATTTTTAAAAAGACGATTTTGCCATTTTTTTTTTGTAAAAGACTACTTTCTCTCCAAGTATACGACATATTGTCTCTTGTCTCTGTTTCTCTCTCCTTCTTCGCGGTTTTGATTTGTTTTTCTCTAAAATCAAACGATTTTCGGCATTGTATTCTTCTTGATTTTGCAACTGTTTCTTCCCCAACAACATTAAGTATAATCACAGGTACGATTTTAATAGTTGCTTTTGTACATTGCATTAACTTTGTGTAATCACCCAAACGGCCATTATAACTTTTAGAACCCCGTTCCCTAACATAAAACTCTCCGTATGTGCTTGTAATGATATATGACTTGCGGGGATGGTTGGTTCGGTATCTGAAAGTGTTCGGGTTGAAATCGGAATACTTGGTTCCTTAAGTTAGCCTTAAAAGGCCAAGTTTGACTTCGGTCAACATTTTGAGAAAACGACCCCGGAATCGGGATTTGACATTTCTTATAGGTTCGTATGATGATTTTGGATTTGGACGTATGTTCGAATCAAGTTTTGGATAATCCGGAAATATTTTGGCGCTTAATAGTGAAAAATCAACTATTTGAAGGATTAAAGTTATTTAAATTTGGTTTGGAGTAAGTTTTGGAATAATTGAAGTCCGTTTGGAATTTCGAGTTTGGGAATAGTTCCGTATAGTGATTTAAGACTTGCACGCAAAATTTTGTGTCATTCCGGATAATTTAAGTACGTTTCGGCGCATTGGAAGTAAATTAAAGAACTTGAAGTTCTAAGTTTGATTCAATTTGGTTTGGGGTATGATTCTTAGATTTGATGTTGTTTTACACGTTCCGTGAGTTCGAGCGAGTCCGTTTTATGATTTCAAACATGTTGGTATGATTTCAAACCTGTTGGAAATTTGAGCCAAAGCTGAAGCTCCCAGCTACTGTCAGAATCGCACCTGCGTTTGGCTAGCCGCAGGTGCGACCCTCACAGATGCGAGTTGTATGCGCATAAGCGGAAAAAGGAAGTGGGCAGTCGACCGCATGTGCGAATGTCTTTGCACACCTGTGAAAGTGCAACTGCGAGAGGGTCCAGCTAATTGAAACTCGCACCTGCGAGGCTTTTTCGCAGGTGCGGCACACCTTCCGCAGGTGCGACACACCTTTCGCAGGTGCGATAAACCTGTTTGGGCAGAACCTTAAAACGGACGTAGCTTAGTCCATTTTTGTTCGTTTTTCTTCCATGTTTGGGCGATTTCAGAGCTTTTTGAGAGGAGATTTCAACTAGCAATTTGGAGGTAAGTTAATTCTACACACCTTGAGTTAAATACATAGAGTATGGGTAGATTATAACTAGTAAATATTAGAAATCAAAAGTTTAGATGAAAAACCTAAATTTTTATAAAAGCGAGATTTTAACCATGAAAATAGTTATGGAATTGGGTAGAAATTATATATTTGAGTTCTTGAGATTATGGGTAATATTTTCATCTGAAAATTTCTGGAATCCGGGCACGTGGCCCGGTGTGAATTTTAGAAATTTTACTGTTTTGGTTAGGGTAATTTATTTAATAGCCTAAATTCGAATTATTGAACATGTATTAATTATTTTGTATAATATTTGGATAGCTTCGCATTTTTCGGCATCGAATTGAGAATTTAACGCGACGTGGTAACCAGAAAGTGGATTTTGAGACAAGGTAAGTCTCTTGTCTAATCTTGTGAGGGGAAAATTACTCCATAGGTAATTAAATTAATAATTGTTGCTAATTGTGGGGGTTACGTATGCACGAGGTGAAGAGAGTCCATGCATAGCTACTATTAATGCTAAAGTTCGGGTAGTTTAGGACTCAAAGCATAAATTACTTGTGCAAGTTGTATTCTTTACCTAATTAAAATTATTTGATATATATATATATATATATATTGTGAATTGTTAGGTAAAAATATTAAAAGATGAAAATCTCATATGCTTAATTTTCCGTTTAAATTAATTAATTGTTAAAAGAAATTATTCATTCCTCTCGAATTGAACTTATAATAAATATACTCCCCTTTCGGAGGTACATAAGAAAATGTCCTCCTTTCTTGTGGAGCGGGCCGAACGCCTCGACAGGATAGATGCATATATGGATTGCGCCGCACGTCCCTCGGCAGTGTACACGACACTCTGGAACGGGCCGTACGACATCGGCAAAAATCGTGCCTAATAATAATAATTACACGATACCTTGCTATTTTTCTTACACCTTGTTGATTTAATTAATATATTGAAAATTATTGCATTTGAAGGATTTTTATTATTTTTGCTAATTGAATAAAATTATTGTTAACTCTTTGAATCATGCTGATTTAAATAATTCTATTTCATTCTATTTATTATTGTTGACCCTTAGTGAGTGTCAAAGTCGACCATCTCGTCTCTACCACTTCGAGATTAGGCTTGATACTTACTGGGTACACGTTGTTTACATACTCAAACTACACTTGCTGCACTTTTTGTGCAGGATCTGAGGCCAGTACTAGTGGAGGACATATCATCTTCCACCCATGTTATCCAGATGCGTAGTGGTGAGCTGCTTTTCTGAGCCGTTCTGCAGCCACCAATGTCTTTTCTTGTATTTATATTCTGTCTATTGTATTTCAGACAGTATTTGGAGTTTTGTATAATATACTAGATGCTCATACACTTGTGACACCGGATCTTGACACACACATTGGTAGAATTTGGAATTTGTATCATTTTCTTGAATTTAAATTAATCGGTATCTTTTGTATTCTATTTAATATTGCTAGTAAAAGAATAAAATTACTTAGAAAATTATTCTGAAAATAATTAATATATGTTTAATTTATTTGTTGGCTTTCCTACATATAGTGTTGGGCGCCATCACAACCTAAAGGTGAAATTGGGTCTTGACAACATGGTATCAGAGCACTAGGTTCACGTAGGTCTCACAAGTTATGAGCAGGCCTAATAGAGTCTTGCAGATCAGTACAGAGACGTCTGTACTTATCTTTGAGAGGCTATAGGGTGTTAGGAAACTACCTTTCTTCATATTCCATCGTGCAATTGATGTAGTACTAAATATTCTTCTCTTATTCTCTCACAGATGGTGAGAACGTGCTCTAATGAGGTTCCAGACCAGGGAAGTGCTACTCCCCCAGTTGCTAGGGGCCGAGGCAGAGGTCGAGGGAGGGCTCCTGCCCATGGTAGGGAGAGAGGACGTCCCAGGGCTGTTCCAGTTATGCCGCTAGTGGGTCCGACAAAGAATCCCATGGTTGAGGAACATGGTGAGGTACCTGTGGCAGAGCTAGCTCTGGTGGATTTCACATCTGCACCGAGATTCCAGGATATCATGGATTGTATGTTGTGGTTCATGGACACTATGACTCAGGCCGGTTTATTTTTGGAAGACCCAGCCAGATCTCAGGCGGGCGGGGGAGCACAGACCCCTACCGCACAGGCTCATGGACAGGCATCTGCTGTATATCAGACCCAGGGTACACTACCCGTGGGTGGAGCCCAGCCAGTGGCAGCAGATACACATGAGCCCAAGCCAGCTGTAGCCGCTAATCCGCAGAAACTATTGGACATATGGACTAGACTATATCCTCCTGTCTTTGGGGGTGAGCGACATGAGGATCCCCAGGATTTCATCGATTGGTGCAGGAATAAACTGTACAACATGAGGATATTGGAGTCTCATGGGGTAGACTTTGCTACTTTTCAGCTAGAGGGCAGAGCCCGTAGATGGTAAAAGTCTTATATTTTTGGTAGACCAGCAGATTATCCTCCCATGACTTGGGACATGTTCACTCGTATCTTCCTGGACATGTATATTCCACTCTCTTAGAGGGAAAAGTTGAGGTTTCAGTTTGAGCAGCTCCATCAGGGTCAGATGTTAGTGACCGATTATGAGGCGAGGTTCTCTGAGTTATCTCGCCATGCACTTATGATACTCCATACTGAGGCAGAGAGAGTGCAAAGGTTTGTTGCGGGTTTACATACTGGCATTCAGGCCACTATGGCTCGAGAGGTTGAGATGGTTACTTCTTATGAGCTAGTCGTGGAGATAACCCACAGGATTGATGGTGTATGTCGTCGGAGCCGAGAGAAGGTTATGAGAGATAAGCGGTTCAGGTATTCTGGAGAGTTCAGAGGTGCTCTGTCTGGGGGCAGAGGTTAGTTCGTGAGAGGGAAGTCCAGCAGGCCCCCATATCCAGCACCACCACCTCCTCGAGGTGCACCAGTGCGACCTTATATCAGTGCTATACCAGAGAGTTCTTTTCGCCCACTAGCTATTCAGGGTCCTTCCAGTGGGTATTCAGGTCCCCAAGGCCAGACACTTAGTCAGCAGCCCATCGCACCGAAGGGTTGTTACGAGTGCAGTGATCCCAGTCACATACGGAGATTCTGCCCCAAGCTTCGGGTAAGCTAGTGCAACAGGGTCAGCAACCTATGATTACCGGACAAGTTGCTTCACCAGTCGTCCGACCACCAAGAGGTGGAGGACTGGTAGGTAGGGGTCGTCCTAGAGGTGGAGGTCATCCAGGTGGAGACCAGCCAGTTGGCGCTTTAGCTCGGTTCTATGCTTTTTCGGCCAGACCAAATGCAGAGGCCTCAGATGCCGTGATTACAGGTATTATTTCTGTTTGTGGCAAAGATGCCTCAGTATTAATTTATCCAGGATCTACTTATTCATATGTGTCATCTCTATTTGCTCATTTTCTGGGTGTTTTTCGCGAGTCCTTGATTACTCCTATTTATGTGTCCACTCCTGTAGGCGATTCTGTTATTGTGAACCAGATCTACCGGTCCTGTATTATTACATTCTATGGTTATGAAACTAGAGCAGATCTTCTACTGCTTGAGATGATCGACTTTGAAATTATTCTAGGCATGGACTGGTTATCTCCATATCATGCTATTCTAGATGGTCATGCCAAGACTGTTACCTTGGCTATTCCAGTGTTGCTTAGGATGGAGTGGAAGGGTTCGTCTGTTAGTTCATTCAATCAGGTTATTTCTTTCATGAAGGCTCAACACATGGTTGAGAAGGGTTGTTTGGCTTATCTAGCCTATGTTTGGGATACTACTGCAGAGACTCCAGCTATTGATTCTGTGCCTGTAGTTCGGGAGTTCTCAGATGTATTTCCTTCGGATCTTCTAGGTATGCCACCTGATCGTGATACTGATTTCTGTATTGACTTGGCTCCATTTACCTAGCCTATATCTATCCCACCGTATCACATGGCTCCAAAAGAATTGAAAGAATTAAAAGAACAACTTGAAGAGTTACTAGCCAAAGGGTTCGTCAGACCGAGTGTATCGCCTTGGGGTGCAACGATATTATTTGTGAAGAAGAAGGATGGAACAATGCAAATGTGTATTGATTATCGCCAATTGAACAAAGTCCCTATCAAGAACAAGTACCCGTTGCCGCGTATTGATGATCTATTTGACCAGTTGCAGGGTGCTAGGGTGTTCTCTAAGATTGACTTGAGGTCGGGGTACTATCAGTTGAAGATTCGGGATTCGGATGTTCCGAAGACTGCTTTCCGGACTAGATATGGTCATTATGAGTTTCTGGTGATGTTCTTCGGTTTAACTAACGCCCCGACAATATTTATGGATCTGATGAACAGGGTATTCAGGCCATATATTGATTCATTTGTCATTGTCTTCATTGATGACATTTTGATTTACTCGCGCAGTAAGGAGGAACACGAGCAACATATGAGAGTAGTGCTTCAAACGTTGCGGGAAAAAAAAAGCTATATGCTAAGTTCTCCAAATGTGAGTTCTGGCTAGAGTCTGTAGCATTTTTAGGGCATATTGTATCGGGCAAGGGTATTAAAGTCGATCCTAAAAAGATTGAGGCAGTTCATAATTGGCATCATCCCACTTCGGCGACTGAGATAAGGAGTTTTCTGGGTTTAGCAGGTTATTATCGTCGGTTCGTGGAAGATTTTATATCTATTGCAGAACCTTTGACCAAATTAACCCATAACGGTGCTCCATTTCGATGGTCCGATGATTGTGAGGCGATCTTTCAGAAGCTCAAGATAACATTGACTATAGCACCAGTGTTAGTGTTACCTTCTGATCAGGGGATGTATACAATGTATTGTGACGCTTCACGCATTGGCTTGGGTTGTGTATTGATGCAGGAAGGGCAAGTTATTGCATATGCTTTACGCCAACTGAAGCCCCATGAGAAGAATTATCCAGTGCATGATTTGGAGCTAGCTGCTATTGTTCACGCTCTTAAGATTTGGAGGCATCATCTTTATGGGGTGTCTTGTGAAGTTTACACTGATCATCGCAGTTTGCAGCATTTGTTCAAGCAGAGGGACCTAAATTTGAGGCAATGCAGATGGCTGGAGTTACTGAAAGATTATGATATTACTATCCTATATCATCCGAGAAAAGCAAATGTGGTTACAGACGCCTTGAGTAGAAAGGCGGAGAGTATGGGTAGTTTGGATTTCATTTCAGCAGAGGAGATGCCATTAGCTTTGGATATTCAATCCTTGGCCAACAGACTTGTGCAGCTGGATATTTCAGAGCCCAACCGAGTTCTTGCATGTGTTGTAGCTCAGTCTTCACTATTTGAGTAGATCAAGGCTTGCCAGTATGATGATCCACACTTAATAGTTCTTCGAGAAACGGTACTATGGGGTGGTTCCAAGGAAGTTACTATTGAAGCGGATGGTGTTCTACGACTCCAGGATCGTCTATGTGTTCTTAATGTGGATGGACTGAGGAAAAAGATCCTAGAGGAAGCACACAGTTCTCAGTATTCTATTTATCCAGGTGCTACGAAGAAGTATGGTGACCTGAGGTAGCATTACTGGTGGCGACGAATGAAAAAGGACATAGTTGAGTATGTGGCTATGTGTCTAAATTGCTAGCAAGTTAAATATGAGCACCAGAGGCCAGGTGGCCTACTTCAGCAGATGACTATACTAGAGTGGAAATGGGAACGCATCACTATGGACTTTGTAGTTGGGTTGCCGCAGACCTTGCGGAAGTTTGATGCAGTTTGGGTCATTGTTGATAGGTTGACCAAGTCGGCACATTTCATTCTGGTTGTGACTACATATACTTCAGAGAGGTTGGCTCAGATTTATATTCAGGAGATAGTTCGATTGCAAGGTGTGCCAATTTCCATCATATCAGATCGAGGTCCTCAATTTACTTCACATTTCTGGAGAGCAGTACAGAGAGAGTTGGGGACCCGTGTAGAGCTCAGCACAACCTTTCATCCGCAGATCGATGGGCAGTAAGAGTGGACAATTCATATTTTGGAGGATATGCTCAAGGCATGTGTGATTGACTTTGGAGGTCAGTGGGATCGTTTCTTGCCTTTGGTCGAGTTTTCTTATAATAACAGTTACCAATCCAGCATCGAGATGGCTCCATTTGAGTCTTTATATGGTCGGCGATGCCATTCACCCATTGGATGGTTTGAGCCCGGTGAGGCTAAATTATATGGTACTGATTTGGTGAAGGATGCCTTGGAAAAGGTAAAGTTGATTCAAGAGTGACTTCGTACAGCATAGTCTAGGCAGAAGAGTTACGCGGATCAGAAAGCATGTGATTTATCATTTATGGTAAGTGAAAACGTTCTCTCGAAAGTTTCGCCGATGAAAGGAATCATGAGATTTGGGAAAAAGGGAAATTGAGCCCAAGGTTTATAGGCCCATTTGAGGTGTTGAGACGAGTTGGGGAGGTTTCTTATGAGCTTGCATTGCCTCCCAGTCTATCGGGAGTCTATCCAGTGTTCCATGTATCTATGCTCCGGAAGTATCATGCCGACCTGTCACATGTGTTGGACTTCAACACAATTCAGCTAGATAAGAGTTTGGGTTATAAAGAGGAGCCAGTTGCTATTGTTGATAAACAGGTTCGCCAGTTGAGGTCCAAGAGGATCTCTACAGTAAAAGTCCAGTGGAGGGGCCAACCAGTCGAGGAAGTGACTTGGGAGGCAGAGGAGGACATGCAGAGTAAATATCCACACTTATTTAGCACTCCACGTATTTTCCTAAACCCGTTCGAGGACGAACGTTGGTTTAAGAGGTGGAGAATGTAATGACCCAAACGGTCATTTTAACTTTTAGAACCCTGTTCCCTAAAATAAAACTCCCCGTATGTGCTTTTAATAATTTTTGACTTGCGGGGATGGTTGGTTCGGGATTTGAAAGTGTTCGGGTTGAAATCGGAACACCTGGTTCCTTAAGTTAGCCCTAAAAGGCCAATTTTGACTTCGGTCAACATTTTGAGAAAATGACCCCGGAATCGGGATTTGACGGTTCCTATAGGTTCTTATGATGATTTCAGACTTGAACTTATGTTCGTATTGGGCTTTGGATAACCCGTGAGCGTTTTGGCGCTTAATAGTGAAAAATCAACTATTTGAAGGTTTAAAGTTCTTTAAATTTGGTTTGGAGTAGGTTTTGGAGTAATTGAAGTCCGTTTGGAATTCCGAGTTTGGGAATAGTTCCGTATAGTGATTAAAGACTTGCATGCAATATTTCGTGTCATTCCGGGTAGTTTAAGTACGTTTCGGCGCATTGGAAGTAAATTTAAGAACTTAAAGTTCTTAAGTTTGATTTAATTTGGTTTGGGGTATGATTCTTAGATTTGATATTGTTTTTCACGTTCCGTGAGTTCGATCGAGTCTGTTTTATGATTTCAAATCTGTTGGTGTGTTCAGGCGGGGCTCCGGGGGGCCCCGAGTGTTAACCGGATGAGGCTCGGACCAATTTTGGAAATTTGAGCCAAAGCTGAAGCTCCCAGCTACTATCAGAATCACATCTGCGCTTGGCTAGCCACAGGTGCGACCCTCGCAGATGGGAGTTGTATGCGCAGAAGCGGAAAAGGGAAGGGGGCAGTCGACCGAAGATGCAGATGTTTGCGCACCTGCGAAAGCGCATGTGCGAAGCATTTCGCACAGATGCGAGAGGGGCTAACTAATTGAAACTCGCACATGCGAGGCTTTTCCGCAGGTGTGACACACCTTCCGCATGTGCGAAAAACCTGTTTGGGAGAACCTTAAAACGGACGAAGCTCAGTCCATTTTTGTTCGTTTTTCTTCCATGTTTGGGCGATTTCAGAGATTTTTGAGAGGAGATTTCAACTAGCAATTTGGAGGTAAGTTATTTCTACATACCTTGAGTTAGATACATAGTGTATGGGTAGATTATAACTAGCAAATCTTAGAAATCAAAGGTTTAGATGAAAAACATAGATTTTTATAAAAACGAGATTTTAACCACGAAAATGGTTATGAAATTGGGTACAAATTATATATTTGAATTCTTGAGATTATGGGTAACGTTTTCATCCAATTTATTTTTGAAATCCGGGCACATGGGCCCGGGGTAAATTTTAGGAATTTTACTGTTTTGGTTAGGGTAATTTATTTAATATCCTAAATTCGAATTATTGAACATGTATTAATTATTTTGTATAATATTTGGATAACTTCAGATTTTTTGGCATCGAATTGAGAAGTTAACGCGACGTGGTAATTGGAAAGTGATCTTTGAGACAAGGTAAGTCTCTTGTCTAATCTTGTGAGGGAGAAATTACCCCATAGGTAATTAAATTAATAATCGTTACTAATTGTGGGGGATACGTACGCATGAGGGGACGAGAGTACATGCGTAGCTACTATTAATGCTAAAGTCTGGGTAGTTTAGGACTCAAAGCATGAGTTACTTGTGCAAGTTGTATTCTTTACCTAATTAAAATTATTTGGTATATATATATATATATATATATATATATATATATATATATATATATATATATATATATATATATATATATATATTGTTAGGTAAAAATATTAAAAGATGAAAATCTCATATGCTTAATTTTCTGTTTGAATTAATTAATTGTTAATAGAAATTGTTTATTCCTCTCGAATTGATCTTATAATAAATATACTCCTATTCCGGAGGTACATAAGAAAATGTCCTCCTTTCTTGTGGAGCGGGCCGAACACCTCGGCAGGATAGATGCTTCTATGAATCGCGCCGCACGTCCCTCAGTAGAGTACACTACACTCTGAAACGGGCCGTACAACCTCGACAGAAATCGTGCCTAATAATAATAATAATTACACGATACCTTGCTATTTTTCTTGCAGCTTGTGGATTTAATTAATAGATTGGAAATTGTTGCATTTGAAGGATTTTTATTATTTCTGCTAATTGAATAAAATTATTGTTAACACTGTGAATCATGTTGATTTAAATAATTCTATTTCATTCTATTTATTATTGTTGACCCTTAGTGAGTGTCAAAGTCCACCATCTCGTCTCTACCACTTCGAGATTAGGCTTGATACTTACTGGGTACACGTTGTTTAAGTACTCATACTGCACTTGCTGTACTTTTTGTGCAGAATCTGAGGCCAGTACTAGTGGAGGACCTATCATCTTACACCCACGTTATCTATAGGCGTAATGGTGAGCTGCCTTTCTGAGCCGTTCTGCAGCTACAAGTGTCTCTTCTTATATTTACATTATGTCTATTTTATTTCAGACAGTATTTGGAGTTTTGTATAATCTATTAGATGCTCATACACTTGTGACACCAGGTCTTGGCACACACATTGATAGAATTTGGAATTTGTATCGTTTTCTTGAATTTAAATTAATCGGTATCTTTTCTATTCTTTTTAATGTTGCTAGTAAAAGAATAAAATTACTTAGAAAATTATTCTAAAAATAATTGATATATGTTTAATTTATTTGTTTGCTTTCCTACATATAGTGTTGGGTGCCATCACGACCTAAAGGTGAAATTGGGTCGTGATGCTTTGTTTGGGGTTTCAATTTAGGATTAGTTTTATGATTTAATTTCTGAGTTTTTTATTGATAGTAATATTAGTTGAATCGTTTTCCTTTTTTTATTTGTGCTAAAATAGTTTTCTAGGGTTTACATTGATTAGTGCATTAGTTTTGTAGGTTTTACTTTTAGGAGTAGTATTTTTAGGTTTTTTGAAACCGTGTTTGTGTTTTTGATGAAAATTCTATATATTCTTCAGTGATTTTTGGAGACGTTGAAGTTTTTAAAAAAATTTGAGACTTAAATAGATGATGCTATTAAATTGTGAAGTTTATAATACTTCAAGGATAACTTAATTCTAGGACATGAAGTTTTGTTTTGTATTTTGTATAAGTAAAGTATGTTTTGTCTACAGTTTTTGTTTTGTTTATGATGAACTTCAGCATTAGTGGAGTTGAGTTTGTGTTCTGTATTTGTAAAAACTACCGCATGTTTTAGCTGATGTTTTTGTTCTTTAATTGCAGAACTCCAGTATTCTTAGAGCTGAAATTTTATTTTGTATTTTCTGAACTTCAGCATTCTTAGAGCTGAAGTTTTATTATGTATTTCTCTGATGTTAGATGGCTTTAACATATAACTTAAGCCAAATTGTGCTGAAGTTTTAACTGATTATTTTGATAATGTTCTGAAGTTATTTTTCCTACCTTTAATTGTTTTGAATAGATGACATCTACGAAATCCAAAGCACCTAAAGATCCTAAAGCACCTAAAGCACATACGTAAAGATCCTTCAGTCTCTGTTGCTGTACCTACAAAACCAGGGGAGAGATATTATGAGTTTCGAGATTGGTTTAACTATCGTGCTTACTAGAAGGGGAACCATTATTTGAAGGGTTTAGCTGCAACTTTCTTGACTCCCGCACAACAGGAGAAGCTGAATAATGGTAGATTTTTGTATATTATTGTCACGACCGAAAATACACTAAAGGCCGTGATGGCGCCTAACATTGCCGTCAGGCAAGCCAATAGTGAATGATTAACTTAATTACTCATTTTAGTACTTTTGAAATCATAATTTCCATCAATTAAATAGTAAGAAATAGAATTTACAGGGTAAATGATAATATTTTCACAATTACAATAATGAACAACCCGTAAGCACACCCAAAACCCAGTGTCACAAGTGCATGAGCATCAACTAGGAAATATAACAAAATACAACATCTATCTGGAATACAAATTAGATAGGAGAACATAAATAACTCAGATGGAGACTCTGCAGGCTGCAGATCGTAACATGAAATGCAACTCACGGTAAGTCCCCGCAACATCCGTGCCTCTGCTCCCAAAAAATCACCAGACATATATGTACCTGCACAAAAATGTGCAGCAAGTGTAGCATGAGTACATAAATCAACGCATACCCAGTAAGTATCTAGCCTAACCCTAGAGAAGTAGTGACGAGAGGTCGACATCGACACTTACTAGTGGTCAAATAAGACAGTTACAATAAGAAGTAAATAGATATGGGGCAGAGTAAACAAACGAAATAAACAAGTGTAAATACGTGATACAATCCTCCTCTCTACAATAGACTCAAGCTCTCAATTAGCAATTACCTCCTCAACCGAATCATATATATATATATATAATGGACATCACCAGATAGGCCGTCATAATTCAAATCAGGAAGACTCATAGATACACTGACTTCTTGTCAAATATTACGCACGATTCCATGTGGGTAATTTATAGAAATGCCTAGGGATACGGCCTGATCCCATCATAATCTGTGAACTGCCAAGGGTCGAACAACACGAATCATAGATGCATCTATTATACTGCCTAGGCGAATGACCCACTCCCGTGAAAGTGTGGTACATAATCCTTCCAAGGCGAATGGCTCGATACCATTAGAATAAAAAGCTTTAACGGGTCCTTGACCCCGGTCACGAATAAACATGTGAGTTATAATTTTTAAGAAAAACCTTTCGATGAAAACCCATAGCGCGGGAGAAATCCGTAAGAGGAACACAATTATTCCGCGGCTAATCATGAAACTTGTCAAATCTCTACAATAGCAAGTTTATCACTCTATCCACGTCTAGTCTCAAGTCGTAATGCAAAATATAGGAATTAAATGAGCTAGGATAACCCCTATAGTACAAGTATAGCATGGTGTGAACCTAAGTCTACCCAGACAATAACATGAATCGAGCTACGTTTGGACTCTCGTCACCTCATGCGTACGTATACCCCGTAATAAGTAACACATATCAAATACATCACCTAGGGATAGTTTTTCCCTTACAGAGCTAGACATGAGACTTACCTCGCTCCGAAGTTCCATAACCGACTCCAAAGACTCTCTAACACCTCAAATCGATGCCCGTCGCTCCAAAACTTGTCAATAAATATTCAAACCAATAAAAATGTACTCTAATATCCATAATTAATCAATCTATAATAATTTACAACTCCGTTCGAAAAGTCAATAAAGTCAACCCTTGGGCCCACGTACTTGGATTTCGAAACTTTTCGAAGATAAAATTTACCCATAACACCACGAACTCAAGTATATAATTTATTCTCAATTCCATGCCCAAATTCAAGGTCAAAAATCCAAAAATATCAATTTCTATGTTTCTTCCAAAATCTCACAATTTTTACCAATTTTCATGCTTGAATCTATATAATAACCATATATTTAACTCATAATGTGAGGAAATCACTTACCCCATTATAGTTGATGAATATGGCACTCCAAAAGTGCTCACAAATCGGCTTCCATAGACGAAATGAGATGAAAATGGGCCAAAACCCCGTTTTAAAAGAACACACTGCCCAGCCCGATCTTCGCACCTGCGGAATAGTAGTCGCTTCTGCGGCTCCGCACCTGCGGATAATCCATCGCAGGTACGGCTTCAACAAAACCCAATAACACTTGCTTTTGTGGGACTCAAGCGCTTCTGCGCTCGCGCACTTGCACCTCTATTTTCACTTCTGCGGCCCAGGCCTTCTTGGCCAACCTCTGCTTCTGCGCTCCAACGTTCGCATCTGCGATCTCGCAGGTGTGGGGAATCCTTCGCACCTGCGGCCTCTACCCAGTACACTCTTAGCCGTTTTTGCGACCCTCTTCATCACTTCTGCGAGGCCACTTTTGCGATGAATCTTCCGCAGAAGTGGTTACACCAGCAACTAGATATTCTTCAGCTTTTTCTTTAGTCCAAAATCCGACCCGTTAACCATCCGGAATCCACCCGAGACCCTCGGGACCTTAACCAAATATACCAACACGTCCCAAAATGCAATACGAACTTAGTCAAAGCCTCAAACCATGTCAAACAATATCAAAATCATGAATCGCGCCTCAAATCAAACTAATGAACTATTGAACTTCTAACTTCCACATCCGATGCCGAAACCGATCAAATCACGTCCGATCGATCTCAAATTTTGCACACAAGTCCTAAATGAAATTACCTACCTATTTCAACTTCCGAAATCGAGATTCTTCCTTGATATAAAAAAGTCCACTCCCGGTCAAACTTTTCAAAATCTTCCAACTTCCTAACTTCACCAATTAACGCCGAAACGACCTACGAACTTCTAAATCAACGTTCGGACGCGCTCCTAAGAACAAATTCACCAAACGGAGCTATTCCTAGACTTGGAATTTGAAACAGACATCGATAATATCAAAATCCACTTCAACCCAAACTTATGAAATTCATCCAAAATGCCAACTTTCCATAATAGGCGTAAAAATGTTCCCGGGGTGAACCAATACTCAACCCGAATATACGCCCAAGTTTGAAATCATCATACGAACCTGTTGGAACCTTCAAATCCCGATTCTGATGTTGTTTACTCAAAATTCAAAGCTTAGTCAACTCTTCCAACTTAAAGTTTCCGAAATTAAAATGTTTCCATCTGAATCCACTCTGAATTTCCCGCAATCCAATTCTGACTACGTACAAGTCATAGTACATTAGTTGAAGCTACTCAGGGCCATAAACAGCCGAACGATGCGCTAGAGCTCAAAATGACCAGTCGGGTCGTTACATTCTCTCGCACTTAAACATACGTTCATGCTCGAACGTACTAAGAATTGCTCCGGAGTTTTCCAAAATCACTGCTTAACATCTCGTGCACCTTACCGTGCTACCACAATCCAGTTGAGCACATTAGCTCGAGCCACACTAAATATCCTTCCTTCTACCTTAGCTAACAAGCTTTAGAACCAAATTCCAGCATCCGGAATTCTCTACGATACCTGATTCTAACACACGAACACCGTATCAATAACTAGACACCGAACCCAACGTGACCATGCTGCTCTGCTGAAATCACACCATGCACCACATAACTCATTTGCCCAAGGCAATCTCCCCCAAGCACAACAACTTAAATTTCCACTGACCCGAAGCCCGTAGTATACCTCATAACATATATAAGCCCTATTCCAACTCTCGCAATGCTGCCATAACGGAAGAGATGTGCAAAAACCCATAACCACCTGCCGAATCACAAATAATGGAGTCTCTCCACCTGACAAGAACCATTACCTCATTCTGAACTGAATGATGATATTTGCTCCTTAATATACCCTTCCTAACTCTGATCGCACTGATCCCAGGTCCAATAACCTCGCCTCGCCCCGTACAAGCCGCTCAGGCAATAAGCCATCTTAGACACTTCCAAAAGTCTCATATTACGCCCACAATGTGCCAACAAGATACAAACTCGAATGTGATATATAAGAAAAGCAAACTCTAGAAAAGAATTACCCAGCCCACGTAACTAATGAAACAACCGAAAAGATGTTATGAACCTTTCCCGGAAAATGAGAAACAAAACACACAAGAATAGATATAGGGAATTGTACTCAACATCTCACTATTGCGGCATGCAACCCGATCCACTCATGATACCGTTGCGGCGTGCAACCCGATCCAACCATGATACTTGTGGCGGCATGCCACCCGATCCAAACAACATACCCGTGGCGGCGTACCACCCGATCCAAACAATGTACCCGTGGCGGCGTGCCACCCAATCCACACATAATAATCTATAAGGAAATACCTACCGAGCCAGAATGCTCATACCTACGAAATACCCGAATGTCGACCACAAGCACGCCAAGTGCATAATACCATCCATGGGTAGACAGATAGCACCATACGCTACAAAACTCAAGCACGACTAAGGTGCAATAAATGACTTGTATCTCGAGAGTCATCCTGCTCTCACAATACCACAACTACATTGTACCTCAATACATGTGCGGATGATCAAACCATCCCACAACCCACATGGCACAATGGAGATTACACGGAATGGCTGACGACTGGATTAACATCCAAAGCCCGAAGACTCCTCCGTACGCAACGCTCTACTGAAATGAACACATCCGGCCTGATATATAGCACACATTCACATTTAGACCCATCCACATTCCTCAAGCCGATTCTGATTGCACCGTACAAGGCTAATGACCTTTCAAGGATACATAATAACGTTTTCCCATGACACATAAGAACAACCGTCAAATTCGGAATAAAATCACACGGTCCATAGACCGAGGGATAGATCACCCTGCAGGCCTAAACTCTCACATTAGCGATAGTACCACAATCTCTATACTTTATTTCCATTTTTAATCAATCAAGTGACTAAATGTCACACTCACACAATCTCCCCGTGGGATACGCCCCCACGACCTTCTGCACCAGGTATCAAAGTATGCACATCCATACCACTATCCATACTAATGCTGTAAAGCGAATCAAGAATCCGCAAATCAGTACACAATGCCCCTTACATAGGACACCGCCCTCAGGTGACGTTAAAGAAAATTCCACCTTACTCTAAACATCTTAATTCTTTCCTGCTCTTCCGAGATCGTGACATTCTCACCAATACCGAACCACAACTTTGATCCTCAACTTCCAACTCCCATGCCGCTCATTGCACCTAACATGCCACTATGCGAGGGTACAAGAATTTCATCATAACTCCTGAACCATTAATTGAATAAACGCTTCATCATATAGAAAATTTTCACTTAACTCATTTTAGGAGGACCATTGCAGCACGCGACTGAATTCCCATAACCGCAGAAAACACAAACCTTAAGTTGTGGTCTAAACCACCATAACTCTTCTGGGATCCATCTACACATAACACGCAATAATAATCGAATGCCTCCAAATAAATCAAATTACGGCGGCCATCAAGACTCGCACGTACCACCACAAATCTCATGCATAATTTAACATGCTGAAGGAACTGACCATTGTCACCATCGTGCCAACTCAGCCATTGCTAACCGAACCAACTTCTTCTAATCTATTCTGGACTTGCCTTAGAAATAATAATAATAGCTCCATTAAAAATATAAAAAACTCGATTCGCACTCATCCTGAGTGACCCAATTCATGAGACCACGTTGTCTCAAAACCCACGAACCATCTCATACCCTCATTATGCACAATAGCATCTTCAACTGGTACACCCATTCTGATAATTCCTTTACGAATTCGAAGTTATTTTCTCCCATTTCTCCAATACTGAACTGCAGACCGATGATAATATAGAACACTCCAAGTCCCTTTCATAATCCACTGCAAAGACTCGATACTTAACCACATCACAGACTCGAAATCCTTAGGCACCGCACTTTAATTTTTGAACTTATTAGGACTGTTGTTGAGAGTCACCCACTCTGACTTGGTCCCGAATATAATCAATTCCAAGGCTCTGCTAGCACATGAACACCCTCTCAAATAATCAACTGGCTATATTCCCTTCCTTGTACATCACATCCATACGAAGCATAAACTCCGAGTCTTCGCAAAACTTGAACATGAATCGATAAGTCCAATTATAGCACACATTCCTCTAATCCTTTGCTCGAATTACCACTGATGTTTTCTTTCCTTAGTCATAATAACCCACCAATACACCGATAACCAGAAACCTTACAAGTAGACGACCATGAAACCCAATCGTAGACGGTGGGGCTTCCCCCACTTAGCTTGAAGCTACAATTACATAACCTTGGAACCCACCAAGATTCCTTATTCCCCATTGAGATCAACTGAAAGTCCAACAAAACATTCCAAACTCGAAGTCATGTTGCATCCAAATAAAATTCGTGGACCTTGTCATTGTTCACCATGATTCCCAAATCGCTCTAAGCTTTACTCAGGGTGTGTGGCTATCTTACCACATAACCCATATGCTACTTTGCAACTCTGCCACTTTGGTTAAACCATCTCCTTTAAGAAACTTTTCGACCTCTATTTTTCATACTTGACCTTCTAGCAATTCAATCACCGAGAGACACCTCCCGCCATATCCTTTCTCATACTTTGCTGCACAATTATTTCCCCAAATCAAACCCATACCTGTAGCACCTGAACAATTGAGTCGCTACCAGCTCTAAACCTTCTGGGATATAATATTTCTCGAGTCATCAACATTAGAAATACCAATTCGATTCCGAACAGCTACACACCGCTATCTCCGACAATCGCTCCTCATGTACCATTTTACAACACCCTGCCCCGAAGGCCCAAAATTCAGAGAAGACCATAACACCGGCGAACCTTAATACATTCAACAAGGACACCGACACCATATCACAAATGAGAATTCCAACGACAACATAAATAACTCTGATGAAGACTCTGCAGGCTGTAGATCGTAACATGAAATGCAACTCACGGTAAGTCCCCGCAACATCCATGCCTCTGCTCCCAAAAAACCACCAGACATATATGTACCTGCACAAAAATATGTAGCAAGTGTAGCATGAGTACATAAATCAACGTGTACCCAGTAAGTATCTTGCCTAACCCCAGAGAAGTAGTGATGAGAGGTCGACATCAACACTTACTAGTGGTCTAATAAGACAGTTACAATAAGAAGTAAACAAATATGGGGCATAGTAAACGAATGAAATAAACAAGTGTAAATATGTGATACAATCCTCCTCTCTACAATAGACTCAAGCTCTCAATTAGCAATTACCTCCTAAATCGGAGCGCATATATATATATATATATATATATATATATATATATATTGGACCTCATCAGATAGGCCATCATAATTCAAATCAGTAAGACTCATAGAAACACTGACTTCTTGTCAAATATTACGTACGATTCCATGTGGGTAATTTATAGATATGCCGAGGGATACGACCCAATCCCATCATAATATGTGCACTGCTGAGGGTCGAACGACACGAACCATAGATGCATCTATTATAAAGGAATTAAATGAATTATCATAATTTGTTAAATAAAGGAATTAAATGAGCCAGGATAACCCTTATAGTACAAGTATAGCATGGTGTGATCCTAAGTCTACCTAGACAATAACATGAATCTAGCTACGTACGGAATCTCATCATCTCGGGCGTACGTAGCCCCCGAAACAAGTAACACATATCAAATATATCACCTAGGGGTAGTTTTCCCCTCACAGAGTTAGACATAAGACTTACCTCTCTCCGAAGTTCCATAACCGGCTCCAAAGACTCTCTAACACCTCTAACCGATGCCCGTCACTCCAAAACTAGTCAATCAATGTACAAACCAATAAAAATATACTCTAATATCCATAATTAATCAATCTATAATAATTCCCAACTCCGCTCAAAAAGTCAATAAAGTCAACCCTTGGGCCCACGTGCCCGAATTTTTAAAATTGTCGAAGATAAACATTACCCATAATACCACAAACTCAAATATATAATGTATTCTCAATTCCATGCCCAAATTCGTGGTCAAAATCCAAGAATATCAATTTCTAGGTTTCTTCCAAAATCTCACAATTTCTACCAATTTTCATGCTTGAATCCATATAAAAACCATATATTTAACTCAAAATGTGAAGAAATCACTTACCCCATTATAGTTGATGAACATGGCACTCCAAAAGGGATCCAAAATCGGCTTCCATGGATGAAATGGGATGAAAATGGGCCAAACCCCAGTTTTAAAAGAATACACTGCCCAACCCGATCTTCGCACCTGCGGAATAGTAGCCGCTTCTGCGGCTCCGCACCTGCGGATAATCCATCGCAGGTGCGGCTTTAGCACAACCCAACATCCCTCGCTTCTGCGCTCGCGCACCTGCACCTCCATTTCCGCTTCTGCGGCCCAGGCCTTCTTGGCCAACCTCTGCTTTTGCGCTCCAACATTCGCTTCTGCGATCTCGCAGGTGCAGGGATCCTTCACACCTGCGGTCTCTGCTCTGTTCACTCTTAGCTGCTTCTGCGGCCCTCTTTCTTGCTTCTGTGAGGCCGCTTTTGCGATGAATCTTCCGCGGAAGAGGTTACACCAGCAACCAGATATTCTTCAACTTTTGTTTTAGTCCAAAATCCGATCCGTTAACCATACGGAATCCACCCGAGGCCCTCGGGACCTTCACTAAATATAAAATACGCCCCAAAATGCAATGCAAACTTAGTCAAAGCCTCAAACTACGTCAAACAACATCAAAATCATGAATCGCGCCTCGAATCAAACTTAATGAACTATTGAACTTCTAACTTGCACATCCGATGCCAAAACCTATCAAATCACTTATGATTGACCTCAAATTTTGCACACAAGTTCTAAATGACATTACGAATCTATTCCAACTTCCGAAATTGAGATCCGACCCCGATATCAAAAAATCCACTCCCGGTCAAACTTTCCAAAATCTTCCAACTTCCTAACTTCGCCAATCAACGCTGAAACGACCTACAAACTTCCAAATCAATGTCCGGGCGTGCTCCTAAGACCAAATGCACCATACAGAGCTATTCCTAGACTCAGAATTCCAAACGGACATCGATAACTTCAAAATCCACTTCAACCCAAACTTAAGAAATTCATCCAAAATGCCAACTTTCCATAATAGGCGTCAAAATGCTCTAGGGCGACCCGATACTCAACAAGAATTTTTAGCCCAAGGCCAAAATCATCATACGAACCTGTTGGAATCTTCAAATCCCAATTCCGAATTTGTTTACTCAAAAGTCAAACCTTAGTCAACTCTTCCAACTTAAAGCTTCCGAAATTAAAATATTTCCATCCGAATCCACTCTGAATTTTCGGAATCCAATTCTAACCATACGTACAAGTCATAATACATTAAGTGAAGCTACTCAGGGCCATAAACCATCGAACGACTTGCTAGAGTTCAAAATGACCGGTCGGGTCATTACAATTATGGCTATGGAGAATTTCCATTGCAGCATGAAGTTTGTTCATTGTTTGATTCTTTCTCGCATATTCACTAATGATCGAGATTCCATTAGTTTCAAGATTCGTTCCTTGAAGACTTTTACATTATGTGCGGTTTGAGGATCACAACACATAACGTTAAAAAACCAATTAATGTAGAGAGTAAGATTCTGAAGCGCTATTTTGGGAAGTCTAAGGGTGTGATCTTGAAGGACATTCGAGAGAATATGACACAGAATAAAATTAAAAAGGATGATGTGAATTTCAAACATGTATGCGAGAGTGATGAAGATGTCGTGCAGCTTATGGAAATTTTTGTTGTGGTTATATTTTGTTCGGAAGAAAGAATGAATCAATTGTGTTGGAGGAGTATGCAGCTATTGTTGAAGACGACGTGACTTGTCCTAATTATCCTTGGGGTAATGCGTCTTATGAGAAGCGTATTACCTCAATGAAACATGCTTTGGACAACCAGGAAAAAAATAATTCAACTGAGTATACTGTAGGCGGATTTCCATATGCATTATGTGTTTGGTTCAATGAGCGCTTCCCAGATATTCGAGATAAGTATTTAAAAGATGACGACTTCCTTGATGCCCCTCAGGTTCCAGGATGTTACGTTATACATCTTTGGGAGAGCCTAAATTTAAAGAACTTCATGGTGTAATTTAATGTTCTTTATTTTTCCTTTTTTTCTGTATTTTTGTTAATATGTTGACGTATCAGTTTTTATTTTTCATAATATAAGTTTTTGTATTAAACGTTAATATCGGACATTTAAGGTATTGGATATAATTCCTACTGAAGAGGAATTGAATTCAATGCCTTTAATTAGATAATTACCATGCAACCACATTCATTCGAAGGTACTGAATCAGGTTCCTTCAACTGGTGAATCACCACGTAGTCGTAGTCGATCAAAAGAAACAAATCGAACTCTTGTAATTGGAGAATCACCTCATACCCAGAGTCGTTCTAACCATTCTACAACGGCGTTTGACGATGAATTAGTCAACACAATATGTCATGTAAGTTTTTTTGTGTGTTTAATATGAAGTTTTTCATACAATTATTTGCTTAATTATAGGATGTTTTATGTGATGTTTTTGTTCTATATTTTGCTGAACTTCAGCATTGTTTTTTGAGCTGATGTTTTTGTTCTGTATTTTGTAAAACTATAACATATTTTGTCTGTAGTTTTTTGTTCTGTTTGTGATGAACTTCAGCATTCTAGGAGATGAAGTTTTGTTTTGTGTTTTGTAAAGTTAAGTATGTTTTGCCTGCAAATATTTTTTGTTTTTTATGAGCTTCAACATTCTTGGAGTTGAAGTTGTGTTCTGTATTTGTAAAACTACAACATGTTTTGGCTGAGGTTTTTTGTCACGACCCGAAATTCCCACCTTCGGACCGTGATGGTGCCTAACATTTCACTTGCTAAGCAAGCCAACATTAGAATAATATTATCCATTTTAAAAATAATTTTTAACTTTATTAATAACAAAGAACAATTGCGGAGGTAAAGTCTGAAATATAGTGAATAATCCATAAAAATAACGGTGTCTAAATACCATACCAGAATTGGTGTCACAAGTGCAGGAGCTTCTAGAATAATACAAATTAGGGCCTAAATAAAATAAAGCTATCTGAAAATAAACACACAGCTAAAGTAAAGTAGACGGGGACTTCAGAACTGCAGACGCCGTGCAGTTATACCTCAAGTCCCCTTTGTGTAGCTGAAATCAGAGCAAGTCTATGGTACGCCGCTGGGACCAACTCCGAAATCTGCACAAGAAGTGCAGAGTGTAGTATCAGTACAACCGACCCCATGTGCTGGTAAGTGCTGAGCCTAACCTCGACGAAGTAGTGACGAGGCTAAGGCAGGTCACTTATATTAACTTGTATGCAATATTAGTAACAACAACAAATAATAGAAATAAATCAGGTAACTCATTTATAATAATTGAAGCAAACTTAGCAGTCGTAACCAATTATCATTTCCATCAATTTTCGTTGCAGCGTGCAACCCGCTCTCACAATATATTCATATTCAATTCTATTGAGGCGTGCAACCCGCTCCTCCAATATATTCATTTTAATCAAGTCTGTTGCGGCGTGCAACCTAATCCCCCAATATATATATATATATATATATATATATATATATATATATATATATATATATCGACTTTTAAATAAGTCTGTTGCGGCGTGCAACCCGATCCTCCAATATGGACTTTTAATAAGTCTGTTGCGGCGTGCAACCCGATCCCCCAATATATCTATTTCAATCAATTCTATTGCGGCGTGCAACCCGCTCCTCCAATATATTCATTTACCAATTCTTATAGAAGAAATTTCCCCAATAAATGCAACAATTAATATAAAATTATAAGACAACAAACATACAATAATTATGATTTAATTATGAAACAAACAATGACAAATAGCAAATTATAATGGAAATCAGGGAGAAAATAGGTAATTTAATATTTAATATGCTAAATGTCAAATAAAAATTAAGACACATAATTCAAATAGCATATAACAATTAATACAGGAATTCAAGAATAAATATTTGTTAAAGAATAGGAGAGAAACAATTATTATAATAATTAATTCATGATTTAAAATGATTTATGATTTTTCAAGTAATTATGCAAATAATTAATTTGACGACGTATAGACACTCATCACCTCGCCTAAACGTCGTTCACGTGCATTTCACATAACAAATAGTTTAAGGGTTCTATTCCCTCAAGTTAAGGTTAACCACGATACTTACCTCGTTTTGCAAATTTCAATCAATTACTCGACCACAACTTTTCCTTTTAAATTTATCTCCAAAGATTCAAATCTATTCACAAACAATTCGATATACTCAATACGAATCATAGGAATTAATTCCATATGAATTTAATAATTTTTCGGATAAAAATCCAAAATTCATTTAAATATTCGACAGTGGGACCCATGTCTCATATCTCGAAAAAAACTCGCAAAATCCGAACACCCGTTCCGCTACGAGTTTAACCATACAAATATTATCCAATTCCGATGTCAAATGGATCTTCAAATCTTAAATTTTCGTTTTTGAAATTTTTTATAAAAATCTGATTTTTCTTTCATAAATTCACGGATTCATGATATAAATTAGTATGGAATCATGAAATATAATCAATATAGAATAAGGAATACTTACCCCAATTTCCCCCCGTGAAAATCGCCCAATAATTCGCCTTAGCGATCTCAAAATGATCAAAATGATTAAAAATGGCGACTTCTAAATTTAAGGGTTATGCCCAGTCTTTTTCGCATCTGCGGACCAAATTTTCGCATCTGCGGACTAGCTTCTGCAAAGAGGAGTCCACTTCTGCGCAAGGCTGCCCCTTCCCCCTTTCCCGCTTCTGCGACGCGTGGGCTGCTTTTGCGGTCGCGCTTCTGTGGACTGTCCGCTTCTGCGAGCTCGCTTTTGCGTCCAAGACTTCGCAGAAGCGAAGGCACCAGAAGCAACAAACTTTCAGATTTTGCTTAAGTCCAATTCTTGTTCCGATTTCGATTCGAATCACACTCGGGGTACTCAGGACCCCGTCCGAATATACCAACAAGTATCGTAACATAATACGGACTTACTCGAGGTCTAAAATCACGTCCAACAACACTGAAATTACAATTCACCCCTCGATTCGAACTTTGAGTTTTAAACTTTTCAATTTACAAATCTCATGCCAAAACATATTAAATGAATCCGGAATGACTTTAAATTTGGCACACAAGTCATAAATGACATAACAGAGCTATTCAAATTTTCAGAATCGGATTCCGGCTCCGATATCAAAAAGTCAACCCCGTGGTCAAACTTGAAAATCTTTAGCCTTTAAATTACTAGTTTCCATTAAATGGTCATAACTTGAGCTAGGGACCTCCAAATTAAATTTCGGGCATACGCCCAAGTCCCAAATCACGATACGGAGCTATCAGAACTGCCAAAACACTGATCCGGGTCTGTTTGCTCAAAAGGTTGACCAAAGTCAACTCATTTGAGTTTTAAGGCTCTATTTCACATTTTAATTCATTTTTCACATAAAACTTTTCCGAAAAATTTTACGAACTGCGCACGTAAATCGAGGAATGATAATTAGTACTTTTCGAGGTCTTAGAACACATAATTACTTATTAAATTTAAAGATGACATTTTGGGTCATCACATTTTTGTTCTGTATTTGCTGAACTTCAGTATTCTTACAACTGAAGTTTTGTTATTTATTTTCCGAACTTTAGCATTCTTAGAGATGAAGTTTTGTTCTGTGTTTCTATGATTTGAAATTATTATGTTGTTTCTATTTCTATACTAGAGGGTAACGAGGGAGGTTAAAAACCATACAACAGAAGAAAGGCGCATGATCGTGAAAGAAATTGTTCAAGAGTTTCGACTGGATGAGCGATATGCTATTGTGGACGAGGTTGTGAAAAAAGTCAAGGTAAGCTTATTTACATAAAAGTTTTTTCTTCTTGCTAATGTTATTCTTTTATTCAGATTAATCATTGTTAGTAAGTTTTATAGGAATATTTTGATGAGAAGTTTAAAAAGTTGTTTAAGATTGTCAATAAATCAAAAGGAATAGATGATGTCAATGCAGATTTTGAATTGTTGAACTATCAACAATATGATAGGATGAACGACTCCTTCGAACTTCAATCTGATATTAATGCTGCTTATGATGGACTGCATAAAGTCGTAGATGAAAATATAAGAGGTGAGGAAGCAGCTCTTGAAGGCCACATTCAAGTATTCGAGGAAGTTCCAATGTGTTGAAAAACAAGTTGAAGCAGAATGTTCTAGTATTGTTAGACTGAGCAAAGTTTCTGGATATGATGACCAGTTATCAACCGAGAATGTAGGTAGCAAGAATGGTGCAGATGATAAAGTTATCGGTACTGAAGAACATGTACCGACTTGTGCTTTGGGTAGTCATATTGCAAAAGGCAATGTGTTTGCGGATGCAGACCATGAACCTGTTGTTACTGAAGAACATACACCGAGTGATGTGTGTACTTCTATTGGGAAAGGCAATGCGTTTGCGGAAACATTAGTTATTTATCAAGAACTTTTAGGTGCATAGACGCAGGAAGTTGTCACTACAGGTATAAATATTTTCTACTATATATCTATATATATTTTAGGTCATTGATTCCCCCTCTCTCTGAATATGCAGTGGAAGTTGAAAATAGTGGTGCTTCAATTAATACAACTCAAAAACTCTCCGATGATGCTGCATTGCATGAAGATAGAGTCGAGAAAATCCTTCCGCAAAATACTCCAATGCTCCCCGACGATGCCGCACCATTGAATGAAGCTGGAGCTGATTAGATCGATAAAGGTATGCAGTCTGGCGATAGCGCAGTGGAAGGCAAACGTCAATATATTCTATACATCACGAATTTATTACATTTGATCCAAGTATTTATTTTCAGTTTGAAATTTTACATACTTTTTTTTCTTTTTTGTGCTTTTTGATGATTATTCAGAAAGACTCGATGCAGCCGAAAATGAAATTGGTGAGCTCATTAGGCTATATGAAAAAGGAGAAATACATCTATTCACACCTATTGGCTCACAGACAGGTGTGGAGTGTCTTTGTAGTATTTTCAAAATTTAGTTAGTATTATTTAATATTTTTTCTGCATGAAGATATAGGCATATCTGAGGGTAATGAAAGTGGATCCGTTGGTATGCAAAACCATCTGTGTCGCAACACTTAGACCAGGTAGTTATTTCCTACAATTCGATTACAAGGTATTTTTTTGCCTAATGTGTGTTTGTATCTGTTATATTTATGTATATATTTTCCTTATTTTTTGCAGATCTCATCTGATGCATCACAACTTCTTCCAAATCCTAGGAGAAGGAAGGTGTCTAGTTCTCCTAATGTTTTGCATGACACCAGTGATATCCCCAACTTCAATTCATGTTCATTTTTTCTGGGTAGTACACAAGAGATTGGTTCAGAAGATAATTCTGTTGTTGTTGTTGGTGGTGAAGAGAGACAAGAACTTTATGAACAACAGGGAGTTGGTCAAGTATCTGCCCTTATGTTTGTGGATTTTTCCCCTGCTGCTGAACCGTAACAGTAGTTGCGATTGAGCAGCAGGAACAACAAGCAAAAAGAAAATCAGCTAAAGTAGGGAAAAAGATTCGTATGAAGAGTATTTGGTTGAAATCTCCTTACGTCATTCCTAAACAAAAGCCAAGGGGGAAAGATTGGAAAGCATGAAATACTACACAAAGGAGTACCTTCCATTATATCAGTCAAGACAGTGGATTGATGCAAAGATTTACAGACTGGTTGAAGATGGATGCCAGGGAATATAATTCCAAGCCATTCAGATTAGCTGGAATCGATATTCCAAAGTCATTCTTTACCGATCTTGTGGACCCTACCTCTGATCTTGCTGATGAAGTAAGTTATTACGTTTGTTTTTTGAATTGGTTTTGAATTGTATTTCCTAAAACATCAGCCTTATGTTTATTTTAAAGTTTTTGTACTGTAATTTGGTAAACTTCAGACTTATGCTTGCTTAAGTTTTTTTTTAGTTCATTTGCTAAAACTTCATACTAAAAGATGCTAAAGTTTTTGTCCTACAGTCTGTAGTTTAGCAATGAATTTTTTCCTAAAAACTTCAGACTAAAAATGCTGAAGTTGTTTAGCTCATTTGCTAAAACTTCAGACTAAAGATGCTGAAATTTTTGTCATGCAGTCCCTAGTTTTGTAATGAGTTTTTTTCTAAACTTTAAACCAAATGTGCTGAAGTTTTTTAGTTTATTTCCTAACACTTCATACTGAACATGCTTAAGTTTTTGTCATGCAGTTTGTAGTTTTGTAATGAGTTTTTTCTAAACGATATACTTATGCATGCTGAAGTTTTTTAGTTCATTAGCTAAACTTATTTTTTACTATGAATTATATTGTGGTTAAGTTCACATGTTTTCTTTTGTTGTTGTTCATTTTCAGCATATTGAAGTGGGCATATATTTATTGCGCAAAAAAATATTGCTATCACCTTCAAAGTTATCCAAAATCAAAATCTGCAGTAATAAATTTACTTTTTGATAAGTATATGACTAAGTTGGCTAGTATTCATCCTTCAGATGAATAGAAGAAGAAAATTAGAATAAGGAAGGAAAAGAGAATGGAGGAGAAAAAGAGCAAATTAAAGAGAAAGCGGGCTATCAAAAAATAGGAAGTTGTGGATTATGAAGAAGAAGAAGTGGAGATTGAGGAACTTACCAAGTTTACCTGGTTTACTGAAGAATCAACTGCTTAAAAGGTGGCCAACTATGTAAGAGGCATTGACCTTTCATGTGATACCTCATGGGCATCTTCCGAAAAAGTATTCTTTCCATTTCGACTTAAGCCAAGTGCTGGCCACTCATCTACACACTACTTTCTTGGAATTCTGCACTTTCAAAGCAAAATTATATATGTGTATGATTCCTTGAGAAATTCATCATATGAGTGTGCAGTTGACATGTCCAAAATTATGCATGGTTGATCCCACATGTGCTCAAATACTTGAACTTTGTCATACACAATAAAGGTTATCGGGAAATTCCTGTGGAAATTTTTACGATTAAGTGGATGAACACACCCCTACAGGAGAATAAGTAAGTGTTTGGCATATGTTTACCATGCATCTTATCTTTATCGTTTTTTCTTTTATGTTATTGTCTTAACTAATCTTCAATTTGTTTTCATGTTCTGTTTGTAGTATTGATTGTTGTAACGATCCGGCCGATCGTTTTAAGAGTAATAGCCCCGATCCCCTATTTACTGCTTTTTCCGTATTGTTTTCTGCTTATGTGACTTGCCGGAATGTTTTGATATTAGTCTCAGAGTGATTTGGGACACTTAGCCCCTAAAACGGGAGCTAAAATTCTAGGATTTTGACCGTAGTTGCAATTGTGTGATGACCATCTCTTCAATGGAGTTTTGTCAGTTCCGTTAGCTACATTAGGTTATTTTGGAAGTACGAGCGTGTCCGAATTGTGAATTGGAGGTCTGTAGCTGAATTAGGGTTGAAATGGCGAAAACTAAATTTTTGGGAAGTTTGACCGGAAGTGGGCCTTTTGATATCGGGGTTGGATTCCGATTCCGAAAGTTGGAGTAGGTCCTTGATGTTGAATATGACTTGTGTGCAAAATTTGGGGTTAATCGGACGTGTTTTGATAGGTTTCGGCATCGGTTGTAGAAGTTTGAAGTTTCAAAGTTAATTAAGTTTGAATTGGAGTGTGATTCATGTTTTTGTTGTTGTTTGATGTGATATGAGGGCTCAACTAAGTTCGTATGGTATTTTATGACTTATTGGTATATTTGGTTGAGGTCCTGGGGGCCTTAGGTGAATTCCATATGGTTAACGGATCAAATTTGGATTTGGGAGAATGGCTGAAGGGACCAGTTCTGGTGTAATCGCACCTGCGCAAGATTGACTGCAAGCGTGAGCCCGTAAAAGTGAGCAATTGGGCGCAAATGCGGGGTTTTGGAAATGGCCAGTGGTCACAAATGCGACGTGAAGGCCGCAGAAGCGGAGTCACTTCTGCCGAAGAGTGATAGCAGAAGCAGACGAGTGCATGGGAGTTCTTTTCGCAGAAGCGGATGAGTTTGCGTAGATGCACACTCGCAAAAGTGGTCTTTGAACCGCAGAAGAAAAATTTTGAACCTTAAATGAACTACGCAGGTGCGGAGTCTTCGCCGCAAAAGCAGTACCGCAGGTGCGGCTTAACTGGGCAGAAAAAGGATAAGTTCGAAGGTTTAATCCCATTTTCACTTTGGAACTTTGAGAGCTCAGATTTGGGCGATAATTGGAAAGATTTTTCAGAGGGGGATATTGGGTAATGATTCTTAACTCATCTATGGTTATACTCCACTAATCTATTGTTAATTTCATCATCTAATTAAGGATTTGGGTCGAGAAAATTGGAGAAAAAGTTGGAAAGTGCTTCTACCAAAGTTTTGAGTTTTGATTGGGATTTTATTATTGGATTTCAGTAATTTTGGTACGAGTGAACTCGTGAGTGAATGGATGTTCATATTTTGTGACTTTTACACGATCCAAGACGTGGGCCCGAGTCGACATTTTGGGGTAATTTTTTAATTTCTTGATTAAGCCTTGATTTCATTAATTAGATTAGTCTCTTATAGTTATATTTATGGTATGTAATTGCTTTAAGCTAGATTTGGGCCATTCAGAGATGGAAAACCATGGAAAAGGCATTCTTACTGATTGATTGAGCTTGGTTCAAGATAAGTGGCTCGCCTAAACTTGTGTGGGGAAAATTCCCTTAGGATTTGGTACTGTTGTGAGACTTCTATGATATGTGAGTGCTATGTACGCAAGGTGACAAGTGCGTACACGAGATAATTTTTTTAAAACCCAGTTTTTACTGAACACTAACCTGTTCAATCTTAAATGAGTTATTCCAGCCTGTGTAGTTATCCTGTTTAACCTAATATCGCATATCTACGTGTGTTAAATGCTTATTTGAACTCTGTGCAGCATGCTTAGTTGATTTCCTGCTTTTTCCTTGACTTGTACTTAGTCTTAAACTGTAGGATTTCTTGCTGTAACTGTTATTTCCATCTATTTCGAGCTGCATATTTACTTTGGGACTACGAGACGATATCTCGAGAGATATCCCCTGCGTATTTACTTTGGGACTACGAGACGGTGTCTCGGGCGATCCCCCCCTGCATATTTAGTTTTGGGACTACGAGGAGGTACCTCAGGATATTCCATGTTGAGCATTTACCTTTGGGACTACGAGACGGTATCTCGGGAGTGCCTCTGTTGTTATCTTTATGTGTTGTGCTGTTATTTTCCAAAATTCTCCTTGTTAGATTCTCAGTCATTTTCACATTATTATATCTACTGTCTTACTTATTATATACCAGTAGGGCCGTGACCTGACCACGTCACTACTTTACCGAGGTAAGGCTTGACATTTACTAGGTACCATTGTGGTGTATTTATGCTACTCTTTTGCACATGTTTTGTGTGCAGATCCAAGTACTTCTTATCATCCTCGATATTAGTGAGTAGAGAGATTTGGAGACTTCAAGGTATATTTACCCACTTCCGCAGACCTTGGAGTCACTCTCTATTCCCTCATATGTCGTTTACCTTTCCGTACTTACTTAGACTCTGGTGTATAGAGATACTTAGTTTTTCTTCTATAGCTCATGACTTATGATTTCCGGGTTTTGGGAATACCGTGTATACTGTAGTGCTGGGTTACTTGTACATGCCGAGCGACATTTTGTCATTTTATAATTATCCGTTGTCGTCTAGTTGTAAATTTCTATTTTCACTATTGTTAGGCTTACCTAGTCGTAGAGACTAGGTGCCGTCACGATGTCTTACAAAGGGAGATTTGGGTCGTGATAAGTTGGTATCTGAGCTCTAGGTTCATAGGTGTCGTGAGTCATAAGCAGGTTTAGCAGAGTCTCGCGAATCGGTACAGAGACTTCTGTACTTATCTTCGGGAGGCTATGGATATGTTAGGAAGATTTCACTTCTTTTGATTCCTTGTCGTGCGAAATTGTTGACTTCGGAATTCTAAACTTCTGTCTTCTATTCTCTCACAAATGTTGAGGACACGTACAGCCAGATCAGAAGACCAGGCACCCGCGCCCCCTGCTAAAGCCGCGAGAGGCCGGGGCCAGGGCCGGGGCCGGGGTCGGGGCCGAGGTAGAGGTCGAGGATGTCCATGCGGTGCAGCCAGAGCACCCGCGCGAGCTGCTACAGAGGAGCCACCAGTAGTTCCAGTCGGATCGCACACACCTGATATGCCTGTTAATGCACCAGCTCTTTAGGAGACCCTTGCACAGTTCCTGAGCATGTTCGGTACTCTAGCTCAGGCAGGGTTAATTCCCCTTACTCCTGCCATATCTCAGGCTGGGGGAGGAGCACTGACTCCCGCCGCACTCACCCCAAAGCAGCGGGTTCAGGTCAACTAGGTTCCAGAGGTTATACCAGTACAACCGGTAGCCCCAATTCTGTTTGAGGGTAGGGCAGCAGTTTTTGAGGAGGAGCATCGTATGCTCGAGAAGTACAAGAAGTACCACCCTCCTACTTTTAGTGGCTTGGCTTCAGAGGATGCCCAGGGTTTTCTTAAGGAGTGCCACCGTATCTTCCGTACTGTGGGTGTAGCAGAGTCGAGCGGGGTTTCTTTCATTGCGTTTCAGCTTAGAGGAGAGACCTATCAGTGGTGGCATGCTTATGAGTTGGGTAGTCCGTCTGAGGCATCTTCACTTACTTGGACTCAATTCTCGAATATGTTCTTGGGGGAGTATGTTCCCTAGAGTCTTAGGGATGCATGGTGCGCAGAGTCTGAGCAGTTATGCCAGGGTTCTATGACTGTGTCAGAGTATGCAGTTCATTTCGGTGATTTGGCTAGACATGCACCAGCCTTGGTTGCCACAGTTCGAGAGAGGATCCGTTGGTTTATCGAGGGGCTCCACCCCATTATCAGGCTTAGCATGGCCCGAGAGTTGGAAATGGATATTTCATACCAACAGGTTGTGAGTATTGCTAGGAGAGTGAAGGGTATGCTTGCTAGGGAGAGAGAGAAGAGGGAGGCTTAGAGGTCTCGAGAGTCTGGCACTTAGAGTGGTACTTATGCCCCAACTGCAGTTCGTCATGGTAGGGGCTATGTGAGCCGCCCTGTTCATTTAGCACTTCCTGCCGCCGGCCGTATTCCGGCTGCTCCTAGGCCCCAGTAGCCTTATTATGCACCGCTAGTGTCTAGTGTACCTCCTGCACGGGGTGCTTACAGCGGTCAGTCCAGCCGACCTGGCCCGAGCCAGTCATAATAGCCACGCCCTACGAGAGCTTGTTTTGAGTATGGGGACACTCGCCATATAGTAAGGGATTTCCCCAGACTTAGGAGGGGGTGTACCTCTACAGACTTCTCAGGCACCACGTGCTCCATCGGGTCCTCAAGCTATGATTACAGCACCAGCTACCACCCCACCTGCTCATCCAACTCGAGGTAGAGGTCGGGCAGGTAGAGGTCATCCTAGAAGGGGAGGCTAGGCTAGATATTATGCTCTTCCTGCTTGTACATAGGCGATTGCTTCCGCCTGTGTCATTACAGGTATTGTTCTGATCTGTCATAGAGATGCGTCAGTTTTATATGATCCATGCTCCACTTATTCCTATGTGTCATCTTATTTTGCTCTGTATTTGGGTGTATCCCATGATTCTTCGAGTTCTCCTGTATATGTGTCTACACCTGTGGGAGATTCTATTGTTGTTGACCGTGTGTATCTTTCGTGTTTGGTTGTTCTTAGTGGTTTTGAGACTAGAGCCGATTTATTATTGCTCTGTGTGGTAGATTTTGATATTATCTTGGGCATGGACTAGTTGTCGCCCCATTATACTATTCTTAATTGTCAAGCCAAGACCGTGACGCTGGCTATGCCAGGCTTATCGTGATTAGAGTGGAGAGGTACCTTAGATTATACTCCCAACAAAGTTATTTAATTTCTTAAAGCTCAACAAATGGTTGAGAAGGGGTGTGACGCGTATCTAGCTTATGTGAGATATGTCAGTATTGACACCCCTACAATTGAGTCAGTTCCAGTAGTGAGGGATTATCTCGATGTATTTCTAGCTGATCTTCCGGGCATGCCTCCTGATAGAGATATCGACTTTGGTATTGATTTATTTCCAGGAACTCAGCCCATCTCTATTCCTCCTTATTGTATGCCCCCCTTGAGTTGAAGGAATAGTTACAGTAATTGCTTGAGTATGTGCTTCGGCCCAGTGTGTCACCTTGGAGTGCCCCAGTCTTGTTTGTGAAGAAGAAGGATGGTTCTATGAGTATATGCATTGATTATCGTCAGTTGAACAAAGTTACAGTGAAGAACAAGTATCCATTGCCTCATATTGATGACCTATTTCATCAGTTACAAGGTGCCAGAGTGCTTTCCAAGGTTGAACTGTGTTCAAGCTATGATCAGTTAAAGATTCGAGAACCAGATATCCTGAAGATTGCTTTCAGGACTCGGTATGGTCACTACGAGTTCCTTGTGATGCCATTTTGGCTGACCAACACCCCATCAACATTTATGCATTTGATGCATAGTGTATTCTGGCCCTATCTTGACTCTTTTGTCATTGTGTTTATTGATGACATTCTGGTATATTCTCGGAGTCGGGAGGATCATGAGCAGCACCTAAGGACTGTGCTTCAGACCTTAAGAGAAAAAAAGTTATATGCAAAGTTCTCAAAGTGTGAGTTTTGGCTAGATTCAGTGGCAATTTTGGGTCACGTAATGTCGAGTGATGGGATCATGGTGGATCCGAAGAAGGTGGAAGCAGTGTAGAGTTGGCTCAGACTGTCCTCAGCTACAGAGATCCATAGTTTCCTTTGTTTGGCGATGTATTACCATCGATTTGTAGAGGGTTTCTCATCTATTACAGCACCTATGACCAGGCTGACCTAGAAGGGTGCTCCGTTCAGATGGACATAGGAGTGTGAGGAGAGCTTTCAAAAGATCAAGACAACTTTGACTACGGCCTCAGTATTATTATTGCCTACAGGTTCGAGGTCTTATACTGCTTATTGTGATGCGTCGCGGATTGTTCTCGGTGCGGTGTTGATGCAGGACGGTAGGGTGATTGCCTACGCATCTAGACAACTGAAGGTGCATGAGAAGAACTATCATGTCCACGACCTTAAGTTAGCAGCTATTATTCATACCTTGAAGATTGGCGGCACTATTTGTATGGTGTCCCTTGTGAGATCTACACCGATCACCGTAGTTTGCAACATCTGTTCAAATAGAAGGATCTTAACTTGCATCGGCGGAGGTGGTTAAAGCTGCTTAAGGATTATGATATCACTATTCTATACCATCCCAGGAAGGCCAATATGATGACCGTTGTCTTTAGTCGCATGGCAGAGAGTTTGGGGAGCTAAGCATATCTACCGGCATCAGAGAGGCCATTAGCATTAGATGTTCAAGCCTTAGCCAACCAATTTGTTAGATTGGATATTTCTGAGCCGAGTCGAGTTTTGGCTTATGTGGTCTCTCGGTCTTCTCTTTATGGTCGTATTAGGGAGTGCCAGTATGATGACCCCCATCTGCTTATCCTTAAGGACATGGTTCAGCACGGTGATGCTAAGGAGGTCACTATTGGTGATGATGGTGCATTGTGGATGCAGGGCAGGCTATGTGTGCCAAATGTAGATGGTTTGCGTGAGTTGATTCTCTAAGAGGCTCACTGTTCGCTGTACTCCATTCATCCAGGTGCAGCGAAGATGTATCAGGACTTGAGGCAGCATTATTGGTGGAGAAGAATGAAGAAGGACATCATAGAGTATGTAGCTTTATGTCTAAATTACCAGCAAGTGAAGTATGAGCATCAGTGGTCGAGTGGATTGCTTCAGAAGCTATAGATTCTAAAGTGTAAATGGGAGCGAATCACTATGGATTTCGTTGTTGGGCTTCCCCGGACTCAGCCAAAGTTTAATGCAGTTTGAGTGATTGCGGATAAGCTGACCAAGTCAGCTTATTGCAATCCTGTAATGACTACTTATTCTTCCGAGCAGCTGGCTCGAGTTTATATTCACGAGATTGTCAGGATTCATGGCGTGCCAGTATCTATCATCTTTGATCGGTGTACGCAGTTTACATCGCAATTCTAGAGGGACGTATAGCATGAGTTAGGTACTCAGGTTGAGTTGAGCACTATTCAGATACTAGAGGATATTCTTTGTGAATGTGTGATGGAGTTTGGAGGTTCTTGGGATTGGTTCTTGCCACTTGCAGAGTTTGCCTACAACAATAATTATCAGTCAAGCATTCAGATGGCACCGTTTGAGGCTCTGTATGGTAGGCAGTGTCGGTCTCTAGTGGGTTGGTTCGACACGGGCGAGGCTAGGCTATTGGGTACAGACTTGGTTCAGGATGCTTTAGAGAAGGTTAACGTGATTCAGGATCGACTTCGCACAGCCCAGTCCCGACATAAGAGTTATGCAGATCAGAAGGTTTGCGATGTTGCATTCATGGTTGTGGAGCGGGTCTTGCTCCGGGTTTCGCCCATGAAGGGTTTTATGAGGTTCGGGAAGAAGGGAAAGTTGAGCCCAAGGTTTATTGGCCCATTCGAGGTGTTGCGGCGAGTTGGGGAGGTTGCTTATGAGCTTGACTTGCCTCCTAGTCTAGCAGGAGTTTATCCAGTATTCCATGTTTCTATGCTCCATAAGCAATACAGTGATCCGTCTCATGTGTTGGATTTCAGCTCAGTCCAGTTGGACAAGGATTTATCTTATTGGTATATTTGGTTGAGGTCCCAAGGGCCTCGGGTGGATTCCGGATGCTTAACTGATCAAATTTGGATTTTGGAGAATGGCTGAACGCACTAGTTCTGGTGTAATTGCACCTGCGCAAGATTGACCGTAGGTGCAAGATTGCAAAAGAATACAATAGGGCACAAATGCGGGGATGGGGAAATGTGCAGTGGTCGCAGATGCGACGTGAAGGCCGCAGAAGCGGAGTCGCTTCGGCGGAAGAGTGATCGCAGAAGCGGACGAGTGCATGGGAGGTCTTTCCGTAGAAGCAGACAAGTTTGCCTAGATGAGCACCCGTAGAAGCTGTCTTTGAACCGCAGAAGCTGAATTTTGAACCTTAGGTGAACTTCGCAGTTGCAGAGTCTTCGCCGCAAAAGCGGAAATTGGACCGCATGTGCGGTTTGACTGGGTAAAAAAAAGGCTAAGTTCGAGTGTTTTTTCATTTTGGGACTTTGAGAGCTCGGATTTGGGTGATAATTGGAAGGATTTTCAGATGGAGCTATTGGGTAAAGATTATTAACTCATCTATGGTTATATTCCGCTAATCTATGGTTAATTTCATAATCTAATTAAGGATTTGGGTTGAGAAAATTGGGGAAAAAGTTGGAAAGTTCTTCAACCAAATTTTTGAGTTTTGATCGGGATTTTGATATCGGATTTGAGTAATTTTGGTACGAGTGAACTCGTGAGTGAATGGGTATTCGTATTTTGTGACTTTTATCCGATTCCGAGATGTGGGCCCGAGTTGACCTTTTGGGGCGATTTTCTAATTTCTTGCTGAAGCCTTGATTTCATTAATTATATTAGTTTCTTATAGTTATATTTATAGTATGTAATTGCTTTTGGCTAGATTTGGGACATTCGGAGTGGGAAAACCGTGGAAAAGGCATTCTTATTGATTGATTGAGCTTGATTCAAGGTAAGTGGCTCTCCTAACCTTGTGTGGGGGAAATCCCCTTAGGATTTGGTACTCTTGTGATACTTCAGTGATATGTGAGTGCCGTGTACGCGATTTGACGAGTGCGTACACGGGCTAATTATTGTAAATCCCGATTTTTACTGAACAGTAACCCCGTTTTTACTGAACAGTGTATAGAGATACTTAATTTTTCTTCTATAGCTTGGGACTTATGATTTTCGGGTTTTGGAAATACCATGTATACTGTAGTGCTGGGTTGCTTATACATGCCGAGCGGAATTTTGTCATTTTATAATTATCCGTTGCAGTCTAGTTTTAAATTTCTGTTTTTATTTCTGTTATTCCGCAATTGTTAGGCTTACCTAGTCGTAGAGACTAGGTACCGTCACGATGTCTTACGGAGGGAGATTTGGGTCATGACAATTGTGGTATATTTTCTCTTAAGTTCCTTGAGATGCGTTTGAAGCAAGATGATGTCTTCAAATTCGAACAAAGTGATGCATTGACATTCAGGAGAGAATTGGCTGTGAAACTTTGGGCTCATGGAATGTGGAAAGAAGATAGAGGTTATGAAACTCTAGAAGAGTAATTAGGACATGACTATGGAGAATATGAAGACACTCTGTAAATTATTTCGATAGAGAATAACTTGTAAATGAAAAATAATTTTTTTTGTTTTTTTTCAATGATGTAAGTGAAACCAAAATTGGATTTGTGAATATACATTATTTTTTGTGAATTATGTGATGTCTATCTTTTAAATTTTTATTCTATTTGCGTTAATTAGTCTGAAGTTGTCTTGGATTGTATCAAATACTTTTGTCTCTTTTATCATGAACTTAAGCATGTTTTGTGAAATTTCAACATGTTTGTCTGAAGTTTTAGCAAATAAACTAAAAAACTTCTACTTATTTAGGCTGAAGTTTCGGATAAAACGCATAACAAAATTGTTGACTGTAGGACAAAACTTCAGCATATTTTGGTATTAAGTTTTAGCAAATGAACTAAATAACTTCAGCATCCACTAGCATGAAGTTTTAGCTTCAATGTGAAATAACTTCAAGCTACATTTGCATGAAGTTTTAGCTTCAGCATGTTTAGTGTGAAGTATTAGGAAATGAACAAAAAAACTTTAGCATGGATAAGTTTGAAGTTAAGCATAAACTCAATAGAAACTTCCGTACTGTAGGAGAAAACTTCAGCATGTTTAGTTTGAAGTTTTAGCAAATGAACTAAATAACTTCTGCATGTTTAGTCTGAAGTATGTAGGGAAAAATGCATTGCTAAACTGCAGACTGCAAGGAAAAACTTCAGGATGTTTAGGTATTTTTTAATTTGAAACTTATCTTTTTTGTATTTACCACCTACTTTTGTCTTTTACCACCTACTTCTTCTTACATTTAATTTATCTGACCATATAGTAAATGACCTGAAAAGTTATTTTTGCATTTACAAATAGTAAATGAAGTCTTTCAATTCGATTATGTGAAAACTTTGGCTTTTCAGGCTGAAGTTATTTTTTTACTGTAGAAAAATTGTGGACTTATTAGGCCGAAGTTACATTTCTTTTTGCATTTACCACATACTTGTTGTCTTTTATCACCTACTTATCTTGTTACACTCAATTTCTCTGAACGTAAAACAACAAACAGACCTGAAAAGTTACCTTTGAATTTAGAGATATTACCTCTGAAGTGATTGCGTACTTTTTTAGAATGCACCCAAACCTGTAAGCCACCAACAAAAATGAGTGGTTTGTACTTCAAGCAATATATAAATGAGTATTTTTCAATCCAAGAGCTTATTTTTTTTATTTCTATGAGAACAATCACATTTCACATATATCATTCAATATTGAAATTCTAAATTCAGAATATCCATCTTCCTTTAGAATGAATTGTTTTCCAAGGATTATTGAACGTTGGAGTATTTTTCAGCGTGTTTCTTGGAATATGGATGCGGTGCTGGAGAAGACAAAAGCAATTTGTTCTATTATGCCCAATGTTTTTACAGCGACTGCATTTGGTAGACTTCAATGGTACTGATTCAGTCGTAGGGATATACCTCTTCTTTTGTCTTCTTCCTTGTAGAATCTCTACATCGGGAAGTTTTGTGATTTCAGATTCTACATTTTGTGGAATATCCCATGTTTTTTGATCTCCCACAGTATTGACATGTCCTTCATATGTTTTGAACTATGTTTCCATTGAATACCAATTTGAGCAGTAATCAGATTTCTGCAAATATCTCTTATTGAAAGCAGCAATTGTGTGTATTCATCAAGTTGAAATTCCAAGTAGTCAGAAGAAGAGAAGATACTTTATAATATCCAATTTAAAGATTATTAACAAGCTAATATACAAAGAAGCACAAATTTCCATTAACGATCAAGTAACCCATCAAACTCAAGTAAATGAAATTCGATCTTTTACAATTCCTTTATCAAGTTCCAACATAATGTAAGCACTTTAATTAACAAGTAAGGTGCAAACATTACCAGTATTTCATTATTCGGGTTCTAAACTACCCGGCCATAAGCATAATTAGTAGCTACGTAGCCCTCACATTTAGAAGCACATATTAATTAAAATTACCTATGGGGTAGATTCCCTCTTACAAGGTTAGAAAAGAGACTTACCTCCTCTCAAAGCTCACTTTCCGTTCACAATTTCGTCCTAAAGCCCCAACTCGGTGCCGAACAATCCAAAACTAGTCAAATGTTATATAAATTAATCAATTCACGTTCAAAAGTTCATATTCCAACTACTAGAGTAGTTACCCAACCCCAAGAATTCTACCCTCCGGGCCCACGTGCCCGGATTCAGGAAATTTTTGAAGATAAATGTTACGCATAGCCCCACGAACTCAAATATATAATTTTTACCCCATTCCATAATCATTTTTGTGGTTAAATCCCATTTTTATCAAAACCTAGGTTTTTCATCTAAACCCATAATTTTAACAAATTTACATGTTAAAATCTATCCACAATCTATGTATTAAACTTAGATTGGGTAGGAATTACTTACCTGCAATAACTAGGTTGAAATCCCCCTCTTTAAAGCTCCAAAATCGCCCAAGATTGCAATAAATGAGTTCAAAAAGCCTAAGTTTGTTTTTAATCAACTCTTTGCTGAGCGACCCTTCTTCGCAAAGAAGGAAACCAGAACTGGAAATCTGGTTTTTTCAACATAGCTTCGGGCAGTCCGAAACCCACCCGAGCCACTCGGGACCCCATCCAAATGTACCAACAAGTCCATAAATATAATACGGACCTGCTCGAACTCTCAAAATGCCTAAAACAACAACAAAACTAAGAATCACACCCTAAAACCAAATTGAATCAAAATATGAACTTCACATTTCCAAATCGCTCCGGACGCGCCGAATCATACTTAGATTACTCAGAATTATACCAAATTTTGCGTGCAAGTCTTAAATAACCAAACAGAACTATTCTTGGTCTCAAAATCCCAATTGGACCTCGATAACACTAAAACCTACTCCAAATCAAATTTAAAGAACTTTAAAACCTTCAAAGAGACAACTTTCACTATTACTCACTGAAATGCTCCCGGGTCATCCAAAACCAGATACGAACATACGTCAAGTCCGAAATTATCATATGAACCTATTGGAACCGTCAAATCCCGATTCAGAGATCGTTTACTCAAAATATTGACCAAAGTCAAACTTAGCCCTTTTTGCCAACCTTAAGGAACTAAGTGTTTCGATAACAACCCGAACCCTTCTAAATCCCAAACTAACCATCCCCACCAGTCATAAAATAGTAAAAGCACATACATGAGAACTTATTTAGAGGAACAGGGTTCTAGAAAGCAAAACGACCACTCGGATCGTTACATTCTCCACCTCTTAAACAAACCTTCGTTATCGAACGGGTCTAGAATCATACCTGGAGTACTGAATAAGTGTGGATATCTGCTTCGCATGTCCTCCTCAGCCTCCCAAGTTGCCTCCTATACTGGTTGGCCTCTCCACTGAACCTTTACCGTAGATATCCTCTTGGACCTCAACTGGAGAACCTGACTATCAATAATGGCAACTGGCTCCTCTTCATAACCCAATCTCTCATCTAGTTGAACCGTGCTGAAGTCCAACACATGTGACCTATCGACATGATACCTCCGGAGCATAGACACGTGAAAAACTGGATGAACTCTCAATAGACTGGGAGTCAAAGCAAGCTCATAAGCAACCGCCCCAACTCATCTCAACACCTCAAATCAGCCTATAAACCTTAGGCTCAACTTGCCTTTCTTCCCGAACCTCATGATTCCCTTCATCGGTGAGACTTTCATGAGAACCTTCTCACCCACCATAAATGATAAATCACGTGCCTTCTGATCCGCGTAACTTTTCTGTCTGGACTGTGCTGTGCGAAGTCACTCCTGAATCAATTTTACCTTTTCCAAGACATCCTTCACCAAATTAGTGCCATATAACTTAGCCTCGTCGGGCTCAAACCATCTGATGGGAGAACGACATCGCCGACCATATAAAGCCTGAAATGGAGCCATCTCAATACTAGACTGATAATTGTTGTTGTAAGCAAACTCGGCCAAAGGAAAGAATCGATCGCACTACCCTCCGAAGTCAATCACACATGCTCTAAGAGTATCCTCCAAGATCTGAACTGTTTGCTCTGACTGCCCGTTGGTCTGCGGATGAAAGGTTGTGCTGAGCTCTACACGGGTCCCCAACTCACTCTGTACTGCTCTCCAGAAGTGCGAGGTGAACTGAGGGTCTCTATCTGATATGATGGAAACAGGCACACCATGCAACCGAATAATATCCTAAATATAAATCTGGGCCAACCTCTCTAAAGAGTACGTGGTCATAACCGGAATGAAGTGCGCCAACTTGGTCAACCTATCGACTATGACCCAAACTACATCAAACTTCTGCAAGGTCCTTGGCAACCCAACTACGAAGTCCATAGTAATGTGCTACCACTTTCACTCCGGTATAGTCCTCTGCTGGAGTAGGCCACCTGGCCTCTGGTGCTCATACTTAACTTACTGGCAATTTAAACACCTCGCAACATACTCAACTATGTCATTCTTCATTCGCCGCCACCAATAATGCTGCCTCAGGTCGCGATAGATCTTCGTAGCACCTGGATGAATAGAATACCGAGAACTGTGTGCCGAGGTGGACCAAGAACCTAATGCTGCCTTAGGATGAACATTACGTGGGAGAGTTAAAGAAATTTTTTGGAAGTGCAGGGCATTTATGCGGCCAATTCTACGATCATAGAACTGATCTGCAGACCGCAGATCTTCCGCGGAGTGAAGCAGAAACCTGAGCTAAATTTTAGGACCATATGCGGTCCATTATGCGGCCGCATAATCATTTTGCGGTCCGCACAATCCATCACAGATCCAACATAAATATTTCTAGAGGGATGTTCTACGGCGCATTATGCGACCGTAGAATTGGTCTGCGGACTGCAGACCGGTCGCAGAGTGAAGCAGAAATGCCAGTTTTGGAGGGCGATTATGCGGCCCATTTTGCGGATTGCAGATCTGCGTCAGGGCTTCATTTATCTGTTTTATAAACCTGACCCCATTCTCATAAAACAAACTTAGGGATTATTTTAGAAGGTTCAAACTTATATTTTAGAGAAGGTGATCTATAGTGATTACAGGAATTCCAAGTCATTGTTCATCAACCCTTGCTCAAACCTTGAAGATTTCTCTAGGGTAACTCACAAGGTCTTCAAACAAAAGGTAAGATTATGCTCCCTAGCATTCAATTACGAGATTTAACTAGGAATAGGTAATAAGCCAAACAATTTTTGGGTGTGTGAGTGGTTCATTATGCATGCATGTACTATCTAGGGTTGTGGGAAGATTATTGTAACGATCCGTCCGATCGTTTTGAGAGTTGTAGCCCCATTCCCCCATTTATTACTCATTTTGGGATTTATTGTTATTTTATGACCGGGTTAGTCGGTTCGGGCCCGGAAAGTTTTCAGAATGAATTGAGACACTTAGTCTCATAATGGAAAGCTTAAGTTGAAATGGTTGACCAGATGCTGACTTATATATAAACGACTCCGGAATGGAGTTTTGATGGTTCTGTTAGCTCCGTTGGGTAATTCTAGAATTAGGAGCATGTCCAGATTTTGATTAAGTGGTCCGTAGTGGAATTAGGCTTGAAATGGCGAAAGTTGATTTTTTGGGAAGTTTGACTGGGAGTAGACTTTTTGATATCGGGGTCGGATTCCGATTCCGGAAATTGTAGCAGGTCCGTGGGGTCATTTATGAATTGTGTGAAAAGTTTGGGGTCAATCGGACGTGATTTTCTAGGTTTAGGCGTCAATTGTATAAATTGGAAGTTCCAAAGTTCATTAGGCTTGAATCTATGTGCGATTCATGTTTTTGATGTTGTTTGAGGTGATTTGAGGGTTCAACTAAGTTCGTATGATATTTTCGAACATGTTGGTATGTTTTGTTGAGGTTTTAGGGGCCTCGAATGGATTTTGGATGGTTAACGGATCAAGAGTTGAAGTTGTAAGACTGCTGAAGTTGGGTTCTGCTGGTTTTTGCTGGTTACTGGTTTCCTTTTATGCGTTCGCGAAAAAGGTCTCGGGTTCGCGAAGTGTATCTAGAGGACGATGAGGATTTTTTCTTCGCATTCATGAAGAGAAGGCCGCATTCACAAAGGTTTGGGCAGTGTATATAGCGCGAAGGTGAGAAGGGTGATGCGTTCGTGAAGAAGGAAAGAGGCAGCCGGGGACCCCATGCAATTTGTTTACGGGTTCACAGAGGGGAGGTCGCGTTCACGATGTGAGGGGTCAGCGATGCTTCTTGTTTGCGAGTGATTTAATGCATTCGCGTAGAAGATTTATTTGTCATAAGCAATGTTGTTCTTTGCGAATGCGAGATTGTTTCCGCGTTCGCGAAGAAGGTGCACCTGCGCAGAATATAAGTTTCAAAAATAAGGGTTTTGAGTTCATAACACAAAATTGATTTGGGAGCTCGGTAGACGAAGATTTTTGGAGATATTTTCATGTGAATGTTTGGGGTAAGTGATTCCTATCTAGTTTTGGTTAATTTCCATGATTATGCCTTTGATTCTATCATTAAATTTGTGATTTGGGGTGGAAAATTGGGGAAAAGGAAGAAGAGTTCTTAGGCTTGATTTTTGAGGTTTTCAATGGGATTTTCATATGGAATTGATTCCTTTAGCTTGTGTTGATTGTATCGAATTGTTTGTGGCTAGATTCGAGGCATTCAGAGGCTGATTTGCGAGGCACAGGTGTGTTGGAGTAGAGATTTGATCGGATTGAGGTAAGTAACGGTTCTAAATCTGGTTTTGAGGGTATGAAACCCCGTATTATGTGTCTTGTGATTGGTTTGGAGGTGACGCACATGCTAGGTGACGGGCATGTGGGCATGTACCGTAGAAATTGTGACTTGGTCCGTTCCATGGAACTGTGAAGTTGAATAACTTGCTGTTAGTTGTATGCTCTCTATGCGTTATAGAAATTTGACTACAAATCATGCTAGAAATCATATTTAGGTTGTGTGTTGGTACTGTAGGGACCCACAGAGGCCGTGATACCTGTTGAATTACCTGCTAATTGCTAGTTGTACCCAGTCACAGTTTTACTTGCATTTCACACCTCAGTTTCTATTGTTCCTTGTTGATAAATTCTATTATTTCTATTTTGGGCTGATTTCTATGATTACTGAGAGTCGAGAGACTAGAGAGGTTGATGACTGAGTGAGGCCGAGGGTCTGTGTTACACCCCATGTTTTCATACGTGAGAGTACGTCGTAAGTCAATTGATGTAAGCTTAGAAATGAGATTGTCTTTGAAATAACATAAATTAAGTTAATCATGTTACATTGGAGGTTACAAAACTTTAAGATCATGAATAACAAGTACCAAGAGAGTTGGAATGTTAGAAGCTAAACCAATTGAAGAAAATAAGTTCCGTTGAAAGTCGACAAGTTTAGAAAGTTATAACATGTACTTTGGGGTGAGAGGTTCTTAACATTATAAGGAGTTTATGCTATGATTTATTTTAGTCGTATGATAGTCGTGTGCTACGTTTTGAAGTCAAGCAAGTTGTGGAACAAAAGTTGGCAAAGGTCATCACAAGTTACATTCATAATGTGCTGAAAATTAGGTCAAATGTAGCTGATCTTTTCTCCAAATATTACTTGGAATTATTGGATGATCTACATACCAAATTGACTATCTATGAGTCTAGTTTCCAACGCATTAAACCGTTTGTCGATACAACATCAGAATATAGAGATATTTGCAATTTTGCGAGACTGCACAGACTGCATAGGTGACAAGTAGGTGTGTCACTGAAGCTTTTTAAGAAGTCCATTTCGTGTGTTATATGAGGTCTTCGTGGGACATATTATATACCAAATTGAAGGTCTTGGAATGTAGTTTCCAACTCTCTTAACCATTTTTTCATATGACATCCGAATAAAAATAGATAAGCGTCAGAAGATGGGCCAATGCTAAGGTGCCAAACTAGCACCTCTTTAACTTTTCAAAAGTTGATATATAGGTATTAAATCATCTCTCTATTCATATTTACATAAAACACGATCATAGAACACCCATACAACCTATCCTTGATCTCTCTAATAGGGTTTCCCAGAACATTAACATCCCGGGTACGAAATCGAGAGCGATAACATTAGAACGATCCTTACGACGTAAGTATCATTATACCGCCTTTTGTCTTATTTGTATTTCTATTTTGGAATGTACTTCATAGTTAAGAAAATGTCTAATTTATTTATTTAAGTGGTTAAATATCAAGGAAGGTTGATAAATTGGTTTCCAAATACTTAGAACTTATGGGACGTTGATCGGAAGCCGTGAGTTCTATTTATTTCACTTTTAATGGACTATTTTGTAGTCCACCCGTGTTGGCCTATTGTGCTGCTGATTTATGGAGTTTGTAAGGATAAAAATGGCATAGATAAACACCACATGTGGTTGGGTAGTAGGCTGGTTGCTCGTCGTTACAGTTTTAGGCTAATTGATAACTTGTTGATTGGGTGTGTTATGGTATATTTGGGATTTTTTTTATTTTGAAGGTCTCAATTTGTAATTAGATTGGTTTTGAATTGCTGATTGTATTGTGTTTGTATCTCGCCTATGGTAGGCTTGATGGAGCAGTAAAATTAGGGGAAATGCTGCCCATTTTATTTTAGAATCAAGTTATCATTTGAGATACGTGATATACTAGCGCCATCTAAGTTGTACATGTATTTCTTTGTTATAGGGTTGGCGCGCTAGTTGTCATGAGCTTGGTTCTGATGTTGTTCTTATTGTATTGCTCTGGTTGTTGTTGTTGGTATTAATATTGGATGAGGACCTTGTTATAGGGGAGATGCCGCCCAAACTTACATAAACGAGATACTAGTTTAAGTTGCGGACTTAGCCTTTACTCAGCACTAATTTTGAATCTCCTTATGCTAAGGTAGATTGAGTTGAGTTGTTTGAAGAATTTCTTGGAAGGTATTAAGGACTCAACAAAATTAAGGTATGTTATTAAGGACTCAACGGAATTAAGGTATATTAAGGCTATCCCTTCTTTCTTTTGGCATGATCCATGTGATACAACGAAACGGGCAAGCACACAACTTTCATAAATGAGTCTATTCTTAGAAGTACTAGGGTTGCCTATGTTCTTGATTCCCCATATGTCCTACTATCATCGTCTTTTCATGGGTGTCATGACATTTCGAGAGATCTTATTGACTTACTTCATTATGCATTTCATTCATTTATACATGTATATTGACTCATGACTAGATGGCGTTATATACGTGTATAGTATATGTATATTGGGTATGGGGAAAGGTTATTGGCGTTATATATGCACTACCACCTGATCAATTGGTATACGATGATGATTTCTCCCACAGAGGCCAAGATGATATGATGAAATTCCCTTAGAGGCTTGATGATGTTATGTACGCATATTCATGACATTCTAAATGTTTCAAGATTCATAGAGCTATTCAGACTTACAGGTTGAGTTCTTTACTCCATATTTCTTTCATGTCTTTTATATACTGCTTTCATGCCTAACATACTTGGTACTTTATTTGTACTAACGTCCCTTTTTTCTGGGGACGCTGCGTTTCATTCCCACAAGTCCCGATAGACAGGTCGACAGTCCTCCTAGTAGGCTATCAGCTTAGCGGAAGGTGTTGTTGCACTCTACTTGCTCCGGCATTGCCTGTTTGGTCAGTATGATTTGGATATGTATTGACTGGTAAGGCAGGGCCCTGTCCTGACCTTTATGATGTTTATGTACTCTTAGAGGCTTGTAGACAGATGTCATGTATATGGATTCTTGTATGGACGTGTCAGCCTATGTTTTGAGTGTACAAATGATCATGTCGGCCTTAAAGGCGTGTATGTCACATGTATAAGTTTCCATATCATGTTGGGTCGTCATATGTCTAGTATTCCCTAATGTTTTATTCTGTTTATCTCATGACGACCCTTTTGGCCCATTTACCCATGATGGTATGATAAGAAAGATGTGTTATGTTGGTACTCGGTTGAGTAAGGCACCGGGTGCCCATCATGGCCCTCCGATTTGGGTCATGACAAAAGTGGTATCAGAGCAGTTCTGTCCTAGGGAGTCTACAAGCCGTGTCTAGTATAGTCTTATTTATGGGTGTGTTGTGCACCATACTTATAAACAGAAGGCTACAAGGCATTTAGGACTGTCACTCTTTCTTCTTACTCTAGATCGTGTGGTAGAGCTCAGTTGTAAGAATTCAAACTCCTAAATTCTATTTTATTCGTAATACAACAATACCTACATCAATAAAGACAGTTGGTAAGAGATTGAATGTAGCTGTGGTAGAGTTGAGTGAGAGAGGAACTCAATTTTGTATCATGCTTATGATGAGTAAATGTGAGGTCTTTAGCAGATCATGTGTGTACTAACACATGTAAGCTTCTTGATAATGAGACCTAAGTTATGGATATTTATCTACCCATATGGAAAAAAGAAATAAGAGAATCAGAAGGATAATACAAGTTGCAACAAGTAAAAGTAGCAAGGTGAAGAAGGGTACGAGGCACCTAGTTAGTGAAGATTATCAGTATTTATAATTCAGGCAGAAAATATAAGCATTTTGAGTTACTTTCAACAGTAACAAATATATATACAATTGACCACACCCATCTCAATTATGCCCTATGGAAGCTAACATATATAGTAAAAGAGAAGGATGAGATATCAGGATCCAGCTGGGGTTAGAGTAACCAAAAATGGTTGATGGATTATTATTATTAGCTAACATTTCTGAAGGATAGTGCAAACGTGGTAATAGATATCCTTGTGAGACATCCAGATGGTGCACTCTAGAATAGTATAGTAATATATGAATACTAGAATGTTCAGAAATTTCAGGAGATAGGCAGTGAAATCCTAGAAGGGATAAATTTTCACCTTAGTATGACTCCCGCCCCTAGTAAACAAAATAGAGAATGTTAGGCGCCCCAAAGAGCCAGTGAGATGAAGCAAGGGGAGCTAAAAGTGAAAGAACATTTTGTTGAAGTTTTCATAATGAAGTGATTAACATAAATATTAGCCAGAGAATAAGAAGAGAGTTAATGAAGCATTATGAGTAAGATGTGATAAATGGGTGATAATGGTAAATCAAAATATGACAGGATGATAGAGTCTATAGTCAAGTGAAGGAAAAGATAAGAGGTGATGGACCTTGAGACTATAAAATTGTATAAGCCATAAAGTCATATCCCCATTTTGAGAAATGAGTTGGTGACTCCCACGTGATTACTAGAAGAAAAAGTTAGACCCCCCAGAGTAATAAATATCAGTATGGTCTAGTGAACAAGATAAATTGAACATGAATTAGGCATCGAAAGATTTGATAATAGTCGACATCGTGAGAATTTTAGAGATAGCGTTCCGGCAATAATAGAATGGACAACAAAAGAATAACCTTTAAAGTTTATTCACGAAGACGATTAACTAAAGCAAGAACTGTGAGAAAAGTCAAGATTAAGGGAATAAGTGTGCCAGTTACACTAGGTGTCACACTCATGCGTAAGAAATTCAGTTATCCTTGATACAGAAGGGTTACCACAAGGTGAGTAAGAGTCAGTGAAGTTATGAAACGACACAAAAGATGAAGAGGGAAAACATTTATAGGTAAATCTTCATAGCATTAAATGCTAGTACTCCCCTAAAGGGGGGACATAGTGTGATATGGTATTAAGTCAGAGTTATATAGTTCATGTAATTATGGAATAGTAAAGGAAGAATGTGGTAGAAAGGCGAAAGGAATGAGATTGCATTTATTGAGATCATACAGATATGATACGACTCCAGAACATTATGCAAGCATGACGCCAGGGAGAGGCAGTAAGGGTTCCAGACAAAATACATATCCCAAGAGAGATTACGCTAAATACAGATATGAGAATGGACCAACGAGTAGTTGGTAGTTGATTCAGGAAGAGCCTAGTTATGGCTAGACAAGAGGATACTGACAAATTAGTAGATCGTGCAAGATAAATGTAATGAAACCCAACATCATGAATTCAGTCTCGCAGATATGACGTCGTAATCCTTGAGATTCCAATAGGAGTTGGAGTAATTAAAGGTATTGTATAAATGTTACAGAAATAAAAGAGAGTTCCACTGGGAAGACAGTCAAAATTTCAGTTCAGAAGCAACTATACGAGCACAAAGGCGAGTAGGTAAGTAACTACGGATAATTATAGGCGAGCAAGAACATCAAAAATTCTATCCGGTATATGATGTAATAAGTTCGCGGCCTTACAAGAGTCAGAGGGTCTCCCTAAGGACTACAACAAAAGTCTAGCTGAGGAAATAAGGAAGAAGGCTTCAACCTAAGCCTAGTAACTTGAAGAAGAAATGATATTGTAATAATAGTCTCACTATAATATTGTATGCATTCCATAAGAAAGTGGCACATATCGTGACTAATGAACAGGAAGTCAAAAGTGATAATTTGAGATCTTATGAGTTATAGGGAATTCAGGTATTCGTAGGCACTAAGATAAGCCAAGTATCCATGTAGAAAGTGGAGACCAAGAAAAGTAATTGCTTAAATTTAAAGACAACTGAGAAGGCATGAAAGAAAATCTACGATGCTAGCAAGTTAAAAGGAAGGTGGCGAGTAGTATAAATAGATATGTGTAGGTCGCAAGCTAAAGTATGGTAGAGTGGCAAGGTTTTAGGTAGATAGGAGTAAGGATAAGAAAAGATGAGTGAGAAGGTGACAAGAATAGGTAAGGCCTCGGGATTAAGCCCATTAAAACAAGAGAGCTGATTGTTTCCATAAGTTAAAGAAAGCTAAGTATAGCTTAAATTAACTCGGAAGAGTCTAAGACTAGGTGCATTTAGAAGAGATGGAATGATTCCCTGGTAGTAGAATAAGGGTGTAATTATGATAGATAAGAGGATGACATGTAGGCCTTTGATTGAGTAATGATTTATAGAAAAGGTATTTTATCAACTGCACGGGATTAGAATACCCCTATAAGATGAATCACATTGGGATGCTATGAAATACAGTTATTGAAGTATATTATCGTCCCTAGGTGGATCAGGCAAATCACATCAAATGTTCTCCTATGCAACATGAACCCTAGTGACAAAAGGGGTATATCAATAATGGATAAATAAAAGTTACAAAGTATGAGATGAGATTAGGCCGTCATTATTAAGATGAACAGTAATGAGGAAGCATTAAAGGACTTAGATTTATACATATAGAATAAGTATCGAGAAAGTAACTTGGAGTTGGGTAGCAGACCTCGGTAATAATAAACCAGAGTAAGAGTTATGGTATCGTATGACCTGCCAAGTTATAGTAAATCCATAAGCATAGATAATTGTGGCTATGAATCAAGATATATCAATAGTCGTAAGTTTAACAAAGTACCGAGCGAAGAACTTCAATATACCTATAGATGCCCAAGGGACAACTTGTCAAAGTTCTGTATATGTTCCAAAAGTGAGACCTAGCGATTGGCTAAACCTGGAGGAAAAAGGAGAGAAGATTCGCATAGGCACATATACAAGGACAAAGTTGTACAGACTGCATGACAAAAGGTAGCAACAATTACAAGATTGGAAGAATTCGGACAATAAGTCGTTGTGTGAAAAAGAGGCCTAAAGGGGGGAATGCACTGGCCTTGGGATTTATTCACAAAACAATTTATTAGACGGAAGGGACAGTACTAAAGTATTCATAAGAGCTATAGGTTATGAGACTGATAAGCGCATCAGTCAATATTCGGGGACGGATGTTCCAAAGAAGGGAATGATGTTACACCCCATGTTTTCGTACGTGAGAGTACGTCGTAAGTCAATTGAAATGCGATCGTCTTTGAAAGAACATAAATTAAGTTAATCATGTTACCTTGGAGGTTACAAATCTTTACGATCATGAATAACAAGTACCAAGAGGGTTGGAATGCTTAGAAGCTAAACCAATTGAAGAAAATAAGTTTCGTTGAAAGTCAACAAGTTTAGAATGTTATAACATGTACTTTGGGGTGAGACTGGGGTTCTTAACATGATAAGGAGCTTATGCTATGAGTTATTTTAGTCGTATGATAGTCGTGTGCTACGTTTTGAAGTCAAGAAAGTTGTGGAATAAAAGTTGGCAAAGGTCATCACAAGTTACATTCATAATGTGCTGAAAATTAGGTCAAATGTAGCTGAGCTTTTCTCCCAATATTACTTGGAATTATTGGATGATCTACCTACAAAATTGACTATCTATGAGCTTAGTATTTTCTTATGGAATTGATTCCTTTAGCTTGTGTTGATTGTATGGAATTGTTTGTGGCTAGATTCGAGGCATTCAGAGGCTAATTTGCAAGGCAAAGGTGTGTTGGAGTAGAGATTTGATCGGATTGAGGTAAGTAACAGTTCTAAATATGGTTTTGAGGGTATGAAACCCCATATTATGTGTCTTGTGATTGGTTTGGAGGTGACGCACATGCTAGGTGACGGGCGTGTGGGCGTATACTGTAGGAATTGTGACTTGGTCCATTCCATGGAACTGTAAAGTTGAATAACTTGTTGTTAGTTGTATGCTCTCCATGCGTTATAGAAATTTGACTACAAATCATGCTAGAAATCATATTTAGGTTGTGTGTTGGTAGTGTAGGGACCCACAGAGGCCGTGATACTTGTTGAATTACCTGCTAATTGCTACTTGTACCCAGTCACAGTTTTACTTGCATTTCACACCTCAGTTTCTATTGTTCCTTGTTGATACATTCTATCATTTCTATTTTGGGCTGATTCCTATGATTACTGAGAGTCGAGTGACTAGAGAGGTTGATGACTGAGTGAGGCCGAGGGTCTGTGTTACACCTCGTGTTTTCATACGTGAGAGTATGTCGTAAGTCAATTGATGTAAGCTTAGAAATGAGATCGTCTTTGAAAGAACATAAATTAAGCTAATCATGTTACATTGGAGGTTACGATTCTTTAAGATCATGAATAACAAGTACCAAGAGGGTTGGAATGTTAGAAGAACCAATTGAAGAAAATAAGTTCCGTTGAAAGTCAACAAGTTTAGAAAGTTATAACATGTACTTTGGGGTGAGACTAGGGTTCTTAACATTATAAGGAGTTTATGCTATGATTTATTTTAGTTGTATGATAGTCGTGTGCTACGTTTTTAAGTCAAGCAAGTTATGGAACAAAAGTTGGCAAAGGTCATCACAAGTTACATTCATAATATGCTGAAAATTCGGTCAAATATAGCTGATCTTTTCTCCCAATATTACTTGGAATTATTGGATTATATACCTACCAAATTGACTATCTATGAGTCTAGTTTCCAATGCATTAAACCGTTTGTCGATACGACATCGGAGTATAGAGATATTTGCAGTTTTGCGAGACTGCACCGACTGCATAGGTGACAAGTAGGTGTGTCACTGAAGCTTTTTGAGCAGTCCATTTCGTGTGTTATATGAGGTCTTCTTGGGACATATTATATACCAAATTTAAGGTCTTGGAATGTAGGTTCCAACTCTCTTAACCGTTCATTCATACGACATCCAGATAAAAAGAGATAATCGTCGGAAGATGGTCAAATGCTAGGGTGCCAAGCTAGCACCTCTTTGACTTTTCAAAAGTTGATATATAGGTCTTAAGTCGTCTCTCTCTTCCTTTTTACATAGAACTCGACCAGAGAACAAACATAAAACCTATCTTTGAGCTCTCTAATAGGGTTTCAAAGAAGATTAACATCCCGGGTACGAAATCGAGAAGCGATAACATTAGAATGATCCCTACGATGTAAGTATCATTATACTGTCTCTCGTCTTCTTTGTAGTTTGAGTTTTGGAAGGCACTTAATAATTAATAAAACATCTAATTTATGTATTTAAGTATTAAATACCAAGTAAGGCTTATAAATTTATTTCCTAATAGTTAGAACTTACGGGACGATGATCAGAAGCCGTGAGTTCGATTTATTCCACTTTTAGTTGACTGTTTTGTAGTCCACTTGTGTTGTCCTATTGTGCTGCTGATTTATGGAGTTTGGAAGGATAAAAATGGCATGGAGAAACACCACATGTGGTAGGGTAGTAGACTGGTTGCTCGTCGTTACAGTTTTAGGCTAATAGATAACTTGTTGATTGGGTGTGTTATGGTATATTTGGGGGGTTTGTTGTATTGAAGGTCCCGAATTGTAATTAGATTGGTTTTGAGTTGCTGATTGTATTGTGTTTGTATCTCGCCTATAGTAGTCTTGAGGTAGCAGCAAAATTAGGGGAAATGCTGCCCGTTTTATTTTAGAATCGAGTTATCGTTTGAGATACGTGATATACTAGCTCCATCTAAGTTGTACATGTATTTATTTGTTATAGGGTTGGCGCACTACTTGTCATGAGCTTGGTTCTGATGTTGTTCTTATTGTATTGCTCTGGTTTTTGTTGTTGGTATCTAGTATTGGATGAGGACCTTGTTATAGGGGAGATGCCGCCCAAATTACATAAACGAGATACTAGTTTAAGTTGCGGACTTAGCCTTTACTCAACACTGATTTTGAATCTCCTTATGCTAAGGTAGATTGAGTTGAGTTGTTTGAAGAATTTCTTGGAAGGTATTAAGGACTCAACAGAATTAAGGTATGTTAAGGCTATCCCTTCTTTCCTTTTGGCATGATCCATGTGATACCACGAAACGAGCAGGTACACAACTTTCATAAATGATTTTATTCTTAGAAGTACTAGGGTTGCCTATGTTCTTGATTCCCCATATGTCCTACTATCATCGTCTTTTCATGGGTGTCATGACATTTCGAGAGATCTTATTGACTTACTTCATTATGCATTGCATTCATTTATACATGTATATTGGCTCATGACCAGATGGATTTATATATGGATATAGTATATGTATATGGGGTATGGGGAAAGGTTATGACGTTATATACACACCACCACCTGATCAACTGGATATGATGATGATTTCGATCACAGAGGCCGAGATGATATGATGGGATGCCCTTACAGGCTTGATGATGTTATGTATGCACATACCTATGCATGGTATGACATTTATATGCATATTCATGACATCCTAAACGTTTCAAGATTCACAGAGCTATTCAGACTTACATGTTAAGTTGTTTACTCCACGTTTCTTTCATGTCTTTTATATACTGCTTTCATGCCTTACATACTCGGTACTTTATTTGTACTAACACCCCTTTTGCCTGGGGACACTGCGTTTCATGCTCGCAGGTCCTGAAAGACAGGTTGACAGTCCTCCTAGTAGGCTACCAGCTCAATGGAAGATGTTGTTGTACTCTACTTGCTCCAGAGTTGCCTGTTTGATCAGTATGATTTGGATATGTATTGACTGGTATGACAGGCCCTGTCCAGACCTTTATGATGTTTATGTACTCTTAGAGGCTTGTAGATATATGTCATGTATATGGATTCTTGTATGGAATTGTCGGCCTATGTTTTGAGTGTACAAATGATCATGTCGGCCTTATAGGCCCGTATGTCACATGTATAAGTTTCCATATCATGTTGGGTCGTCCTATGTCTAGAATTACCTTATGTTTTATTCTGGTTATCCCATGACGTCCCTTTTGGCCCATTTACCCATGATGATGTGATAAGAAAGATATGTTATGTTGGTACTCTGTTGAGTAAGGCACTGGGTGCCCGTCGTGGCCCTCCGATTTGGGTCATGACAGCTTGATTATGAGATATTGATACTATAGCACGTGAGTTATCTGTGCAGCACGTGAGTTGTCCGTGCGGTTTATAGCGCTTGGGCTGAAGGAGCACCTCCGGAGTCTTTACACACCCCAGTGAGCGCAGGTACCTACTGAGTGCGAGTGCCGAGTGTTGAGCTATTGAGAAATACTGAGTGATTGTTGCTCTACCACGATGCTTTTGAATTCATTATTGTTGAACTTAGCTTCCATATATCATTTTCTTGAAGTTTTCTGGAAGATATTATATTCTATTTTACTTGAACTTGACATGAGGTAACTAATTTGACCTAAAATTGTCGAACTTGAAAGAATGCCTACTTTCCTATGTTAACATTTCTGAAACTAAACTATAAATGGAGAGCTCGTCACTACTTTCAGTTCCTTATTTAGTCTTGTTACTTACTGAGTTGGTTGTACTCACGCTACACCCTGTACTTCATGTGCAGATCCAGGTATTTTCGTTAATGGTGGGTGTTGATACTCTGTGCTGTTGACCCTTTGGAGACCTCGAGGTAGCTGCCCTGCATTCGCAGACCTTGTTTTTGTCCTTCCCTATATTTCTTTTTATTATATTTAGTATCTGACTATCTTAGATTGTGTATTATACACTTGTGACATTTAGATGCTCATGTACTCTGTGACACCCCGATTTGGGAGTTGTTTTTCCGAGTTGTGTTTTGGGATCTTTTTATCCTGTTTATGAGAACTTGCTATTTAAACTGCTTTTAATCCATTTTTGTTAAAAGTGTTGGAGTTATTCGTAAATGTCAGCTTGCCAAGTACCACGTTAGGCGCCATCATAACAGATTAGGATTTTGGGTCGTGACATGATGGTATCAAAGCCTAGGTTACATAGGTATCACGAGTCATGAGCAGGTTTAGTAGTGTCTTGCGGATAACTACGGAGACATCTGTACTTATCTTCGAGAGGTTGTTGAACCCTTAGGAAACTTCACATTCTTGTATTCTTGTCATGCGGATTTGTTGATTCCGGTAACTAAACTTCTGTTATTCTATTATCTCACAGATGGTAGGACACGTGCTACCGAACAGGATGGACAACCACCAGTACCACTAGTTAGGGACGCGAGAGGCCGAGGTCGCGGTAGGGGCCATGGTATGGGCAGATGTGCAGCTCGTACACCAACTAGGGAAACACGTACAGATCCACCAGTTTCCTCTGTTCAGGAGCAGGTTCTAGTTGTGGATGAGCCACTGGGGCCAGCTCAGGCACCAACTGTGCCCATAGTGATTCCAGGCTTTCAGGAGGCGTTGGCTCAGATTCTGACCGTGTGCACCAATCTTGCTCAGGCGGTCTCTGTTTCGGACGCAGCACCCACTTCTCAGGCTGGAGAGGTACTCAGACTCCAGCCGCCCGCACACCAGAGCAGGTGATGCAGGGACTCCAGAAACCAGGGGTATTACCAGCCCAGCCGGTTGTAGTTGCTCAGGCTCAGGTGGTTCTTGTTGTGACTTATGATGAGCAGAAGAGGCTCGAGAGATTTGGGAGGCTTCAGACGCCATCATTTAGCGGGGTTGAGTCATAGGATGCCCAGGGTTTCTTGGACAAGTGTCAGCGGATTCTTCATACAACAGGTATTTTGGAGACCAGCGGGGTCTCGTTGTAATGACCCGACCGGTCATTTTGAGTATCACAGCCCCGTTCCCCCATTTATTGCACAATTTATGCTTTATAGTTAATTTATAACTTATCGGGTTAGTTAGTTCGGGTTCGAAAGGATTTCGGAGTGAAATAAGATAGTTAGTCTCATAATTGAAAACTTAAGTTAAAATAGTGACCGGATGTCGACTTATGTGTAAACGACCCTGGAATGGAGTTTTGATGATTCCAATAGCTCCGTATGGTGATTTTGGACTTAGGAGCGTGTCCGAAAAATTATTTGAAGGTACATAGTGGAATTTGACTTGAAATGCCGAAAGTTGAATTTTTGGGAAGTTTGACCGGGGGGTTGACTTTTTGATATCAGGGTCGGAATCTGATTCTGGAAATTGGAATAGGACCGTAATGTGAAATGTGACTTTGTGTGCAAAATTTGAAGTCATTCTGGAATGATTTGATGTGTTTTGGCACAAGATATAGAATTTGAAAGTTCAAAGTTCATAGATTTTTATTTGAGGTGCGATTCGTCGTTTCGATGTTATTGGATGTGATTTGATGCCTCGAGTTGGTCTGTGTTTTGTTATGGAATGTGTTGGTTTATTTGGTTGAGGTTCTGAGTGGCTTGGGTATATTTTTGGAACATTGGTTGAGAGATTAATAAAGCTAAGAAATTTGGGAGTTTGGCCATGGTCAATATCGGGTCAAGACGACCTCTTTACAGAGTTTTGAGTGCGCCAGCAGGTCCGTAGCGTGTGTTTTGATTGAAATTCATATATGATTTGTGTCCGGGAGGTTCCGGATGAGTTTCGGGGTGAGTTTTGAGCGAGTCTGGGCATTTCAGCACTCTAATATTGTTCTGGCACTTTTTGGGGCGCGAACCGTGCATTTTGGGGTGCTGAGGCGGAGGAGAGGCGCGGACCGCAGCAAAATTTTGCGGCCGCGCTTGGAATTTCGTGGACCGCGGCAAAATTTCACGGACCGCAGTTGGAAGTTCTACAGATCCGCTGGTCCGACTTCGGAAGCCTATATCATTTGATGTACAAGGAATTTTGAGATAATTCAAAGACAAAAGTTGTAGCCCTTCGTGTCTAGTTTCCAGAAAGATAAAGTAGTCATAATTTGGACATTTGTAGAGAAATGTATGGCCAATATACTAAAGCTTGGTAGTGCAGCTTCAAGAATTTCGCGGACGCGCCAGTTTTGCACGACCGCGGGACCCGGGGAGCGGCCGTGCTTGGAATTTTGCGGACCGCGCATGGTAAGTTCAGATAATGGGCTATATAACCGAGGCTTAGGTTATTATTTTATTTTTGGACCTTGGGAGCTCGGTTTGTGGTGATATTTCGTGGGTTTTTCAAGAAATTCATCTGGGTAAGTGATTCTAACTCAAATTTGGTTAATATACATGAATATATCAATGATTTCATCATCTGATTAGTACTTTGAGGTGAGTCGAATTTGAGTGAAATTAGTATGGTTGAACTCGTAATTGAATGGGTTGTCGGATTTTGTGAGTTTCATCAGATTTCGAAACGTGGGCCCCACGGGTGATTTTTGGGGCGTAATTTCGAGTTTTGTGGAAGATATTAGTATTTTGATATGGAATTAATTCCTATAAATTTTGTAGGCCGAATCAAATTAATTGTGACTAGATTCGAGCTGTTCGGAAGTTGATACGTGCATAATGGGATTTCTGGAGCATCTTTAGCTTGCTCGGCATTGGATTTGGCTTGTTTGAGGTAAATAACTCTTCTAATCTTGGAGCTGAGGATTTGAAACCCCAAAATACGTGTTATGTGATTTGTGTTGAGGTGACGCACATGCTAGGTGACAGGCGTGTGAGCGTGCACCATGTGAATTGGGACTCTGTTGTTTCCATGGCATTGTATAGAGGCCCTATTATGTTGATATCCGTGTTTTCACCATGTAATGAAGTAATTGAGCTATCAATCATGCTAGCTATCATGTTTAGGCTTTATGTCGATACTGTTCGAACCCATAGTGGTCGTTTCTTGCTGTCATCTCACTGAATTCATTGATATTTCGTACTCAGTCATATTCATGCATTTATATCATATCTCAGTCTCAGTTGTTACTTATTAATACATCATATCATTGTTGACGGGCTAGTTTCATAACATTATGAACCCGTGAGTGAGACTGGAGAGATTGATGACTGAGTGAGGCCGAGAGCCTGATTATGAGTGACAGTTATGGGATCGGGCTGCACGCCGCAGCATGCTATATTGATTTATTCCTGGATCTGACTTATGATAGTGCTTGGGTTGTGGGAGCCCCTCCGGAGTCTGTAACACATCCCCAGTGAGCGCGGTTGATATTATTGAGGGATGGATCTTCCCTAGACATGGATCTTGTCTGAAGTATTATATGCATGGAGATGGATCTTCTCCATGGGGCCGTATTTGCCTTCCTCGATACTGAGTGACTGATGGTCAGTGATGTATGTATTTCGTGATGGATCTTCCTTGGGAAATATGGGCCATATACAGTACCGAGTGGTTGAGCATGATGAGTGGAAAGTGTGAGACAATGAGATTGAGTACTCTGAGAGTGTGAGTACATGATTCATTTCTGGGATACATTGCATTTCCATGCACACATGACATACAGGCATCGAGATGTATTTCCCTCATGTTGTACGATTTTACATCACTCGTGATTTAACACACATGTTGACAGATGGGCATAGTGATGCATTTCTTTTACACTGGTTATCTGGAAAGAAAATGAAACATCTTATTTATTATTATTGAAAGGATTTTTTTGGGAAAAATTATTGTTTTCAAACTTATTCATATTTTTGGTAACTTCGGTAAACGATCTGGGTTTCACTGATGTACTTGAAAAGGTAGAACTATTTTCGGAAATCATGATTTTGCTGAGCATCTTGTCTCTGAGTTACTTCTTGTATTATTTGCTTTAAGTTGTTATGAATTGTTGTTGGTATTTGGTGGTGGACCCGACCTTGGTAGAGGCTCGTCACTACTTTCAACCTAAGGCTAGGTTTGTTACTTACTCAGTACATGGGGTCGGTTGTACTGATACTACACTTCTACACATTGCGTGCAGATATTGGCTGCCGTTGTTGCTGTCTTCGATGGTTGCCGGATTTGAAGATGTACCTGCGTTCCTGTTGTAGCTGGCTCTTGTTCATGGTAGCCTTAGATTTATAACAACTCTGTTTATGTACTATTCAAACAGACTATGTATTTATTTTATTTCCGCTTGTAAACTCTAATCTTAGAAGCTCATGATTTGGACTACCAGTTCTTGGGGATTGTCTAAGATTAAGACCTTTATTTACTTAAATTGCTTTAATAATCATTATTAGAAAGGGATATTTGGTAATTGGCTTACCTAACGGGTTGGGTTAGGTGCCATCACGACTAATTGGATTTTGGGTCGTGACACTCGTTCACTACTTTTCAGTTTTCGGGGGCTGCCTTTAGATGGTGGGAGGCTTATGAGAGGCGCAGGCCAGTCGGTGTAGCACCACTTACCTGGCAGGAGTTCTCCGTTCTCTTCTTGGAGAAGTTCATGCCGCAACCTCGCAGAGAGGAGCTGTGCAGGCAGTTCGAGCAGTTACGTCAGTATGGCATATTTGTGACGCTGTATGAGATGAGGTTTTCTGAGTTGGCCCATCATGCAGTTTGGTTGGTTCCCACTGATAGGGAGAGGATCAGGAGGTTCATTGATGGCCTCACATATCAGTTGCGGTTGCTTATGACTAGGGAGAGGGTATCTGGTGCTACTTTTGACGAGGTAGTCGATATTGCTTGGCAGATAGAGATGGTCTGCGGTGAGCAGCGTGGTGAGAGGGAGTCCAAGAGGCCTCGAGGTTTAAGTAGTTTCGGTGGTGTACCTTCTGGGGGCAGTCTTTCAACAATAGGGGTCGTCCTTATAGGCCCGCTCAGACGACTCGTCCAGCTCATCATGGTACATCAGCTATCCACGGTTCATACAGTGCCCGCTTAGGCCAGTCTTTATTCAGTGCACCACCAGTGCAAGGTTCTTACCATGCTTCATCCGCTCAGGTTTCTACAGGTAGTTCCTCGGGGCATCAGGAGCAGCAGCTCTGTCAGAGGAGGGGTTGTTTCGAATGCAGAGACCTTGGTCATATCAAGAGAGATTGCCCTTGGTGAGTGGGGCTCCATAGCAGAGTTCTCGGCCGATGGCACCAGTACCAGTAGCTACACCACCCACTCAGTTAGCTCGGGGTGGGGCCTATGCAGCTCGAGGTCGCCCTAGAAGGAGAGGCCAATCAGGTGGCGGCCAGGCCCGATTCTATGCTCTTCCCGCCAGACCAGATGCCATTACTTCAGATGCAGTGATCACATGTATTGTCTTAGTATGCCATGAGGATGCCTTTGTATTATTTGACCCTAGTTCAACTTATTCGTATGTATCCTAGTATTTTGCTCATTATCTGGATATGCCCCGTAAGTCCCTAGTTTCATCTGTTTATGTATCTACGCTGGCGCGCGATACTATTATTGTGGACCATATGTATAGGCCGTGTGTAGTGACTATTGGGTGTTTGGATACTAGAGTTAACCTCTTGTTGCTTAGCATGGTTGATTTCGATGCGATCTTGGGTATGGATTGGTTGTCTCCATGTCATGCAGTTCTGGATTGTCATGCTAAGACCGTGACGTTGGCGATGTCGGGGTTGCCTAGGATTGAGTGGAGAGGTTCTCTAGACTATGTTCCCAGCAGAGTGATTTCATACTTGAAGGCCTAACGGATGGTTGGAAGGTTTTTTTTGTCTTATTAGGCCTTTGTGAGGGATGTTGGTGCTGATACCCCTACTATTGATTCTCTTCCAGTGGTGCAAGATTTTTCGAATGTGTTTCTTGTAGACCTACTGGGCATGCCATCCGATAGGGATATTGACTTTGGTATTGACTTGGTGCCGGGCCCTCAACCAATTTCTATTCCTTCGAACCGTATGGTACCAGCTGAGTTGAAGGAATTGAATGAGCAGCTTCAGGAACTCCTTGATAAGGGGTTAATTAGGCCCGGTGTGTCGCCTTGGGGTGTACCTGTTCTGTTTATGAAGAAGAAGGATGGTACCATGCGGATGTGCTTTGATTATAGGCAGTCAAACAAAGTCACAATCTGGAACAAGTATCCTTTGCCGCATATTGATGATCTATTTGACCAGCTTCAGGGAGCGAGGGTGTTCTCCGAGATTGATTGGAGGTCAGGATATCGCCAGTTGACGATTCAGGACTCGAATATTCTAAAGACAGCATTCAGGACCCGTTATATTCATTATGAGTTCCTTGTGATGCCTTTTGGGCTGACTAATACCCTAGTAGTGTTCATACATCTGCTGAATAGTATATTGCAGCCTTATCTTGACTCGTTTGTCATAGTATTCATTGATGGTATCCTGGTGTACTCTCGTAGCAAGGAGGAGCATGCCCAACATTTGCCCAAGTGTGAGTTTTGGTTCAGTTGAATGGCGTTCTTGGGACACGTGGTGTCTAGTGAGGGGATTCAGGTGGATCCGAAGAAGATAGAGGCGTTTCGTAGTTGTCCCACACCGTCCTCAGCTACGTAGATTCAAAGCTTTCTTGGGTTGGCTGGTTATTACCGTCGGTTCGTGCAGGGTTTCTCATCTATTGCATCACCTTTGACCAAATTTACCCAAAAGTGTGCTCCTTTAAGGTGGTCAGATGAGTGTGAGGAGAGCACTCAAAAGCTCAAGACTGCCTTGACCACAACTCTAGTTCTAGTTTTACCTTCAGCTTCAGGCTCTTATACAGTATATTGTGATGCTTCTCGGATTGGTATTGGGTGTGTTTTGATGCATGAGGGCAGAGTGATTGCTTATGCTTCACGACAGTTGAAGCCCCATGAGAAGAACTACCTTGTCCATGATTTTGAGTTGGCTGTCATTGTTCATGCATTGAAGATTTGGAGGCACTATCTACGGTGTGTCTTGTGAGATATTTACAGATCATTGGAGCCTCCAACACTTGTTCAAACTGAAGGATCTAAATTTGAGGCAGCGGAGATGGTTAGAGCTGCTAAAGTACTATGATATTACAATTCTGTATCATACGGGGAAGGCCAATGTGGTGGCCGATGCCCTGAGTAGGAAGGCAGTGAGTATGGGTAGCCCTGCATTCATTCCTGTTGGTGAGAGACCTCTTGCAGATGATGTTCAGGCCTTGGCCAACCAGTTCGTGAGATTAGATGTTTCGGAGCCTAGTCGGGTTCTAGCTTGTGTGGTTTCTCGGTCTTCCTTATTTGATAGCATCAAAGAGCGTCAGTATGATGATCCTCATTTACTTGTCCTCAAGGACAAGGCTCAGCACGGTGATGCTAGTGATGTTACTATTTGATATGATAGGGTGTTGAGGATGCAGGGCCGGATATGTGTGCCCAATGTAGATGGGTTATGTGAGTTGATTTTTTAGGAGGCCCACAACTCGCGGTATTCCATTCATCTCGGTGCCGCAAAGAAATACCAGGACCTGAGGCAACACTATCGGTGGAGGAGAATGAAGAAAGATATAGTGGGGGTTTGTAGCTCGGTGTCTTAACTATCAGCAGGTAAAATATGAGCATCAGAGAGCAGGTGGATTCCTTTAGAGGATAGAGATTCCAGGGCGGAAATGGGAGCGGATCACCATGGATTTCGTAGTTGGGCTCCCGCGAACTTCGAGGAAGTTCGATGTTATTTGGGTGATTATGGATCAGCTGACCAAGTCCGCGCACTTCATTCCAGTAGGTACTACTTATTTTTCAGAGCGGTTGGCTGAGATTTATATCCGAGAGATTATGCGCCTTTAAGTTGTGCCAGTTTCCATCATTTCAGACCGAGGCACGCAGTTTACATCACAGGTTTAGAGAGCCGTGCAGCGAGAGTTGGGCACCCAGGTTGGGATGAATACAACATTTCACCCTCAGACAGGCGGACAGTCCGAGCAAAATATTCATATATTGGAGGATATGCTACGTGCTTGTGTCATTGATTTTGGGGGTTCTTGGGATCAGTTTCTGTCGCTCGTGGAGTTTGCCTACAACAACAACTACTAGTCGAACATTATGATGGCTCCGTATGAGGCTTTGAATGGGAGACGATATAGATTGTCGATGGGCTGGTTTGAGCCGGGTGAGGCTAGGCTATTGGGCACTAACTTGGTTCAGTATGCATTAGACAATGTTAAATTGATTCAGGAGCGGCTTCGCAAGGTGCAGTCTGGACAGAAGAGCTATGTTGATAGAAAGGTCTTTGATGTTGCTTACATGGTTGGGGAGAAGGTTTTGCTGAAGGTTTCACCCATGAAGGGTGTTATGAGGTTCGGGAAGAAGGTCAATTTGAGCCCTCGGTATATTGGGCCATTTGAGGTACTACAGAGGATTGGAGAGGTGTCTTACAAGCTTGCCTTTCCATCTAGTTTGTCGAGTGTGTATCTAATATTTCATGTTTCTATGCTCCGGAAGTATGGCAACGATCCATCTCATGTTTTGGATTTCAGCACGGTCTAATTGAATGATGATTTGACTTATGTTGTGGAGACGGTGTCGATTTTGGATCGGCAGGTTCAAAAGTTGAGATCAAAGGATATAGCTTCAGTGAAGGTACAATATAGAGGCCATCTAGTTGAGGATGCTACATGGGAGACCGAGAGGGAGAGGCAGAGCAGATATCCACCGCTATTTGAGGCTCCATGTATGTTTCTAGACTCGTTCAAGGACGAACATTCGTTTAAAAGGGGGAGGATATAATGACTCGGCCGGTCATTTTGAGAGTTGTAGCCCCGTTCCCCTTATTACTACTCATTTTGTACTTTACTATTGGTATTTGCTGGTTACTGTTTTCCTCTTATGTGTTCGTGAGAAAGATCTCGGGTTCGCGAAATGTATTTGGAGGCTGATGAGAATTTGTTCTTCATGTTCGCGAAGAGAACGCCGCATTCACGAAGGTTAGGGCAGTGGATGCATCGCAAACGCGAGAAGGGTGACACGTTCGTGAAGAAGAGAATAGGCAACTAGGGACCATATGCAATTGGTCTACGCGTTCGCGGAGGGGAGGTCGTGTTTGCGATGTGAGGTGTCACCGATGCTTCACGTTCACGAGTGATTGAACACGTTGGTGTAGAAGAGTTTTTGGTCAGAAGCAATGTTGTGCTTCGCGAACGCGAGGATGTTTCCGCGTTCGTGAAGAAGGCGTACCTAGGCAAAATATAAGTTTCAAAAATTAGAGTTTTGAGTTCATAAAATAAAATTGATCTGGGAGCTCGGTAGAAGGCGACTTTTGGAGAGAATTTCACGTGGGTGTTTGGGGTAAGTGATTCCTATCTAGTTGGTATTAATTTCTATGATTATGCCTTTGATTCTATCATTAAATTTGTGATTTGGGGTGGAAAATTAGGGAAAATGAAGAAGAGTTCTTAGGCTAGATTTTTGAGGTTTTGAATGAGATTTTAATATCGGATTTGAGTAATGTTGGTATGGGTGGACTCGTGGTCGAATGGGTGTTCAGATTTTGTGACCTTTACCCGATTCTGAGATGTGGGATCGGGGGCCGACTTTTGAGTTAACTTTTTGACTTTTGACTTAAAGCTTAGTATTTACTTATGCAATTGATTCCTTTAGCTCGTGTTGATCGTATCGAATTGTTTGTGGCTAGATTCGAGGCATTCAGAGGCCGATTTGCGAGGCAAAGGTGTGTTCGAGTAGAGATTTGCTCAGATTGAGTTAAGTAATAGTTCTAAATCTGGTTCTGAGGGTATAAAACCTCGTATTATGTGTCTTGTGATTGGTTTGGAGGTGACACACATGCTAGGTGATGGGTGTGTGGGCGTTCACTTATTGTTAGTTGTATGCTCTCCATGTGTTATAGAAATTTGATCGTAAATAATGCTAGAAATCATGTGTAGGCTATGTGATGGTACTGTAGGGATCCGCAGAGGCCGTGAATTACCTGCTAATTGCTACTTGTACTTAGTCACTATTGTTCCTTGTTGATGCATTATATCATTTCTATTTTGGGCTGATTTCTATGATTACTGAAAGCTTGAGAGACTAGAGAGGTTGATGACTGAGTGAGGCCGAGGGCCTGATTGTGAAATATTAAAACTATAGCACGTGCGTTATCCATGCAACACGTGAGTTGTCCGTACAGATCCAGATATTTATATTGTAGCTCGTAAGTTGTCCGTGCAGATCTAGATATTGATACTGTAGCACGTGAGTTATCCGTGCAGCACGTGAGTTGTCCGTGGGGTTTATAGTGCTTGGGCTGAAGGAGCCCCTCCGGAGACTGTAAATACCCCCAGTGAGCGCAGGTACCTACTGAGTGCGAGTGCCGAGTGCTGAGCTATTGAGAAATATTGAATGACTGTTTCTCCGAGAGGATGCTTTTGAATTCATTATTGTTGCACTTAGCTTCCATATATCGTTGTCTTGAAGTTGTCTGAAAGATATTATATTATATTTTACTTGAACTTGACATGAGGTAACTGATTTGACCTAAAACTGTCGAACTTGAAATAATGCCTACTTTCCTATGTTAAATTTATGAAACTGAACTATAATTGCAAAGTTCGTCACTACGTTCAGTTCCTTATTTAGTCTTGTTACTTATTGAGTTGGTTGTACTCACGCTACACCCTGCACTTTGTGTGCAGATCCAGGTATTTCCGGTAACGGTGGGTGTGGATACTCTGTGCTATTGACCCTTTGGAGACCTCGAGGTAGCTGCCCGGCATTCGCAGACCTTGTTTTTCTCCTTCCCTATATTTTATTTTATTGTATTTAGTTTCCGACTATCTTAGACAGTGTATTCCACACTTGTGACATTTAGATGCCCATGTACTCTATGACACCCCAATTTAGGAGTTATCTTTCCTCGTTGTGTTTTGGGATCTTTCTATCTTGTTTATGAGAAGTTTCTATTTAAACTGCTTTAAATCTATTTTTGTTAAAAGTGTTGGAGTTATTCGTAAATGTCGGCTTGCCTAGTACCACGTTAGGCACCATCACGATAGGTTAAGATTTTGAGTCGTGACAATTGTTGAGCTTAATTGTGTAGATTTTGGGTAATGAAATAGAGTAACCCACCATAGGAGGACCTTGAGATCACAATGGCCACCTAGTGTTTGATAAAATGTTCAAATGAGCTAGAATCATGAACTCCTTACTAAGTTATGTTCAATTTTGCTATATCTCTAAATAGATCAAAGTTGCTAGGATTCCGGAACTGTGTAGTGAATCAAAGAAAGCTCAAGGCGAGGTATGTTGGCTAAACTCTTCTTTTAGAATTGAACCCTCAATAACCTCATAAGTCCCGTGTTGCTCATTATAAATTGATTAATCCGAATAAGCCCTATGTCCAAATAAATATGCGTTCAATATGTGTTCCAAAGGTTCTTGTTGTGGTGAGTTACTGCTTGAGGATGCGATTTAAGTATGGGTTATGTGCTAATATGTTATGGTTTAAAAACGTAATTCTAATGAAAGCTATCATGTTGAATTATGTAAGAAATCACATGTGCCTAAGACCCTAAACTGCTCAAATATGTGTTTAAAGTCTTGATTTGAAAGCCTTGTTGTTGATTATACATGATGATATTTGAAAGTGAAAGAAAAGAGCATGGAATATAATGTGCAGCCTACGTGCCAAGAATGATATTATGTCATGACCATTGGTGCCAATGAAATGACTGATATGTAAAAGAATATGAATTTAGTGGTAAATCCCCTTTAATAATAAATGCTTTGGGAGTATCGTTTAGTCACCGAGGAAGGGTAGGTCAAAATAACCTAACCCCGAAACTACACATGCCGGTGTAGGAGTGATGGAGGGGTAAATCCCCGTGTTAATGTGATGAGGTTGTTTCCCCTTATATGGGATGAGAGTGATGTGTTCAGATGTTTCTCCTTGAATGGGATGAGATTATTTCTAGCAAGATGTGATGTCGACCCACACGACATTGTGGTAAGACGGCTTAGCTGATCGGGCTGAGACCGGATGCCATGCTACGCACATGGTGGTATTATTAGTGGATGTCTCAAGGTGAGACAGCTTAGCCGAACGGGCAGAGATCGGACTCCGTACTAAAATCACAGTAGTGTATCGGTGAAAAAGATCTCCCAACATAAAACATCGAACTTGCTTGAAATTTATCTTTCGCCTAATTTGATACTTTGTTACTATTTGAGTTTGTTACTGATTTCATGTTTCCTTCTCCGTTTATTGTTACTCGTTCTATTGAGAGGGTGTTTAATTTTACATACTAGTACTATTCCATATGTACTAACATCCTTTTTTTGCCGGGGGTGCTGCATCTTTAATGGATGCAGGTGGTTCCATAGCAGTGGTGTTGATCCGTGATAGAAACACACTCTCTCTTTTCAGCTGACTTGGTGAGCCCAACTTTACTTTGGGGGTCATGTATTTATGTCCCTTGTACATAGTATTTTGAGGTATAGTCGGGTCTTTGTTGTCGGCACTGTCTTAACACTCTTTTGGTTCTGTTAGAGGCTCCGTAGACATAGTGTGGATTGCTTCTTGTTTGGGAAGGTTGAATCAAACTTGTTGTAATTGTATCATCTGTTCCACTTGAACTACGAATGTATAGTGCACTGTTTGATGACTTGTTAATGATGTAGCTAATGGAAATGAACTGTTGTTGTTCACATGACCTTTTACTGTCTAATTAATGAAATGTATTCATCTCTTTCATCATGGGTGAGTTGGGTAGACAACATTGTGAAGGCTTGCTTAACCGAGGTAACCCTGTTGAGCCCGGTCGCGCTCCCCAAGGTCGGGGCGTGACAAGATTCTTTTAGCTTTCTTCTCAGTCATTTTCTTGAATCTTAGAAGTAGTAGAAGTTTCAGCAATTTCTTCAATTGTATCTGATGTTATCGATATAATTTTTGTATTTTCTTCATATTTGTTGTTGCTTATCATTGCAGGAGATAACAAAAAACTTTGTTGGATTGTGTGTTGGTTGTCTATTTGCATTATTAGCTGTCCTTCTTCTTGTTGGGACTCACAAAACTATTATGAATTTACTGTAGCGGCAGGTAATTCTTACATCCTTCTATATTCTGAATCAACTATAATGTTAGAAGGTTGTCCCTTGTTGTCTACATCCATTATTGGTTGTTTGTCACGACCCAAACTCCCTCCATAAAACGTCGTGACGACACCTAGTCTCTATGACTAGGTAAGCCTAACAAATTGCGGAAAATAACAAAATGAAAGAAAAACTTGGCAACTAATAGCAGTGGATAACTAAATAACTAGTAACAATGCTGCTCGGCATGTACAATAACCAATGCTCCATAAATACACAGTCTTCCCAGAGTCTAACACCAATGCTCCATAAGTCACAAGCTACAGAAGGAAACTAGTATCTCTATACACCAGAGTCCAACAAAAGAAGTACGGAAGGTAAATGACATAGGAGAAAATTGAGAGGGACTTAGAGGTCTGTGAATGCGGCAGATGTACCTTGAAGTCTTCGTAAAACAGCAAGCACTCTCAGCTAGTAGCGGGGTTGATAAGAAGCACCTGGATCTGCACACAAAACATGTGCAGAAGAGTAGCATGAGTACACCACAATGGTACCCAGTAAGTGCCAAGCCTAACCTCGGTCGAGTAGTGACGAGGTCAGGTCAGGCCCACTGGTAAATAATAAATATGGCAGGAGAATATACAGTATAATAAAAGACTAGAATTTAACAAAAGGAAACACAACAAGGCAACAATACAACACACAGGGGTAAACAGAAGTGGATCTCCCGAGATACAGTCTCGTAGTCCCAAAATAAATATACAGGGAGAACTCCCGAGGTACCGCCTCGTAGTCTCAAAAGTAAATGTGCATGGAGAACTCCCGAGGTGCCGCCTCATAGTTTCAAAAGTAAATGTGCAGGGAGAACTCCCGAGGAACCGCCTCGTAGTCTCAAAAGTAAATGTGTAGGGAGAACTCCCGAGGAACCGCCTCGTAGTCTCAAAAGTAAATGTGCAGGGAGAACTCCCGAGGAAAATCCTCATAGTATCAAAAGTAAACACACAGCTCAAACCGATAAATACAACAGTTAACAGCAAGATTTCTACATTTATACTGATAAAGAACAAGGAAAACTAGGAATCAACTAGGCACGCTTCACAGAGTTCAAATAAGCAGTTAAAGCACGTAGACATGAAATATTAGAATAAACAGGATAACATCACATATTGGAATAGCTCAATTAAGAAAGGAAAACACACTAATACTCATTTAAACGGTATACCTCAAATTAAAGGAAAAACAAGTTACTACCTAGTAAAATAAATTGGGTTTTATAACAAATAGCCAGAGTACGTACTTGTCACCTCACGTACACGGTGCTCACATATCACAACAGTACCAAATCCTAAGGAGATTTTCCCCACACATGGTTCGGCAAGCCATTTACCTCGAACCAAGCTCAATCAATCGGTAACAATGCCTTTTCCATGAATATCCAACTCCGAATGGCCCAAATCTAACCAAAATCAATTACATGCCATAAATACAACTATAATAAACTAATCTAATTAATGAAATCAAAGCTAAAGCAAAAAATTAGAAAATCGCCCCAAAAGCCTCCCCAGACCCACATCTCAAAATCGAGTAAAAGTCACAAAATATGAACACCCATTCACTCACGAGTTCACTCATACCAAAATTATCCAAATCCGATATCAAAATCTCAATCACAACCCAAAACCTTAGTTGAAGAACTTCTTCCCATTTCCCCCATATTTTACACCAAAAACCGAAATTAAAAGATGAAATTAGTGATAGATTAGTGAAATATAACCATAAATGGGTTAAGAATCGTTACTCAAAAGCTTCCTTTGAGAATATCCAAAATTATCGCCCAATTCTGAGCTCTCAATGTCCCAAAATTGAAAATGGGATAAATCCCTTGAACTTGGCCTTTTCTGCCGAGCGATTTCGCATCTGCGGCCTATAATCGCACCTGCGATGCCGCACCTGCGAAAATTCCATCGTAGGTACGGACTTAACTTAAGTTCCCTGGGTCCGCATCTGCGAGAGAAGCGCCGCACCTATGGATGCGCTCCTACAACCAAGGAACCGCACCTGCGACCCTCACCGCTCCTGCGCACAGACCAACCGCAGAAGCGAGGTCGCTTCTGCGCAATTACCTCCGCACATGCGAACCCAGCTTGGGCTGCCAAATCTTGCATCTGCGCTCCTTCACGAGTCCGCACCTGCGGTTTCCCCACCACAGGTGCGAAAACACCAGAAACCAGAAACTTTAGCAAATACACAAGTTCAATTTTCGACCCGTTAAGCATCTGAAATACACCCGAGGCCTCCGGGACCTCAACCAAATATACCAACAAGTTCTAAAATACCATATGAACTTAGTCGAGCCCTCAAATCACATCAAACAATGCTACAAACATGAATCACCCACCGATTCAAACTTAATAAACTTTGAAACTTCAAACTTCTACAACCGATGCCGAAAACAATCAAATCGCGTCCGATTGACCTCAAATTTTGCACACAAGTCATAATCGATATTACGGACCTACTCTAACTTCCGGAATCAAAATTCGATCCCGATATCAAAAAGTCCACTACAGGTCAAAATCTCTAAAAAATTAACTTTCGTCAATTCAAGCTTAAATCAGCTACAGACCTCCAAAATACAAATCGGATATGCCCCTAAATCCAAAATCATCCAACGGAACTAACAGAACCGACATAACTCTATTTCAGAGTCGCCTTCACACAGTTATGACTACGGTCAAAATCCTAAGACTTAAGCTTTCGTTTAGGGACTAAGTGTCCCAATTCACTCCGAAACTACAACAACAACCTCCTTGCAAGTCACATAAGCAGAAAAAGATACGGAGAAAGCAGTAAATAGGGGATCAGGGCTATAACTCTAAAATGACCGGCTGGGTCGTTACATTGTTCTACTTCATATTGATAATCAGCAAGTTGTTTTGAATCTATTGTATGTGCAAGAGATGGTTTGAATGTTGCAGATTCTGAAGTAGCTATACAGTCAGAAAGTAGTTATATTTTTTCGACGAAAAATGGAAATTCCTGAAGGGCGAGTCAGTTGTTAGCAAATGTGTACAAGTATTGAGTTCTTCATCTAAAGTTACAAGCATCCCTTTGCTTGTATTTAGTTTGATATCAAACCATTTTTTTTATTGAATATTTGGTTGAATGAAAATCAGTAACTTCACTAATTTTCTTCAGGAATGTATTGAATGATACTTGTTTATTAAGCAGTATAAATACTTGTATCATGATCCAAGTATTTATAATCAAAAGTCCACCTCCCATTGAATATAATAACAAGGAAAATCGAACTCATCCTGCAGAATTAAAACTTCAGCATGTTTAGTGTGAAATGTTAGGAAAATGAACAAAAACAATTTAAGTATGAAGTTTAGAAAAAATTCATTAGAAAATTACATATTGCAGGACAAAAACTTAAGCATGTTTAGGCTGAAGTTTCTGATAAAACTCATGACAAAACTGTAGACTGCGTTACAAAACTTCAGCATGTTTTGGTATGAAATTTTAGCAAATGAACTAAATAACTTCAGCATGCATTAGAAAAAACTCTTTAGAAAATTACATACTGCAAGACAAAAACATAAACATGTTTAGTCTGAAGTTTAGCAAATGAACTAAAAAACTTCAGCTAGTTTAGACTGAAGTTTCAGAAAAAACTCATGACAAAACTGTTGACTGCGTTACAAAGCTTCAGCATGTTTTGGTATGAAATTTTAGCAAATGAACTAAATAACTTCAACTTGCTTTAGCATGAAGTTTTAGAATGCATTAATTGTATAATATACAAGAGTATTTTTTGTGCATTTTTAATCGTAAAACGTAACAAACACATTTAATATAGTAATTATTTTGCATTGGGGTATGTGTTAGTGTAATAATTACATTTCTGTTACATTCATGCACACTTTACACTGAACGTTTAAAATTCCTTTATTCCTTTTCATATACAATGCAAAAGTTTTTTTTGCCTATATAAGTACGATATGCCTTGTGAGTTTATTCACTCAAACACATATATTTTCAGTAGAAAAAAAACAAAAGGGAGAAAAATGGATGTTGTCATCAGGCAAATCATTGACAAAATAAAACAAGATAACATAGAGGCATTCGAGTTGAAACTCGATGAGTTCATAGACAAGTACGAAAGAGATTTGGAAGAACTCAAGACCAAGCTCCATAAGCTTGACGATGGAATGGATGTTTATTTTTTATTTTTTGTTTTGTTTTTCTTGTATAGTCCTTTTATTTAAAGGGTTATTATCTTATTTTTAGTTTTAAGTAATATTTTTATGTTATTTTAATTTCTATTTATTTAGTTTACTGAAATATTATATATTTTTGTTTTAATCTTTTTGTGCGTTAATGTTTTATAGTAATCCTCTTTAAACTCAGAAAATAATTGAAGGAAGAATAATACTACAAAACTTCAGCATGTTTTGGTATGAACTTTTAGAAAATGAACTAAATAACTTCAGCATGCATTAACAAACATTCTTTAGAAAATTATATACTGCAGGACAAAAACTTAAGTATGTTTAGTTTGAAGTCTTGGTAAATGAACTAAAATATTTCCGCGTGTTTAGACTTAGGTTTCGAAAAAACCCATTGCAAAACTTACAGACTGCTGGACAAAATTTCAGCATGTTTAGTGTAAAGTTTTAGGAAATGAACAAAAAACCTTCATGATGGATAAGTTATATATATAAAGAGTTGTTCCAAAAACAAATAGTGCAGAGAAGTTTAGGAAATGGAGTTTTTGAAACATAACCTCCAAATATCATCAACAATAAACCCCAATCATCAATATGTTAAAACAATAATAAATCTAACGAACGCATTTTATAATTATACAAAAAAATAATAAAAAAACCTAAACAATAGTAAAAAATAAATTATCAAAATAGCTCACTACTGTAAAACATTATAAACTACCTTAAAATTACATAATGCATACTGTAGACTTAAGGACAACAATTTAAGCATAATTAGTTTGAAGTTTTGGCAAATGAACTAAAAAACTTCAGCATACTGTAGACTTCTTGACAAAACTTCAGGAAATATTAGTATGAAATTTTATCAAATGTATTAAATAACTTCAGCATCCATTAGCATAAAGTTTTAGCTTTAACATGTGGCATGAAGTTTTAGCTTTAATGTAGTTTTAGCTAAATTTTAATTTCTATTAATGTAGTTTAATGAAATATTATATGTTTTTATTTTAATCTTTTTAGCGTTATTTTTTTATGTTAATTCTCTTCAAATAACAGAAGGAAAAACATAATTTCTCCTTCAGCATAATACTACAAAACTTCAACATGTTTTGGTATGAATTTTTAGCAAATGAGCTAAATAATTTCAGTATGCATTAGCAAATATTCATTAGATAATTACATATTGCAAGGCAAAAACTTCGGCATGTTTGTCCTGAACTTTTAGCAAATGAACTAAAAATCTTCAACTTGTTTAGACTAAAGTTTCGGATAAAACTCATGATAAGACTGTAGACTGCACGATAAAACTTCAACATATTTTAGTATGAAATTTTAACAAATGAACTAAATAATTTCAGCATGCATTAGCTAACATTCTTTAGAAAATTACATACTGTAGGACAAAAGCTTAAGCTTGTTTAGTCTGAACTTTTAGCATACTGTAGACTGCTTGACAAAACATCAGCAAGTATTTGTATGAAGTTTTATCAAATGAACTAAATAACTACAACATCCATTAGTATAAAGTTTTATCTTCAACGTGAAACAACTTCACGCTACATTAACATGGAGTTTTAGCTTTAACGTGAAAATTTTTTATGCTACATTAGCATAAAGTTTTAGCTTGTATTTGATTAAAACTTCAGAATTCAACGTGAAACAACTTTATTCTATATCTTTCATGCATTAAATTTGAAGTTTTGAAAAGTTTTTGAAGATCTATAAGTGAAAATTTCATGTTACACCTGTCAAACAACTTCATGTAAGTGTGATTAAATGAACATAAGTGAAAATATCTATAGGCGTTAATTGAATTCCGATTTTGTTTTTAAGTTTAAAACTTAAAAAGCATGACGAATTATGAAAATAATTACAGAAACATATATCATGAAGATCAATTAGTTTCAAAAACTAATTCGAATTCTGAAGATGAATTGCAATACTTACAATATATTTTGTAATTTTGAATTCAAAATTTGAATTTGGTTCAATTTTCTGTTTTTTTGATAAAGCTGCTGAGAGGAGAGGAGATCTGAGGAGGGAAGAAGCGATGGAGGAGAACGCGATTAATGCGTGATGCATCTTTTATATCTTTTGTCAGGGGTATAATTGTCATATTAATACGAATATTTTGTCAGTTGGCTACCAAATCAATAATTTTTAAAATAGGGTACATATTAAAAGGTAACACTATAGAGTACGACATCAAAGTTCCTAATGTTTTTCTAGAGTTACTGTATGATTAGGGAGAACAAGAAAGAAAAAAGACAATATAATACATATAGGAAAATAACATTAGGAAATAGGGTGATAATGAAAAAATAGAACTTACTAGTAGATGGTAGAGGGGAGCCTAAGGAATAAAGAGAGAAAGAATCATGTATTAACCTCCCCGGGAGACCATATAGGTGTAAGTGAAACCTCATTTTTATTTTTATTTTTATTGAATATTAAATTTAAAATATGCAGTTCTGTGATGACCCAAAATGTCATCTTCAAATTTAATAATTAATTATGTATTCTAAGATCTCGTAAAATACTATTTATCATTCCTCGACTTGCGTGCGCAGTCTGTAAAATTTTTCGAAAAGTTTTTATGTGAAAAATAGATTAAAATGTGGATTAGAGCTTTAAAACTCAACCGAGTTGACTTTTGTCAACATTTTGAGCAAACCGAATCAGATCAGTGTTTTGACCATTCCGGTAGGTCCGTATCATGATTTAGGACTTGGGTGTATGCCCGGAATCAAATTCTGAGGTCCCTAGCCCGAGATATGGAATTTTGATGAAAACTTAAAAGTTTGAAAGCTTAATGAATTTTAAGAATTTACCGATGTTTGATTTACTGACACCAGGTCCGTATTTTGGTTCCGGAGCCCATTATAGGTTCACTATAATATTTATGACTTGTCTGCCGAATTTGGTGAGAAACAGAGTTGATTTGACGTGTTTCGGACGTCCGGTTGCGAAAATATAAGTTTTAAAGTTTTCTTGAAAATTTTCTTTGATTTGGTGTCTGATTCGTAGTTTTAGGTGTTATTTGGGAAATATGATCGCGCGAGCAAGTTCGTATAATGTTTTAGGATATGTTTCTATATTTGGTTAAGGTCTCGGGTGAATTTCGGATGGTTAACGGATCAAATTCGTACATAGAAAAAATCTGGGAAATTTTTTGTCTTGTGGTGTAATCGCACCTGCGAGAAATTGGCCGCAGGTGCGATGCTGCAGATGCGGCTCATGTTGCGCAGAAGCGTGAGGAAGGGCGCAGGTGAGGGGCAGGCGCGCAGGTGCAATGGAATTTTTCGCACCTGCAAAGCCGCAGATGCGGTCCAAGGCTCGCAGAAGCGAAGGCAGCTGGGCTAACTAATTTTCGCAGATGCAGTATTTCACCGCAGATGCGAGAATTTTGTTCTCATGTGCGAAAGCACCGGGCAGTGTACAAAACAGAAGGATCCGAGAAATGTTGTCATTTTTTACCTTTCCAAAAGCGGGTGAGGCGATTTTTGAGCAAGAAATCACGGAAAATCTTGAGGTAAGTCACATGTGATCATTTTTAGTCAATTATATTGGATTATCGTTGAATATTTCGAATAGATTATATATTTTTGAGGTGAAATTAGAGGATTTGGGCCTAGGGATTACAAAATGAGAATTTGAAATTTGGAGGTCAAGTTGATGTCGGATTTTAGTAAAAATGGTATGGTTGGACTCGTGGTTGAATGGGCGTTCATATTTCGTAACTTTTGCTAGATTCCGAGATGTGGGCCCCACGGGCCATTTTTGAGTTAATTTCGGATTTTATTAAAAAATGTAGTATTTTTTTATGGAATTGAGTCTATAATCTTTGTTGACTATATCAAATTAATTATGACTAGATACGAGTCGACCGAAATCAGAAAATCGAGGAAAAGGCGTACTACTTGGTTAAATTGGAGCAAGTCAAGTAAGTGACTTGTATAACCTTGTGTGGGAAAAAATTTTCCTAGGATTGGTATTAATTGTAATATGAGGAAAGTCGTGTACACGAGGTGACGAGTGTATACACAGGCTAAATGTGAAGGATTATGTTTTTAAATTGTGTAGATCACTGTTGCATATTAATTAAATTATTAAATCTTGTTATATTCTCCATCATTGATTTGCCTTATATACTTTAAATTTGCTTGACCTTTTTCCTGCTAATTGTTTTACCTGTTTAGTTGGAACATGGTTACTTTTATTCTGTGCATTATTTGAAGGTTGATTTTCTTTAAATTAAATATTATTAATATGAAGGATTTGACATTTCTTTAATTTGGTATTGAAGCAACATATTAAAGATTTTGAAATATTATTTTGCTGAATTATTTATTCCTGAATATTTTTGTAAGATATCCGTACTCATTGTGATGAAGCCGTGAGCTCTTTATTGTGGAAAAATATTATTGATGATTTATCTTGGCATGAGCCGTGAGCTCTTTATTGTGGAAAAATATTGTTGTTGAATTAGTTTGGCGAGATAAATTATTTGAGCGCTTGAGGTGCAAATTATGATTTTGATACGTATGCGGTGGTATAAGATTTGGGTATTGAAATGCATGCGGTGAGATAAGGGTGGCTTGATACGCGTGGCTAGTAGGGGGAACTACTAGAAGTCATGCGGTATGATAAAGATGGCTAAAACGCGGAATGCTATTTCGGAAAAAAATATTTTCTTTAAAATAAATTGTGAAGGCTCCCGCAGTGAGATAAGAAAAATGAGATATTTTGATTTTATTTATGATTTGGGACTACGAGGCAGTTCCTCGGGAGTGCCTTTGTTGATAATGATTTATGGTCGTAGTTGCCTTTGATTTTGTTGTGATTTTTCTTAAAGTTGAAAAGAATCTTGTTTTGTTTCCACGAGGTATTTATTTTTCATTATTTTGTGTAATTAAATGTGACATACTACTTGATTTATTTCCATTGTCATTTTATCTTATTATATTGTTAAATAATTTTACCATGCCATTATTTATTTTTCCAGTAGGGCTTGACCTGACCTCATCAGTACTCTACCGAAGTTAGGCTTGGCACTTACTGGGTACCGCTGTGGTGTACTCATACTACGCTTCTGCACATCTTTTGGGAGTTGTAATTATGTAAAGTTTTAAATTTCTATTTTTATTCCGCATCGATAGGCTTACCTAGTCTTAGAGACTAGGTTCCATCATGATATTCTACGGAGGGAATTTGGGGTCGTGATAAGTTGGTATCAGAGCACTAGGTTCATAGGTGTTATGAGTCACAAGCAGGTTTAGTATAGTCTTGCGGATTGGCCGGTCGTTTCGGGAGTTATAGCCCTTTTTTCCCTATTTATGCTTCTTTATGTGTTATTCAGCTGCATTATGTTATACCGGGTTAGTTGGTTTGGGTTCGGAGTTGTTTCGGGGTGGAATGAGACACTTAGTCCCCTATTTAGAAGTTTAAGTTGGAAAAGCCGACCGGATGTTGACCTATGTGTAAACGATCTCGGATTTGAATTTTTATGGTTCCATTAGCTCCGTTAGGTGATTTTGGACATAGGAGTGCGTCTGGAATGTGATGTGGAGGTCCGTAGTGGAATTAGGCTTGAATTGGCGAAAGTTGGAAATTTGGCAATTTCGGCCGGCAGTGAAAAATTTGATATCGGGATCGGAATAGAATTCCGGAAGTTGGAGTAGGTTTTTAGTGTCATTTGTGACGTGTGGGCAAAATTTGAGGTCATTCGGACGTGATTTGGTTGGTTTCACCATCGGTTGTCGAATTTGGATGTTTTAAAAGTTCTTAGTCTTGAATCCAAGGGTAATTTGGTTATTCGATGTTATTTTGAGTATTCGAAAGTTCAACTAAGTTTGTATATTGATATATGACTTGTTGTATTTTCGGTTGAGGTCACGAGGGCCTCGGGTGTGTTTCGAGTGGTCAACAGGTTGATTTTGGTGTTGGGAGCTGTTGTTTCTGCTAGTATTTTAACTTCTGGTGTTTTTTTGCACCTGCGGATGGGGAGCCACAGGTGCGAGGTCGCAGGCGCGGAGGGAAGGTGCACATATGCGGAAAATGGGAGGCCAAGGCTGGAGCGCAAGCGCGAAGGATTGGCCGCACCTGCGAGCCCGCAGATGCGAGGTATGGGGCGCAGGTGCGGAAGCTGGGGAATTAAGTGGAGTTCGCAGGTGCGGTGCCTTGACTGCAGGCGCGGAAAACAAGCCGCAGGTGCGAAGACCTGCGCAAAAACCATAAATAGAACCCTTCGCGAATTTTGGTTCATTTCCACCATTTTCAAGTCGGTTTTTGGAGCTTTTGGAGTGATTTTTGAAGGGTGATTCAAGGGCTTTCAGTGAGGTAAGTTGTTTGGGCTCTAATACTCCTATCTATGGTGATCTCCCGTGGTTTAATCATGTAATTAGTGGAAATTAGGGGTGAAAAATGAGGGGTTAGGGCTTGGGATTTTGGAGAGTAATTTAAGGATTTGAAGGACTAAATGATGTTGAATTTTGATAACTTTCATATGTAAGGACTCGTGAGTGAATGGGCTTTCTAGTTTTGTAAATTTGGTCGGACTTCGAAACATGGGCCCGGGGACCAGGTTTGAGCCAATTTTGGATTTTGGGCTAATTTGATAGTTTTTCTTGTGGAATTCATTCCATTAGCGTATATTGATGGTATTGTACAGATTGTGAATAAATTTGGAGCATCTGGAGGCCGAATCGAGGGGCAAGAGCATCACGGAGTAGGGATTCGACCGGTTTGAGGTAAGTAAGAATTGTAAATCTAGTCCTGAGGGTATGAAACCCCGGATTTCGTATCATTCTACTATTTTGAGGTGAAGCACATGCTAGGTGCCGGGCATGTGGGCGTGCACTGTTGAGGATTGTGACTTAGCCCGTCCCGTAGCAACTGTAAACTTGCATATTTTGTTGAAACTATATGCTACTTATGAGTTTTAGAAATGAGTTTCTGTAAATTGGGCGGAAAGCCATGTTTAGGGCCTTGTGCCCGAGCTGTTTAGACCCTTAGAGGCCTTTTTCTTACTATCCTCACACTGGTTTTGATTGAAAATCTATACCCAATCATGGTTATACTTGTTTATTGCATAACTCAGTTTTATTACTCTATTTTGATGCATATAACTGTTGTTTTAGGCTGAGTACCCTTTTTTTACTGAGAGCCCGAGTGGCTTGAGAGGTTTATGATTGAGTGAGGCTAAGGGCCTGATTTGTGAGGATATTTATGGGATCTGTCTGCACGCCGCATCATGTTTGATATAGGCCGAGGGCCTGAGTGATTTATGCCATGATTTGGCTTGATATAACGCTTGGGCTGAAGGAGCCCCTCTAGATTCTGTACATACCCCTAGTGAGCGCAGGTACCTACTGAGTGCGAGTGCCGAGTGCTTAGTGATTGGGAGGCACGAGTGATTGTGAGGTATGCCCGAGAGGCATGCATTGATTGTGAGGTATGCCTGAGGGGCATGAGTGACTCTGAGGTTTCCTCGAGGGGCTGTATATGAGTGATGTTTTGCCCGAGGGGCAGATTATGATTTCATCATTTTTTTTGCTCACCTTTGCATTGAGCCTCTGTTTGAAACTGTTGAAAAATATCTTTAAATGATTTTTACTGGAACTGGATTTAAACGAGATGATTTGATTCAGACGCTGATTTTTAAAGCATGTTGTACTTTATCGAGATTTCATGATATGAACTTTATATGCTTTATTGCTCGTCACTACTGCTTAGTCTTTATTTACTATTGTTACTTACTGAGTTGGTGTACTCACGTTACTCCTTGCACCTTGTATTCAGATCCAGGTGTAGCTAGATACGGTAGCGGCTGTTGACTATTCCGGTTGCAGATTTTCTCGGGGATAGCAGGGTATCTGCCGGGCGATCGAAGCCCTAGTCTTCTCCCTCTTATCTTCCTTTAGTTGAATTTAGCTATTTTCCAGACTATGATAGTCTCGATATTGTTAGATAAATTATAGTAGATGCTCATGACTAGTGACACCCCGATGTCGGGCTTTTCTTTTCTACACTTTTGTTTTGATTTGAACTCTTTTACGAAAGTTTTTATGTCAAATAGCCTTGAAATCTTTCTTTGAAATGAAAATATCGTTTTGTTTTGGAAATGAGTCGGCTTGCCTAGTTTCACGATAGGCGCCATCACGACAGGGTTAGTTTGGGTCATGCTAAGTTGGTATCAGAGCCTAGGTTACATAGGTCTCACGAGTCATGAGCGGGTTTAGTAGATCCTTGCGGATCGGTATAGAGACGTCTGTACTTATCTTCGAGAGGCTGCAGAACCCTTAGGAAACTCCACATTCTTGAATTCTTGTCATGCAAATCTGTTGATTCTAGTAACTAAACATCTGTTGTTTCATTCTCTCATAGATGGTGAGGATTCGTACTACCATTCAGGAGGGCCAGCCACCAGTACCACCAGCCATGGCCGCGAGAGGCCGAGGACGTGGTAGAGGCCGTGGTAGGGGCAGAGGTGCAGCCCGCACCACAGCTGGGGCAGTACCTACAGATCTACCAGTTGCCCTAGATCAGAACCAGATTCCAATTATTGATACACCAGCTCAGGCACCACCTGTGCCTATTGTGATTCCAGGCCTTCAGGAGGCCCTAGCTCAGATTCTAACAGCGTGTACCGGCCTTGTTCAGGCAGTCTATATCTCGATGGCCGCAGCCACTTCTCAGGCTGGGGGAGGCACAGGCACTCAGACTCCTGTCGCTCGCACACCGAGCAGGTTTATCAGGGACTCCAGACACAGGGGGTACCACCAGCCCAGCCGGTTGTAGCTTCACAGGATTATGTGGTTCCTGCTATGCCTGAGGATGATCAAAGTTGGTTGGAGAGGTTTGGGAGACTCCAGCCGCCACCTTTCAGTGGCACACATATAGAGGATGCTTAGGACTTCTTGGACAGGTGTCAGAGGATACTTTGTATTGCTGGTATTCTTGAGGCTTGTGGGGTCTCATTCACTACTTTTCATTTTTATGGGGATGCACTCAGATGGTGGGAGACTTACAAGAGGCGTAGTCCTGTTGGCGCAACACTCCTTACTTGGCAGCAGTTCTCCGTGGTCTTTTTGGAGAAGTCCTTGTCTCACTCCCGCAGAGGGGAGCTGCGCAGGCAGTGTGAGCTGCTTCGTCAGTGTGATATGTCTGTGACATAGTATGAGATGCAGTTCTCCGAGTTGGCCCGTTATGCGATCTTGTTGGTTCCCACAGACCGAGAGAGGATCAGGAGGTTTATAGATGGCCTCGATTTTCAGCTTCGGTTGCTTATGACTAGAGAGAGGGTGTCTGGTTCTACCTTTGATGAGGTTGTCGACATTCCTCGGTAGATTGAGATGGTGCGCGGTCAGGAGAGGGTTGAGATGGAGGCCAAAAGGCTTCGTGGTCAGGGTGGATTCAGTGATGCTCCTTTTGGGGTCAGTTCCAGCACGATAAAGGTCGTCATTTCAGACATGCTCAGTCAACTCGGCCATTTCACTTTGGTGCATAATCTGGCAATGGTTCTCACAGTTCTCATCAGGGCCACTCATCACTCGGTGCCGTTCCAGCTCAGAATTCATCCCGTGCTCCACCAGTTCAAGGCTCCTCTATTCAATTTTCTTCTACCAGTTATCCCGGTGCTAGGGATTCCATTCAGTTCCCGTCACCAGCATCAGGGAGTTGTTTTGAGTGTGGGGAGTTTGGGCATATGTGGAGGCACTGTCCTCGTCGTCATGGAGGTCTATCTAAGCATAGGAGTCAGCCTTCGAATTCAGCACCAGTTACATCACCAACCGCCCAGTCAGCTCGGGGTGGAGGTCAGTCAGCTAGGGGTCGCCTTAGAGGGGGAGGCAGATCAGGCAGTGGTCAGGCCCGTTTCTATGCCCTCCCAGCCATACCGGATGTTATTGCTTCAGATGCTGTGATTATAGGTAGTTTCTCAGTTCATCACATACATGCCTCTGTATTATTTGACCCTGGTTCCACGTATTCATATGTTTTCTCGTATTTTGCCCATTTTCTGGATATGCCCTGTGAGTCTTCAGTTTCATCTGTTCATGTATCTACTCCTATGGACGATTTGTGGACCGCATATATTGGTCATGTGTGGTGACTATTGGGGGTCTGGAGACCCGAGTGGATCTATTTTTGCTCAGTATGGTTGACTTTGATGTGATATTGGGCATGGATTGGTTATCTCCATGTCATGCTATTCTAGATTGTCACGCTAAGACCGTGACCTTGGCGATGTCGGGATTTCCGAGGGTTGAGTGCAGCGATTCTATAGATTATGTACCAAGTAGGATGATTTCATATTTAAAGGCTCAGTGTATGGCTGAGAAGGGTTGCCTGTCTTATTTGGCTTTTGTGAGGGATGTTAGTGCAGAGACTCCTACCATTGATTCTGTTCCGGTGGTACGTGATTTTTCAGATGTGTTTCCTGTAGACCTACCGGGCATGCCGCCTCACAGGGATATCGATTTTGGTCTTGATTTGGTGTCGGGCACTCAGCTCATTTCTATTTCACCGTATCGTATGGCACCGGCGGAGTTGAAGGAATTGAAAAAATAGATTCAGGAACTCCTTATTAAGGGGTTTATTCGGCCTAGTTTGTCACCTTGGGGTCCACCGGTTCTATTTGTGAAGAAGAAGGATGGTTCCATGAGAATGTGCATTGATTATAGGCAGTTGAACAAGGTCACAGTCAAGAACAAGTATCCTTTGCCTCGTATTGATGATTTATTTGACTAGCTTCAGGGAGCGAGGGTGTTCTCCAAGATTGATTTGAGGTCCGATTATCACCAACTGAAGATTCGGGATTCGGATATTCTTAAGATAGCTTTTAGGACCCGATATGGCCATTATGAGTTTTTAGTGATGTATTTTAGGCTGACCAATGCCCCAGAAGCGTTCATGCATTTGATGAATAGTGTATTCCGGCCCTATTTCAACTCATTCGTTGTTGCATTCATTGATGACATCCTGGTGTACTCTCGTAGCCAGGAGGAGCATGCTCAGCATTTGAGGATTGTATTACAGATATTGAGGGAAGAGAATCTTTATGCAAAGTTCTCCAAATGTGAGTTTTGGTTCAGTTCAGTAGCATTCTTGGGGCACGTGGTGTCCAGTGAGGGTATTCAGGTGGATCTGAAGAAGATATAGGCGGTGCAGAGTTGGCCTAGACCGTCCTAACCAACAGAAATTAGGAGCTTTCTTGGTTTGGTGGGTTATTACCGTTGCTTTGTGGAGGGATTTTCATCTATTGCTTCGCCCTTGACCAAATTGACCCAAAAGGGTGCTCCATTCAGGTGGTCGGACGAGTGTGAGGAGAGCTTTCACAAACTCAAGGCTGCTTTGACCACAGCTCCAGTGTTAGTTCTGCCATCACCTTCAGGTTCTCACACCGTGTATTGTGATGCCTCGAACATAGGCATTAGTTGTGTTCTGATGTAGGAAGGTAGGGTGATTGCCTATGCCTCGCACCAGTTGAAGACCCATGAGAAGAACTATCCTATCTATGATCTTGAGTTAGCAGCCATTGTTCACGCCTTGAAGATTTGGCGCCATTATTTGTATGGGGTTCATTGTGAGATCTATACTGATCACCGGAGTCTGCAACATCTGTTTAAGTAGAAGGATCTTAATTTACGTCAGCGGAGATGGTTGGAGCTTCTTAAGTACTATGATATCACTATTTTGTACCTTCTGGGGAAGGCCAATGTGGTGGCCGATGCTTTGAGTCACCGGGCGGAGAGTTTGGGAAGTTTAGCATATCTTCCAGCAACAGAGAGACCTTTGGCATTGTATGTTCAAGCCTTAGCGGGCCATCTTGTGACATTGGATATTTCAGAGCCGGGTCGGGTGTTGGCTTGCGTGGTCTCCAGGTCTTCTCTTTATGACCATATTAGGGAGCATCAGTATGATGACCCTGTGATGACCCGAAATATTATCTTTCAATTTAATAAGTAATTATGTGCTCTAAGACCTCGAAAAGCACCATTTATCATTCTTTTACTTGCGTGCACAGTCCGTAAAATTTTCCGGAAAGTTTTCATGTGAAAAATGGATTAAAATGTGAAATAGAGCTTTAAAACTCAACAGAGTTGACTTTGGTCAACAGTTTTAGCAAACGGACCCGGATCAGTGTTTTGACTATTCCCGTAGCTCCGTATCGTGATTTGGGACTTGGACATGTGCCCGAAATTTAATTTGGAGGTCCCTAACTCAAGTTATGACCATTTAACAGAACTAGCAATTTAAAGGCTAAAGATTTCCAAGTTTGACCACGGGGTTGACTTTTTGATATTGGAGCCGAAATCCGATTCTGGAAATTTGAACAGCTCCGTTATGTCATTTATGACTTGTTTTCCAAATTTGAAGTCATTCCGGATTCATTTAATATGTTTTGGCACGAGATTTGCAAATTGAAAAGTTTAAAACTCAAAGTTTGAATCGGTGTGTGCATTATAATTTTAGCGTTGTTTGACATGATACGAGACCCCGAGTAAGTCTGTATTATGTTATTGGACTTGTTGGTATATTCTTATGGGGTCCCGAGTACCCCGAGAGTGATACGGATTGAAATCTGATCATGAACTGGACTTAAGCAAAATCTGTATTTTTCCTTCTACTGTAATCGCACCTGCGGATTTTTCTCGCAGGCGCGAGCTCGCAGAAGCAAGCCTTCGATTGAAGATACGCTCGGGCGTGGCTGGGAAAAAGTCCCCAGGTGTGGAAACTTGCATGCACCCGCGCGTCCGCAGAAGCGGACCAAATGATCGCAGAAGCGAAGGCAGCGCAGGTGCGCATTTTTCCTCCGCATGTGTGAGGCCTCGCTTGGCAGCCCCATTTCGTAGATGCGAGATTTTTCTCGCAGATGCGAGCTCGCATGTGCGAGCCCAGGCACCGCAGGTGCGGAAATGCCTGGGTAGTGTATCTATTGAAGAGTCCGACATTTTTACTCATTTTGGTCATTTTGAGCTCGGTTAAGGCGAATATTTGGGCGATTTTCACGAGAAACATTGAGGTAAGTGTTCCTTATACTATATTGATTATATTTCATGATTCCATACTCGTTTATATCATGAATCCGTGAATTTATGGAAGAAAATTCAGATTTATTTAAAATCTTCCAAAAATAAAAATTTAAGATTTGAAGGTCCGTTTGATATCGGAATTGGATAAGTTTTGTATGGTTGAACTCGTAGCGGAACGGGTATTCGGATTTCTCGAGTTTTTTCGGGATTTGAGATATGGGTCCCACTGTCAAATATTTTAATAAATTTCGGATTTTTATCCGAAAAATTTGTAAATTCATATGGAATTAATTCCTATGATTAGTATTGAATATATCGAATTGTTTGTGAATATATTTGAAGCTTTTGGAGACAAATTTAAAAGGAAAAGTTGCGGTTGAGTAATTGATTGGAATTTTCAAAGCGAGGTAAGTGTCGTGGTTAACCTTGACTTGAGGGAATAGAACCCTTAAATTATTTGTTATGTGAAAAGTATGTGAATGGCGTATAGGCGAGGTGACGAGAGTCTATACGTCCTGAAATTAATTGTTTGCCTGCTTACTTGAAAAATCATAAATTATTTTAAATCATAAATTAATTATTATAATAATTATTTTTCTCCTATTCTTTGTCAAATATAAATTCTTGAATTCCCGCATTAATTGTTACATACTATTTGAATTATGTGTTTTAATTGTTATTTGACATTTAGCATATTAAATATTAAACTTCCTATTTTCTCCCTGATTTCCATAATAATTTACTATTTGTCATTGTTTGTTTCATAATTAAATCAAAATTATTGTATGCTTATTGTCTTATAATTTTATATTAATTATTGCATTTATTGAGGAAATTTCTTCTATAAGAATTGATTGAAATGGATATATTGGAGGATCGGGTTGCACGCCGCAACTGATTTATTAAAAAGTCCATATTGGAGGATCGGGTTGCACGCCGCAACAGACTTATTAAAAAGTCCATATTGGAGGATCAGGTTGTACGCCGTAACAGACTTATTAAAAGTCAATATTGGAGGATCGGGTTGCACGCCGCAACAGACTTACTAAAAGTCAATATTTTGGGGATCGGATTGCACGCCGCAACAGACTTACTAAAAGTCAATATTTGGGGGATCGGATTGCACGCCGTAGCAGACTTACTAAAAGTCAATATTTGGGGGATCGGATTGCACGCCGCAATAGACTTATTTAAAAGTCAATATTGGGGGATCACATTGCATGCCGCAACAAACTTATTTAAAAGTCTATATATACTTGATTGAAATAAATATACGACATACTTGATTAAAAGGAATATATTGGGAGAGCGGGTTGTACGCTGCAATAGGATTGAATGTGAATATATTGTGAGAGCGGGCTGCACGCTGCAACAGAATTGGTTGAAATAATAATGGATTATAACTGTTGAGTTGGCTTCAATTATTATAAATGAGTTAATTGATTTATTTCTATTATTTGTTGTTGTTATTAATATTGCCTACAGGTTAATATAAGTGAACCGCCTTAGCCTAGTCACTACTTCGTCGAGGTTAGACTCAGCACTTACTAGTACATGGGGTCGGTTGTACTGATACTACACTCTGCACTTCTTGTGCAGATTTCAGAGTTGGTCCCAGTGGCGTACCATAGACTTGCTCAGATTTCAGCTACTCGGAGGAGACTTGAGGTATAACTGCATGGCGTCCGCAGTTCTGAAGTCCCTGTCTATTTTACTTTAGCTGTGTGTTTATTTTCAGACAGCTTGATTTTATTCAGATCTTTACTTGTATTTATTCTAGAAGCTCGTGCACTTGTGACACCAATTCTTGGATGGTATTTAGACACCGTTATTTTAATAGATTATTTCACTATACTTCAAAATTTGCTTTCGCTTTTGTTTCCTTGATTATTAATAATTTAAAAATTGTTTAAAAATTGGTTAATATTATTCTAACGTTGGCTTGCCTAGCAAGTGAAATGTTAGGCGCCATCACGGTCCGATGGAGGGAATTTCGGGTCCTGACAGATCCTCACTTGTTTGTTCTTTAGGATAGGGTCCGGCGAGGTGATGCTAGAGACGTGACTATTGGCAGTGACGGTGTGTTGAGGATGCATGGACGGATATCTGTGCCTAATGTAGATGGGCTTTGGGAGTTGAGTCTTGAGGAGGCTCACAGCTCGCGGTATTCCATCCATCTGGGTGCCGCGAAAATGTACCAGGATTTGAGATAGCACTATTGGTGGAGGTGGATGAAGAAGGATATAGTTGGGTTTGTAGCTCGGTGTCTCAACTGTCAACAGGTTAAGTATGAACATCAGAGACCGGGTGGCTTGCTTCAGATATTAGAGATCCCAGAGTGGAAGTGGGAGCGGATCACCATGGACTTCGTAGTTGGGCTCCCACGGACTTCGAGGAAGTTCGATGCTATTTGGGTGATTGTGGATTGACTGACTAAGTCCGCACACTTTATTCCAGTTGGAACTACTTACACTTTAGAGCGGTTGGCTGAGATTTACATCCGAGAGGTTGTTCGCCTGCATGGTGTCCCAGTTTCTATCATTTCAGATAAGGGCACTCAGTTTACGTCGCAGTTTTGGAGGGCCGTGTAGCGAGAGTTGGGTACTCAGGTTGAGTTGAGCACAACTTTTCACCCTCAGACGGACGGGCAGTCCGAGCACACTATTCAGATAGTGGAGGACATGTTGTGCGATTGTGTCATTGACTTTGGAGGTTCATGGGACCAGTTTCTGCCACTTGCTGAGTTTGCATATAACAACAGTTATCAGTCGAGTATTCAGATGGATCCGTATGAGGCTTTATATGGGAGGAGGTGTAGATCTCCGGTTGGATGGTTTGAGCCTGGTAAGGCTAGGCTCTTGGGTACAAACTTGGTCCAGGATGCATTAGATAAGGTGAAATTGATTCAGGAGCGGCTTCGCACGGTGCAGTCTAGGCAGAAGAGTTATGCGGACAGGAAGGTCCGTGATGTATCTTTCATGGTTGGGGATAAGGTTTTGCTGAAGGTATCACCCATGAAGGGTGTTATGAGGTTTGGGAAGAGGGGAAAGTTGAACCCCCGGTTAATTAGGCCTTTTGAGGTGCTTCAGAGGATAGAGGAGGTGGCTTATAAGCTTATTTTGCCACCCAGCTTGTCGAGTGTGCACCCAGTGTTTCATGTTTCCATGCTCCGGAAGTATATCAGAGATCCGTCCCATGTTTTGGATTTCAGCATGGTTCAATTGGAGGGTGATATGACTTATGATGTGGAGCCAGTGGCTATTTTGGATCGGCAGGTTCGGAAGTTGAGGTCAAAGGACATAACTTCGGTGAAGGTGCAGTGGAGAGGTCAGCCTGTGGAGGAGGCCACCTGGGAGACTGAGTGGGTGATGCAGAGCAGATATCCACGCCTATTCAAGACTCCATGTATGTTTCTAGACCCGTACGAGGATGAACGGTTGTTTAAGAGGGGGAGGCTGTAACGACCCGGCCGGTCGTTTCGGGAGTTATAGCCCCGTTTCTCCCATTTCTGCTTCTTTATGTGTTATTCAATTGTATTATATTTTACCGGGTTAGTTGGTTCGGGTCCGGAGTGGTTTCGGAGTGGAATGAGACACTTAGTCTCCTATTTAGAAGTTTAGGTTGGAAAAGTCAACTGGATGTTGACCTATGTGTAAACGATCTCAGATTTGAGTTTTTATGGTTCCGCTAGCTCCGTTAGGTAATTTTGGACTTCGAAGTGCGTCCGGAATGTGATTTGGAGGTCCGTAGGAGAATTAGGCTTGAATTGGCGAAAGTTAAAAATTTGGCAATTTCGGTTGATAGTGAAAATTTTGATATCGGGGTTGAAATGGAATTCTAGAATTTGGAGTAGGTCTGTAGTGTCATTTGTGACGTGTGTGCAAAATTTGAGGTCATTCGGACGTGGTTTGGTTGGTTTCGGCATCGGTTGTCGAATTTGGAAGTTTTAGAAGTTCTTAGGCTTGAATCCGAGGGTAATTTGGTGATTTGATGTTGTTTTGAGTAATTCTAAGGTTCGACTAAGTTCGTATGTTGATATATGACTTGTTGGTATTTTTGGTTGAGGTCTCGAGGGCCTCGGGTGTGTTTCGGGTGGTTAACACGTTGATTTTGGTGTTGGGAGCTGGTGTTTCTGTTGGTTTTTGAACATCTGGTGTTTTTTCGCACTTGCAGATGGGGAGCCGCAAGTGCGAGGTCACAAGCGCGGAGGGAAGGTGCGCAGATGCAGAAAATGGGAGGCCAAGGCTGGAGCGCAAGTGCGAAGGATTGGCCGCACATGCGAGACCGCAGGTGCGAGGTATGGGGCGCAGGTGCGGAAGCTGGGGAATTAAGTGGAGTTCGTAGATGCGGTGCCTTGACCGTAGGTGCGGTCCCGCAGGCGCGGAAAATAGGCAGCATGTGCGAAATTGTGGGCAGAAACCAATAATAGAACCCTTCGCGAATTTTGGTTCATTTCCACCATTTTCAAGTCGGTTTTTGGAGCTTTTGAAGTGATTTTTGAAGGGTGATTCAAGGGATTTCAGTGAGGTAAGTTGTTTGGGCTCTAATACTCCTATCTATGGTTATCTTCCGTTGTTTAATCATGTAATTAGTGGAAATTAGGGGTGAAAAATGAGGGGTTAGGGCTTGGGATTTTGGAGAATAATTTAAGGATTTAAAGTATCAAATGATGTCGGATTTTGATAAATTTCGTATGTATGGACTCGTGAGTGAATGGACTTTCTAGTTTTATAAATTTTGTCGGACTTCGATACGTGGGCCCAGGGGTCGGGTTTGAGCCAATTTCGGGTTTTGGGCTAATTTGATAGTTTTACTTGTGGAATTCATTCCATTAGCGTATATTGATGGTATTGTACTGATTGTGAATAGATTCGGAGCATCTGGAGGCCGGATCAAGGGGCAAGAGCATCGCGGAGTAGGGATTCGACCCGTTTGAGGTAAGTAACGATTGTAAATCTTGTCCTGAGGGTATGAAACCCCGAATTTCATATCATTCTACTATCTTGAGGTGACGCACATGCTAGGTGACGGGCATGTGGGCGTGCACTGTTGGGGATTGTGACTTGGTCCGTCCCATAGCAACTGTAAAGTTGCATATTTTGTTGAAACTATATGATACTTATGATTTTTAGAAATGAGTTTCTGTAAATTGGGCGGAATGCCGTATTTGGGGCCTTATGCCAGTATTGTTTGGACATTTAGGGGCCTTTTTCTTACTATCCTCTCACTGGTTTTGATTGAAAATCTATACTCAGTCATGGTTATACTTGTTTACTGCATAACTCAGTTTTATTACTCTATTTTGATGCATATAAATGTTGTTTTGGGCTGAGCACCCTGTTTTTACTGAGAGCCCGAGTGGCTCGAGAGGTTTATGACTAAGTGAGGCCGAGGGCGTGATTTGTGAGGATATTTATGGGATTGGGTTGTAAGCCGCATCATGTTTTATATAGGCCGAGGGCCTGAGTGATTTATGCCATGATTTGGCTTGATATAGCGCTTGGGCTGAAGGAGCCCCTCCGGAGTCTGTACACACCTCTAGTGAGCGCAGGTACCTACTGAGTGCGAGTGCCGAGTGCTGAGTGACTGGGAGGCATGCGTGATTGTGAGGTATGACTGAGAGGTATCAGTGAATTTGAGGTATGCCCGAGGGCCATGAGTGACTGTGAGGTTTGTCCGAGGGGCTGTATATGATTGATGTTTTGCCCGAGGCGCTGATTATGATTTAATCATTTTTTTTGCTCATCTTTGCATTGAGCCTCTGTTTGAAACTGTTAAAAAATATTTTTTAATGATTTTTACTGGAACTGGATTTAAACGAGATGATTTGATTCAAACACTGATTTTTAAAGCATGTTGTATTTTACCGAGATTTCATGATATGAACTTTATGTGCTTTATTGCTCGTCACTACTGCTTAGTCTTTATTTACTGTTGTTACTTACTGAGTTGGCGTACTCACGTTACTCCCTGTACCTTGTGTGCAGATCCAAGTGTAGCTGGACACGGTAGCGGCTGTTGACTATTCCGGTTGCAGATTTTCTCGGGGATAGCAAGGTAGCTGCCTGGCAATCGTAGCCCTGCTCTTCTCCCTCTTATCTTCCTTTAGTTGTATTTAGCTATTTCTAGACTATGATAGTCTTGATATTGTCAGATAAATTATAGTAGATGCTCATGACTAGTGACACTCCGATGTCGGGCTTTTCTTTTCCGCACTTTTGTTTTGATTTGAGCTCCTTTACGAAGGTTTTTATGTTAAATAGCCTTGAATTTTTTCTTTGAAATGAAAATATCGGTTTATTTTGGAAATGAGTCGACTTGCCTAGTTCCACAATAGGTGCCACCACGACAGGGTTAGTTTGGGTTGTGACAAGGAGGCTATAGAACTGTTAGGAAAATATTCACTTCTTTGATTCCATATCGTGCGCAATGGTTGAATTCAAAGTTCTAAACCATTATCTTTCTATTCTCTAAAAAATGGTGAGGACACGTACAACTGGATCTGATGATCAGACACACGCGCCCCCTGTTAGAGCTGCAAGAGGCCGGGGTCGGGGCAGAGGCCGAGGAAGACCACGTGGTGCAGCCAGAGCACCTGCATGAGCTGCTGCACCAGAGCCACCAGTAGCTCCAGTTGGAGAACAGGCACCTGAGACGTCTGTCACTACTCATGCACTTCAGGAGACTCTTGCCCGGTTTTTGAGGTTGTTTGGCACTCTAGTTATGGCAGGGTTAATTCTACTTGCTCCTGCCACATCTCATACCGGGGAGGAGCACAGACTCCCACCTCCCGTACTCCAGAACCACGGGCCCAAGTTGACCATGCCCCAGAGGTTATATTAGTGCAACTAGTTGTCCTAGTTCGGCCTGAGATTAGGACAACAGTTTCAGAGGGGGATCAGCTTAGGCTCGAGAGATACAAGAATTATCACCCTCCCACTTTCAATGATTTAGCTTCTGAGGATGCTCAAGGTTTTCTGGAGGAATGTCACAGTATCCTTCATACTATGGGTATTGTGGATTACAATGGGGTTTCTTTCATGGCATTCCAGTTTAGAGGAGCAGCCTACCAGTGGTGGTGGGCATATGAGTTGGATAGTTCGGTTGAGGCAGCTTCACTTACTTGGACTCAATTTTCAGATATGTTTTTAAGGGAGTATGTTCCTCAGAGTCTTAGAGATGCATGGCGCGCAGAGTTTGAGCAGCTGCTCCAGGGTTCTATGTGGTCCGATTTAGTGATTTGGCTAGGCATGCACCAGCCTTAGTAGCTACTGTTCGAGAGCGGGTTCACAGATTTATTGAGGGTCTGCAGCATAGTATCAGATACAGTATGGCCCGAGAGCTGGAGATGGACATCACATACCAACATGTGGTGTCAATTGCTAGGAGAATAGAAGGTATGCGGACTCGGGAGAGGGAAGAGAGGGAAGCTAAGAGGCCCCGAGATTCTGGCACATATAATAATTCTCGTGCCACAGTTGCATCCCGTCATGGTAGAGGTTATGTGAGCCATCCTATTAATTCAGCACTTCCAACTTCCAGTGGTATTTCGGCTACTCCCAGACCTCAGGTTCCATATTATGCACCGCCAGTGTCTACTGTACCTCCTGTACGGGGTGCTTTCAGCAGACAGTCTAGTCGATCAAGCTCGAGCCAGTCCCAGCAGCCACATTCTCCGAGGGATTATTTTGAGTGTGGTCATACTCGTCATATAGTGAGGGATTGCCTCAGATTTATGAGGGGTGCACCTCCATAGATTTCTCAAGCCCCACCTATTCCACAGGGCCCTCAAGTTTCTCAGGACATGATTACTGCACCAGTTGCCACTTCACCCACACAGCCAGCTAGAGGTGGAGGTCGAACAGGTAGAGGTCGCCCTAGAGGGAGAGGCCAGGCCAGATATTATGCCCTTCCTACTAGGATAGATACCGTTGCATCCGATTCTGTTATCACAGGTATTATTCCGGTCTTTCATAGAGATGCATCAGTCTTATTTGATCCAGGCTCCACTTATTCTTATGTGTCATCTTATTTTGCCCTGTATTTAGGTATATCACATGATTCCTTGAGTTCTTCTGTTTATGTATCTACACCCGTGGGTGAATCTATTATTGTGGACTGCGTGTATCGGTCATGTTTAATTTTTATTAGTGGTTTTGAGACCAAAGCTGATTTATTATTGCTCAGTATAGTGGATTTCGATATTATTTTGGGTATGGATTGGTTTTTTCCATATTATTTTATTCTTGATTGCTACGCCAAGACGGTGACGTTGGCTATGCCAGGTCTACCGTGGCTAGAGTGGAGAGGTACCTCGGATCATGTTACTAGCAGGGTTATTTCATTTCTTAAAGCTCAACGAATGGTTGAGAAGTGGTGTGATGCATATCTGGCCTATGTGAGAGATGTTAGTGTTGATACACCTACCATGGAGTCAGTTCCTATAGTAATAGATTTTCCCGATTTTTTTCCAGCGGATCTTCCGGGTATGCCACCCGACAGGGATATTGATTTTGGCATTGATTTGTTACCGGGCACTCAGCCCATTTCTGTTCCACCATACCGTATGGCCCCAACAGAGTTGAAAGAACTAAAAGAATAGTTATATGAGTTGCTTGATAAGGGTTTCTTTCGGCCCAGTGTATCACCTTGGGGTGCTCCTATCTTATTTGTAAAGAAGAAGGATGGTTCTATATGGATGTGTATTGATTACCGCCAGCTGAACAAGGTTACAGTGAAAAACATATATCCATTGCCACGTATTGATGACCTATTTGATCAGCTTCAGGGTGCCAGGGTATTCTCTAAAATTGACTTGTGTTCAGGCTATCATCAGTTGAAGATTCAGGAGCCAGATATCCCGAAGACTGCTTTCAGGACTCAGTACGGTCATTACGAGTTCCTTGTGATGTCTTTTGGACTGACCAACGCCCCAGCAACATTTATGCACTTAATGAATAGTGTATTTCAGCCCTATCTTGATTCTTCCATTATTGTGTTTATTGACTACATTCTAGTGTATTCCCGGATTTTGGAAGATCATGAACAATACCTGAGGACTGTGCTTCAGACTTTGAGAGAAAAGAAGTTATATGCAAAATTTTCAAAGTGTGAATTCTAGCTCGATTCAGTGGGATTTTTGGGCCATATAGTTTCGTGCGAGGGAATCAAGGTAGATCCGAAGAAGATTGAAGCAGTGCAGAGTTGGTCCAGACCGTCCTCAGCTACGAAAATCTGGAGTTTTCTTGGTTTGGCAAAGTATTATCGCCGATTTGTAGAGGGTTTTTCTTCTATTGCTACATCTATGACCAAATTGACCCAGAAGGGTGCTCCATTCAGGTGGACCGAGGAATGTAAGGAGAGCTTGCAAAAGCTCAAGACAACTTTGACTACATCCCCAGTATTGGTATTACCTACAGGTTCAGAGTCTTATACTGTGTATTGTGACGCATCGCGAATTGGTCTCGGCGCAGTGCTGATACAAGACGGTAGGGTGATTTCCTACGCGTCCAGATAGTTAAAGGTACATGAAAAGAATTATCCGGTCCATGACCTTGACAGCAATTGTTCATGCCTTGAAGATTTGGCGGCATTATTTGTACGATGTCCATTGTGAGTACTACACCGATCACCAGAGTCTACAACATCTGTTTAAACAGAAGGATCTTAATTTGCGGCAGCGGAGATGGTTGGAGTTGCTTAAGGATTATGATATCACCATTCTCTATTATACTGGGAAGGCCAGTGTAGTGGCTGATGCCTTGAGTCGTAAGGCGGAGAGTTTGGGCAGCTTAGCATATTTACCGGTAGCAGAGGGGCCTTTAGCCTTGGATGTTCAGGCCTTGTCCAACCAGTTTGTTAGACTGGATATTTCCGAGCCGAGCCGAGTTTTGGCTTGTGTGGTTTCTCAGTCTTCTCTTTATGATCGTATCAGGGAACGTCAGTATGATGACCCCCATCTGCTTGTCCTTAAGGATACAGTTCAGCATGATGATGCCAAAGAAGTCACTATTGGAGATGACGATATATTACGGATGCAGGGCAGTCTATGTGTTCCTAAAGTAGATGGTTTGCATGAGTTGATTCTCCAGGAGGCTCACAGTTTGCGGTACTCCATTCATCCGGGTGCTGCAAAGATGTATCAAGACTTGATACAATACTATTGGTGGATGCGGATGAAGAAAGACATAGTGGGGTATGTAGCTCGGTGTCTAAATTGTCAACAGATGAAATATGAGCATCAGCGACCGGGTGGATTGCTTCAGAAGTTAGAGATTCTAGAATGGAAATGGGAGCGGATCACTATGGATCTCATTGTTGGGCTCCCACGTACCCAGAGAAAGTTTGATGCTGTTTGGGTGATTGAGGATAGATTAACCAAGTCAGCTCATTTTATTCCTGTGATTACTACTTACTCTTTAGAGCAGCCGGCTCAGGTATATATTCGCGATATTGTCAGACTTCACGGTGTACCGGTATCTATCATCTCTGACTGGGGTAGGTAGTTTACATTACGGTTCTGGAGGGCATTACAACGTGAGTTGGGTACTCGGGTAGAGTTGAGTAAAATATTTCACCCTCAGACGGACGGGCAGTCCGAACACACTATTCAGATACTGGAGGATATGCTTTGTGCATGTGTGATAGATTTTAGGGGTGCTTGGGATCAGTTCTTACCACTTGCGGAGTTTGCTTAAAACAACAGTTATCAGTCGAGCATTCCGATGGCTCCGTATGAGGCCTTGTATAGTGGGCGGTGCCGGTCTCCAGTGGTATTTTAGGACTTGTTGGTATATTTGGTTGAGGTACTGAGGGCCTCAGGTTGATTATAGATGGTTAACAAATCAAATTTGGTTTTGGGAGAATGACTGAAGGCACTAGTTCTGCTGTAATCGCACCTGCGCAAGATTGACCGCAGGTGCGAGCCCGCATAAGTGAGCCAAGGGGCGCATGTGCGGTTTGGAAGGAAAAGGTCAGAGGTCGCAGGTGCGAAGGTATAGCCGCATCTCTGCATCCTCAAATGCGGAGAGGTGACCACAGAAGCGGATAAGGTTGGCCTGGTGCAGGGTCGCAAAAGCGGGAGTTACTCTGTAGAAGCGGGCCCGCAGGTGCGAGCCCTATTCCGCAGAAGAGGAATTTGGAACTTTAAGTTAACTCCGCAGGTGCGAAATCTTCTCAGCATAAGCGGTACCGCAGAAGTGGAAATTGGACCGTAGGTGCGAGATCGCTAGCAGTAAAAGGCTAAGTTCGAGGGTTTTATCCCATTTTTTATTTTGGGACTTTGAAAGCTCGGATTTGGGTGATAATTCGAAGGATTTTCAAAGGGAGTTAATGGGTAACGGTTCTTAACTCATTTATATATTCCATTTATCTATAGTTGATTCCATTCTTTAATTTCGGATATGGGTTGAGAAATTTGGGAAAAACGGGAGAAGTTCTTCAACTAAGTTTTGGAGTTTTGATTTGGTTTTGGATATCGTATTTGGATAATTTTGGTACGAGTGATCTCGTGAGTAAATATGTGTTTATATTTTGTGACTTTTACCAAATTTCGAGACGTGGACCCGGATCAACTTTTTGGGGAAATTTTCTAATTTCTTGGTTAAGACTTGATTTCATTAATTAGATTAGTTTCTTATAGTTATATTTATGGTATGTAATTACTTTTGGCTCGATTTGGGTCATTCAGAGTCGGAAAATCTTGGAAAAGGCATTCTTACTGATTGATTGAGTTTGGTTCGAGGTAGGTGGCTTGTCTAACCTTGTGTTAGGGAAATTCCCTTAGGACTTGGTACTGTTGTGATATGTGAGCGTCTTGTACGCGAGGTGACGAGTGCGTACACGGGCTAATTATTGAAAAATCCAGTTTTTACTGAACAATAACCTCTTTTTACCTTAAGTGAGTCATTCCATGATGTGTAGTTATCTTGTTTAGCTTAATATCGCATGCCTACGTGTCCTAAATGCTTATTTGAACTCTATGCAGCATGCTTAGTGGATTTCCTGCTTTTTCCTTGACTTGTACTTAGTCTAAGCTGTACGATTCTTGTTGTAACTGTTATTTCTATCGTTTTGAGTTACGTATTTACATTGGGACTATGAGACGATATCTCTGGAGATCCCCCATGCATATTTACTTTGGGACTACAAGACGGTATCTCGGGAGACCCCCTGCATATTTACTTTGGGACTACGAGATGGTATCTTGGGAGATCCCCTTGCGATCTCGGGAGTGCCAATGTTGTTACCTATATGTGTTATGCTGTTATTTTATTGTAAAACTCTGTTTGTTAAATTCAAGTGTCTTATTACACTGCACTATTTCTCTGCCTTATTTATTATATATATACCAGTAGGGCCCTGACATGACCTCGTCACTACTGGACCAAGGTTAGACTTGGCACTTACTAGGTACCGTTGTGGTGTACTCATGCTGCTCTTTTGCAGCGAGCAGTGAGACTTTGGAAACTTCAAGGTATATCTGTCGCGTCTGCTTTTTTTGATTCCTTGTCGTGTAGAATTGTTGACTTCGAATATTCTAAACTTCTGTCTTCTATTCTCTCACAGATGGTGACGATACGTATAGCCGGATCAGATGACCAGGCACCCACGCCCCCTGTTAGAGCCGTGAGTGGCCAGGGCCGGGGTAGAGGCCGAGAATGTCCACGTGGTGCAGCCAGAGCACCCGCACGAGCTATTATAGAGGAGCCACCAGTAGCTCCAGTCGGAGCGCAGGCACCTGAGATGCCTGTTACTGCACTACCTTTTCAAGAGACCCTTGCACAGTTCCGGAGCATGTTCGACACTCTAGCATAGGCAGGGTTGATTCCCCTTGCTCCTGCCACGATCTCAGGCCGAGGGATGAGCACAAACCTCTGCCGCCCGTACCCCGGAACAACGGGTTCAAGTTGATTAGATTCCAGTGGTTATACCAGTGCAGTCGGTAGCCCCAGTTTGGCCCGAGGGTAGGGCAACAGTTTCTAAGGAGGAGCAACGTAGTATTGAGAGGTAAAATAAGTACCACCCTCCTACTTTCAGTGGCTTGGCGTCAGAGGATGCCCATGGTTTTCTTGAAAAGTGCCACCTTATCCTCTGTACTATAAGCGTAGCAGAGTCGAGTGGGCTTTCTTTCACTATGTTCCATCTTAGAGGAGCAACCTATGAGTGGTGGTGTTCTTATGAGTTGGATAGTCCGGCTGAGGCAATTTCACTTACATGGACTCAGTTCTCGGATATGTTTTTGGGAGAGTATGTTCCCTAGAGCCTCAGGGATGCTTGGCGCATAGAGTTTGAGCAGTTGCGCTAGGGTGCAATGACTGGATCAGAGTATGCAATTCATTTTAATGATTTGGCTAGACATGCACTAGCCTTGGTTGCTAAAGTTCGAGAGAGGGTCCGTTGGTTTATCAAGGGGCACCGTCCCAGCATCAGGATTAGCATGGCCCGGGAGTTGGAGATGGATATCTCGTATGAGCAGGTTGTGAGTATTTCTAGGAGAGTGGAGGGCATGCTTGCTCGGGAGAGAGAGAAGAGGGAGGCCAAGAGGTCTCGAGAGTCTGGCACTTATAGTGGTACTCGTGCCCCATCTGCATTTCGTCATGGTAGGGGCTATGTGAGTCACCCTATTCATTCAGCACTTCCAACTGCCAGTGGTATTCCGGCTACTCCTAGGCCCCAGGAGCCTTATTATGCACCGCTAATATGTAGTGTACCTCCTGCACATTGTGCTTTCAGCGGTCAGTCCAGCAGATCTGGCCCGAGCCAACCACAACAGCCACGCCCTCTAGAGCTTGTTTTGAGTATGTCAACACTCCCCATATGGTGAGGGATTTTCCCAGACGTAGGAGGGGTGCACCTCCACAGACTTCTAAGGCACTGCGTGCTCCACCGGGTACTCAGGCTATGATTACAGCACCAGCTACCACTCCACCTGCTCAGCCAACTCGAGGGGGAGGTCGGGGTTGTAGAGATCGACCTAAAAGGGGAGGCCAGGCCAAATATTATGCTATTCCTACTCGTACAGAGGTAGTTGCTTCCGACTCTATCATTTTAGGTATTATTCCGGTCTGTCATAGAGATGTGTTGGCTTTATTTGATCCAGGCTCCACTTATTCCTATGTGTCATCTTATTTTTCTCCGTATTTGGGCGTATCCCGTGATTCCATGAGTTCCCCTGTTTATGTGTCCACACATGTGAGATATTTTATTGTTGTTGACCGTGTGTATCGGTCGTGTTTGGTTGCTCTTAGTGGTTTTGAGACCAGAGCCGATTTATTACTGCTCAGTATGGTAGATTTTGATATTATCTTGGGCATGGACTGGTTGTTGCCCCATTAAGCTATTCTTGATTGTCACGCCAAGACCGTGACGCTGGCTATGCCAAGCTTACCGAGGTTAGAGTGGAGAGGTACCTTAGATTTCACTCCCAGCCGAGTTATTTCATTTCTTAAAGCTCAACGAATGGTTGAGAAGGGGTGTGACGCATATCTAGCTTATGTGAGAGATGTCAGTATTGATACCCCTACAGTTGAGTCAGTTCCAATAGTGAGGGATTATCCTGATGTTTTTCCAGCTGATCTTCCGGGCATGCCGCCCGATAGAGATATCGACTTTGGCATTGATTTGTTGTCAGGCACTCAGCCCAACTCTGTTGCTCCATATCGTACGGCTCCTCCTGAGTTGAAGGAGTTGAAAGAACAGTTACAGGAATTGCTTGATAAGGGCTTCATTCAACCTAGTGTGTCACGTTGGTGTGCTCCGATCTTGTCTGTGAAGAAAAATGATGGTTCTATGCGTATGTGCATTGATTATCTCCAGTTGAAAAAAGTTACCGTGAAGAACAGGTATCCATTGCCTCATATTGATGAGCTATTTGATCATTTACAGGTTGCCAGAGTGGTTTCCAAGATTGACTTGCATTCAGGCTATCATCAGTTGAAGATCCGGGAGGCAGATATCCCGAAGACTGCTTTTAGGACTCGGTATGGTCACTACGAGTTCCTTGTGATGTCTTTTGGGCTGACCAATGCCCTAGTAGCATTTATGCATTTGATTCATGATGGTAGGCTATAATCTCATATTTTAGTCGTTTATTACATTCCAATTTACTGCACTTTAGTTGAGTTTGAGCTTTAACCGCTAGTGTTATGCATTAATTGTGTGTTTTATGCCTTGTAGGAGTGATTTCGAGCTATATAGATGTTATAGAATGAATTAAAGTGATTTGTAGCTTTGAAGTATGAGTAAAAGCTGAAGGAACTAATCAGGGATCGTGTTCGGGAACAACGGATGATAGTTAAGAACGAACGAAGAAACGAGCCGGCATATTGCGCACTGTCTAGTAAAATACACATAACTTTTCTTGTAGAACTTCGTTTGTTCTCCACAATATATTCTTGGAAATCTAATTCAAAGGGCTATAACTTTCACGTTTTATGTTGTTTCAAATTCCCAATAGAACAGGGTGAAACATGCACGACAAGTGCGCGGCCGCACACTGACCGTGCATATAGGGCAGAACAATGTGGAAAGTGTGCGGCCAAGTGCGCGGTCACATTTCCAGGTGCGTTCCCGTGCACCTCCTATCCAGGAAAAGTGTCCTTTTTCGCGTATGAGAAGGTGTGATTCTTTGGGCCCTATCCTACTTGGTATATATATATATATATATATATATATATATATATGGAAAACTGGGTATTTTGAAGACTTTTGACATAATTTAGACCTAAGGAAGCTAAGGAGAAGAGGGAGAAGCAAGAGCACAAGGATTTTACCATTCATCCTCACTCAAGACAAGGGTTTGGATGTTTTATATTTTTCTTTGACTTAAACTAAATTGTGATGAATTTCTCCATATCCATGGAGTAATTCTTCTTTAGGGTTTGATGGATTTGGAGTATCGATACTTGTTTGTGGATAATTAACTCAAGTTTTTATGTATTGAATCGTTTTGGATATTTTAATCATTGCTTCTATATTCACTAGTTCATATAATCGAGATAGGCATAACTTGGGATATTGTTGCTTTATATTTTGTTGGTTGAAGTCTTTAATTCTTCTTAGTAATCGAAATAGGCTAGTTGAATTGTTGATTGAACCTAGTTAGGAGAATAATCGAGAGAGGTTCTCCTAAAGACCAATCCACTACGATTTCTTGCATATCTTCACATGCTTAAAATTGGTTTATCTTGTGAGGTTGAGACTTAATCGAGAGAGGAGTTTCTACTAAACAATTGAACTAATAACCAAGTGAATTCGAGAGACTCACTTGAACATTAGAAGTGAATTATCTAGAGTTAATTCCCAAACAAGTATCTTAAACCTATCCTATCAACCCTATTTTCTCCCAATTGATATCTTCCTTTGCCTAGTACTTGCGTTGTTTGTCTTTAGTCAATAGTTTAGACTCTTAGTTAATTTTAGTTATAAATCACATAATTCTCAAGTGTTGATCATCTTGAATAGCAATCTAGCTACAAACTAAGATAATAACTGTTTAACTCCAATCTCCGTGGATACGATATTATAATTTACTATATTCGACTAGCAAGCATATTTAAGTGTGTATTTCAAGCTCGTCAAATTTTAGCACAGTTGTTGGGGATTGGCAATCAATAGTGTTTGAAATAGTTTGTAGTGCTAATTCAGGAATATTTATTTTTATTTTTATTTTATTTTTCTCTTTTTACGTTTGGGTGTTGTTTGAGTGTGCGCAGGATACAGGTTAGATTGGTGCATGACCCGATCTTCTGGGAAGGAATTGCTATCATACGAACCAGAAATAAAATAATATCTGCAACAGTTGAGGAAGGAAAGAAATCTTTCCGAGAATATAGAGACGGTTGGGCATTCCTCAACCAAAGAAAAGATGTTGAAGAAGAAGCACTCAGAGATGCACACTTTGCTTATGAGGAGGAGAGATCTTGAAGACTAGCTCAGAATTAGCCTTTGGTTCCAGACCAGTTTGGAAACATAGCTCCAGGCCAATGGAGACCACTTGGTGATTATGCTAGATAGGTCTACAACCAAGGTTTATCCAGTGTGAGATCCCCTCCAGTTGCAGCCAACAATTTTGAGCTGAAGCAAGGGTTGCTTCAAACCCTCCAAAACAACTGTGTCTTCAGAGGAAAGATGAATGAAGATCCAAACAATAATCTGATGGACTTCGAAGAGATCATGAACACCTTTCAATACAATGGTGTTTCACAAGATGCAGTGTACTTAAGGGCATTACCATTCACTCTGAAAGATGATGCAAAGCAATGGCTTCGAAACTTGCCCCATGGATCAATTAGAACATGTGAGGAGATGACCTCAAAGTTTCTTGCTAAATATTTCTCCTCAGCTAAAGCAGGCAAGTTTGGAAGAGAAATCCATAACTTCTGCCAGAATGAGACTCAAACTGTGTTTGAAGCATGGGAGAGGTTTAAAGAGATTGTGCGAAAGTGTCAACACAGCGGAATTGAACTTTGGATATAACTCCAAGACCTTTGGGATGGTTTGACACCGACCTCATGTAGAACATTGAGCAATGCAGCTGGAAGTTCATAAAATGAACAAGACTCCAGAGAAGATAGTCACCATTCTATATGAGTTATTTGAAGATGCAAATTAGTGACCCTCAAAGATTGCTGAAAGAAGATGATCAACTGGTGTTCATCAGGTTGATGCTAACACATATGTGCAGGTACAACTTAATGCCATGGCAAAATTAATAAGGAAGCTAACCTTAGCTCCAGTACATAATGAGCCTGATGCAACATGCGACATATGTGGAAGAAGACACCCTACTCATGAGTGTCAAGCTTCAATGGAAGAAGTTAATGATGTGGGTAATTACAATTTCAATGCAATGGGTCAGAAGCACCCCGGTTTTTCACGGAGTTCACCTGGGGGTACAACAAATTCATGGCAACAAAATAACTCCAAATTTCAAGGAGCTCCTGGTTTTGTGAATTAGCACAGGCCGCAGTTTCAGCCTCAACAACCAATTCAGTCTGGGTTAGAATATCTAATGAAATCCTTCATTGTCAAGACTGATGAAAGATTAGATGCTCATGGGGCAGCTATCAACGAACTCGAGACAAGTTTGCATAACTTAGAGAGACAAGTGGGACGAATTGCAACTATATTATCTGAGAGATTCCCAGGTACTCAGCCTGCTGATATTGAAAAGAATATCAAAGAAACGGTAAATGATGTGACCTTGATAAGAGGATAAGTGTTTAAGGATCCCACTCCAATTCAAAAAGAAGTTGCGCCTGAAAAAGAAAGCGGAAAGGAGCTGAAAATTGAAGACGATGATAAAAAGACCGAGAAGAAGAAAGGCAAGAAGGGAGTTAAGAAAAAGAAGAAGGAGGAAACTTCAATAAGGGAGGGATACAAAGATGTGAGCAAGCACATGCCTGCTCTACCTTTTCCCTAAAAGCTCTATAGAGAAAAGTTGGACAAGCAGTTTGAGAGGTTCCTAGATATGCGGAGACAGGTTAATGTAAATCTGCCATTCATGGAAGTTGTCTCATACATGCCAGCTTATGCTAAGTTCTTGAAGGAGATCCTGACAAAGAAGAGAAATATAGAAGAGACATCAGTAGTGAAGCTCATAGAGCATTGCTGTGCAATATTCCAAAATAAACTCCCACAAAAGTGTGGAGATCCAGGGAGTTTGACTATACCTTGCTCTTTAGACTATATTAATTTTGATAAATGTTTATGTGCTTTTGGGGCCTCAATTAATTTAATGCCATTTTACATTTATAGGAAAATAGAAAAAGAGATTGGAGAGATAAGGTCGGTGACAATATCTTTGCAGCTGGTAGACCAAACGACCATAACACCTGAGTGGATAGTAGAAGATGTTTTGGTGCGGGTGGATAAGTTCGTATTTCATGTAGATTTCATAGTGGTGAATATGGAGGAAAACATGGAGGTCCCCCTCATCCTAGGAAGAACATATTTAGTAACGAGTAGAGTTATACTGGATATACATGATAGGAAACTCATGCTTAGAGTGGGTGAGGAGACCGTAACGTTTGAGATGAATATAGAGACAGAGGTGAAAAAGGAGAAGCCAACTGCGAGTGTGGAGTGGAAGGTGAAGGGTGTGAAAGAGAAGGCTGCTGTTAGTGAAAAAGAAAAGTGTGGGGTGTACCCCAAGAAGGCTGGGAAACAGTTGTCTGCGTGGATGTGTGCACTAAGTCGGGCGCGTGGAAAGGAGCCTGACATTGATTCAGACAACGACTAGAGATTCAGGGATGTTTCCTCTACCTTATGCTTTTTAATTGTGTGTCATGGGGACATGCCACAACTTATATTGTGGGGTGGGGGATAATTGTGTGTTGTATGTATATTAGTCTTAGTTTTTTTCTTTAGTTAGCTTGATTGTTTTTTGCTTTTGTTAGTTTGAATAGTAGAAGAAATTGAAAAAAAAACATAAAATTTTTAAAATATTCGATATTTCCCGACGACGGATATCATTCGACAGGGTTTTTGAGGGAATTGAGTCAAAAGAAAAAAGACAAAAAGATTTTCTTTTGTAGGTAGTGTAATAATTCCCCCTTGGTTTTCTTTGTGCCACGGTTCTTTTCCAAGGGTTTTGTTTGAACCGGGTGTAGTTAGTTTTTATTTTGCTAGGTGTAGGCAACCTTATGCTATGATTTCAGTTGGAAGCAATATCTCTTGACTTCGTTATGCCTTGAGAATAGTAAGTGCTTTAGTTGTGATGCTTAGGCTCAGTTTTTGACTCTTGTATAAGTACCTTAATTTGTAAGATCTTGGCTTTACTTAACTTCTTTGACTAGAGTGTCTTGAGAGGCCAATCCTGAGTGAGTCATGTGCCATGTGTGTGAGAGGGTTTTGTGTTATTATGTGCATTGCATTTGATGTCTAGAACTTACCCCGTGTGTTTGCAAAGCGAAATAGTAGTTTTATTCAGTCTTGGAAGTGATATAGGCGTTTCTTTGTTGAGACAGTTATATGTTATTACCCACCTAATTGTTATGTATCTTAGTTAACTCCTTTGAGCCTGTAATCCTGATTTATTTGGCAATCACATTACAAGCCTTACCCATTTGTTTGAATTGACCATCTATTTGAACCTAGTACCTCCCAAGAGCACTTGAAATAATTATAAATTTTACAAAAGTTGAAGTGTAGGGTGGTTGGTTTGGCTTTTGAGTGAAACTAATGAAATAAGGAGAAATGTGCATTGTTTTGAAAAAGTAAGAGCCACTTGAGCTGAATAAGAATAGAAAGAAAATATATAGTTGTATTGTTGTGCAAAATATTCTTTGATAGTGGTTACTCTTGATGTAATTGTGCTTAAAGAAGAAGGGAGTTAATGCATATTGATGTGAAGGTGGAGTTATGGTTTGACATAAGTGTGGGGTTTTAACTGTTAAAGTGTATGTATTAAAGTGCTTAGGGAGATGTAGCCACTCTTATATCTAAATGTACTCTACCCATTCTGTAGCCTACATTACAACCACTTTAAAGTCCTACTTGATCCTTGACTGAATGAACTCAATTAGTAGAGTAGTACACTACGGGCAAGCCAATGGTTCACCTTTTGTTGCACATGAATGTTGTTTCTGAGAGTGAGTGAATTCTTTCTATCTTGTGTACCTAATTGTTCTGGAATTTTGTGTGTTTGGAACTACTCGCTTTTATTGTGTGAGGGCACTTCATTCATGAAGGAAAGGTAATATTGTTGACCTCTATATTAGGATAAGTGAGTAAGTTGTGAATGATGCATGGTACTTGTGAGTCAAATCTTGAGGCAAGGATGTTACACTATTGTGCTTAGTCTATTTTAAATAATCTTGGTGTGATGAGTCTTGAGTGTTGTTTAATAAGGTTGTGTCTATATAAAGTGTGGTTTGATTGCACAAGGACGAGCAATGGTTTAAGTGTGGGGTGTTGATGGTACGCTAGAATCTCATGTTTTAGTCGATTATTATATTCTAATTTATTGCACTTCAATTGAGTTTGAGCTCTAATCGCTAGTGTTTTGAAATTATTGGGTGTTTTATGCCTTGTAGGAGTGATTCCGAGCTATGTAGATGTTATGGAATGAATTCAAGTGATTTTGAGCTTTGAAGTCTAAGTAAAAGCCCAAGGAATTAAGTCGGGATCATATTCGGGGATCAACGGATGATAGTTAAGAACGAACGAAGAATCAAGCAGGCATAATGTGCACTGTCTAGTAAAATACACATAAAATTTCTCTAAGAACTCCATTTGGGCTCCACAATATGTTCTTGAAAAGCTAATTCAAAGGGATACAACCTTCATGTTGTAGGTGTTTTCAAATTCCCAATACAACAGGGTAAGACATGCGCGGCAAGTGCGTGGCCGCGCATTGACCGTGCACATGGGGCAGAACAGTGTGAAAAGTGCACGGCCAAGTGCGCGGGCACATTTCCAGGTGCGCGGCCGCGCACGTCCTGTCTAGGAAAAGTGTCCTTTTTCATGTAGGAGAAGGTGTAATTGTTTGGGCCCGACCCTACTTAATATATATACATGGAAAATGTATTTTGAGGACTTTTGACATAATTGAGACCTAAGGAAGCTGAGGAGAAGAGGGAGAAGCAAGAGCACAAGGATTTCACCATTCATCCTCACTCAAGATAAGGGTTTGGAAGTTTTATGTTTTCCTTTGACTTAAACGTAATTGTTATGAATTTCTCATATCCATGGAGTAGTTCTTCTTTAGGGTTTGATGGATCTGGAGTATCGATACTTGTTTGTGGATAATTAACTCTAGTTTTTATGTATTGAATCATTTTGGATGTTTTACTTGTTGCTTCTATATTCACTAGTCCATGTAATCGAGAGAGGCATAACTTGTGATATTGTTGCTTTATATTTTGTTGGTTGAATTCTTTAATTCTTCTTAGTAATCAAAAGAGGCTAGTTGAATTGTTGATTGAACCTAGATAGGAGAATAATCGAGAGAGGTTATCCTAAAGTCCAATCCACTACGAATTCTTGCATATCTTCACATGCTTAAAATTGGTTTATATTACAATTGATCTAATAACCAAGTGAATTTGAGAGACTCACTTGAACATTATAAGTGAATTATCTAGAGTTAATTCCCAAACAAGTATGTTACACCTATCCTATCAACCCTATTTTCTCCCAATTAATATCATCCTTTGCCTACTACTTGCGCGGTTTGTCATTAGTCAATAGTTTAGACTCTTAGTTAATTTTAGTTTTAAATCACATAATTCTCAAGTGTTGATCATCTTGATCAACAATCTAGCTACAAACTACGATAATAACCGTTTAACTCCAATCCATGTGGAGACGATATTATATTTTACTATATTCGACTAGCGAGCATATTTAAGTGTGTGTTTCAAGCTCGTAGTTCCTTGTGATGTCTTTTGGGCTGACCAATGCCCCATCAGTATTTATGCATTTGATGCACAGTGTATTCCGACTTTATCTTGACTCATTCGTCATTGTGTTTATTGATGACATTCTGGTGTACTCCCCGAGTAGGGAGGATCATAAGCAACACCAGAGGACTGTACTTCAGACCTTGAGATAAAAGAAGTTATATGCAAAATTCTCAAAGTGTGAGTTCTGGTTAGATTCAGTGGCATTTGTGGGTCACGTAGTGTCGAGTGAGGGGATCAAGGTAGATTCGAAGAAGATGGATGCAGTGCAGAGTTTTCCCAGACCGTCCTCAGCTACGGAGATTGGAGTTTCCTTGGTTTGGCGGGGTATTACCGTCCTCATCTCAAGACAGCTTTGACTACGGCCCTAGTATTGGTATTGCCTACGGCCCCAGTATTGGTATGGGTTTGGCAGATTGGTCTCGGCGCGGTGTTGATGAAGGACCGTAGGGTGATTGCCTACGCGTCCTGATAGCTGAAGGTGCATGAAAAGAACTACCCTCTCCACGCCCTTGAGTTAGCAGCTATTGTTCATGCCTTCAAGATTTGGCAGCACTATTTGTACGGTGTCCCTTGTGAGATCTACACCGATCACCGGAGTTTGCAGCATCTGTTCTAGAAGATGGATCTTAACTTGCGTCAGTGGAGGTGATTAGAACTGCTTAAGGATTATGATATCACTATTCTCTACCATCCCGGGAAGGCCAATATGGTGGCCGATGCCTTGAGCCGCAGGGCAGGGAGTTGGGGGAGTTTATCTTATCTACCAGCAGCAGTGAGGCCATTGGCACTGGATGTTCAGGAATTAGCCAACCAGTTTGTTAGATTGGATATTTTTTAGCCGAGTCGAGTTTTGGCTTGTGTGGTCTCCCAGTCTTCTCTTTATGATTGTATCAGGGAGCGTTAATATGATGACCCCCATCTGCTTGTCCTTAAGGACACAGTTCAGCACAATGATGCTAAGGAGGTCACTATTGGAGATGATGGTGCATTGAGGATGCAGGGCAGGCTATGCATGCACAATGTAGATGGTTTGCATGAGTTATTTCTCCAGGAGGCTCACTGTTCGCGGTACTCCATTTATCTGGGTTGCCGTAAAGATGTATCAGGACTTGAGGAAGCATTATTGGAGGAGGATAATAAAGAAGGACACAGTGGAATATGTAGCTCGGTGTCTAAATTGCTATCATGTGAAGTATTAGCATCAGCGGCCAGGTGGGTTGCTTCAGAAGTTAGAGATTTCGGAATGGAAATGGGAGCGGATCACTATAGATTTTATTGTTGGGCTTCCACGGACTCAGCGAAAGTTTGATACAGTTTGGGTGATTATGGATAGGCTGATCAAGTCAGATCATTTCATTCCTGTGATGACTACTTATTCTTCCAAGCAGCTGGCTCGAGTTTATATCTGCGAGATTGTCAGGCTTCATGGTGCGCCGGTATCTATCATCTCTGACAGGGGTACACAGTTTACATCACGATTCTGGAGGACCATACAGTATGAGTTAGGTACTCGGGTTGAGTTAAGCATAGCATTTCACCCCCAGATGGACGGTCAATCCAAGCGCACTATTCAGATACTAGAGGATATGCTCCGTGCGTGCGTGATAGAGTTTGGAGGTTCTTGGGATCAGTTCTTACCACTTGCGGAGTTTGTCTACAACAATAGTTATCAGTGGAGCATTCAGATGGCACTGTATGAGGCTTTGTCTGGTAGGAAGTGTCAGTATCCAGTAGATTGGTTCGAGTCGGGCAAGGCTAGATTATTGGGTACAGACTTGGTTCAGGATGCTTTGGAAAAGGTAAAATTGATTCAGGATTGACTTCGCACAGCCCAGTCCAGACAGAAGAGTCATGCAGATCGGAATGTTTGCGATATTGCATTCATGGTTGGAGAGCGGGTCTTGCTCCAGGTTTCGCCCATGAAGGGTGTTATGAGGTTCGGGAAGAATGGAAAGCTGGGTCCAAGCTTTATTGGCCCATTCAAGGTGTTGCGGCGAGTTGGGGAGGTTTCTTATGAGCTTGCCTTACCTCCCAGTCTAGCAGGAGTTCATCCGGTATTCCATGTTTTTGTGCTCCGCAAGTATCACGGTGATCCATCTCATGTATTGGATTTCAGCTCAGTCCAGTTGGATAGGGATCTATCTTATGTTGAGGATCCGATGGCTATTTTGGACAGGCAGGTTCAAAAGCTGAGGTCAAAGAACATTGCTTCAGTAAAGGTTGAATGGAGGGGTCAGCCAGTTGAGGAGGCGACTTGGGAGACCGAGCGTGATATGCGCCTACGTTATCCTCATCTTTTTACCACTTCATGTATGTTTCTATGCTTGTTTGAGGACGAATGATTGTTTTAAGAGAGGGAGGATATAACGACATGGCCGGCTTGAAATGGCGAAAGTTGATTTTTTGTGAAGTTTGGCCGGGAGTGGACTTTTTGATAATGGGGTCGTTTTCCAATTCTGGAAGTTGAAGTAGGTCTGTAATGTCGAATATGACTTGTGTGCAAAATTTGGAGTCCATGAGAAGTGTTTTAATAGGTTTCGGCATCGTTTGTAGAAGTTTGAAATTTCAAAGTTCATTAAGTTTGAATTGGAGAGTATTTTGTGATTTTAGCGTTGTTTGATGTGATTTGAGGGCTCGACTAAGTTCGTATGGTGTTTTGACTTGTTGGTATATTTGGTTGAGGTCCCGGGGGTCTCGAGTGGAATCCGGATGGTTAACAGATCAAATTTGTTTTTGGGTGAATGGCTGAAGGCACTAGTCCTGGTGTAATTGCACCTTCGTAAGATTGACCGACCGCAAGTGCGGTTTGGAAGGAAAAGGTCAGAGGTAGCAGGTGCGAAAGGTATAGCCGCATCTGCGCATCCGCACATGCAGGGAGCTGACCACAAAAGCGGATAAGGCTGGCCTGGTGCAGGTTCGCTGAAGCGAAAGTAGAATTTGAAACTTTAAGTTAACTCCGTAGGTACGGAGTCTTCGCCGTAGAAACGGTACCGCAGAAGCAAAAATTGGACCACATGTGCGAGATCACTATCAGAAAAAGGCTAAGTTCGAGGGTTTTATACAGTTCTTCATTTTGGGACTTTGAGAGCTCGGATATGGGCGACAATTTGAACGATTTTCAAAGGGAGTTATTGGGTAACGGTTCTTAACTCATTTATATATTCCATTTATCTATAGTTGATTCCATTCTTTAATTTTGGATATGGGTTGAGAAATTTGGGACAAACGGGAGAAGTTCTTCAACTAAGTTTTTGAGTTTTGATTCGGTTTTGGATATCGTATTTGGATAATTTTGGTACGAGTGAACTCGTGAGTAAATATGTGTTTATATTTTGTGACTTTTACCAAATTCCGAGACGTGGGCCCGGGTCGACCTTTTGGGGCAATTTTCTAATTTCTTGGTTAATCCTTGATTTCATTAATTAGATTAGTTTCTTATAGTTATATTTATGGTATGTAATTACTTTTGGCTCGATTTGGGTCATTCAGAGTCGGAAAATCTTGAAAAAGGCATTCTTACTAATTGATTGAGCTTGGTTCGAGGTAAGTGGCTTGTCTAACCTTGTGTGGGGGAAATCCCCTTAGGACTTGGTACTGTTGTGATATGTGAGCGTCCTGTACGGGAGGTGACGAGTGCGTACACGGGCTAATTATTGAAAAATCCAGTTTTTACTGAACAATAACCTCTTTTTACCTTAAATGAGTAATTCCATGATGTGTAGTTATCCTGTTTAGCTTAATATCGCATGTCTACGTGTCCTAAATGCTTATTTGAACTCTGTGCAGCATGCTTAGTGGATTTCCTGATTTTTCCTTGACTTATACTTAGTCTAAACTGTACGATTCTTGTTGTAACTGTTATTTCCATTGTTTTGAGTTGCGTATTTACATTGGGACTATGAGACGGTATCTCGGGAGATCCCCCCATGCATAATTACTTTTGGCACTACGAGATGGTATCTGGGGAGATCCCACTGCATATTTACTTTGGGACTACGAGATGGTATGTTGGGAGACCCCCCTGCATATTTACTTTGGGATTATGAGACGGTATCTCGGGAGTGCCCCTATTGTTACCTCTATGTGTTGTGCTGTTATTTTCCAGTAAAACTCTCTTTGTTAAATTTTTGTCTCTTATTACACTGCAATATTTCTCTGCCTTGTTTATTATATATATATATATACAAGTAAGGCCCTCACCTGACCTCGTCACTACTCGACCGAGGTTAGTCTTGGTACTTACTGGGTACTGTTGTGGTGTACTTATGCTACTCTTCTACACATGTTTATGTGCAGATCTAGGTACTTCATATCAGCCTCGTCATCAGTGAGAAACGAGACTTTGGAGACTTCAAGGTATATCTGCCGCGTCCGCAGACCTCGGAGTCCCCCTCTATTCCCTCATATGTCATTTACCTTTTCGTACTTTTTCTTAGACTCTGGTGTATAGAGATACTAGTTTTCTTCCGTAGCTTGTGACTTATGATGTTCTGGGTTTAGGGAATACTGTGTATACTTGAGAGTTGGTTATTGTACATGCCGAGCAGCATTTTTATCAGTTATTTAATTATCTATTGCAGTTAGTTGTTAAATTTATGCCTTCATTTTTGTTATTTCCGCAAATATTATGCTTACCTAGTTATAGAGACTAGGTGCCATCACGAGGTCTTACGGAGGGAGATTTGGGTCGTGACACATGTTACCAATTAAAGGAATCCGTGTGCAATAAAGCGTCATTAATTGCTACACTTGCATACAAGAAAGAGAAGTATACAAATTGAAGATATTTAAGGAAACCAAGTCCTAATAGGATGTTTCATGAACCAAATTATTCTAGGTTTTAGAGCACAACTTGAAGAAAAAGTCGGACAACTTATTCCTCTATAAAGCACCCGATTATTTCTATTGAAGATAACTGCTATTCTGCATATACATAAAGATCACTTTTGGCAAATTACAATTATTGCAAGAAGGTGTTTTGAAGATTCAAGTTGTACAACGAAAGAACTTAATCTCACGTGAAGTTGCTTAGTTCTTGAGTTGTTTAGGCTTGAGTAGTAATAGCAAAATGGATTAAAAAAATAATTATTCATCCATATTATCCACTAAAAAATGGGTTGGATAATGAACTTTTTAAAAATAGATAAAATATGAATAAGATCCATATTATCCACTTAAAATGTATAACTAATGGATAACCAATTGGTTTAACTCAAATTGAGGGTTTCTCAAGTTTGAGAGACTACAAATTCTCCCAAAAGTGATCATATTTAAGAAGCTATGGTTAATATGGATATCCATATTATCCGTTGGTTAAACCATTTTCTATCCGTATTCAATAAGGGTAAAATCAGATATTTTATCTATTTTGCATTATTCATTTTCAACTCGTCCATATTCAACTCGACCCGCCCGTTTGCCACCCCTAGTCTTGAGTTCTTAATCTTAAATTATAATCTATTATGCTTTTCTAGAAGTGCTGTTATAGGAGAACTAAGTTATTAAGTTGTAACCTAAAACCACTCTTTGAAATTAGTGCAGTTTGAAGGTAAATCCTACGAGGGTAGGTTGTAATTTTTACTCTCGTGAGCAAAGAGGTTTTACACGTAAAATAGTTTGTTACTCCATCTGTTTCAATTTAGATGAGGTAGTTTGACTCGGCGCGGAGTTTAAGAGAAGAAAAGAAAACTTTTGAAACTTGTGGTCTTAAAAGCTTAAGGGGTAAAAGCTTTGATGGGGCATGACATTTGTGTGGTTATAAAAGCTTCTCATTAAGGGTAAAATAGGTAAAATAAAGAGTTTAAAGTTGAATTATTTCCAAATTTAGAAATGTATTATTTATTTTGGAACAAACTAAAAATAAAAGTACCTCATCTAATTTGAAACGGAGAGAGTATTTACTTTCTGCCTTTAACTTTACAATTTACGTTCACTTTTGTAAGGTTAAATAACCAAGTTCTTTAACTCGCAAAAATCGGGTGCGACATAATTTATTCCCATACCGCCCTATTATGCCTTAGTGTACCTTTAAATAATAATTGTGTCACAACCCAAAACCAAATAGTAGTGATGGCACCTATCGTAGAACTAGACAAGCCAACTACTCAACCATCTCAACATAACAAAAGATTTGAAAAATACTGAAGCAGTTAATAATTAAGGAAAACCTTTTAAAGACAGAATAAAATTCACAACTTAATACAAAATCTCTCCCAAACCAGGGTGTCACCGAGTACATGAGAATCTATACAGGGGAATAGTCTAATACAATGTCTAGGTAATAAGAACTGAAATATAAATGAAGATAATGAAGGAGAGTCAAGGTCTATGAACGCCATGCAGCTACCTCGATAATCTCCGAAGATCCTGACTCCACAACTCAGCAGTCGCCGTGACCGGACGTACCAGGATCTGCACACGAGGTGCAAGGTGTAGCGTGAGTACAACCAACTCAATAAGTAATAAATCCAACCTTTGGACTGAAAGTAGGGACGGACTCAACCAGTACAACTCAATATAGAAATAACAGTACTAAAACATAGACATGCTTTCAAGTTCAACACTTAAACTCAATATCAGTAGATGAATCAATTCTAAGTGATATTTAGAATACAATTTCTCTACTTCTATATGTTAATGCATATGTTGTATGTGATGCACCATGCTGAAAGCCTCGTGTGCTCATACTCTCAAAATGCTCAATTACTTAGTACTGTATATGGCCAATCCGGCCTAGGGAAGATCCATCCCAAAATATATACATCAATTGTCCATCAGTCACTCAGTACTGAGTAGGGCCAATCTAGCCCATGGGGAAGATCAATCACCATGTATAAATGCATCACCCCTCAATACAATCAACCGCGCTCACTGGGGGTGTGTGCAGACTCCGTAGAGGCTCCTTCAGCCCAAGCGCTATCATAAATCGGTAAAACCCGCTGCGACGTGCAACCCGATCCCATAAATGTCAGTCATAATTAGGCCCTCAGCCTCACTCAGTCGTCAAACTCTCCAGTCTCTCTCTTATGGGCTCACAAATGTCATGAAACTAGCCCAAAAATGATGACATGATGTATCAATAAATAGTAACAGAGACTGAGATATGATATGTAATGAATGAATATGACTAAGTATGAAATCTCAATGAAATCGATAAGTCAACAGCAAGAAACGACCATTATGGGTCCCAACAGTACCAGCATATAACCTAAACTTGATCTCTAGCATGATTGATAGTTCAATTACTTTATCACATGATGAAAATACAGTTATTAACAAGATAAATCTACTATACAGTTCCATGGAATCGACCAAGTCACATTTCTCACGGTGCATGCCCGCACGCCGGTCACTTGGCATGTGCGTCACCTCAACACCAATCATATTGCCCAAAATTTAGGGTTTCGAACCATCAGAGCCAAGTTTAGAAGTGTTACTTACCTCAATCCGAGCAATCTATACTCCAACACACCTTTATCTCACAAATCGGCCTACAGATGTCCCGAATCTAGCCTCAAACAGTACAATACAATCAATATGGGCCAAAGGAATCAATTCCATAAGGAAATACTAAGTTATAAGTCAAACGTCAAAATTCGGCCCAAAGCCGGCCCCTAGACCCACGTCTCAAAATCCGACAAAAGCCAAAAAACCCGAAAGCCCATTCAACCACGATTCCAACCATACAAATTTTATCAAAATCTGATACCAAATCGCCACTCAAATCCCCAAATCAAACTCTCCAAATCCCTAACCTCAAACCCCAAACATTCACCTCAAAACCACACAATCTTGGTGGGAAAATCAATGGGAAAACAAGATTATTGATCAAAAACGAGCACAAGGGACTTACCTCAAGAATACCCTCGAAAACACTCTGAAAAATTGCCTTAGACCAATCTCAAAATGTTAAAATAAAGCCAAAATCGTGAACGCTTGTATTTATATGTTCTGCCCAGACATTCCGCTTCTGCGGCGTCATAGAAGCGTCCTCTCAACCGCATCTTCGGTTCCTTCCGCTTCTGCGGTCCCTCAACTCACTCCTGCGGACTCGCTTCTGCGAGCGATCAATCCGCTTCTGCGAAATCAGCTCCCCTCTCAACTCCTGCTTCTGCGTTCCCATCTTCGCATCTGCGGCCACGCAGGTGCAGAAAATCCTTCGCACCTGTGGCCCCTGCTCACACCCCTCCAAACTCCACACCTGCGAAACCCAGCTCGTACCTGCAATCAAAGCTCCACGAGCGCGGATACACCAACAGAATTCCAACTTTAGTAGTCTTCAACTTCAAACCTTGATCTGAAAACCATTCAAAATCAACCCAAGGCCCCCGGGACCTCAACCAAATATACCAACAAGTCTTAAAACCTCATACGAACTTAGTCGAGACCTCAAATCACCTCAAACAACATCAAAAACACGAATTGCACCCCAATTTAAGCCTAATGAATTTGAACTTCCAATATCTACAAATGACACTGAAACCTATCAAATCACATCCGATTGACCCCAAATTTTGCACACAAGTCACAAATGACACCACAGACCTACTCCAACTCCCGAAAACCCCAATCCGACCCTGATATCAAAAAGTCCACTACCGGTCAAACATTCCAAATATCCAACTTTTGTCATTTCAAGCTTAATTCAACTACGGACATCCAAATCACAATCCGGACACACTCCTAAGCCCAAAATCACCCAATGGAGCTAACGGAACCATCAAAACTCTATTCCGGAGCCGTTTACTCATATATCAACATCCGATCAACCTTTACAACTTAAGCTCCCAACCCTGAGACTAAGTGTCTCAAATCATTCCAAAATTTCTCTAGACCCAAACCGACTAACTCGACAAGACATATAACAATTGTAAAGAACAAAGTGAGAAGTAAATGGATGAACGATGCCACAACTCTCAAAATGACCAGCCGGGTCATTACATCCTCCCCCTCTTAAACAAGCGTTCGTCCTCGAATGGGTCTAGAAACATACCCGGGGTCTTAAATAGGTATGGATATTTGCGTCGCATCTCTCGCTCGATCTCCCAAGTAGCATCCTCAACTGACTGACCTCTCCATGACACCTTCACTGAAGCTATATCCTTTGACCTTAAGATCCGAACTTGTTGATCCATAATGGCCACCGGTTCCACATCATAAGTCAAATCACCATCCAACTGAACTGTGCTGAAATCCAAAACATGAGACGGATCGCCGACATACTTCTGGTGCATAGAAATATGAATACTGGATGCACACTCGATAAACTAGGTGGCAAGGCAAGCTTGTAAGCCACCTCTCCAATCCTCTAAGTGCCTCAAATGACCTAATGTACCGAGGGCTCTTCTTACCCTTCTTCCCGAATCTCATAACACCCTTTATGGGTGAGACCTTAAGCAGAACCTTCACCCCAACCATGTAAGAAACATCAAGAACCTTCTGATCGGCGTAACTCTTCTTCCTAGACTGAGCCGTGTGAAGCCGATACTGAATCAATTTAACCTTGTCCAATGCATCTTGAACCAAGTCAGTACCCAGTAGCCTAGCCTCACCCGGCTTAAACCAAACCACCGGAGATCGACACTGTCTCCTATACAAAACCTTATATGGAGCCATCTGAATGCTCGACTGGTAGTTGTTGTTGTAGGCAAACTCCACAAGCGGCAGAAATGGAACCCATAAACCCCCAAAATTAGTGACACAAGCGCGTAGCATGTCCTTCAATATCTTAATAGTTTGCTCGGACTGTCCGTCTGTTTGAGGGTCAAATGTTGTGCTCAACTCAACCTGGGTACCCAAATCTCGTTGCACGGCTCTCCAAAACTACAATGTGAACTGCGTGCCCCGATCTGAAATGATGGACACTGCCACACCATGAAGGCGGACAATCTCTCGGATGTAAATCTCAGCCAACCTCTCTGAAGAATAAGTAGTCCCAACTGGAATGAAGTGCGCGGACTTGGTCAACTGATCCAAAAACACCCAAATAGCATCGAACTTCCTCGAAGTCCGTGGGAGCCCAACTATAAAATCCATGGTGATCTGCTCCCATTTCCACTCTAGAATCTCTATCCTATGAAGCAATCCGCCCGGTCTCTGATGCTCATACTTTACATGCTGACAGTTAAGACACCGAGCTACAAACCTCACTATTTCCTTCTTCATTCTCCTCCACGAATACTGCTGCCTCAAGTCCTGGTATATCTTCGTGGCACCTGGATGAATAGAATACCGCGAACTGTGGGCCTCCTCAAGAATCAACTCACGTAAACCATCTACATTGGGCACACATATCTGGCCCTGCATTATCAACACCCCATCATATCTAGTAGTATCTCTGGCATCACCATGCTGAACCTTATCCTTGAGGACAAGAAAATGAGGATCATTATACTGGTGCTCTCTGATGCGATCAAATAAAGAAGACCGAGAAACCACACAAGCTAGAACCCGACTGGGCTCTGAAATATCTAATCTCACAAACAGGTTGGCTAAGGCCTAAACATCAACTGCAGGAGGTCTCTCACCAACAAGAATGAATGCAAGGATACCCATACTCACTGTCTTACTATTCAAGGCATCAGCCACCATATTGGCCTTTCCCGGGTGATACAGAATAGTAATATCATAGTCCTTTTGCAGCTTCAACCATCTCCGCTGCCTCAAATTTATATCCTTCTATTTGAATAAGTACTAGAGACTCTGATGATCTGTAAATACCTCACAAGACACACAATATAGATAGTGCCTCCAAATCTTCAATGTGTGAACAATGGCAGCCAACTCCAAATCATGAACATGGTAGTTCTTCTCATGGGGCTTCAACTGATGCAAAGCATAAGCAATCACTCTACCCTCATACATCAAAACATACCCAATACCGATCCGAGAAGCATCATAATGCATTATAGAAGAGCCTGAAGCTAAATGCAAAACTAGAACTGGAGCTGTGGTCAAGGCAGTCTTGAGCTTCTGAAAGCTCTCCTCACACTCAACTGACCACCTGAAAGGAGCACCCTTTTGGGTCAATTTGGTCAAGGATGATGCAATGGACGAGAAACCCTACATGTAGCGACGATAATAACCGGCCAACCCAAGAAAGCTCTGAATCTCCGTAGTTAAGGATGGTCTAGGCCAACTCTGAACCGCCTATATCTTCTTTGGATCCACCTTAATCCCTTCACTGGATACTACGTGCCCCAAGAATGCCACTGAACTGATCCATAACTCATATTTGGAGAACTTGGCATAAAGCTTCTCCTCCCTCAACCACTTCAACACAATTCTCAAATGCTGAGCATGCTCCTCCTAGCTACAAGAGTATACCAGGATATCATCAATGAATACTATGATAAATGAGTCGAGATAAGGATGAAATACATTGTTCATCAGATGCATGAATGCTGTTGGGGCATTGGTCATCCCAAAAGGCATCACAAGGTACTCATAATGACCATAACGGGTCCTGAATGTTGTCTTTAGAATATGCGAGTCCCGAATCTTCAACTGGTGATACCTAGACCTTAAATAAATCTTAGAGAACACCCTTGCTCCCTAAAGCTGGTCAAACAGATCATCAATTTATGGCAAAAGATACTTGTTCTTCATTGTGATTTTGTTCAACTGCTTATAATTGATGCACATCTGCATAATACCATCCTTCTTCTTAACAAACAGAACTAGTGCACCCCAAGGTGACACACTATGCCTAATAAACCCCTTCAACTTAGCCGGTGCCATATGGTACGGAGGAATAGAAATAGGCTGAGTGCCCGACACCAAGTCAATACCAAAGTCAATATCTCTGTCGGGCAGCATGCCCGGTAAGTCTACAGGAAACACATCCAGAAAATCTCGCACCACCGAAACAAAATCAATAGTAGGTGTATCAGCACCAACATCCCTCACAAAGGAAAAATAGGATAAACAACCCTTCCCAACCATCTGTTGGGCTATCAAGTATGAAATCACTCTGTTCGGAACATAGTATAGAGAATCTCTCCGGCATCGACAACGTCACTGTCTTAGTGTGACAATCCAAAACAGCTTGACATGGAGACAACCAATCCATACCTAAGATCACGTCGAAATCGACCATACTAAGTAGCAAGAGATCAACTCTAATCTCCAATCCCCAAATAGTCACTACACATGACTGGTATACACGGTCCATAATAATAGTATCGGCCACCGGCGTTGACACATGAACAGACAAAATTAAAGACTCACATGGCATATCCAGATAATGAGTAAAATATGATGATACATATGAATAGGTAGAACCAGGGTCAAATAATACAGAAGCATCTCGGTGACATACTGAGACAATACTAATGATCACTGTGTCTGAAGCAATGGCATCTGGTCTGGCAGGAAGAGCATAGAATCGGGCTTGGCCGCCACCTGATCGGCTTCCCCCTCTAGGGCGACCCCTAACTACCTGAACTCCATACTCAAACCAGTGCTGAAGTCATGGGCTGACTCCTCTGCTGAGTTGGACCTCCCTAAAGGCGGGGACAATGCCTCTTGAGGTGACCCAAATCTCCACACTCCAAACAACCTCTCCTTGTGAATAGCGATGAGTACTGAGACGGGCCCGATAACTAGAGTAACTATCAAAAGGACCCGTTACAAATGAACCCTCAGCTGATGGTGCACGAGATGGACTCTAAGCTGGAAGGGCACTGAGAGATGAGTGGCCCTGGTGTGCACTGTATGAACCCTGACCGGATGACGCACCACGGTGAACTGGACGAGCCATCTGGGCGTGCCTATAAGGACGCCCCCTGCCATGGTAGAACTAACCCACAGAAGGAACAACACTGAAACTACCGGATCCATGAGGCCTCTTAGACTCCCTCTTACCTCACTCCTAACTGTGGACCATCTCTATCTACCGAGCAATGTAGACCACCTAATCAAAAGTAGCACCAGATACCTTCTCCCTAGTCATAAGCAACTGCAACTGATATGTGAGGCAATCAATGAACCTCCTGATCCACTTCCTAGCAGTGGGTACCAACCCAATTGCGTGATGAGCCAACTCTGAAAACCTCATCTCGTACTGCATCACAGAAAACCTCATCTCGTACTCTGAAAACCTCATCTCTGAAAACCTCTGTCTACGCAACTCCTCCCTACAAGACTGCGGTACGAACTTCTTCAAGAAGAGAACGGAGAAATCTTGCAATGTAAGTGGTGCTGCACCGACTGACCTGCACCTCTCATAATCCTCCTACTATCTGAAGGCAGCCCCAAAAAACTGAACAGTAGTGAACGAGACCCCATTAGTCTCTAGAATACCTGTTATACAAAGAATCCGCTGACACTTGTAGAAGAAACCCTGGGCATCCTCCGACTCTGCCCTACTGAAAGATAGAGGTTGGAGTCTCACAAACCTCTCTAGTATCCTTTTCTCATTATCAGCCATAACAGGAACCACATGGGCCTGAGCAGCTGCAACCAGCTAGGTTGGTAGTACCCCCGGTCTCTCGAGTCCCTGCATCACCTGCTCGGGTGTACGGGCGGCGGGAGTCTAAGCACCTCCCCTGGCCTGAGAAGTGGTTATTGTGGCCGAAACAGAGACTGCCTAAGCAATGCTGGTGCACATAGTCAGAATCTGAGCCAAGGCCTCGTGAAGGCCTAGAACTACAATGGGAGCAACTGGTGCATGAGCTGGCCCCACTGGCTCAACTGTATCTGGTACATGCTCCTGAGCTGGATTGACTGGTGGGTCTACAGGTGCTGCCCTAGCTGCACCTCTACCCCTACTACGGCCCTTACCGCGACCTCGGCCTCTCCACGGCCCTAGCTGGTGGTACTGGTGGCTGTCCATCCTGTCCGGTAGCACGTGTCCTCACCATCTGTGAGAGAATTAAATAATAGAAGTTTAGTTATCGGAATTAACAGTTCCGCACGACAAGAATACAAGAATGTAAATTTCCCTAAGGATTGGGCAACCTCTCGAAGATAAGTACAGACATCTCTATACCGATCCGCAAGACTCTACTAAACTTGCTCATGATCAATGAAACCCATGTAACCTCAGCTCTGATACCAACTTGTCACGACCCAAAACCAAACCATCGTGATGGCCTATCGTGGAACTAGGCAAGCCAACTACTCAATAATCTCAGCACAACAAGATTTGAAAAATACGAAAGTTGTTAATATTTAAGGAAAACCTTTTAAAGACAGAATAAAATTCACAACTCGATATAAAATCTCTCCCAAACCGGGGTGTCACCGAGTACATGAGTAAACTATACAGGGGTATAGTTTATACAATGTCTAGGGAATACGAACTAAAATATAAATGAAGATAATGAAGGAGAGTCAAGGTCTAGGAACACCATGCAATTACCTCGATAATCTCCGAAGATCCTGACTCCACAACTTAGTAGTCGCCATGACCGAAAATACCTGGATTTGCACACGAGGTGCAGGGTGCAGTGTGAGTACAACAAACTAAATAAGTAACAAATCTAACCTTTGGACTGAAAGTAGTGACAGACTCAACCGGTACAACTTAATATAGAAATAACAGTACAAAAACGTAGACATACTTTCAAGTTCAACAGTTAAACTCAATATCAGTAAGATGAATCAATTCTAAATGATATGAAGAATACAACTTCTCTACTTCTACATGCCAATGCATATGTTGTATGTGATGCACCATGGTGAAAGCCTCGTTTTCTCACACTCTCAAAATGCTTAATCACTCAGTACTGTATATGGCCAATAAACATAAACTGTCCATCAGTCACTCATTACTAAGTAGGGTCAATCTAGCCTGTGGGGAATATCCATCCCTAGGTATAAATACTCTGGACAATATCCATGTCCAGGGAATATCCATCCCTCAATACAACCAACCGCGCTCACTAGGGGTGTGTGCAGACTACGCATGGGGTCCTTCAGCCAAAGCGCTATCATAAATCAGTAAAACCCATTGTGGCGTGCAACCTGATCCCATAAATGTCACTCATAATCAGGCCCTCGGCCTCACTCAGTCATCAATCTCTCCAGTATCTCTCTCATTAGCTCAAAAATGTCATGAAACTAGCCCGAAAATGATGATATGATGTATTAATAAATGGTAATAGAGACTGAGATATGATATGTAATGAATGAATACGACTGATCTCTAGCATGATTGACAATTCAATTACTTTATCTTTCTTCATTCTTCTCCACCAATAGTACTGCCTCAAGTCTAGATATATCTTGGCGGCACTCGGATGAATGGAATACCGCAAACTGTGGGCCTCTTAAAAATTCTACTCACGTAACCCATCCACATTGGGGCACACAAATCCGACCCTGCATTCGCAACACCCTATCATCTCCAATAGTAACCTCCTTGGCATCATCGTGATGTACCGTGTCCTTAAGGACAAATAAATATGGGTCGTCATACTGACGCTCTCTGATACGATCATATAAAGAAGACCAAAAAACCACACAAGCTAGAACTTGTCTAGGCTCCGAATGCTGAGGTGGTCGTACCTGAAGTGGACCCGGAACCTCCTCAAAAGAACTTCATCCCCAGAGTCTTCTCAATAGAACATGACTTCAAGGTTGAAAGGACTTCCAGTCAAGAGGATCGAGGCGAGGAGGTATGGAGGTACATATGCTCCATCACCGAGGACACACTCCATATGGTTCGAGAGGACTGCAAATGGGAGGGCAAAGAAGTGGTCGTCCTCGGTCCTGATGAGGACATTACCACACGTGTGGAGGGGTAGCTAAGTATTTACACACACCCCTTCACACTTTCCCCGGTGGATCCCATTATCCTCGACTTTTGCAGAAGGTACGAGGTCTGCCTTGGGCAGATTCACCCATCCTTTTAGTGGATTGTGATACTCCTTCGCCACTTTGTTAATAATATTGAGGCACCCCGATTTACCCTCGACCATTTTCTTCGTCTCTACAGTCCCCGAATCTTCCGAGGGGGATTAATCAAGCTCATTCGCCGGGCAAAAAAAGCTATATTCTCGAGAATTGACAAAGATAGGGATCCAGGCTGACAGGTAAGATTTATTTGGGTGAAAACCAAGGATCTCATTCCCTCTGAGTTCCTACCGTTCCCTGAAAAGTGGAACCTAATCCGTAAGTTCCTCTCCTTTTTGAGTATTTAGAATTTCTTTTAGATTTTTGTTCCTTTTTTTCATTGATTGGATCTACCATCGTGGAACGGTTGCCTAAGTCCCCTATCACAGTTCCCCGCTTTAAAGAGTGGATCGAGGAGATTTGCACATATATGTCATATTTCGAGCACGAATGGTGCAAACTCTAGAAGGGCAAGTGGGAGGCTCATTCCCATGGTGAGTTCTCTCCCCGACCAAATTTACTTACATATTCAATTGTCATTTTCACTAAGTCCCTCTCTTTATTTCATAGGTTTGCCCAATACCACTGAGCTCCAAGCATTGGACGAGGATGAGGCTTCATCCTCACCTGTTAAACCCTCAACTTCGGGACAACCTGAGGCTGCTGCGGAGAAGGAGGAGAAAAAGAGAAGAAAGAGGAAGTCTTTGGGTTCCCCAGATGCTGAAGCTAAGAAGAAGAGCGTAGCAGGCTGGGCCCTAAAGAGCAACAAGAAGAATACAAGAGCCAGGGGTAGTGTAGCTTATGTACCTACCGGTATCACTAGTGGAGAGATAGCAAACATGGTGGGGAAGGTACTAGAGAGTCATAAGATTACTTTCCACGAAGATGAGTTGCCGCCAGAAGGATTGAGTCATAATAAAGCATTGCACATCACTGTGCAATATGAAAACAATTTCATTGCTAGGGTTCTTATTGAGGGGGGTTCGAGTCTGAACATATGCCTACTGAATACTCTGAAAAGATTGGGTATAGGTCTTCATGAAATATGGATGGGAAGTATGAAAGTGAAAGCATTTGATGGGTCTCAGGGAGCTACTTTTGGAGAGATCGACAAGGATCTGAAGATGGTCCCAACCTGGTTCGATGTGGAGTTCCAAGTGCTGGATATATCTGCTATTTATAACATGTTACTGGGACGACCATGGATACGCGCGGCTGGGTAGTAGCTTCTACTTTGCACCATGTCGTGAAGTTTGAGTGGAACCATCAGGAGGTGATTATCCACGGAGATGGAAGTAACCCTATCTACACTAGCCAGACCGTGCCAGCTATTGAGAATATAAGGAAATTGGAAGGAGAGACATTCCACGGCATTGATCGAATAAACGTAGTCGAGAAAGGGTGATGGTGGAGCAACAAGGTGCAAAGCATGCTGTTGTGGTTTGGGTATGAACCAAGCAAGGGTCTTGGTCCTAACATAGAGCCGTACTTCTTTGATAATTTTTAAGTTTTAATTAATGCACCATTTCTTTTCGTTTATTTATATTACCGAAAAAGGGCTTAAAGTACCCCTATTGTATGCTAAATGGTTTATAACCCCCCTCCCCCTCTCCCCCCCCATCCATCTATCCGTTTGAAAATATATAGGACATTAATTATATTCTCAAAAGTGCCCCCGTGATTAACGGTAGCACATGTTGGCCTCTCATTAAATGATGTGGCATCCTTTCATTTGGCCACGTGGCTCTATGGGGATAAAATTGTATTTGAGTAAATTTCGACCCATTTAACCGATCCAACCCACTCTTCTTACCTTATACCCACTTTTTTAACCCTATACCCACATATTTTACTCGTCTTCTTCCCCAATTTAGAACTTAGATCATCAGGTTGCTCATATAATCTTCTTCCCCAAAATTTCTCTTTTTCAACTAATTAATTATTGTCTTTTTCCTTCGAATCTTATGATTGACTGTAAAAGTTGCGCCTTTATTGATTAACAAAAAATTCAAATGTTTGAAAATTCTGTCTCTTCCGGTTCGTCGCGTCGTTGTGGTTTTAGTTTAATTGCAAATTATTTTGTGGCTAAGACTCATTTGAACGGTGGCCGTTGATTCTACAAATACCCTCCTTTTGACGAGGAAGCTTCATGTGGTTTGTGGGAATGGGGGGATGAAGAGATTCCACCGCATGTGACGATGTTAATCAATAACTTGAATACTTCACTGAAGTCAGTGGAAGTTAAACAAAATTATCTGAAGAAGATGGTGGCTAACTTAGAAGATGTTGTTTCTGCTGAAAGACTGAAAATGGAGAAAATAATGGAAGAGATGAAGGGAATTAATTCACCAAACTTAGAGAATGTCGCTAGGATGGAGGATAAACTACAAATGATGAAGTGGTTTATTGTGTTTTCTTGGGTTGTCTTTGTGTTGGTGCTAGTTTTCAAGATGATGTAGTGTAGTTAGGTTATTTTGTAATTCTGTCAATGTTGTAATGTTGTAGTTGTAATACTTCTTTATTGGTATGAAATGAAGTTTTTTGTTTATCCTTCACTCTCATATAACTTTTTGCATACACGAAAAATTACTAAGTCAAATAGAATCATCTCTTATAGATAGATAAGAAGAACATTGCCATTATTAGAGTAGAAAATATACATTGTTTCAAGATTTAAGCCCAATAAAATATTGCTATTAGACAAGTAAATGTGTGATCCAAAAACATGTACCACTGTCACAACATTTACTTGTCTAAAAACCTAGAACATGAACAAACATCATGTAGTCGAACAGTCATGCAAAAAAAGGATTTAAATATATATTACATTCATCATTTCTTATTACACTACTCCCACTTGCCCCTCCCCTTGCCTCTTCTAGATTTAAGTTTACCAATCTTTTTCTCTTTCACACCTAATAGTTGAGCTGTTGTCATTGCCTCCTTTCCCTTCCAAGTAGTTCTCTTTTGGGAGTATGGCAGTTTTGTTGGTTGTGAGCTACCAGTGTGATCCCCTGTGAATTGTATCTTCCTAGTCCTATAATTTTATTGATTCTTATGCTGAAGACTAATCTTAATATCAAATACAACCTTAGGCTTCAAAACCGGGTCAATTTATCCACCAAAGTCTGCTTGAATAAGCCTTCTTCTGGTCTGAATATTCCGACTTGGCATCTAAGTTGCCTGGGTGTACTGATTGGAGTGCTGACTTGGCATCTGAGTATACTGACTAGATTGCTGACTTGGCATCTGAGTGTACTGACTGGATTGATGACTTGGCACCTGAGCGTACTGACTGGAGTATTGACTGGATTGGTGATTGGACAGCTGACTTGGTTGGCTAGCCTGACTTGTCATTTGATGGTCTTGTACTTTAAAACTGGGATTAGGGACCATGAAAAATTCTAATTCTTGTTCTTGAGTTGTCTTAGTGTGGTCTTGCACATTCTTGGACTGTAAGTAAAAAAGTATATTGTAAGTATAAAAAACAGATTGTAAGTATAAAAACTCGATTGTAAGCATACCTTATTGGCGAATGGACAACTTCTTTTATTATGGTTTGGCTTGCCACAAAAACCACATTTCATTTGAAGACCCTTCCTAGAAGTTGACCATTCTCCTTGCCTTTTCCTAGCTTCATCCTTCCCTCTTGACCTTTTCACTTTAGTTCTACCAACCATCTTTGCTAATGGTGGTGGTTCCATGGCTTGGTGTGCCTCAACTTTCTAGAATTTTTCACCTTTAACATGTTGCAGTTTATGCTGATACACCAATTGCCAAGCTATTTTGGAATACTACCAGTGAATCCAGAGTGTTGGGTCCAGTTTCTTATAGTTTAATGCCTTGATAGCATGAGCACAAGGGATTCCAAACCAGTCCCAAAGTCTGCATGTGCACCTTTATTGCTCCAGAATCACTGTGTGCCTCTCTTCACCTTCACTTATTTCAAAAAATCCTATCTCCGTTGAAATTTTCCTTGCACTTTGAAGCCATCTCTCTTTAATCATTGTACAACTCCATTGCATATGGGTTGTATTCACCTCTCTAACTGCTAACTTCATCTTCTCTATCCTTTAGTTGATTCATCACCTTGAATTATCAACCAGTAAACAAGAAGCTAGTCAACATTAGAGTATTTAACAAGTAGTTGTTAATCCTTCACTCTTACATCAGTTAGATAAATTAACAAGCAGTTAGTCAATTAGTCAACAGTAGATCAATTAACAAATTAACAGTAGACGTCACCTTCACTCCTATATCCTCAAGTATCTTCACAATTATCTTATGTCTAGCTTCAAGAATCCAAGAGTTGAAAGACTCTGTAAAGTTGTTGTCCACCATTGGGTTCTTACATTGTGTATCAAAGTAATCTCTACACCATCTTACTAGAGGATATTTCAGCAAGTCCCTAATAGCATCCTCAGACACTTCACCTAACTATTTGAACATATCCTTAAATTCTTCCTCATATGTGCTCTAAGAACACCACCACATTAATTTTTTTATTTCATCAGTCTTCCAATCTTTGCTCCAGTTTGCCTCAATATTCCTTGCACACTATCTGTGATATGATTGTGGACATACATTCCTTCCAGCATCTAATAGACCTTGCACATGAATAACATTATATTAACATACTAAATAACATAATCTTGAAGAAAAGAATTCTGAGCATATGGTAACATACCTTCTGCATATCTAACATGAATGTATACCCTTCACCATCTTTCAAGTCAAAATAAGCCTTCAATTTCTCCATGAACCACTGCCATGTTCTTTTTTTTTCCTTATCCACCACATCCCAAGCTAGTGGATACACATTCTTGCAAGAATCTTGAGCAACAACAACTAAAAATATCCCTTGGCATTTTCCTTTTAAAAAGGTTCCATCTAAACCTATAAAAGGTCTCAAACCTGCTTTGAATCCACTCTTGAAGGCCTGGAAACAGACATACATCCTTAAAAATCTTCTCTTACCTTCATCCATTGCATCCTTGGATATCTGTATGACCACATCAGTACCAGGGTTGGTTTCTCTCAACTTTTGAGCATATGCCTCCAACTTATTGTACTCATCCAAGTAACTGCCCTTCAATTTCTCTAAAACCATTCTCTTCACCCCTTTTAACTTTAAATCACTCGCATTCAAACAACATTTATCCTCTAAATCAACCTTCATCTCTTTAACCTTAAACTTAGGATTATTTTGAATCTTTCTCTTAAAATAATATGATAAAGCAACAGGAGTAGCTCTTCTATTCTCAAAAACTTCACCACAATCATGTTCATCCCTCTAAGTTTTTATCTTTACCCCTTGATCTCAGCCATCCTTAGAAATAAGATATTTAAAGGGACACCCAATCTGACACTTGTATATAAGTCTTCTCCTATCACTCTTATGTACCTGGAAGCCCCTCTTATTAGAAATAGCATAAAAACTAATAACCTCCTTAGCTTCAGCAAGATCTTTGAAAGTCATACTTTTTTCCAATGTTTTATATCTATCAAGTTGGTCAGTTACCTCAAACTTCTTCTTCCTCTCAAATAAACTTAGGGCATCGCTATCATAATCACTATCAACACTTTCAATATATGTATCATCTTCACTACTATCACAGTCAGTAGCTACATCAACATGTACACTATTTGTATCAGTTTGCTAGGTAAATACAAGAATATTTAGAGTATCATCCAGAAGCTCAACACCAAATATATGTATATCAGTGAAACCATCATTAATTAGGACTTGAAGCTTCCTAATCCTTTCATCCCCATCCAATAAAATATACCTCCCAGATGGGTTAATAAATACTAACTATTGTACCTCAACAAATTCTATTACTTCAGTGTATTCTTTACACATATCAATATAAGAGAGGTGGTCTACTTCATAACCACTCAACATGTGCACATATTTCTTAGTATAAGACAGTGTAAGCTCCAATACCCACTCACCCCCATAATTAAAATACAAGTTCACTTTATCCACCATCCTTCGGATAAAATCACATGAACAACAATAAAAAAGTAAAATGGGACCACATCAATAGTATTCAAGGCTTAAATAATAAATATATAAAGATATTTAACCCCCACCATCAATTAATTATACAAATTGACAAAAACCCTAGCTGTAATATATAGGACCAACACGACAAGGGCCACCACAAACAAAAGTAACATAAATAAATTTAGAAAGGTACAAAAAATAGCTCAAATAACATAAAAATATCACATACATAAGACATAAACTTGTTAGTTCCCAAATATTCCCCAACCCAACAATTTAATAACTTAAAGCTATAAATACTTATTTTTATTGAATGATATCGCAAGATAGTGCTGGAAATCAAAGTTGTTTATGTTTTGTGTGCACCAAATAAGAGCAAACTACAAACCCAAAAATCGCTATTTGATGGTTTAGATAGAGGAAACAAGAGAAATGGTAAAAAAGTGAGTGTTTTGTCGTGGGTATAAGGTAAAAGAACTGGCCCACATTAAAAAGAGTGGGTCGGATCGGTTAAATGGGTTGAAATTTACCCAAATATAATTTTAGCCCCACAGAGCCATGTGGCTGAATGAAAAGATGCCACATCATTTAATGAGAGGCCCACATGTGCTGTCGTTAGCCACGGGGGCACTTTTGAGAATAGAATTAATGTCCTATATATTTTCAGATGGATAGATGGATGGGGTTTTTTTATAAACCATTTAGCATACGATAGGGGTATTTAGGCCCTTTTCCGTTTATATTATTATCTTTCTACATTCTTTTTCAGCATAATTATTATCTTGTTGAACCTACGACTGTGACATGTAATGAGACAGTACAACATGAGGAAAGTGATTCAGAATATTGGGAAAATAATGTGATACCTGAGAAAATTGTCAAAGAAGTAGGAGAATTTTGAGAACAAACCAAAGTCCAATCTGGAGGAAACTAAGACAGTTAACTTAGGGTATTCTGAAACAATCAAAGAAACTCGCATTAGCCTTCATCTGTCACCATCAGAGAAGGAAGAGTACTTCAGATTTCTTAGGGAATATGAGGATATTTTTGCATTATCCTGTGATGACATGACAGGATTGAGCATATTCTTAGTGGCTCACAAGCTACCTACCAACCCTATGTATCCACCGGAAGCAAAAGCTTTGAAATTTCAAGCCAGATATGAGTTTGAAGATAAAAGAGGAGGTTACCAAGCAAAGCAAAGCCAAGGTCCTTTGGGTGGTCGAGTACCCAACCTAGCTAGCCAACATTGTGCCGGTACCAAATAAGGATGGGAACGTCAGGGTGTGCATCGACTGCTGAGACCTGAATTGAGCAAGTCCTAAGGATAATTTTCCGCTGCCCAACATACACATACTGATCGATAACTGCGCCAAGCATGAACTCCAATCCTTCATGGATTTCTTCGGAGGATATCACTAGACCTAGATGGACGAGGAGGATGTAGAGATGACATCCTTCATCACACCGGTGGGGAATATACTACTACAAAATGATGTCGTTTGGTTTGAAGAACGTTGGGGTAACCTACATGAGGGACATGACTACTCTTTTTTATGATATGATACACAAGGAAATAGAGGTGTATGTGGATGATGTCATCATCAAGTCTAAGAGGAGTTCGGATCACATAGCAGACTTGAGAAAGTTTTTTGACCGACTACGAAAGTACAACCTAAAGTTGAATCTGGCAAAATGTGCTTTTGGAGTCCTTCCTGGAAAGTTGTTGGGTTTCATCGTCAATCACCACAGCAATGAGTTGGACCCTTCAAAGATCAAAGTTATTCTGGACTTGCCACCGCCAAAGAGTAAGAATGATGTAATGAATGTTCTAGGTTGCCTCAATTATATCAGCCGCTTTATAGCACAGACAACGGTAATATGTGAGCCAATCTTCAAAATGCTGAGGAAAGATGCTGCGACGAGTTGGACTGAAGAATGTCAAAAGGATTTTGATAAAATCAAGGAGTACCTGTCCAAGCCGCCCGTGTTGGTCCCACCGGATCCCGGGAGACCTTTACTGCTGTATATATTCGTGTTAGATAGAGCCTTTGGTTGCATCTTGGGGCAACATGATAAGACCGGAAGGAAGGAGCAAGCAATATACTATATGAGTAAGAAGTTCACAACTTTACGAAGCCCGGTACTCTTTGTTGGAACATACATGTTGAGACTTAACATGGATAGCTCAAAAATTGAGACATTACTTCTGCGCAAACACCACATACCTCATATCAAGGATGGATCTGCTAAAATAGATCTTTCAGAAGCCCATGCCTACGGGTAAGCTAGCAAAATGGCAAATACTACTGAGTGAGTTCGATATCACCTATGTGACTGAAAAAGCAGCTAAGGGGCAAGCATTAGCCGATCACCTGTTAGAGAACCCCATAGACGGAGAATACAAACCATTGAAGACGTAGTTTCCCGATGAGGAAGTGTCATTTATAGGGGAAGACATTGCCGAAGCATCTGATTGTTAGAGGATGTTTTTCGATGGAGCTGCGAACTTCACAGGAGTGGGCATAAAAAATCTTCTTATATCAGAATCCGGTCAATATTATTTGGTATCCGCCAAGCTCAGGTTCCCGTGCACCAACAACATGGAAGAATATGAGGCTTGCATCTTAGGACTCAAATTGGCCGTCGACATAAATATTCAGGAACTGCTAGTTATCGGAGATTAAGATTTGCTAATACATCAGGTACTCGGAGAATGGGCCTCCAAGAATTCTATATTTCCATACCTATATTGTGTGCAAGATTTGACCAAGAGGTTCACAAAGATAGAGTTCAAACATGTTTTGAGAAATCAGGACGAGTTTGCGGACGCGCTGACTACCTTGTCTTCCATGATACAACATCTAGACAAGAACTATATTGATCCCATTCCACTAGAAATCCGTAAGTAGCCAGATTATTGTGCTCATGTTGAAAAAGAGTTCGATGGAAATTCATGGTTTCACGATATCAAGGAGTATTTTGAAAAATGAGAGTACCTGGAAAATGCTACACACACAGAGAAGCGCACACTTTGAAGATTGGCAAACCATTTCTTTTGGAGCAGACGAATTTTGTATAGAAGGACTCCTGGCCTGGGTCTACTACGATGTGTCAATGCTAAGGGGGCATCTAGGTTGTTAGAAGAGATACACGCCGAAACCTACGGACCTCACATGAATGGGTTTGTTCTAGCCAAGAAGATATTAAGGGAAGGGTATTTTTGGATGACTGTGGAGACAGACTGCATCAAATATGTACAAAAGTGCCACCAATGTCAGGTACATGCTGATATGATACATGTACCACTCAATGAACTCAATACAACGAGTTCACCCTTTCCTTTCTCAGCTTGGGGCATGGATGTCATCGCACCGATTGAATCTGTTGCTTCTAACAGACATAGCTTCATCTCCGTAGCCATAGATTACTTCACGAAATGGGTCGAAGTTGCTTCCTACAAAGCTTTGACTAAGAAGGTCGTAGCAGATTTGTCTGGGATCATATCATATGTAGATTTGGAGTACTTGAAATCTCAATAGTGATCTAATGAAAGACATATGTGCAACATTCAAAATCAAGCACCGAAACTCTATAACATATAAGCCAAAAATTAATGGATTCGTGGAAGCCTCCAACAAAAATATCAAGAAGATATTGAGGAAGATGGTGGACAAATACAAGCAATGGCACGAGAAGCTACCATTTGCTCTAATCGGGTACCACACCACGGTCCACACATCAACTAGGGAAACCTCATATCTAATGGTCTACGGTACTAAAGTTGTCATACCCGCCGAGGTGGAAATTCCTTCCCTGAGAATAATATAGGAGGCCAATCTCAGTGATGCAGAATAGATACACAACCGGTATGAGCAATTGGCTCTCATCGACGGTAAAAGATTGAACGTGGTGTGTCACAGTCAACTCTACCAGAATAGAATGAAAAGGTCTTTCTACAATAAGGTTATACCGAGGCGATTCGTGTCGGGGCAATTGGTGTTGAAGCGGATCCTCCCGTATCAGGAAGAAGCACAAGGAAAATTCTCACCTAACTGGAAAGGTCCTTACATGGTTCGTCGAGTACTGACATGAGGAGCACTAATACTTGCAGAGATTGATGGAGAAATATGGCAAAAACGTATCAATTCAGATGTCGTCAAGAAATATTATGTTCGAGATTGTATTTGCATTCTTTTGATGTAACATAATCTACGCTTGACCTAATTCTGGGGATACGTAGGCAGCCCTGTGGGTTCAGTCACATTATAATAAAATTTTCATTTCCCTTTAAGATTAGGAATCGGGGCAAGATTTTAAGTTTTCAATCTCATTACATCAAAGATCGCCAAGAAGAACATCACAGGGGGCAAAATTCCGAGTTTATAAGTTCGCAATGTCTCAAAGCATGTCACATCCTATGATTCGACCAAACTGTTAAATTGGGGCAAAATTTTGAGGAGGGGCTCAAAATTCCGAGTTTAGAAGTTCGCAATGTCTCAAAGCATGTCACATCCTATGATTCGACCAAATTTTTTACTTTTGTACATTATCTTTAAAGCAATTGTATTACATACAAATGATTTATCGTAAATGCATATTTTCGAAAAAATGCATTTCTGTCGTAGCCAGATGTTACCTAGGGTGACTCGAACAAGGCGTCAAGACAGGAGTAAAGGCGAAATGAGGAATCGGGAGCACGAACCGACCTTTCCCCCAAAACTCATGAGTTTTCTTTGGATGTAGGCATAAAAAACATAACTGACTTATCAAGAATGTCCACAAATATATACAACAAGACCACTATCTTCACACCGACAGAAGTCGCCAAGCACAAAAGCGTCAAGCTAAGATTTGCTTTGCTTACTTATATTTAATCGTCGCCTTTCTTTGCATGAGGCTAAGAACTGCCTCCATTGCAATGTATAGGGCTAAATAATTCCCTCATTACTTTGCATGACACTAAGAACTGTCTCCATTACTGCATACAGCTAAATATTGCCTTCCTTTGCATGAGGCTAAGCACTGCCTCTATTATATTGCATAAGGCTAAATGTTGCCTTTCTCTGCATAGGGCTAAGCAGTACCCTCATTATATTGCATGAGGCTAAGCACCACCTCCATTATACTGCCCTCATTACTTTGCATGAGGCTAAGAACCGCCTCCATTAAACTGCCATAATTACTTTGCAAGACGCTAATAACAACCTCCATTACATCACATAAGGCTAAACACTGTCATTCCCTGCATAGGGCTAAGCACTGCCCTCATTACATTGCTTGAGGCTAAGTACTGCCTCCATTATTGCATAAGGCTAAACGATGCCTTTCTTTGTATGAGACTAAGCATTGTCTCCATTATTGATGAGGCTAAACACTGCCTCCACTATATTGCATAAGCCTAAACACTGCCTTCCCTTGCATAGGGCTAAGCATTGCCCTCATTACTTGCATAGGGATAAGCACTGCCCTCATCTCATACAAGGATAAGCGCTACCTTGTCTCATTCTTGTATATGACTAAGCATCACCTACCCCCTCTATCAAGCATTCAATACCAATGCATCCGTACATTTTATGGGCTGAAACATCGCCAAAATATCCGAAGGCGTCATAGTCTGAAGGAGTGATCCTCATAGCCCGAAGACATCATGCCATGGCCTGAGGATCTCTCGAAATTGCATATCATTATTCAAAGGCGTCATAGTCCAGAGGCACCATCCTCATGGCCCGAGGATACCATTTCATGGCCTGCTAATCCATTATTATACGTTTCATGGCCCAGGACATCATCCTTATCGTCCGAGAGACAACTCTTATGGTGTGATGACCAAATATGTCATATTTAATTTTAAACAATCATTTCTGTGTTTTGAGACCTCGAATAGCACCATTTCAGCTCCTCAACTTGCGTACGCTGCCGTAAATATTTTTGGAAAGTTTTTATGTGAAAAATTGATTAAAATGTGAAATAGAGCTTTAAAACTCAATTGAGTTGACTTCGATCAACATTTTAAGCAAAAAGAATTGGATCAGTATTTTGACAGTTTCGGTAGGTCCGTATTGTGATCTGGGACTTGGGCATATACCCGGAATCAAATTCGGAGGTCCCTAGCTCGAACTATCATCATCTAACGGAAACTAGAAATCTAAAGGCTAAACATTTCCAAAGTTTGACCGCGAATTTGACTTTATCGATATCGGACTCAGATTGAGATTACGAGAATTGGAATAGCTCTGTTATGTCATTTATGACTTGTGTTCCAAATTTGAAGTGATTTCGTATTCATTTAATACGTTTCAGCACAAGTTTTATAAATTGAAAAGTTTGAAACTCATAAGTCCGAATCGAGGTACGAATTGAAATTTTGACGTGATTTGAGACCCCGAGTAAGTCCGTATTTTGTTACCGGACTTATTGGAATATTTGGAAGGGGTCTCGAGTACCCCGAGTGTGATTCAGATCGAAATCGGATCAATTCTTGGACTTAGGCAAATTCTGAAATTTGTACCTTCTGGTGTGTTCGCTTCTGCGAAGTCTTAGCCGCAAAAGCAGCTTCACAGAACCGTGAAGTCTATTGCAAAAGCGGCCTGGACATAGCTAGGCAAGAAGCGCAGAAGCAGAATGTTTGATGCTTCTGCGTGTCCGCAAAAGCGGACACTGCGATCGCAGAAGCGGAAAGAAGCACAGACGCGCATTTGGCATCGCAGAAGCGATTTCGCAGAAGTGAAAATATCTCTGCCGATGCGAGGTTTCAGCTGGCCAGTGTAAATCACAAAAGCGTGATTGTGCTTGCATAAGAAAGCCTCATATCCAATAACTTGTCCGCAGATGCGAAAATGCTGGACAGAATACATAAAATTGGGTGTTAGCCATTTTTGCTCATTTTTGAGTTTTGAGTCTCGAATTTGGGCGATTCTAAAGGGTTTTTCAGGAATTCGACTTGGGTAAGTGTTCTATATCCGAAAGTGGTTATATTTCATAAATCCATGTTAATATTGATCATTTATTTCAGATTTAGATGGAAGAAATTGGGAGTTTTGTAAAACTTTCCAAAAACAAAAATTTAGGATTTGAAAGACAATCCGATGCCGGAATTTGATAAATTTTGTATGGTTGAACTCGTATCAAAATGGGTGTTTCGATTCTGTGATTTTTCATCGGGTTCCAAAAAGTGGTCCCCACGTTGACTTTTGATTGACTTTTGCCGAAAATGACTTAAATTAAGTCTCTTTCGAATTGTGAATAATTTCTAAAGCTCCAATTGAATTGTTGGCCAATAATTTGATAGGTTTGATTGGTTTGGAGACTAATTCGAAAAGAAAATCTATGGTCGAGTGATAACTTAAAATTTGCGAAACAAGGTAAGTGTCGTGGTTAACCTTGATTTGAGGGAACATAACCCTTGAATTGTTTGTTACGTGAATTTTATGTGTTTTACGACGTATAGGCGATGTGGTGAGTGTCTATACATCCTCAAATTGATTGTTTGCATATTTATCAAAAAATCACAAATTATTTTAATTCATGAATTAATTATTATATTTATTATTTTTCTCATATTCCTTACTCAATAATATGCCTCCAAATCCATGCTATAATTGATATTTAGAAAATTAAATATTAAATTGCCTATTTCCTCCCAAATTCCACAAGTAACTGCTACTTGTCATTACCCGTTTCCTAAATAAATCATAATTATTGTATGCTTTATTTCCATATATTTGCGTATTAAATGTTGAATTTATTGGAGTAGTTTAAATTATAAGAATTGATAATTGACATTGTTTGGGGAGCGGGTTGCACGGCACAACAGAAATGAGAATGAATATATTGTGGGATCAGGTTTTACGCCGCAACGGAATTAAATGAAAGTTTGTATTGTGGGATCGGGTTTCACGCCGCAACAAAATTGATTGACGTAATAATTGATTATGATTGTTGGGTTAGTTTCGATTGTTGATATTAGTTACCTATTTTATTTTATTTCTGTTTTCCTATTATTGTTATTATTATTACTATTATTATTGCGTACAGGTTAATGTAAGTGACAAGCCTTAGCCTCGTCACTACTTCGTCGAGGTTAGGCTCGACACTTAATGAATATATGGGGTTGGTTGTACTCATACTACACTTTGCACTTCTTGTGTAGATACCGGAGTTGGTCCTAGCGGCGTGCCGTAGACTTGCTCGGATTCAGCTATTCACAGGAGACTTGAGGTATAGCTGCACGGTGTTCGCAACTCTATAGTCACCTTCTATTTTATCTTAGCTGTGTATTTCTTGCAGACAACTTTGTTTTCATTTAGACTTTTATTTGTATTATTCTAGTAGCCCGTGCACTTGTGACACTAGTTCTGGGATGGTATATAGACATCGCTATTACTATGGTTTATTCACGTTAATTAGATTTTATTTTAGTTGTTAGATTCTTTATTATTAATTAAATTAAAATTGTTAAAAATGGTTAAAATTATTCTAACGTTGGCTTGCCTTGCAAGTGAAATGTTAGGCGCCATCATGGTCCCGAAGGTGGGAATTTCGGGTCATGACAAGTTGGTATCTGAGAACTAGGTTACCTAGGTCTCACGAGTCACGAACAAGCTTAGTATAGTCTGAAGGATCGGTACGGAGACGTCTAAACTTATATTCCAGAGGCTATGGAGTTTAGGGACAATTTCACTTATGTTCTACTTTATCGTGCGATTTTTATTCTATCATTGACGATTGAACTCTTCTATTCTTGTTCTCTCATAGATGGCGAGAACATTCACTGTGTCTACAGCCGGATAGGAGCCGGAGTCCCCAATGACAGCTACGACTAGGGGCAGAGGCCGAGGTAGAGGCAGAGGAAGAGCTCAGTCTAGAGCTCGAGCACCAACACCTGTTGTAGAACCTCAAGTGGATTTTGAAGCGAAGGTTCTAGCTCAGACTGTACCTGTTAGACCAGTTCAGGTCCCGGTAGGATTCATAGCTACTCTAGTGCTTCAGGATGCTCTAGTTCGTTTGGTGAGTCTTATGGAGGGTGTGGCCCAGAATGGTACATTTCCAGTGGCACCAGCCATCTCACAGGCTAGGGGAGGTGCACAAACTCCTACTACTCCCGCTCTGGGGCAGATAGCTCCCCAATACTAGGCTCCAGCAACATATCCAGTTGGGGTAGTTCAGACAATTGTTGTGGCACTGGCCGATGATAGGTCTTCTTTGTCTTCTGAGGCTTTATTGAGGTTGGACAAGTTTACCAAGCTATTTCCAATTCATTTCAGTGGTGCACCTTTTGAGGACCCACAGGACTCTAGACTGCTGCTATGAAGTGTTTCAGAACGTAGGAATAGTTTAAAGTAACGGGGCTAATTTTGTTGTGTTTCAGATGACTGGCTCCGCCAAGAGGAGGTGGAAAGATTATGTGTTGACTAAACTAGTTGGGTTGCCTGCACTTATTTGAGAGCAGTTCTCATAGCTATTTCTAGAGAAATTTAGTCCAGTTACTCTGAGAGAAGAGTACCACAAGGTATTCGAACGTCTTCAGCAGGGTAACATGACTGTCAACCAGTATGAGACTTGATTTGTAGACTTAGCACGTCATGTCATCGCCTTGATTCCTACTGAAACGGAGAGTTTGAGGAGATTCATTGATGGAGTCACTTATACTATCAGGCTTCAGATGGCCAAGGAGTCAGGGAGTGATATTTCCTTCCAGATGGCCATGAATATTGCTAGGCGGATTGAGTTATTTCGTACTTAGGAGAGAGAGCCAATTCTAGATAAGAGTCTCCGTCATTATGGTAATTTCAGAGGCGCCTTATCTGGAGGCAGGGGTACTTATGGTAGGGGTCATCCTCCCAGGCCATATTATTCAGCACTTCATACTTCTCACGGTGCTTCAGGGAGTCATGGTTCTTATGTTCTTTACCCCGGTCAGCCAGCATTCAGTGCACATTTAGCTCCTATAAGTGCACCACCACTTCAGAGTCACTACGGTGGTTATCCGACCTGTTCGGGTCAGCTTTTGCTTCAACAGCCATGACAACAGCATGGGTGTTATGAGTGTGGGAACATTGATCACATCAGGAGGCATTACCCTAGTTTATTGAGCAACAGATCCCAGCAGTATTCTCGTGCCATCATACCGGCACCGGTTGCTCCACCGCCCGCCCAGCCAGCTAGGGAAGGGGTCAAGTAGCCAGAGGTGGAGTTCAGACTGTTAGAGGTGTAGGTCAGGATGTTTGAGGTGGAGGCCAGCCAGCTAGGGCCTGTCCCAGAGATGTATTTTAGACTGGTGGGGCACAACCCCGATTCTATGCTTTTCCTACTAGGCCTTAGGCCGATTCATCCGACGCCGTGATCATATGTATTGTTCCAGTTTGCCATAGAGATTCCTCAGTTCTATTTGATCCGGGATCTATTTATTCCTATGTGTCCTCCTACTTTGCTTCATATTTGGTTGTGCCTCGTGATTCTCTGAGTGCTTCGGTGTATGTGACCATGCCGGTAGGAGATTCTGTTGTGGTAGATCATATCTATCGTTCGTGTGTAGTTACTATTGGGAGTCTTGAGACTAGTGTGGGTCTTCTATTTCTCGACACGGTATATTTTGATGTCATTTTGGGTATGGTTTGGTTGTCACCTTATCATGCTATATTGGGTTGTCATGCCAAGACGGTGACCTTAGCCATGCCGTAGTTGCCTCGATTAGAGTGGAAAGGAAGTCCTGGCCATTCTATCAACAGGGTTATCTCTTATATGAAGGCTCGGCGTATGGTCGATAAGGGGTGTCTAGCCTATTTGGCTTATATTCGCGATCCCAGCGCGGATGTTCCTTCTATGGATTCAGTCCCAGTTATTCGTGAATTTCCAGAGGTATTTCCTACAGATTTGTTGGGGATGCCACCCAACAGAGATATTGACTTCTGCATTGATTTAGCTCCGGGTACTCAGTCCATTTCTATTTCATCATACCGTATGGCCCCGCCGGAGTTGAAGGAATTGAAGGAGCAGTTACAAGACTTGCTTGATCAAGAATTCATTAGACCTAGTGTCTCTCCCTAGGGTGCACCTATGTTGTTCGTGAAAACAAAAGATGGTTCAATGAGGATGTGTATAGATTATCGGCAGTTGAACAAGACAACTATTCTATTTTGCTTCTGCGATCACTGCCTCACCTATGCGGTATCACCCCTAAGACCAAATCCATCGCAGGTGCTATGGCACCAGTCCAGAACTCCTCAGCATTTTCTTAAGTCCAAAATCAGATCAGTTAACCATCCGGAATCCACCCGAGGCCCCTAGGACCTCAACCAAATATACCAATACATCCTAAAACACGATAAAAACTTAGTTAAGGCCTCAAAACAACATCAAAATTATGAATCACACCTCGAATCGAACTTATGAATTTGCAAATCTTCCAACTTCCAAAACTCGTGCCAAAACATACCAAATCAACTCGGGATGACGTCAAATTTTACATGCAAGTCTCAAATGAAATAACAGAGCTAATCCAACTTTAGGAATCACAATTCGAGCCTAATATCAATAAAGTCAACTCCCGGTCAAACCTCTCAACCTTCCAAAACTTTAACTTTCTAATTTTTACCGAAATGCTTCAATTTACTCTACGGACCTCCAAATTCAAATCCGGATGCATGCCTAAGTCTAAAATCACCATATGAAACTATTGGAATCATCAAAATGCTATTTCGGAGTCGTCTACATAAAAGTCAAAACTCTGGTCAACTCCTACCGCTTAAACTTCTAAAACAAGAATCCTTCTTCCAAATTGACCCTGAATCATCCGAAAACCGAACTCGACCACACACATAAGTCATAATACATAATACGAATCTACTCGAGACCTTAAGCTGCCGGACGGGATGCGATGACATCAAATTTTACATGCAAGTATCAAATGAAATAACGGAGCTAATCCAACTTTAGGAATCACAATTCGAGCCCAATATCAATAAAGTCAATTCCCGGTCAAACCTCTCAACCTTCCAAAACTTTAACTTTCTAATTTTCGTCGAAATACTTCAATTTACTCTACGGACCTCCAAATTCAAATTCGGACGCATGTCTAAGTCAAAAATTACCATATGAAACTATTAGAATTATCAAAATGTTATTTCGGAGTCGTCTACACAAAAGTCAAAACTCTGGTCAACTCCTACCGCTTAAGCTTCTAAAACAAGAATGCTTCTTTCAAATTTACCCTGAATCATCCGAAAGCCGAACTCGACCACACACACAAGTTATAATATATAATACGAAGCTACTCGAGACCTTAAGCTGCCGGACGGGACGCTAATTCTCAAAACAACCGATCAGGTCGTTACACTGACCTTTTGTCCCAGCTCGTCACTACTTTCAAACTAAGGTTAGGTTTGTTACTTATTGAGTACATGGGGTCGGTTGTACTCATACAACACTTCTGCACCTTGCATACAGATGTTGGATGTTGATGTTGCTGTGTATGGCGGGAGTTGGATTTGAAGATATACTTGCGTTCCGGTCATAGCTGCCTCTTGATCTTGGTAGCTTTAGAATTTTAATTTGTTCATGTATATTTCAAACAGATGATGTATTTTATTTCATACCAGCTTTGTAAATTCTAAATTTTTGAAGCTCATGATTTGTACTACTAATCCTTGGGAAATGTATAAAGGTTTAGTTAGTTTATCATTCATTTGTCTCAATAAATCTCATTAAATTGGATAGTTGTTAATTGGCTTACCTTGCGGGTTGGGTTAGGTGTCATCACGATTAGTTGGATTTTGGGTCGTGATATTTACATGGCACCTCTCTTTGACCAAGATATCTATTTATGATTTTTCTCAAATTTTTGGATTTTCACACTATAAACTCAATTATTAAATCTAAAAAATTAAGCTCTACTGTTACAGTTGCAAAATAATAGGGAATCAGAAACGCTACGTCTTTAATGAACCGTTTCAAATCTGCTTAAATTGCAATGACACTAAAACAGAGAATAAATAAGCAATCAATAAAACGGCTTAAACAAAGGAGATATCTACGTAACAACCGTTTCTAGCAAAGACATGCCCATATTGTTGTGCGAACTTCGATATTGCCTCTTATCTTGAAGATAAGCACTCTTATACGTACAATGTTCCTGTGATCTTCTTCTTTAGATATGTGATGAATTTGAAGCGTTGTTCTGGTAAGAAAGTTTATGCTTTTTAACTTTTCCATTTTTCTTCTTAACTTCTTTTTTGAGCAATTTCCTATGCTACCATTATATTGCCTTTTCCACCAACTTCTTATTGTGATCCATTCTCAAAATATTACTAATATTAACAAATAAAGTTATTCTACTTTTACCAAAATATTCTGGATCGACTATGGACAAATTGATGATTATATTGCACAATTTAAGATGAAGGAGAATACAATATATGAGACACTGTGCAGAAAAGCTCAACGCTAATTAGGAACTGAAATGTTCATTATATTCATCCGTTCTCGCTTTCCTTTGCTAACTTTTACTAGGGTTTGATCAGGTTTGTAATGGCGTTAAATGAAGTATAGAGTAGTCTTCATTAACTCTATATTAATCTATGGCTACATAATAACTTTAATCTCTATTTCGGATTTCTGTTCGTTTGCTATTACTGTTTTCTTTCTATCCCTTTTACTATCATTCTTCTTCTATGTCATTTTTGGGTTTACCATTTTATTTTTAAATAATTTCGTTAGGAGTAGGATGAATTTAATAGCATAAAGGTGACAAAGGCATTTAATATTCTTGATTTACGCTTGATTTTAGGTTGGTTTGTCGCAATAAAGTCTGTATCTTTTGATTATTTTTGTCATTTTAATAGTTTTTCATCGAGCTTTATATGCGTCGATGATATATTAAGGAAGTTCATTTCCTGTTTTTTGTATCTGTTTGCTCAATCAACTTCTTGATATCTGCTTAATTAATTTTAAAAGTATAAACGCTTTGAGTTATATATTTATCCAAATGATGAGATGTGACTTATTTAGTATTTATATTAATTTTCTTAAGTTAATGTTTCAGTAATATTTTTCCCGAACACGTAATGACTAATGAGGTCAAGATGTTGCCTTTCTCGTTTCAGATTAATATGGGAACTATTGAATTTAGTTGGAGTAATATTCGAACATTTTGAATATTCATCTTCAGTAAAAGGATCGGTATTTGTAGGTCTCTCTTTGTCAGGTCCACTTTATTTTATTTGTTTATGTTGAACTTTGGATTATACTAGCGTTTGTTTTTCAGGTTCCATTAAAACGGTAGGAGACTATTCTGATATCAAATATCATTATTTTGATACACGTTGAAAATGGTGTTGCTAGGAGAGCACCAACAACTATAATGTTCCATTTATTAATGCATGAGATGGTACTGGAGAGCATTGTGGTTACAGAAGAAGCGCTACAATTAGCAACACATATAAAAGTTTTTCTTATACTCTTCTTTTTTCCCCTCCTTTTTCCTTTTTCAATTTTTACAGAAGAAGACAAATGATGAATTTATTATTCTTCACAATTATATTCTCTTTCTTCCTTGCTTATTCTCTGCAAGTTCGTGCGAAATTTGTCAAACATAGTATAGAACAATATATGTGTTAAAAAAAATTATTTTGAAATTGTTATTTTAAGTTTTTTTTTTTTGGTTTCCTAAATAGTATTATAATAATATGGAGAAAGATAGAATCTTAACTGTTATTTAATTTACTGACAACGATAAATGACTTTCACAGTTAATGTAGTATTACTATTTCTATTATGTCATTTGCCCATTATAATAGTTAGTGGTAGAATCATGAAGAAATTTTTGATTAGTAAAGATTGAATTTCTTTCATATGCCATTAATTATTAAGATATATTTTAATTATTTTTATGACTGCTCGAAGCGCGGACAAATTTACTAGTTATGCACATAATTAATGAGCAGCAAAAACGCACAAATTACGGGATAGTTGTTTTTTCACACTCTCCTATTTTAAATTAGGAATTCAGTTATATTCTCATATTTTTCATTACATTTCTCTTTCTTCTTTAACCGCTTCACTCGTTTTATTCACTTAATCATTATGAAACTATTTGGTATAACTTTTTAGAGGAATTTTGTGTATATTGTTGTATTAATGCAGGGAAAAGGTAATATACATGGTATAACTGAATTATATTTTTTTTTTGAAGTACAATATTATATGTTCCTGGCATAATTCATTTTTACAGATATACTAATGTATTAATATATATATATATATATATATATATATAGTATAATTCAATATATGTTATAATGGTATTAAGGTATTATATTACGTATGCCTGGTATAATATTTTTTTAGAAATGCCATATATATAAATATTAATGTAAGAATATACCTTTTGTGACCTTTTTAAGAATATACAATTTTAATAAGAAATACTAATGTATACTAAGGTAATAATATATCTTTGATCTTTTTAATAAGAAAGTACTCCCTAGATAATCATGATATAAAATTACATAGTTTATAATATATATATATATATATATATATATATATATATATATATATATATATATATATATATTATTTTTTCTTGAAACATATGTATTTTATTTATTTATTTAAATATAAAGATGCATATTTTCGCTATAGTTTATATTGTATAAAAATGTACATGTACTTTTTTCCTAGTAAAAAGATCCATGTATGGAAAGGTAGAAAATCTGTTATGGAATGAATTACTTTCCTACAAAAAAGTAGAAAAACATATGTAACGATCCGGCCAGTCGTTTTGAGTATTACAACCCCATTTTTCCATTTACTACTCAAATTATACTTTACAGTTGTTGTGTGAATTACCGGGGTAATTGGTTCGGGCCCGGTGAGGTTTAAGAATGAATTGGAACACTTAGTTCCAAGGTTTAAAGCTTAAGTTAAAATAGTGAGTAGATATTGACTTATGTGCAAACTACATCGGAATGGAGTTTTGTTGATTTCAATAGTTCCGTATGGTTATTTTGGACTTAGGAGCGTATCCGAAAAATTATTTGGAGGTCCATAGTGGAATTAGGCTTGAAATGCCGAAAGTTGAATTTTTGGAAGTTTGACCAGGGGTTGACTTTTTGATATCGGGGTCGGAATTCAATTCTGGAAATTGGAATAGGTCCGTAATGTGCAATGTGATGTGTGTGCAAAATTTGAGGTCAATCGGACGTGATTTGATGTGTTTCGGTACAAGAAATAGAATGTGAAGTTTCAAAGTTTAATGATTTCGAGTTGAGGTGTGATTCATCATTTCGATGTTGTTATATGTGTTTTGAGGCCTCGAGTAGGTCCGTGTTATGTTATGGGACATGTTGGTATGTTCGAACGGGGTCGCGAGGGGCTCGGGCGAGTTTCGGATGACTAACGGATCAAATTCGGACTTAAAAAAAAAAGTTGAAGTTTCTGCCATCTGATGCAATTGCACTTGCGAAAATTCCATCGCAGGTGCGAGCTTGCAGAAGCGAGCCTGGCAAGCGCAGATGCGGGCAGGGGCTGTGAAGCATTGGTCGCAGGTGCGGGGAAAAATTTCAAACCTACGTGAGCGCAGATGCGGAAGGTTGCACGCAGAAGCGAGATGGCTGGAAGCTGAGGATTTTCGCATCTGCGATGTCTTTCCCGCATATGCAGCCGTGCAAATGCGATGGTTACCTCGCAGATGCGTACATTGGGCAGGCAAGTAAAGTCTGCACATGCGACATTTTTCTCACACAAGCGGAGGCGCAGGTGCGCAAATCTTGTCCGCAGGTGCGGATCGACTGGGCCGAATCCTTTAAGTTCGAGGGTTCGACATTTTTCACCCATTTTCGGATTTTGGAGCACGGTTTGGGCGACTTTATAGAGGAAGTTTTCCACACAATTTGGGATAAGTGTTCTTGACTCCCTTGTGGTTATATTTCATGAATTAATCTTCATTTTTGGTGTAAGATTATTGAATCTTCAAGAGAAATAGAAGGAAATTTTTATAATTTCACAAAATAAATTTTTCGAGTTTGAATACCGATTCGGAGTCGGAATTGAGTGAAATTAATATAGTTGAACTTATAATTGGATGGGTTATCGTATTTTGTGAGTTTTATTGGGTTTTGAGAAGTGGGCCCCACAGGTAATTTTTGGGGCGTAATTTCGGATTTTGTGGAAAGTATTAGTATTTTGATATGGAACTAATTCCTATAATTGTGTAGAATGAATCAAATTAATTGTGACTAGATTCGAGCCGTTCGGGAGTAGTTACGCGCAGAATAAAATTTCTGGAGCATTGTTTAGCTTGCTCGACATTGAATTTGGCTTGTTCGAGGTAAGTAACTCTTCTAATCTTAGAGCTGAGGGTATGAATCCAAAATATATGTATTTCGTGAATTTTTGGGAGGTGACGCACATGCTAGGTGACGGGTGTGTGGGTGTGCACTATAGAAATTATGACATAATTGTTTCTGTGGAATTTTGTAGTTAAATGACCTTGGCATTTTCCATGCGATTTTATGAGTTAAAGAAATTGAGCTGAAAAGCATATTAAAAATCATGTTGAGGCTATGTGCCAGTATTATTGGGACCCACAGAGGTCATATTACTGTGAATTATTTGTTTAAAATGAAAATTCATACTCAGTCATATTCATTTCATTTCATTGCATATCATATCTCAGTCTCTATTGTTATTTATTGATACATCATATCATCATTTTTGGGCTATTCTCATGACATTGTGAGCCCATGAGAGAGAGACTGGAGAGATTGATGACTGAGGGAGGCCGAGGGCCTGATTGTGAGGATAATTTTGGGATCAAGATTGCGGTTCGGTGTTGGCCATGTTGGCTTTATATATATTATACTATTACACGTGAGTTGGCCGTACGGATCCTTATATTATATTATTGCATGTGAGTTGGCCGTGCAGCACGCTAGTTGGCCGTGCGGATCCTTATATTACTATTGCACGTGAGTTGGCCATGCGGATCCAGATATTTATATTTTTGCGCGTGAGTTGGTTGTGCAACATGTGAGTTGTCCGTGCAGATTATAGCGATTGGGCTGTAGGAGCCCATCCGGAGTCTGTACACACCCTCCAGTGAGTGCACGTACCTACTAAGTGCGAGTGCCGAGTGTTGAGTGACTGGGAGGCATGAGAGATGGTGAGGTATGCCCGAGGGGCTGTTTACGAGTAATTGTGAGGTAAGCCCGAGGGGCTGTATACGAGTGATTGTGAGGTCTGCCCGAGGAGATGTTTATGATTTTATCACTGAGTTGTATCGCATTGGCATGCACACATGACATACAGGCATAGAGATGTATTTCCCTCATGCTGTACAGCATCACAACATTCATGATTTCTCACACATTTTGACAGATGGGCATAGTGATGCATTTGTTTTTACACGGGTTATCTGGAAGGAAAATGAAACATCTCCTTTATTATTGAAAGAATTTTTGGGAAAAATTATTGTTTTCAAACTTATTCATATTTTTGGAAACTTCAGTAAACGATTTGGGTTTTTCACTGATGTACTTGAAAGGAAGAGTTATTTTTTAAATCGTGATATTAGCTGAGCATTTTATCTCTGAGTTGCTTCTAGTATTATTTGTTTTTACGTTGTTTGGACTGTTGTGGACTATTAGTTTGGACCCGACCTTGGTAGAAGCTCGTCACTACTTTCAACCTAAGGGTAGGTTTGTTACTTACTCAGTACATGGGGTCGGTTGTACTGATACTACACTTCTGCACATTGCGTGCAGATATTGGCTGTTGTGGTTGCTGTGCTCGGTAGTTGCGGGATTTGAAGATGTACCTGCGTTTCTGTTGTAGCTGCCTCTTGTTCATGGTAGCCTTAGATTTATAAAAGCTCTGTTTATGTACTATTCAAACAGACTATGTATTTATTTCATTTCCGTTTTATATACTCTATTCTTAGAAGCTCATGATTTGTACTACCAGTTCTTGGGAATTGTATAAGATTAAGTCCTTTATTTACTTAGATTGCTTTAATAATTATTAGAATTGGACAGTTGGTAATCGGCTTATCTAATGGGTTGGGTTAGGTGTCATCACGACTAGTTGGATTTTGGGTCGTGACAATATATTACTATTTAAATATGTTAGGGATTGGTTTCAAAAGAAAATATAAACAAAAATGTAAGAAAGTACAAGGAAACGCTTTCAATAAGGAAATAAAGGCATTGAGTGCGTGATTATAGGTACATGGTTTGAAGATGTTTGCTATGATATAATTATTTAGTTGTCATATGTGTAAAATAGATATTGATGCTATGTTTCTGAAAATTTTCCTTAAATTTTGACTATTTATGTCTTAAAACTTACATCCACTTTACCATCTCAATTTGTTTCCTTTTTGTCATTTAGCTTCAATATTAATATACTTATGTGTGGCATTTTGACGGATAAAATTCATAATAATCACTTTTCGTCCTTTGTTCTGGAGTTTCATTTATATTTGAAACTATATGACAGCAACTATTTTTAAATTACAAGAGCTAAAAAGTGATTAGCCCACACTATTACAATATTTTGACTTGTAATGCACATTGCACAGATTATGACATTCATGTGCCAATGTTAATGAACGAACTTCTATTGCATAGACAATTTTAACTTAACATAATACGTAAATAATTTTTATTTTTTTAAATTATCAGTGCAATTTTATTTATTATAGTAGCTTGCACACTTTATTTCTTAGATAAATTTATTATGAAATATTATTTCTAATTATATTTTAAATGATTTGATAACGATAAAAAGAACACCGCTTACACTCTTGCATAAATTGGAAGCTGGTACCTGGATAGTTTAGTTGGAAAATAGGTTATCCCAAGATTAATCAGGACTAGTTATATATTTCAGGATTGTTATCCGACCCTTTTATAAGAAAAAAAAAAACACTACAATCACGGAATATCTCGGAATCATTTATATCGTAATTCTATCTCGATTAACTATAAAATAAATTTATCTCAAATTTAATGCCGAAGTTTAGTTATTATTCGTAACAAACGAGCCCAAATGCTTTATCTTATTGTCAGTTGATCAGACAAGACAAAGATTACAAAGGAAACAGACAAGATAATGGTACAAATAGGAAAAAGACAAGATAATAATGGTGCTAATATTTAAAAAAACGTCGAAGTAAATCACTTAGCACAATCTATGAATAGGATTGGTTGATATACATCATTAATCTCTAATTTACTAACGGATCATATGTGATGACCCGATAGGTCATTTATAGTTTTACCCTTTGTTTTTTTATTCCGAGACTTTGAATAGCTCTGTTTCGCCTTCCTCGATTTGTGTGCGTAGTCCGTGTCTTTTTCCGGAAGGTTATTATGAGAAAATAGATAAAACTATGAAATGGTGTCTTAAAACTCATTTGAGTTGACTACGGTCAACGTTTTGTGTAAACGAATCCAGATCAGTGTTTCGATGGTACCGGTGGGTCCGTATCGTGACTTGAAACTCGGTCGTATACCCGAAATTAAATTCGAAAGTCCCTAACTTGATTTATCATAATTTGTTGAAAACTAAAAGTTTAAAGGTTTAAAGAATTCATAAGTTTGACCGTAGTTTGACTTTATTTCTACCGGGTTCGGATTTTGGTTCCGGTAGTTGGTATAGGTTCGTTTCAGTATTTATGACTTGTCTGCAAATTTTGGTGCAAAACGGAATTGATTTCAAAACGGACTTCTTTGAAAATTATTTTTTTTGGTGTCTGATTCGTGGTTCTAGGTGTTATTGTGATGTTTTGATCGAGCGAGCAAGTCCGTATGATGTTATTACAGTTGTGTGCATATTTGCTTTGGAGCCCGAGGGGCTCAGGTGAGTTTCGGATAGGCTACAGATGTTTTTGAACTTAAAAATGTCTAGGTTTTGAGCTTCAGCTGCCACCTGGTGCTTTGTGCGTCGCGATCGCAAAACAACTCTCGCGATCATGAAGGAGAAACTGGGGCTAGGGTGGTTTTCTTTATCGCGAACGCGATAGCTTTATTGCGAACGCGGAGCATTGGGGGATTTACCCTTCGCGAACGCGACTAGCTTCTCGCGAACACGTAGGGGTTATGGGACTAGAAGGGGGAACTAAACGTTACTCTTCACGAACACGGCACTAGGATCGCGAATGCGAGGGCAGGTGGGTGTAAGCCTTCGTGAACGCGAAGGGTAAGTCGCGAACGCATAGGCCCAATGGACCATTGTGCATCGCGAACACGGCAGGCCCTTCGCGAACGCGAAGAAGGCGTGACGCACAGACCTTAAAACATTTCAAACACGAGATTTCACCTATTTTTCACCATCTTTTCATTAGAGCTCGACCTAGAGGCGAATTGGAGGAGAAATTTTATCACCCTTTCATAGGTTAGTGTACTTTAACTTATTTTATTCCATTTCCATCATCACCCATTAATGTCTAGCCTTAATCTTTGTTCTTTCATAGTAGAAAATTAGGGATTTGGGATGAATTGTGGGGGGGAGGGGGAGGGGGAGGGGTTGCAAAGAGGTCGGATTTTGAAACTAATTACATAATCGGGCTCGGGGGTGAATGGATAAATAGGTTTTGGTCCAAAATAAGATTTTGACCAAGCGAGTCCAGGGTTGACTTTTGTTGACTTTTTGGGAAAAGTGTAAAGATCTTAACTTTATGTATTGTAATTGATTTTCCTAGCATTATTTGATGTTATTGAGTAGATTTTGGTTAGATTCGGTTGGTTCGAGGCGGATTTTAGAGGAAAGGCCCCGGTAGAGCTTTGATTTACTTGCGGAGCGAGGAAAGTGTTGAGTTTAACCTTGATTTGAGGGAAATAGGAACCCTTGAGCTATGTGCTATGTGAAATTCATATGTAGCGGCGTATATGCGAGGTGACGAGTGTATATACGCCGTCAAAATACTTGTTTCCATGCTTTTCCGTATTTCATTAATTATTGTATTCCATGTCTTAAATGTTACATGCTTTAATTGTTTCCCATGCCTTAATTTGCTACATGTCATTTATTATTCTCGTATTAAAATATTAGTTTCTCCCATACTTCCATGATTAAATTGCTACTTGCCTTGATTAACTTACTTGTACCCTTTAGTTGCAATTTATTTGACTTGTCTTCCTGCTTGGTATTAATTTTAGCAAATTCTTGATTTGGTACGAGATTTCCTTTATGGCTATATTTTCATATTCGTTAATCGTAGAGATTCTTGTGATTCGAATTGTTGAAGTGATTTCATTTGTTGATTTTTGTTTATGGATCGGGTTGCACGCCGCAACAGGTAGAATAAGGGAGGATTGATATTGATATGATGGGATCGGGTTGCGCGCCGCAACATCTGAAATAAGGGACGATTATGATGTTGACTCTGATTATATGGTGGGATCGGGTTGCGCACCGTAACATATTTGACTTATTATTATTGTTATTGATATGGTGAAATAAGGAATGATCGTGTTTGTACAGTGGGATTGGGTTGCGCGCCGCAACAGTTTGAGTGTTTTTGTATTCCTTGTTGTGTTGTGTTGGCTTCGGTGTTTTTATACCAGATTCTGAGGATTGATATTACTGGTTTTACTGGTTTTCAAGGATTGAGTCTATTGTCATGAGTTAACTGGTTTATTTTCCTCTATTTCCTTTCCTGTCACTATTATTATTATTATTATTATTATTATTATTATTATTATTATTATTATTATTATTATTATTATTATTATTATTATTATTATTATTATTATTATTATTATTATTATTATTATTATTATTATTATTATTATTATTATTATTATTATTATTATTATTATTATTATTATTATTATTATTATTATTATTATTATTATTATTATTATTATTACTATTATTATTATTATTACTATTATTATTACTATTATTATTATTATTATTATTATTATTATTATTATTATTATTATTACTAATATTATTATTATTATTATTATTATTATTATTATTATTATTATTATTATTATTATTATTATTATTATTCTGCGTATATGTTTTTGTATGTGACCCGCCTTAGCCTCGTCACTACTTCGTCGAGGTTAGGCTCGACACTTATAAAGTACATGGAGTCGGTTGTACTTATATTACACTTTGCACTTCGTCGAGGTTAGGCTCGACACTTACAAAGTATATGGAGTCGGTTGTACTCATACTACACTTTGCACTTCTTGTGCAGACTTTGGAGTCGGTCCCAGCGACAGTCAGTAGATTGCTCAGATTGAACATCTGACAGAGACTTGAGGTATATCTGCTCGGCGTTCGCAGCCCTGAAGTCCCGTTCTACTTTATCCTCGTTGTTTATTTCTTTTCAGACAGTTTTACTTTCATTCAGACCATTATATGTTTTATTCTAGTCGCTTGTGCACATGTGACACCAATTTTGGGTTGTATTTAGATATTTCGTTTGTTATAACTTTTCGCACTTTATTTCAGTTCTATTATAGTTGTTTAAGTTTAATTGGCATCAGTTAATTTAATTTGTTAAAAATTGCTTAAAACTATTCTAACGTTGGCTTGCCTAGCAAGTGAAATTTTAGGCGTCATCACGGTCCCGAGGGTGGGAATTCTAGGGTCGTGACAAGTTGGTATCAGAGCACTAGGTTGCCTAAGTCTCACGAGTCACGAGCAAGGTTAGTAGAGTCTGGAGGATCGGTACGGAGACATATGTACTTATTTTTCAGAGGTTATGGAGTTTAGTAAAAATATCACTTCTTTCTTACTCTATCATGCGATTTTGTTCGATCATTGATGATTGGACCCTTCTATTCTTGTTCTCTCGTAGATGGTGAGAACACGCATTTCATCTACCGCCGGACAGGAGCCAAAGTCCCCTTATGGCAGCTATGACTAGGGGAAAAGGTCGAAGTCGTGCCAGAGGCCGAGGCAGAGCTCAGTGACGAGCGCAAAACACAACACAAAATTATTGCTTACTAGTCAAAGATAGTATAGACTAATTATCGTCTCCACAGAGATTGGATTTAAATAGTGTTCGAATAATATCCAGTTGATCACTATCCAGAAAAATTAACACTTGATTTGATGATTGTTACTACGATTAGATACTAAAATTTAAACAAATAACCATCGATCGCAAAGGACAACAGACGAGCAACAAAGAAATATCAATGAGAAAAGTAGGGGTAATTGACTAGACAGGTGCAAGATAATTGACTCGGGATCCAATTCTTGAGTTAGTTCACTCTATAATACCATTGATTCTCATGAATTCAACAATTAATCAGATTAAACTTGAAATTGATGCTTCTCTTTCGATTAAACGTTAATTTCAGTAATTAATCTAATTGAAACACGGTAAACAATTGCAATGAATAAAATGATAGTTATGATCTAAAGGGCCACTTCTCACAAATATTTTCCTACTTTCTAGTTCGATTAACAATTCAAGAGGCTCTTTCGATTACCTAATTGAATCATGAATTTGAACTAGAGCATAAGATGTGAAAAAATTTAATATAAAACTCCTCTTTCGATTAAGCAAAATAATAAATAACTCACAATACAAATTAAAGCTCAATTAACTCACAATACTCTACTAATTTAGCTCATTCAGTCAAGAATCAATTAGGACTTTAGTTGGTTGTAACATGCGGGAAGGGTAAGATATATATGGATATAGTGGCTACACCTCCATAAGCACTCTAATACTTACAATTTCACAATTTAAACCCCACACTTGTGTTGGACCTCACCATCACCTTCACATCATATTATCACCAAACTCCTAATTTCTTTAAGCACGGACAAAGCAATATTTACCACTAATACGGAATAATTTTCTTTATAATATACACAAACATCAACAATTATTTTTTTCAATTTCCTAAAAATGGCTCTCACAATAATTATTTTTCTTTCTTTCATTCAGTGCACCCTTCTCCTTTTCTATAGTTCCACTCAAAACCCAACCATACCTCCACGTAACTTTTAACCAACTCATACCAAATTTAAGTGCTCAAGAGAGGTAAACGGTTCAAACAGATGGTCAATTCAAATAAATGGGTCAACTTGTAATGTCGTTGCCAAAAAAATAGGATTACATGATCAATGGGGTTAACTACGATACATAGCAATTAGGTGGGTCACAGACATATAATTGGCTCAACAAAGAAAATACCTTTGTCACTTCCTAGACTGAACAAGACTACTATTTCACTTTGCAAACACACGAGGCAAGTTCTTTACATCACTTAAATGTACAGAATATCAACAAAAACCTCACTCACACATTGGCACATAACTCACTTAGGATCGGATCTTTCCCGACTCTCAAGTCAAAGCAGTTAAGCACAATCGAGATCAACAAATTGAGGCACTTATCTACGAGTCTAGAACTGAGCCTAGGCGTCACACTAAGGCACTCGCCACTCTCAAGGCATATGCAGTTAAGGGAAATTTCTTCAAATTAGCCCTATGACTCAAGATTTGTTTTTTTTTATTCCTAAAAAAAATTAACTACACCTGGTTCAATAAAAAACCCTTTAAAAAGAACCGCGGCACAAAGAAAAACCAAGGGGGAATTACTACACTACCTAGGAAAATAACATTAAATAAAATAACATAAAAGACATATTTTTGAAATTTTCAAAATTATATATATATTCGACTTTATATATATATATATATATATATATCCTACTTTAAATTCCTCAAGAAGCCAGCCGACGAAATCCATCGTTAGGCAAAGTCGAACTACTACTACATGAGTTACTAGCTATTAGAGGCCAAATAAAATTCAGAATTACGATTACAGACCACATTGTCTAATAAGCAAGAAACCAAACAAACAAATACAAGTAAATAGGAAAACCCTACCCTACACATAAAAGATAGCAGTATCCCCAATGCAAAGCAATAAACAAGTGTGGTAAAGGACTCCTTGAGGCCTGGGCCTAGTCATCGGCGCCATCAAGAGTGTCGGGAATAGCAATCTCATCATCGTCCTCTACAACAGAGTTGACATCTTCATCAGGACGAAGTGCAGGACCACCATCTAATCCCAAAAAATGCCTGGCAGGGAACGCCAAATGAGATTGCTGCGCCAAAGCCTCAATGTCAACCTCCCCACGATCGGCCCACAGTTGCAGGTCAACAAACATAAACCGCATCATATCCTCCATCATGTCATGCCTCTGGTCTGAGGTCATCGCGACTTTAGAAGGACTTGAATCCTGCACAATAGTGATATCATAGAGCTTGGCGACTGGGGGAAGTTGGCGATCAAACTGATCATCAACATGCACACCGTGGCGTAGTAGCAACCTAGTCAACATACTCGGATAGAGAAACTTCCGCAATCCAACCATCCTTACCCTAGCCATGTTAGCTATAATAATCTTGCCCATATTCACCGGCATCCAAGTCATCATAGCATATATCAAACATACCCGAAGACGCGAAATAGTGAAATCATTGCTGCTTGGTAAAATCTTCTTATTGATAAACCTTAATAACACTTTGGCTGGTAGCTGCAAATTGGATTGAGTCATGGTGGAATGTCGGTCATCCTTATCCCTATTCTAAGCAGCTAAGGAATTAGGTCTATAGATAAGTTCGCAGATGGCTTGGTAAGCAGGCCGCTTCATAATTGCCATGAACTGAGCATGGGACTCATTCTTGAAACCCAACTCATCATTAATTATCTCAACATAAAACTTGACTCTCCTCCCACTAATTTGGACAGTGTACTCCCCGCCATACTAGAATTCGGGTACCTAGTTGGCGTAGAACTCCTTCACTATACAAAAATTAGCTCATCCGATGGAATCATACAGGCTATCCAATTTCATTGCGACGATGTTGGCATATAGCTCTGAATACTTCTTATGAAACTTTCGCCAATCAATCCCAACATCAGCAGTAGGCTCCCCAGATGGGACAAAATCACGAAACCACTCGCGTGATTAGGGCAGCACTAATAACACCCCATATGTGGGCTTTGGCATATTAGCATCCGAGTATGACACATCAGGGTCTAAGCCATCTGAGAAGTCCACAGTGGTAAGTGCCCTTCTGGAAGGCTGATGGCTACTGGAAGCACCTGCAAGAACGCCAGTATTCTTACGTTTGCTAGCTCGGCGAGGCATTATTCCTGCACAAGATGAACAACTTAGCTATGGCACAACAAAAGCAGAAGCAAGGTTAAAGCAGGGGGATAGTCACCCCACACTTATGTCACGAGCATGCTCACAGGCAAGAACCAAGGGAATCAAACTACCCCATATGCAGCAAAACAAAATATTCACAACTCACCAATAGCGATACAGAGGCACCATAACCACCATAATTGTAGCAACGTGTGTAGTCCGTGACCACCCACTCCACACTTAAAATCCCTGAACACTTTATGAGCAAAATATGCATCACCTCAAGCATTAACAAAAGTGCATCATTCTTCCGTTTAAGCAACTAGTTAAACACCTACCATACTCAATTTATTGATGTCAATGTCGAGAACCAAAATGAACCAAAATGCACACAAGCCACTTATTTTCTAAGTACAACAAAGTATTATCTAGGTGTTACATGCTCAGGATGGCAGTCGATTAGCACTAGTGACTAGTTTTACATACATTGCATTTATAAACTATGACCAATCACCACTTGCGCACAATTCCAAAATTTCCATCACATCCTAGCCAACACAACCCAACATGACCAAAACCCCATCATTCCCCTTCAAGCAATTAATCGAACAACTAGCATGCAATAGAAAGAAGGCACAAATGCACACTTTAACAAAGAATAATTTTTGCCGAGAAATCAACCAATCCAAGAGCAATATTTTCCCAAACAACACCCATATCAACAATGCACTAGGGCAAATAGTTACACAATAAGAGAGTAGGTAACCAACTAAAAAATTTCAAAGTTCATCTTCTTCCGTTTATTTGTTTCTTTTTTTTTCTAATTTGTTTTTTCTTTTTCGTTTTTTCACATTTTTACATTTTGAAACAAAACTACACAAAAATAAACCACAAGAGAGAGAACTTACCTGGTTGCAAGAAGAGAGACAGAGAAAAGAGTTGAGGGCGATGGGTGGACAATGAGAGACAGAGACGAAGTAAGGGAGGGGAAAGGGATTTGGGTTCCTTTCTTGTAGGTTGTTTAGAGAAAGAATCAAGAGAAAGAGGTGTGTTTGGGGCGGGCAATTTTGTATTTTAGGGGGATGGGGCAAAATTTTCTGTTTCTTTTTTTTTTTTCTCTTCAAAACTTAACTGTTGTGTCGCGTAGTGCGACGCAGCAGTGCATTTTGCAGTCTGCACGTTCTCTCATGTTTGAAATTACCTGATGACAAGACATGCTACTGCGACGCGCAGGGCATCGTGCGCGGCGACGCAGTAGTACAAATTTGGGTTATGCCAACTCTCTGATGAATTCTGAACTCTGACAATGAATTGCAATACTACTATGTCGTATGCATATCACTAGGCGACGCAGAAAATGCAAAAAACTTTTCATAGTATGCATTTTTCTTCTTCTTGACTACGCCCCCGTGCTCGAGATTCATTCTGCATCATATTCCTTCTGATGACTCCTAAAATACAATTAGTCCTAATGTATAATCAATTAAACAATTCTAAAAAATAACAAAATAAAATAAAATATAATTAGTTCTAAGTTATAGTCGTCAGTTTGACTCCATCACTTAGGCTCAATTGATCACTATGCTAGAGGATTGCTTGTCAAATCCTCCAACAAGGTATGGTTTCAACCTTTGCCCATTCCCCTCCTCATCTTGTATCTCAATGGCGTCATACGGTGAGGCATGTTTCACCATATACGTACTTGTCCATCTTGACTTGAATTTTCTAGGGAACAACCTAAGTCTACTACTATATAATAAGACCTTGTCCCCTTCATGAAATTCCTTGGGCTTAATCAGGAGGTCATGCCACCTCTTTGTCTTTTTCTTAAAGATTCTCGTATTTTCATATGCGTCAAGTCTAAATTCTTTCAATTCATTCATCTGCACCAACATGTGTTCACCTGCAAGACTAAGATCAAGATTAAGCATCTTAATTGCCCAATAAGCTTTATGTTCTATTTCAACAGGTAGATGATACCATTTTCCATACACTAATTTGAATGGTGAAGTCCCTATGGTTGTTTTGAACGCAGTTCTGTACACCCATAGAGCTTCATCCAACTTTATAGACTAATCTTTACGAGAGGCACTAACCGTCTTTTCAAGAATTTGTTTAAGTTCACGATTAGCCACTTCGACTTGCTCACTAGTCTGGACATGGTATGAGGTTCTTGTTTTGTGTGTGACCCCATACTTGGACAGGAGTGCAACAAACTGCTTGTTCACAAAGTGTGACCCATTGTCGCTGATAATCACTCGAGGTGTCCTAAAGCAGGTAAAGATGTTCTTCCGTAAGAACTCACACACCACCCGAGCATCATTGATCCTAGTAGGAAGTAGGACAAAAGAAACCAGATTCCATGACTTTTGCTGCAATGCGATTTCCACCATAGTGTCCTCCAGCTTCTCCATCATGGCAATGAGACAGAATACTTGTCATATCTCCTTCAGGCATATATCTTCGAATCACACCATCTGCACATAGTTTAAACAAGAAAGGGTCATTCCAAAAATAACTTTTTACCTCACCTTGAAGCTTCCGTGTTTGATCACGAGTGAGGTCACGAGGAAACCATCCACTAGCTAAAAGGTTAGCTACATCAGCATACAAAGGAAGCCTTTCGAAAACTGCAGCTATGGAGAAAATCTGCTAATTAGGGAACTCTTCCCTTATTTCAATTGTTTCAACTGGAGGTTCCTCAAGTCGAGAGTGATGATTTGCGACTTGATTTTCTGTGCCCTTCTTATCTTTGATCTCCAAGTCAAACTCTTGGAGCAACAATACCCACCGCATCAGACGCAGCTTGGACTCCTTCTTACTCAACAGGTATTTCAAAGCTGAGTGATCGGTGTGTACAATCACCTTACACCCCACAAGTTATGATCTAAACTTGTCAAAAGCAAATACCACATCAAAGAACTCCTTCTTAGTAGTGGAATAATTGACTTGAGCATCATTCAGTGCCCTGCTTGCGTAGTAGATGGGCCTAAACATTTTATCTCTTCATTGCCCCAGAACTGCTCCCACAACTACATCACTAGCATCACACATTATCTCAAATGGCTGGCTCCAATCAGGTGTCACCATAATAGGAGCACTCACAAACTTTTCCTTTATCAATTCCAATGCTCTCAAGCACTCCACATTGAAAATAAACATGGAATCTTTCGCTAGCAATGTTGTCAACGACTTGGTAATGCTGGAAATGTTTTTGATGAACCTCTTATAGAACCCATCATATCCCAAGAAACTTCTTATGCTCTCAACCTTAGCTCTGCCAACTTCAATTTCATGTGCTGTTACTTTGTGGCTCAGGACAATTCCCTCTTTCACCATGAAGTGACACTTCTCCCAGTTAAGGACCAAGTTAATGGCTTCACAACATTCAAGCAAAAGCTTCAAATTCATCAAGAAATCCTCAAAGTCATCATCAAAAAGGGTGAAATCATCCATGAACACCTCTAGACACTTCCCGTTTAAATCGGAGAATATAGACATCATGCACCTCTGAAAAGTGGCAGATGCATTACACAACCCAAAAGACATCCTCTTGTAAGCAAAAATACCTGACTTGCAAGTGAATGTGGTCTTCTCGATATCTTCTGGGGCAATGGGTATTTGATTGTAACCTGAGTACCCTTCCAAAAAGCAATAACATCCATGTCCAGCCACTTTCTCGAGCATTTGATCAATAAAGGGGAGTGGTAAATGATCTTTCCTTATTGTATTATTCACCCTTCTATAATCAATACACATTCTCCGCCCAGTGACTGTTCTTGTGTGGATCAATTCGTTATCTTTATTTTTCACCACTATCATGCCCCCATTTTTAGGTACAACTTGCACTGGACTAGTCCACTGGCTATCATAGATGGGAAAAATCACTCCCGCATCTAGCAATTTGATGATCTCCTTATGCATTACCTCCTCCAAATTTTTGTTCAACTTGCATTGAGGCTGCACCACTGGCTTGCTATTTTATTCCCATAGAATTTTGTCCATGCAAATGGCTGGAATGATTTCTTAAATATCAGCTATGCTCCAACCAATGGCCTTCTTGTGCTTTGTCAGCAGCTCCACTAGCTTTTGCTCCTGTGTACCTGTCAAGTCAGCAGACATAATCACAGGATAATTATTAGTTTCAATAAAAACATATTTCAAGTGAGTGGGGAGGACTTTCAATTCCACATTGGGCTTATAAGCCTCCTCTTTTAGTTCCTCCTCATCAACCACTTGATCCTCAGGTTCAAGAGCTTCAGCCTCTTTCTTTATTTCAGGATCTTCATCCTCTACTATTCTAGACTAAGTAATAGACCTCCCTAGATTATCCCCCACAAGCTTGTCAAAATTGTATTTCTCAGCCAACTCTCCAATGACATCTAGCTTTAAACACGAGTAGGCAGACGCCTCATTACTGAGGTATTTCATCATTTTCTTCATCTGGAACACCACTTTCTCATTGCCCACTCTAAGCATAAGCTGCCCCTCATAGATATCAATGATGGCTCTACCTGTACATAAAAATGGCCTCCCTAGAATAAAAGGCACCTCCTTGTTCACCTCCATATCCACCACAATAAAGTCTACGGGGAACACAAACTTGTCCACCCGCACTAGAATATCTTCAATGATTCCCTAAGGTAGAATGGTGGTCTGGTTGGGTAGTTGTAGGGGCACTGGTATTAATTTGATCACTCCAAGTTCACCTTCCAGTTTCTTGAATACAAACAGAGGCATTAAATTTATGGACGCACCAGAATCACAGAGGGCCTTGTCGAATTTTTTACTCCCCAACGAGCATGGTATGGTGAATATTCTTGGGTCCTCACACTTCTGGGGAATTTTGTTTTACAATATGGCATTGTAGTGGGTATTCAGCTTGATCATTGTTGTCTCCTCTAATTTTTTCTTGCTAGACAGGATTTCCTTTAAGAACTTTGCATAAGCAGACGTCTGAGTGAGTACCTCTCTGAAAGGAATGTTCACATAAAGTTGTTTGTGCATCTCCAAGAATTGCCCAAAACATTTGTTAAGTTTCTCCCGCTTCATCTTTTGGGGGAACGGTAGAGCTGGAATATGTCTACTTTCTTCAATCTCCTTTTGTACCCCGTTATTCTGGCTCTTTTGCTCTTCACTCTTTTTCTCCGCTGGTGTCTCAGTCTGCTTGTTAACTACCTCAGGTCTAGCCTTCACCAATGGGTTAGCCAATGATTTGCCACTCCTCAGAGATACAACCTTGATTATTTCCTTTTGGTTCTTTTCAGTGTCGGAGGGAAGAATCCCATGAGCCCTCTCAGACAATAAATTTGCAATCTTTCGCTTTTGTCTTTCTAAATTCCGGATAGTCGTGCCCTGAGTCTCAAACTTTTTATATGTTTTGTTGATGAATGCCTTCATGATATCTTCCATATTTGACTGATTTGGCTGTGGTGGCTGGTATTGCTGCCTCTGTTGGTTTTAAAAACCTTGTAGTCACTGACCCTGGGGTCTGAGATTATTTTGTTGCCATGAGTTCAAGCTCCCATTAGGTTAACTCCATGAAAAATCGAGATTGTCTTTGGCTTATAGCCTTAAAATTGTTCCCACCTTGGTAGTTTCCTCTATTAAAGTTCCCCACAGCGTTGACTTTCTCAGCTGTAGCTTGACAATCATGTGTAAGGTATCCCAGCTCACAAATGTCACAACCCATCTGTGGTTGATTTTGCACCGGAGCCATCGTCAATTGGTAGATGTCTTTAGCCATGCCTGCAATTTGGGCCTGCATTGCTACAAACAATTCTACTTAGTGCACCCCTGCTGATTTTCTCTGATCCCCTTGGTCTGTGGACCATTGATAAGCATCTTCAGATAGTTCATTCAAAATAGTGACAATCTCTTCCAGAGTTTTCTTCATCAGAGGACCTGCAACCTCACTATTAAGCAATCTCCTTGATGACGGGGTTAATATGTCCCAAAAGTCTTGAAGTTGCATCCATTACTCTATTCCGTTGTGAGGGCACCTCCGCAATAACTCCTTAAATCTTTCCCATGCCTCAAACACTGTCTATCCTTCACCTTGGCTGAAATTGTGAATCTCCTTCCTCATCCTCCCAGTCTTAGCAGCTGAGAAGTATGTTTCCAGAAACTTGGTAGTCATCTCCTCCCACATACGAATTGAGCCTGTTGGCAGACTTTTCAACCACTGCTTTGCATCATCCTTCAGTGAGAACGGGAATGCTCTGAGGTATATAACATCATGTGATGCTCCATTGTAGAGGAATGTGTTCATAATTTCATCAAAGTTCATCCGATGGTTGTTGGGATCTTCACTGGGTTTTTCTCTGAAAATGCAATTGTACTGAATGGTCTTGATGACTCCCTATTTGAGTTCACAATTATTGGTATTGATGGGTGAGGGCCTCACACTAGACTGTTGTTGGTTGTACACCGGTCTAGCATAATATCCCAGTGATCTCCCAGGCCAAAGAACTGCATTTTCAAATGCATCCTCGATAATTCGATTGGGATTGAGTCTTCGCTCCCCATCAACCGTTTCATCCGTAATTCTGCGGGCTGCTTCAGCCGCTAACCGTGCTTCCTGTTGATGAGCCACCTCTCTGGTAGCTAGGTCTACTATCTATTCGTAGTTCACCATTGCATCATGAGTTGACGGCTGACCCAACTTCAATCCACTCGACCTTTTATCTCTTTTCAACCGCCTAAGGTGTTTGTCTAACTCTGGGTCATATGGCACCAAGTCCTTTGAAGAGGATCTAGTCATACATCATTGAATTTAACTTGTTTCCTGCACACAAATGAGAAGAGTGTAAAAAAGGAAAAAAAAATAAAGTTGTTCTTGAATTAGCACTGAAAATTAATTTAAACACTATAAATTGACAGTCCCCGGCAATAGCGTCAAAATTTAACGAGCGCAAAACACAACACCAAATTATTGCTCGCTAGTCAAAGATAGTATAGATTAATTATCGTCTCAACATGGAATGGATTTAAATAGTGTTCGAATAATTTCCAGTTGATCACTATCTAGGAAAATTAACACTTGATTTGATGACTGTTACTACGATTAGCTACTAATAATTAAACAAATAACCATCGATCACAAAGGACAACAGACGAGTAACGAAAAAATATCAATGAGAGAAATAAGGGTAATTGATAAGACAGGTGCAAGATAATTGACTCAGGATTCAATTTTTGAGTTAGTTCATTCTATAATACCATTTATTCTCTTGAATTCAACAATGAATTAGATTAAACTTAAAATTGATGCTTCTCTTTCGATTAAACATTAATTTCAGTAATTAATCTAATTGAAACACTATAAACAATTGCAATGGATAATTAATCTCAATAAGGTTCAGAAACAAATAAAACATCAATTCTAATGATTCGATACAAACTTTTGTATTGCACCGATTGCAGGTCAAAATATTGATGAATTCTAGAGTCTTCTTGCCTTTGTTGGTTCCTCAATCTTCTGTAGGTCAAAAATCCTCCAAAAACATGTTTTTAGTGTATTTATACCAAGTAGGAACGAACCTGGACGAAACTATCCTCTTCGAGCCGAAGTGGGAAACCCTACAAAGTTATCACTCTTTGTGCATCCCATGGTGCGTCGCCCTCTGCGTCGCAACAGTATTTGTTTTACTCAGTTGCAAATTCTCTTAACTTCGCATGTCTGACAGAGATTTCCCCTAGTGCGTCGCCCTAGGCATTGCAACAATGTTTTTTCTTGTCAGGCCAAAGAAATCCAGTCTCTGAACTTGTCAAACTTCTGACGCATATTTGCACTAATGCGTCGCATTGTGCTACGCTATGTGCGTCGCATTAGTGCATTTATTATGGACCTTGCACTCTCTTCCCACTTTCGTATACAACGCATGTCCACGAGCCCAGATGTGATCCTGGTTTAATTCTTTTGCTTTTACTCAGACTTCAAAGGTTCAATTATTTAATTTAGCTCCAATTTATCCTTTTAACTCAGAATCATTTCCTGTAAGGTATAAAACATATAATAAGTGCAAATCACCATTGTTGAAGCTCAACTACACATAAAATGCAGTAATTTAGAGTGTAAACTATGGCTAAAACACAAGTTTCTAGCCTACCATCACTCAGCCTAGAGCTCGAGCAGCAGCACCTGTAGTGGAGCCTCAGGTGTAATTTTAGGAGGAGGTTCCAGCTCAGACTGTTCCCGTCAGACCAGCTCAGGTTTCAGAGGGGTTCATAGCCACTCCAGTACTTTAGGATGCTCTAATCCGTTTGGTGGGCCTTATGGAGAGTGTGGCCCAGTTCGGTACCTTTCCGGTGGCACCAACCGTCTCTCTAGCTAGGGGAAGAGCACAGACTCCCGCTACTCACACCCTGGAGGAGGTGGCTCCCCAGTATTAGACTCCAACAGCCCCACTAGTTGGGGTAGTTCAGCCGGTTATTTCAGCACAGGCCGATGATAGGCCCACTTTGTCTTCTGAGGCTATGTTAAGGTTGGACAAGTTTACCAAGCTCTTTCCTGTTCATTTCAGTGATGCATCTTTTGAGGACCTACATATGGTGGAGAGATTATATGTTGACTAGACCTACTTGTTCTCCTGCACTTACTTGGGATCAGTTCTCACATCTATTTCTAGAGAAGTTCATTCCTGTCACCCTGAGAGAGGAGTACCGCAGGCAGTTTGAGCGTCTCCAGTGGGGTAGTATGACTTTTACCTAGTACAAGACTCGATTTGTGGACCTAGCTCGCCATGCCACTATCTTGCTTCCAACTAAGAGGGGGAGAATGGGGAGATTTATTTATGGACTCACTTACACTATCAGGCTTCAGATGTCCAAGGAGACAGAGAATGATATTTTCTTTCGGACGGTCGTAGATATTGCTAGACGGATCGAGTTGGTTCGTGCTCAGGAGAGGGGGACAATGTCAGATAAGAGGCCTCATCATTCTGGTAGTTTCAGTGGTGCCTCATCTGGACGCAGGGGTACTTTTGGTAGAGGCCATCCTTCTAGGCCATTTCATTCATCACTTCAGGCATCTCAAAGTGCTTCAGGGAGTCGTGGTCCTTATGTGCCTCATTCTAGATAGCTAGCCTACAATGCACCATCAGCTCATATTAGTGCACCTCCAATTCAGATCTATCACCGTGGTTATTCCGTTTGGGTCAGCTTCAGATTCAGCAGCCATAGCAGCAGGATAGGTGTTTTAAGTGTGGTAGTATTGGTCATATCAGGAGGTTCTATCCGAGATTATTGGGTGGCAAGCCACATCAGAGTTCTCGTGCCATGGTTCCAGCACTGGTTGCTCCACCACCCGCTCAGCCAACTAGAGGTAGGGGTCAGGCAGTCAGAGGTGGAGGTCAGGCCGTTAGAGGTGAAGGTCAGGCCGTTAGAGGTGGAGGCCAGCCAACTAGAAGTTGTCCTAAAGATATAGTTCAGAGTGATGGGGGCCGGCCCCGATGTTATGCTTTCCCAACTAGGCCTGAGGCCGAGTTATCTGACGTCGTTATCACAGGTATTGTTCCAATTTGCCATAGATATACTTTAGTTCTATTTGATCCGGGATCTGTGTATTCCTACGTGTCATCTTATTTTGCTTCATATCAGGTTGTGCCTCGTGATTCTTTGAGTGCTCTTGTGTATGTTTCCATGCCTGTGGGAGATTATATTATTGTAGATCGTGTCTATCACTCGTGTGTAATTACAATTGGGTGTCTTGAGACTAGCATAGATCTTCTACTTCTTGATATGGTATATTTTGATGTTATCTTGAGTATGGATTGGCTGTCACTTTATCATGTTGTATTGGACTGTCATGCCAAGATGGTGATTGTAGTTATGCCGAGGTTGCCTCGATTAGAGTGGAGAGAGACTCTTGGCCACTCTATCAGTAGAATTATTTCTTATGTGAAGGCTCGACGTATGGTCGAGAAGAGATGTCTAGCTTATTTGGCCTATGTCCGTGATTCTAGTGTAGAGGTTCCTTCCATGGATTTCTTACCAGTTGTTTGTGAGTTTCCAGAGGTGTTTCCTGTAGATCTGTCGAGGATGCCACCTGATAGGGATATTGACTTCTGTATTGATTTGGCTCCGGGCACTCAACCCATTTCTATTCTGACATACTGTATGGCCCCACCGGAGTTGAAGGAGAAATTGCAAGACTTGCTTGATAAGGTATTCATTAGACCTAGTGTCTCATCCCGGGGTGCGCCCATGTTGTTCGTGAAGATATGGGTCGGTGAGGATGTGTATAGACTATCGGCAGTTGAACAAAGTCACTATCAAGAACAAGTATTATTTTCTGAGGATTGATGTCCCATTTTATTAGCTTCAAGGTGCCAAAGTATTTTCGAAGATTGATTTGAGGTCTAGCTACCATCAGTTAAAGATTAGGGAATCTAATATCTCTAAGATGACTTTTCGGACTTGGTATGGGTATTATGAGTTCCTAGTGATGTCGTTTGGGTTGACAAATGCCCCAACAACATATATGGATTTGATGAACAGGGTGTTCAAGCCTACTTGGATTCTTTTGTGATTGTATTCATTGATGATATCTTGATCTACTCCCGCAGTCGAGAGGAGCATGAGTGGTATCTTCATATTATACTTCAAACTCTGAGAGATAGCTAGTTATATGCCAAGTTTTCAAAGTGTGAGTTTTAGTTAGACTCAGTCGCCTTTTTGGGGCATGTTATATCGGCAGAGGGAATAAATGTGAATCCTAAGAAGATTGGGGCAATTCAGAATTGGCGTAGACCTACTTCAGCTACAGAGATTCGGAGTATTCTGGATTTGGCGGGTTATTATCGCCAATTCATGGAAGGGTTTTCATCCATAGCAGCCCCATTGACTAGATTGAACCAGAAGGGTGCCCCGTTCAGATGGTAGAATGTGTGTGAGTTGAGCTTTCAGAAGCTCAAGACTGCTTTGACCACGGTGTCAGTGTTGGTATTGCCCACAAGTTCAGGATCTTACACGGTGTATTGTGATGCATCTCGTATTGGGCTTAGTGCAGTATTAATGTAGGATGGAAGGGTGATTGCATACGCATCGCGGCAGTTGAAGGTTCATTAGAAGAATTACCTTGTTCATGACTTAGAGTTGGTAGCCATTGTTCATGCGCTGAATATTTGGAGGCACTACCTTTATAGTGTGTTGTTCGAGGTATTCACGGATCATCGAAGTCTACAGTATTTGTTTCAAACAAAAAGATCTCAACTTGGGGTAGAGGAGGTGGTTGGGGCTGTTAAAAGGCTATTATATCACCATTTTGTATCATCCCGGGAAGGCCAATGTGGTGGCCGGATGCCTTGAGTAGAAAGGAAGTGAGTATGGGTAGCCTTATGTATATCCAAGTTGGTGAGAGACCGCTTGCAGCAGATGTTCAGGTTTTGGCCAATCAGTTCGTGAGGTTAGATATTTCAGAACCTAGTCGGGTTCTAGCTTGCATAGTCGCTCGGTCTTCCTTGTATGAGCGCATCAGAGAGTGTCAATATGATGATCCCCATTTTCTTGTCCTTAAGGACACAGTGTAGTACAGTGGTGTCAAGCAGGTTATTGTTAGAGATGATTGGGTTTTGAGGATGTAGGGTCGTATTTGTGTGCCCAATGTGGATGGGCTTTGTGAGTTGATACTTGAGGAGGCCCACAGTTCTCGGTACTCTATTTATACAGGTGCCGCCAAGATGTATTAGGACTTGCGGCATCATTATTGGTGGAGGAGGATAAAGAAGTATATAGTTGCATATGTAGCTCGATGTCTAAATTATCATCAAGTAAAGTACAAGCATCATAGGCCTGGTGGTTTGCTTCAAATGTTAGAGATTCCTGAGTGGAAGCGGGAGCGTATCACTATGGATTTTGTTGTTTTACTCCCATGGACTCATAATAAGTTTGACGTGATGGATAATTGTGGACAGGTTGACCAAGTCGACACATTTCATTCCAGTGGCAGTTACATATTCTTTAGAGCGATTAGCTGAGATCTACATCCGCGTGATCGTCTGTCTTCATAGTGTGCTAGTGTCTATCATTTTTTATCAAGGTACGCAGTTCACCTCGCACTTCTGGAGGGCCGTACAGTACGAGTTGGGCACGTAGGTTGAGTTGAGTACAACATTTCATCCCCTTATGGACGGACAGTCTGAGCGCACTATTCAGATATTGGAGGATATGCTTCGCGCTTGCGTTATGGATTTCGGGGGTTCTTGGGATCAGTTCTTGCCGTTTGCGGAGTTTGCCTACAAGACTACAACAATAACTACCAGTCGAGCATTCAGATGGCTCCCTATGAGCCATTATACGAGAGGTAGTGTCGTTCACCAGTTGGATGGTTCGAGCTAGGGTAGGCTCGGCTGATGGGTACAGATTTGGTACAGGATGCCTTGGATAAGCTCAAGATTATTTAGGATTGACTTCACATTGCTTAGTCTAGGCATAAGAGTTATGTCGGCGGTAGAGTTCGTGATGTTGCATTCATAGTTGGAGAGAGGGTATTACTCCGGGTTTCATTCATGATGGGTGTGATGAGGTTCGAAAAGAAGGGGAAGTTGAGCCCTAGGTATATCGGACCCTTTGAGATTCTTGAGAGAGTGGGTGAGGTGACCTACAAGCTCGCATTGCCACCTAGTTTATCAGCAGTCCATCCGGTGTTCCATGTGTCCATGCTCCAGAAGTATCACGGTGATCCGTCCCATGTGTTAGATTTCAGCTCAGTCCAATTGTACAAGGATCTGACTTATGAGGAGGAGTTGGTGGTTACTCTAGCCTGACAGGTCTGATAGTTGAGGTCTAAGAGTTATCTTTCAGTTCGAGTGCAGTGGAGAGGTCAGCCAATTGAGGCAGCCATGTGGGAGGGAGTCTGTCGGACATGCGGAGTAGATATCCACACATTTTCACGAGTCTAGGTAATTTTCTATGTCCGTTCGAGGACAAACATTTGCTTTAGAGGTGGAAAATGTGATGACTCGATAGGTCATTTATAGTTTTACCCTTTGTTTCTATGTTTCGAGATCTCGAATAGCTTCGTTCAGCCTTCCTCAATTTGTGTCTGCAGTCCATGTTTTTTTTTCGAAAAGTTTTTATGAGAAAATTGATAAAAATATTAAATCGTGCCTTAAAACTCATTTGAGTTGACTACGCTCAATGTTTTATGTAAACAGATCTAGATCAGTGTTTCAAAAGTCCTGGTGGGTATGTATCGTGATTTGGGACTCGGGCGTATGCCCGAAATCGAATTCGGAGTCCCTAACTTGATTTATCATAATTTGTTAAAATTACGAGTTTAAAGAATTCATAAGTTTGACCGTAGTTTGACTTTGTGGCTACTAGGTTCGGATTTTAGTTCCGGAACTTGGTATAGGTTTGTTTCAGTATTTATCACTTGTCTGCAAAATTTGGTGCAAAATGGAGTTGATTTGACGTGATTCGGACTTCCGATTGAGAAATTGAAGGTTCTTAAGTTTCTTTGAAAATTTTATTATTTTTGGTGTCTGATTCATGGTTCTAGGTGTTATTGTGATATTTTAGTCGCGCGAGCAAGTCCGTATGATATTATTACACTTGTGTGCATGTTTGGTTTGGAGCCCGAGGGGCTCGGGTGAGTTTCAGATAGGTTACAGATATTTTTGAACTTTGAAATTTTTGGTTTTTGAGCTTCAGCTGCCACCTGATGCTTTGTGCGTTGCAATCGCGAAGCAACTCTCGCGATCGTGAAGGGGAAACTGGGGATGGGGTGGTTTTATTCATCACGAACGCGATAGCTTGGTCGCGAACGCGGAGCATTGGGTGATTTACCCTTTGCGAACGTGACTAACTTCTCGCGAACGCATAGGGGTTATGGCCCTGGAAGGGGGAACTAACCATTACTCTTCGCGAACGTGGCACTAGGATTGCGAACGCAAGGGCAGGTGGGTGTAAGCCTTCGTGAACATGAAGGGTAACTCGCGAACGCCTAGGCCAATGTGGCCGTTGTGCATCACGAACGCGGTAGGCCCTTCACGAACGCGAAGAAGGCTTGACGCGTAGTCCGTAAAACATTTCAAACACGAGATTTCATCCATTTTTACCATCTTTTCATTAGAACTCGGTCTAGAGGCGATTTGGAGGAGAAATTTCATTACCCTTTCATAGGTTAGTGTACTTTAACTTATTTTCTTTAATTTTCATCATCATCTATTAATTTCTATCTGTAATCTTTGTTCTTTCGTGGTAGAAAATTACAGATTTGGGAAGAATTGGGGTTTACACCTCATATTGAGGTCGGATTTCTAAACTAATTACATAATCGATCTCGGAGATGAATGGGTAAATGTCTTTTAGTCCAAATCTCAGATTTTGACCAAGCGGGCCCGGGGTTGAATTTTGTTGACTTTTTGGAAAAAGTGTAAAGATCTTAACTTTATGTATTGTAATTAATTTTCCTAGCATTATTTGATATTATTGAGTCGATTTTGGTTAGATTCGGTTGTTTCGAGGCAGATTTTAGAGGAATGGCCTCGGTAGAACTTTAATTTGCTTGCGCAGCGAGGTAAGTGTTGGGTTTAACCTTGATTTGAGGGAATTACGAACCCTTGAGCTACGTGCTATGTGAAATTTATGTGTAATGGTGTATATGCGAGGTGAAGAGTGTATATACGCCGTCAAAATACTTGTTTCCATGCTTTTCCGTATTTCATTAATTATTTTATTCCATGTCTCAACTGTTACATGCTTTAATTGCTTCTCATGCCTTAATTTGCTACTTGTAATTTATTATTCTCGTATTAAAATATTAGTTTCTCCCATGTTTGCATGATTTAATTGCTACTTGCCTTAATTGACTTACTTGTACCTTTTAGTTGTCATTTATTTGACTTGTCTTGCTGCTTGGTATTAATTTTAGCAAATTTTTAATTTGGTACGAGATTTCCTTTATGGTTCTTCTTTCATATTCGTTAATCGTAGAGATTCTTGTGATTTTATTGATTTGCTTCCATTTGTTGATTTGTGTTTATGGACCGAGTTGCTCGCTGGAATAAGGGTTGATTGATATTGATATGGTGGGATCGGGTAGCGCGCCGCAACAGGTGAAATGAGGGAGGATTGATATGGTGAAATAAGGGAGGATTATATGGTGTGATCGGGTTGCACGCCGCAGCATATTTGACTTATTATTATTGTTATTGATATGGTGAAATAAGGAAGGATCGTGTTTGTACGATGGGATCAGGTTACGCGCTACAACGGTTTGAGTGTTTTTATATTCCTTGTTGTGTTGTATTGGCTTCGGTGTTTTTATACATGATTTTGAGGATTGATATTACTAGTTTTACTGGTTTTTAAGGATTGAGTTTATTGTCATGAGTTAACTGCTTTATTTTCCTGTATTTTCTTTCCTGTCACTATTATTATACTGCATACAGCTTATTGTAAGTGACCCGTCTTAGCCTCATCACTACTTCATCGAGGTTAGGCTCGGTACTTATAAAGTACATAGAGTCGGTTGTACTCACATTAAACTTTGCACTTCTTGTGCAGACTTTGGAATCGGTCCCAACGACGGTCAGTAGATTGCTCGGATCAGACATCTGACAGAGACTTGAGGTAAATCTGTTCGGCGTTCGTAGTCCTGAAGTCCCGTTCTACTTTATCTTCGTTGTTTACTTCTTTTCAGACAGTTTTACTTTCATTCAAGCCATTATATGTATTATTCTAGTCGCTCGTGCACTTGTGATACCGGTTCTGGATTATATTTAGATATTTCGTTTGTTATGACTTTTCACACTTTATTATAGTTCTATTACAGTTATTTCAGTTTAATTGGCACCAGTTAATTTGATTTGTTAAAAATGGCGTAAAACTATCTAACATTGACTTGCCTAGCAAGTGAAATGTTATGCGCCACCACGGCCCCGAGAGTGAAAATTCCGGACCGCGACATCATAATTCTCTCTTCTTCAAATGACTGATGTCAAGGATACAATGCAGGGTCTTTTAAAACGTCTGCATACTTGACTGATGTCAAGGATGCAATACGAGAAGGAGCCCCAAAAAGAAAAAGAAAAAACACTTTCAACAATTAGAACAAATATTTATCACATACCAATAATTACTCTTTTTCAATTAAGGTGAAATTTATGATGAGGTTGTGTGATTTGTTTAATTATTATGAGTGGAAAAAAAAAAGAACAACGAAAATTGGACTTCCCTCGCTTTGTTAATGCCATATAGCTTCACGGAGACGACAAAGATAACATGACTTTAATCAAAGAAAAATACATAGTTTACCCATCAACCTTCACACACTTAACCATTCAAATTTTTGACCAGATAGCATTTGCCTGTGTACACACAAATAAAGCACGTGAAGCCCGTAAAAAAAATCCCATTTTTTGTCTCCCCTTCCCACAGAAACCCTCTTCCTCATACTCCCCCCCCCCCCTCCCCCCTCCATCTTCTTCCCCAAAATAGAATTTTGGAAAGAACATAAAATTTTAGATTTAAAATTGAGCGATTTTTGTTGGTTTATTGTCCAAATATTGTGAAAACCATTTATTTGTGATAGATTTATAAGCTTTAACAGTAGTATTGAAGGTTTGGTAAAAAAATCTAGAACCCACCATTGTTGTGGTATCGAAAAAAGCTTGAAAATTCAATTGGGTCTTGTTGATTATTGGGTTGTTGAACTCAACTTGTTGCTCAATTTATTTTCAGCTAGCTGTTTAGATGGTGTGGTTGAATTTTGGTGTTGTTGGAAACTTTCTCACAAACAACTAGGTGGCAGCAACAATGATACTTAATATAGAAAATGGGAAGATGAAGAAGATGTGTTTTAATTGTAATTTCTAATTTTTTTTCTTTTTAAAGTCAATGACACGTGTCACGACTCTATTAGGGCGTGGCTTTCACGTTATCTGAAAAATTGGTCAAGCACAAAAGTGGTGTGTCTTAGACACACTTTTAAAAGGTTGAGTGTGTAAAAAAATTTCCATGAACAAGAAATGTGTAACAAGGATTTCGTTGCAAGGTCGATGATTAAACTATTTATTTTGCCCTTTAATTAATGGTGCTAATCAATCCTATATTTTAGTCCATATGTTTGTGTGCTGTTCCGCCTAATTTATGTTGTTCGAAATGCATGAAATGTTGAAAAGTAAAAAGCTGATCACTTTCACATTGAGGACTTTGCCTTCCGAATATAATATAATATATATATATATATATATATATATATATATATATATATATATATATATATATATGACGAGTTTAACTTTTATATTTCAACCGTGTACATAAAGAATTTAATATGAGATCAGCTAAAAGAAAACTATTGGCAATTATTTACGGCAAGTGGCATGCGCAACTTTGTGTTAAAGACATGTTAAAATAAGCTAAAGTGTAAAAATCTTATAGAACATATATAACTGAAACCCATTATGACCCATATTTAGTTCAGCATTGCACTAACCAGTATTCGCCGTATTAAAATTAAAAATGTCAATACTTGGTAAAATTAGTTAAATAACCAGAGAATTATCTAGCTTACTGACCCTAATTGTGTATGATTAATTCAGTCGTAATTTCTGATTTGCTTGTATCATCTATATAGTTACGGAAATCAAACGTGTATCCTATAAAAGAAACTCCATGTACCTAAGATTCTAATATTTTACCAAGGACGACAAAAATGGCCGGCTACGTTTTGTATTAAAACCACAAGTTGTTCAATGTCAAATAAACTAACTTAAGTCGAAATGATAACGTAAGACTGAACTAAGAAAGTGATCTCGACAATAAAATAGTCAAGGGAGTTTGTGGGTTAGTTGATTAATTAATAAAGAAATAATTAAGTAACTATTTGCATGAGCACTAGGCACATGTACTTAATTATTGTGTAAGCATTAGCTACACTCCATGTTTGAATTTGCTGGAAGAAATTTCAGGGCAATCATGGAGAAGAATAACCCAAAGTGGTTCAATGTTGAATCTGTTCCTCAGTGCTATACATTTTCCCCAGAAGAAAGACCAGGGGAAGCCCTTATACCAATTTGCAAGAAAATCCCAGTAATTGACCTTGGAAAATCCCTAGTCAATTCTTCGGGAAATTTGGAAACAATCAAGCAACTCTTGCAAGCTGGTCAAGAATTTGGTTTCTTCCAGGTATATAGATCAATTTTTATTTGTTATTCCGAATATTCTTTTTCCAAGATAAGAGAGCCGTTTATTTAAGTACTACAGGTAGATCTAAATTAAAACACGAATATATCTTGTATATATTTTTATATATAAAAGAAATCGAACCTATTTTGAATTTATTGTCTCTGTATCTTTAATCCTCTTCTAAAGTCTAGACGAGGGTGGAGTTATGTAGATTCAAGAGGGTTCGATTGAACCGATGAATTTCCTTAACTTAAGAAAAGATTCTAGTGTAATGACAAAGTACGTTCAAAAGTTGTTTTAGGTGCAGACAAGTGTGATATTTTTTTTGGTGAATCCCCTCGTGTAAATTCCTGATTCAAATCAAAAGTACGATATTTTTTTCTTCTTTTTATTTTGTATTTCCTTGCATTAATTTCTGATTCCACCGATGGTCTAGAGTGTAGACTAACAAAGAATTTTCAGGTGATCAACCATGGAATCCCAGAAAACGTTGTGACTCAAACAATGTCCACATTTAAAGAGTTTTTCGACATGGCTGACGAACAAAATGTAGATGTATCAACCAAGAAAGGGTGGATTTACACTGGGAGCAAGGATGAAGTTAAAGGTGGTGTCCATTTATGGAGGGATAATATAAAACACCCTTGTCACCCTCTGGAAAAATGCATGCAAAGTTGGCCTGATAAACCAGCTAGCTACAGGTAATTAAAAAAAAAGAATACCAATACCAAAAAAACATATATAGTTGCTCAACTATTTCTCATCTAATTCTAGTGGATCTAATCTAGTCGGAAACGAATTAATTACAGAAAAATAGTGGAAACATACGTAGCAGAAATAAGGAAGCTGAGTTTGACAATACTGGAGCTGATATGCCAAGGATTAGGAATTGAAACAGGATATTTTGAAGAACAAAGCCGAGTTCAACTGTTGTCAGCAAACAATTATCCAGCGTGCCCAGATCCGAGCCTGACATTAGGAATACCGAAACATTTTGATCCGAGCCTCATAACCATAATTTATCAAGGGAATGTGAGTGGGCTTCAAGTCTTGGTAGATGGTCAGTGGATGGGCGTTGGAGCTCTTTCTAATGCTTTTGTTGTCAACATAGGCAACCAGTTAGAGGTATGTATCAAATATTTTAAACCAATTTAATTTGCAAAGAGACTAATATTTGGAACCAAGGAATAGTAAATAGAGCTGATATAAAATATAACTGTCTTTAGGGGTAGAGATTGGCAAACTTCCCAAAAACATACTACTCTTACTTATTATGGTATTGAAACTATGAGAATGAAAGCAATATACTTTCAGAAATTCTGCTTAAATTTGAATGATTTAACCTATTATTCCAGGACCACATATGGACAAGACAGTTGAGTCATTGGTGGGCTAAATTTGAACTGCGTTTTTGTAGCAAATAGGCAAATATAAAGTGTTACATGATATATTATATGGACTGGACACTTCTATCTAAGTGCATGTTTCTCACTTTTAACTTTTTTATTTTAGATTATCAGCAACGGGAAGCTAAGAAGTGTGGAGCACAGAGTAGTAACAAATGCAAGGGAAGCAAGAACATCGATTGCCATTTTTGTCAATCCAGCTCCCAACTGCATTGTTGAGCCTGCAAAAGTCTTGCTGAATGAATCTAATCCCCCTCTCTACAAATCCATTCTTTACCAAGATTTTATTAATGCTTCCAAAGCTTTTGGTATTCATACTGATGCCATACAAAATGAAGCTTAATTAAGTTAATGATATATTGTAGCACAACCCAAATCATTTATTTCTATTTACTTCATGCCAAATCCTAAATCCTAAATTTTCTTTTTGAGAATGCCAAGGAATATTTACAGATATGAAGGTTTTGTCATGGAAATATTAAAGTCAGGAAACGTCTGTTTTCCCCTCTCTCTCTCTCTCTCTCTCTCTCTCTCTCTCTCTCTCTCTCTCTCTTCACCTTCTGATTGAAATGTAAAGTTTCACATATTCCTTGTATAGATTGATCCTTCATACTATTGGGAATATTCTTTGCCGGCTAAAGCAACTAACTTTAGACTGGGTGATTAAGGATACACGTGTATACCATTACCTAAAAGACACTGCTCAAAACTTCAAATGAAAGGATTACTAACATAACACAACCCAAGCTCAAGAGCTCTGGTAACTACCACTTAAATATTAAAGAGTTGAGAAAGGAAAAAAGGGGAAAGGAAAAAGATAAAGAAGAGAAGAAAAGAAAAGCATATTGAACGTTACATGACAATGGCAAACTCCAGCTCCGTCCAACTCAACTTAATTTTGCAACTTATAAGGCTCCAAGACTATATCAGGATCGCCAACCTTTGCAAGATAATTGCTTAGAAACTCTTTTGTATTGGAAAGGTCTAAACATTATGGAACTGCCCGTCTTCTCAATCAAAGATTTAGGAGGTTCGATGATACTCTGATAGCTTGGATTAATGAAAGTCACAACTGTTGTCCGTGCATCTTTCGAATTCGTCACAGCTCGATGTTCTGCACTTTTCAGTATCCCATTGCTAATCACCTGCATCGAACGTTGTTGTAATTATCGCTTAGGAAATTTGATAGCGTAAAAATTAATTTATTTTATATTTATTACTAGTATATAGAAGTTAAACTCAATTGTAATGAAATTAAGAAAATAATCAATAACAATTGTACCCTTAATTGGCAACCTATGTTCACCACAAATGAATAAGGAAGAGGCTCAACGCCAATCCATTCTCCATCTTTGAACACTTGAAGTCATGTGTTTACCCGAAAAACAGATAGAGTTAATTTTGTACGTAGTTCTAAGGATATGTGGTATAGTTTAATACAAATCGTAAAGATAAATAGAAATATCAAATACGGATTGCAAAGAATGCAAAATAAACAAAGTTGGAAAAAAAAGGTGATTTTTAGGACTAAACAAGATGAATCAATTTATGAAGCTCAAAAGAATAACTCTTCAATATAGGAGTATATGATATTTGAGTTACAATGTAAGCAAAAGACTGTCCCTTTACAGGAATGTAGCCATCTTATTTATAGTGAAAGATCCTACTTTTAGATATAATTATAAATACATAGTGAGAGACCAATGATAAATCAGTTTTTCCATAATTCCTGCCAAGATTCTCTCCTCTAGTGGGATTGCAACGGCTCTTGTCAATGAGCTCGATATTGACTCGAGTTTTCGGTCTTGACTCGAGTTCTCGATCTTGACTCGAGCTCGATTCTGACTCGGATCCCTGTATTGATTCGGGGTCAGTGTTGGTCGGTCTCTGAATCATAAGCTCGATAACTTTACTTTGCATCATAGTTCGACTTCGATTCGAGCTCGATAATGGTACCGAGCTTGTCATTGATCGGTCCTAAAACTCGAAGCTTGATGACCTGACTTCGGACCTCGACCTAGTATTACGAAGTCGCTTCTCTAATCCAATGTATTACCATTTAAACCAGTTCGTACGAAGGACTAACCGATTTTTACTGTATACAGATAGTCCCCTCGTTTCTCGAGAAGGATGTAGCGAGAGACGATATGATTTCACAACGGCCCGATCAGATTTAAGCTGACATTTACATTGGGCTCGATCATGACGCACGTGATAGTTGTCCCGTCGGTTTAATTTTTTAAGGCATTTAATGCATGTCAGACGGTGGTCGGCCACCACTGATATTGAACCGTCATTGCTTTAATCTATAAATAGCCCTTCCTTTTACCATTTACCACTTTTACATCTTCAATATTCCAAATTTTCCAAGTTCTTTTTCTTGCCCTCTAAGTTTATTCGCAAAGCTATGATTCCTCTCTTCAAAAGTCCTTCTTCAAAACTACCAAATCTTTGTATCTTTCTTCTATTCTCGGCCCTTAAATTCGAAAATGGCGAAAACATCACAAACCATTTCTCAGAAAGAGAAAGCTTCATCTTCACAGTCCGCCGCCGACGAAACACTAGTAGAGCCACGGCCTGAGGAGTGCGTTCCTGGGGCGTGTGTTCTTAACTCTAATGTTAAGGTCGATAAAGGCTCGTCGGTTCCCAGCCGATGTGAGCCAGTATCGAGGTACATGTGTTCGATAACCAAGAGGCACCCCAAACAGCTAAAGAAAGATTGCAATTGGGAGAACAAAGAAATAATAATCCCTTCTTCTGACGAAGATATCACCACTTACGTGAAAGGATTTTTAAGTGTGTATACTTACCCTTTCATGTTAGGTCCCCTCGACTCTGTTATTATTGACTTCTGCCGTCAATACCAAATAACCCTAGGCCAGGTCCATCCTTCTTTTTGGCAGATCGTTATTTTGATCCGATATTTTGTGAACAAAATCGAGGGGATGTCGTTCACCCTCGACCATCTCTTCTGATTGTACCGTCCTTGCCTTTTTCGAGGAGGGTTAATAAAACTTCAGTGTCGGGCTACCAAGGCTTTGTTCTCGAGCATAGACGAGGACATGGATCGAGGTTGGATGGGCAGGTTCGTTCGAGTAAGGACTTCGGACCTGATTCCGACTGAGAAGATGCTTTTTTCCGAGGAGTAGAACATGAAGCGTAGATGTAATTCTGCTGTTATTTCCTTCTATTTTGCCCTTTCATTTCTTTTCTCACTGATATCCCCCTTTTTGTGATGTAGTTCCCGTTTTCAAGAACTGGGTACGAGCTGTGGCTTTGACCTCCATATACGTCGAGCGCTCATGGCGTGATTTGTCAAAGGGCCTATGGGAGGCCAAAAATCATGGTAAGCCCCTTTCTCGTATTTTTTGGTAGTTCGATTGAGATGCTTTGCATATACTTTAATAAATTTTTTCGTATGTAGGTGTCGGCAAAGATACGGTTTTGAGGCCCTCGTTCGCCGAAGAAGAGGCTTTGGCGTCCGTTCCAAAGCTGGTGAAGGATAATATGAGGAAAAGGGCCTCCGTTCCCGAAGATACAAAACTGAAGAAGAGGACGGCTCGTAAGCCGAAGAAGATTACCATTCCCTTGACCGTAGAATCAGTTCTGCATCTAAGGGATGAAGATAATGAAGAAGAAGAAAATGATGGGTCCGCCCTGGCGGCCCGAATGAAGAAAAGCATTGATACCCCAAAGGCGGCTGAATCGACGGTAACTCATAAGGCTCCGCCCCGAACCGAGGAGATATCGGAGGAAGGTTCAGGCAAAGTCCCCGAGTCATTATAGATCGAGGATGTTTCCTGCCGAAGTCAACAAATGGTGGGTACATCAGAAGGGGCCGGTCCTAAAGCTCTCCGAACTGAGGAGAACACCCCGCGCAAGTCGCCTGGGGCAATAGTCATCGGAGATTCGCCTATTCTTCCTGCTTTTTCCAAAGGGGCTATTCGGGAAGCCCAAGATTTGGGGGCCCTCGAGATGAGTCGGTCTCATGAAGGGGAGGACCCTTTTCGTGATCTGTTTACCGGGGTCAAGGATGTTGTTGGCCCTAGTGATGTGTCGGGCCTTCTCTGTGAAGTACAGCTAGCTTTGAATGGGGTAAGCTCTTAACTCCCTTTGTTGATATTATTTTTCATGTTTTGCTCTTATTTCCTAACATTTTTTCTTCCTTCTTCAAAAGGCTGTGGCGGTTCATCGAGAAGCATGTTCTCGGTCTCGAGCTGAGCTGCATCAGTTCGAGATCGATCTTCAACGGGTCACGGAGGAGAGGAACTCCCTTAAACTCCTCTTACGGCAAAGGGGAGAGGAAATCAAAGACCTCCGAGCTGAGTTGGCCAAAGCTCACCAAGATCAAACCGATCCGTCTGAGCAGGTAATGATACTTTTAAAAGCCTATGGGCTCGATACCGGAACGATGGCTAATTTTTTGGTCTCACAGCTGCAGCAGAAAATTGAGATGATCGGGAAACTCCACGAGGAGGTTGATGCGATAAAAGTAGTGTCCTTGAAGTGGAAAGAAGGTATGGACCGCTTTGCTGCAGAGAAAGAGGATGCTCGAGCCCAATTGTCATCAGTCAAAAACCAGCTTCAAAGTATAAAGGAGAAAAGCTCGGCTCAAGTAAGAAGAATAGAGGAGCTCGAGGCTCGGTTGGCCTCTGAACTTGCTAAGGCCGAATCTGACGCCAAAAAGGCAAAGGCCGGTGTGGATGCATTCGTGGTCGTTTATCGGGCCGATGCTGAAGATGCTCAGGTACAAGTAAGAGAGGTAGCTGAGACCGCCAACACTCGAGCACATTGGGTTGTTGAGCTTACTAAGTGCCGGTCTCGGAGGGAGACCCTCCAGGAGATCCACGCTCGAGGTTTCAACCTCACTGAAGAGATAAAAAGGGCTAAGGATCTCGAAGCCGATGTTAAATCCTTGTTTCCCGATGATGACGATGATGATGATAACGATGATAGGAGCAAGAGCGGGTCCGAGAGTGGGGAGTATCCCGATGGAGAATAGACTGCCCCCGGGGATAACCAAGAAACTTAGTCCCTTAGTTTCTATTTCGGATATTGCAAATAATCATGTAAACAATCTCGTAAATATATACAAATATCTCTTCTTCTCCCGACTTGCCTCTGTTTTATTTTCTGTCTTGTGAAGGTTTCGATTTATTTATGTCTTACGAATGTTTTCATAAGGCTTTAGGCAATTCGATCGAATTTGGACTTCGTAGCCTATATATCCGAGTGAGCGTTTTTGAACTCGAAGTAATGTAGCCCGTAGGCTTAATAGTCGAGTGAGTGATTTCAAACTCGAAGTAATGTAGCCAGTAGGCTTTATAGTTGAGTGAGTGATTTCGAACTCGAAGTAATATAGCCTGTAGGCTTAATAGTCGAGTGAGTGATTTCGAACTCAAAGTAATGTAGCCCGCAGGCTTAATAATCGAGTGAGTGATTTCGAACTCGAAGTAATGTAGCCCGTAGGCTTTGTAGATAGTCCTCGAGTGAGAACGGTTGCTCGAACTCAAAGTAATGTAGCCCGTAGGCTTTGTAGATAGTCCCCAAGTGAGAATGGTTGCTCAAACTCAAGTTGGTGTAGCCCTTGGGCTTTATAGTTGAGTGAGTGTTGCTCGAACTCATTGATTTACCTTAAACCTGTTTGCATAATAAATCTCGAAATGGGGGAATCTTTCTTGGATATAAGATATCGGTAAAGAAATTTTTTTTCTTTGCAAGTCATTATACATGTGTCCATGTTTTGTGTCAGGGCTCAGGCTAACTATATGAGCATGGTTCGTTTTGACCATTTGGCTCTTATAATTTTTCCTATCGGAACCATGTTATTATGAAGTAACTTTCTTGCATCGAATTTGATATATTTGAGGGGCTAATGTCCCCCCCACCCCCACCCCCCCAGTATTCGAGGTCGATTGTAAAGAGGCCTCGGATATTGTCGAATTGTTTCTAAGTTAGCATGATCTATGGTTGCCTCATTAAAAACCTTACCGAAAAATCCATTTGGGATAAAATCGGTCTAAGGGGAAAAAAGTGCAACACGTGCTTTCAGACTAGGGCTTCGTATTGAAGGATCCATCCTAGATCCTGATCGGACTCCTGCAGGGGTTAGCTTCGAAATATAAATGAATATGGGAGGGTCGTACCTTAGCAGTAGTATCGTTTTAGGTGCGACACATTCCAATATGATCCTTTTCCGACGTTTTCGAGAACCTGATATGGTCCCTCCTAGTTCGGTCCTAGTTTTCCTTTGTTTGGATTTCGGGTACTGAGGGTGACTTTCCTTAGCACTAATTCCCCGAGTTTGAAATGGCGAAGCTTGGTTCTTTGATTATAGTATCTTTCGATTCGCTGCTTTTGGGCGGCTAATTAGACGAGGGTAGCTTCTCATTTTTCATCCGATAATTCAAGGCTAGTGTTCATAGCCTTGTTATTTGACTCTTCTGTTGTATATCAAAACCTGGAACTGAGTTTCCCGACTTCGACTGGAATCAAGGCTTCGAAGCCATATACTAAGGAGAACGGGATTACCCCGTACTAGATTTTGATGTTGTTCGATATGCCCAAAGAACTTCGGGTAGGATTTCTCTCCATTTTCCCTTAGCGTCGTTCAGCCTCTTCTTTAGGTTTTGAATGATAGTTTTGTTCATTGATTCGGCTTGTTCGTTCCCATTGGGGTGATACGGTGTTGACAATATCCTTTTTATTTTGTGGTCTTCGAGGAATTTAGTCACTTTGCTGCCGACAAACTGTTTCCCATTGTCACATACTATTTCTGCGGGTATCCCGAATCGACATACGATATGATCCCAGATAAATTCTATAACCTCCTTCTCTCTTACTTTCACGAACGCCTGTGCTTCAACCCATTTAGAGAAATAGTCAGTCATAAATAAAATGAACTTAGCTTTACCTGGGGCCGATGGCAGAGGGCCGACGATATCCATTCCCCATTTCATGAATGGCCATGGGGATAAGACTCAATGAAGTTTCTCTCCGGGCTGATGGATCATCGGTACAAAACTTTGACATTTGTCATATCTTCAAACAAACTCCTTTGCATCTTTGTCCATATCAATCTAATAATACCCTGCCCTGATTATTTTTCGGACTAATGAATCGGCACCGGAGTGATTTCCAAAAGTGCCCTCGTGCACCTCTCGTAAAACATAATCGGTGTCTCCTGGTCCTAAACATACTGCCAATGGTCCATCAAACATCCTTTTATATAGTGTTCCATCTTCAGCCAACATGAACCGAGCAGCTTTGGTTCGTAGGGCCCTTGATTCTTTAGGGTTCGATGGGAGTTTTCCGTTCTTCAAGTATTCAACATACTTATTCCTCCAATACCAAGTTAAGATTGTAGAATTTATCTCGGCATGACCTTCTTTGATCACGAATCTCGAGAGTTGGATGACAGTCCCCGAGCTTATCTCGTCTTCCTCGACCGATGACCCCAAATTTACGAGTGCATCGGCCTCACTATTTTGTTCTCGAGGCACATGTTGTAAAGTCCATTCCTTGAAACGGTGAAAGGTTACCTATAACTTGTCCAAATACCTTTGCATTCCATCTACTAGAACTTCGAAGGTTTTGTTTACTTGGTTTACTACTAGCAAAGAGTCACATTTGGCTTCAATGACTTCTGCTCTCAAGCTTTTAGCTAGCTCGAGACCTACAATCATGGCCTCGTACTCGGCCTCATTGTTAGTCAACCTAGAAGTTTTGATAGATTGCCTAATAATGCCACCCGTGGGGGGTTTCAACACGATGCTAAGTCCGGACCTCTTCGCATTCGAACCTCCATCTGTGAAGAGGGTCCAAACCCCCAATGTTGTATCCGATTTTGACAAGAGTTCTTTTTCAACTTCGGGTACGAGTGCTGTTGTGAAATCGGCCATGAAGTCTGCTAAAATTGGAGACTTGATAGCCATACGGGGTTGTTATTCGATATCGTATCCACTGAGTTCGACAGCCCATTTAGCCAATCGGCCCGATAGTTTGGGCTTGTACAAAATATTACGAAGTGGGTAAGTAGTCAAAACGCATATGGGGTGACATTGAAAGTATGGTCTTAACTTACTAGAGGCGCTTATCAGTGCTAGTGCCAATTTCTCTAAGTGAGGATATCTAGTTTCTGCTTCTCCTAAGGTCCGACTTACATAATAAACAGGAAATTACGTACCTTGCTCTTCTCGAACTAGGACACCACAAACCGCAATTTTCGATACCGCCAAGTATAAGTAAAGTTTCTCATCTGCCTTCGGAGTATGAAGCAGTGGTGGGCTCGATAGGTATAGCTTCAATTGTTCTAATGCCTGTTGGAATTCCGGAGTCCAGGCGAAATCGTTCTTCTTTTTTAGTAGAGAGAAGAATCTGTGGCTTAGATCCGACGACCTCGAAATGAACCGGCCTAAGGCAGCTATCCGTCCGGTTAGCTTCTGCACTGCTTTTACACTATCCACGATGGTGATGTCTTCGATGACCTTGATTTTATCGGGGTTGATCTCTATTCCCCGATTTGATACCATGAAGCCAAGGAACTTGCCCGAACCAACCCCGAAAGCATTCGGGATATTTTACTTCCTGAATCGACCCTATTTTGAGAAGTTTAGTTACCTCGTCCTTTACAAATGTGTGCTTTATCTCGGATTGAGGTCTCCTTTTTTGATTCACCGGTTTGAACCTAGGGTCCAAGCTTAGCCGGTGCGTTGTTATCGACGATGGGATTCCTGCCATGTCTAAATGGGACCAAGAAAAATAATCTATGTTATTAATAAGAAATTGAATAAGTTTTTTCCTAAGCTCGGGGGTCAATCCCGTCGCCAGGTATACCTTTTTCTCGGGCAGATGCTCGATCAATATAACCTATTCCAGTTCTTCAATCGTTGATTTGGTGGCGTCAAAATCTTTGGGGGTGATAAAAGTTCAAGGGGTCGGAAAATCCTCCTCGTCTTCTTCCATTTCATGCTTCCCCTATTCGGTCGAGACTGGCAGTTGTGATTGCTATTTGACTTCTTGTTTACACTTAATGCTCGATCTTTCCGCGATTGAGAGTGTTGATATTGGTGTTACCTCATCGACTGCAAATATTTCCTTTGCAGCATGCTGCTCCACATATACCATTTTCACGTCGTCCGACGTTGGGAATTTCATTACTTGGTGGAGAGTCGAAGGTACTTCCCTCATGTTGTGGATCCAAGGCCTTCCAAGTAGGGCATTGTACCTCATGTCACCCTCGATTACGTGGAACTTGGTATTTTGGATGGTCCCAGCCACGTTTACCAGTAGAATAATTTCCCTTTTAGTTATTTCACTGGCCATATTGAAGCCGTTTAAGACCCAAGCTGTGGGCACAACCTAATTTTGCAGACCGAGCTGCTCCACGACCCTTGATCGGATGATGTTCGCAAAGCTACCCGGATCCACTAAAACACGCTTAACTTGAACTTTATTTAATAAGATAGAAATTACCAGAGCGTCATTGTGGGGCTGAGAAATGCCCTATGCTTCTTCGTTATCGAATGATAAAGTGTCTTCGGGCACATAATCTCGGGTTCGTTTTACCCCAGTGGTCGGTACCTTATTGCGTTTGAATACAGGTCCTTGTGGAGTGTCGACCCCACCGATGATCATATGAATGATATGTTGAGGTTCCTCTTGTTCATTTTTTCTTTTGGCGTCCCTTTCCCTGAAGTGATTTTTGGCTCGATCGCTGAGAAACTCTCGAAGGTGGCCCTCATTGAATAGATGGGCTACCTCCTTCCTTAATTGTCTGCAATACTCGGTCATGTGGCCATGCGTACCATGATATTTGCACATAGAATTTGGGTTTCTTTGGGAAGGATCGGTTTGCATGGGTCTGGACCACCTAGTATCTTTGATTCTTTCGATTGCCGATACAATGCCCGATGCATCTACGCTGAAGTTATATTCTAATAACCGAGATGCCTCTATAGGATCGACATATTTGTCAAATCCATTCTTTCTCATAAGTCCCCGAGAATTCTACCCTCGATCACTTCTTCAATTGCTCCGGGCGAAATTGCATCCCGAACTATTATTCCTTCGATCTGTGATGTATGGTTGATATCGGTCTTTGTTTGACCTTGTCTCTCTGTTGATGTCCCTTTGGTTTTTAATAGCCGACATAGCCTACCTGTTTGGATGTACTAATCCAGGATGAGCTCCTAATTGGTCGTCTTCGCCCTGATTTTTGATTGGTATCGATTGTGTACATCTGCCCAAGTTATTACTAGATATTCGATCAGATTCTATTTCAACAGACGTGATGCTATCGAACTTCGCTCGTTCAAACCTTGGGTGAAAGCTTGAACGGCCCAATCATTCGTGACCGGTGCCAATTCCATGCGTTCCATTTGAAATCGGGACACGAACTCCCTCAGCATTTCATTATCCCTTTGCTTTACTTTGAAAAGGTTTGATTTTCTTGTTGCGACTTTTATGGCACCGGCGTGTGCCTTTACAAAAGAATCTGCTAACATGGAAAATGAGTTGATGGAATTCGGTGGTAGGTTGTGATACCAAATCTTTGCTCCCTTCGAGAGAGTCTCTCCGAATTTTTTTAACAACACATATTCGATTTCATCGTCTTCTAAATCGTTACCCTTGATGGCACACGTGTAAGAGGTGACGTGTTTGTTGGGGTCGGTCGTTCCGTTATATTTAGGAATTTCGGTCATACAGAACTTTTTGGGGATTAGTTTTGGGGCTGCACTCGAGGGAAAAGGCTTTTACACTAAAAATTGGGAATCCAACACTTTTATCATTGGTGGAGCCCCTGGGATCTGATCGACCCTGGAGTTATATGTTTCTACTTTTTTATCGTTGACTTCGACTCGCTTTGTGAGCTCCTTGAGTATTTTAGCAATTTCGGGAGTAGTCCCCGATTCTTGCTCATTGGCCTTATTATGGCCGGCTCCATTCTGTGGGCAATTTCTCGAGGTGGACTAGGCTCCGGCCTGCTCGGTAGCTGGGTTTGGCTCTGCAACTGAGCTATCGCTATTTCTTGGGCTTGCAACATTTCAAAAATCATACACAAGCTGACGTCGTTTTCCTCCATGTTATAGGTATCTCGAGCTGCAGATCAATTACCATCATGAATGCTATGTTCAGGTTCAGAACATTGGTTTGCCTCAAGGGCCACATGCGAATTAACGTCTAGTGGTACTTCGACTCAAGCTTCAACGACGTCGACAAGTGATTTTCTGGCCCTGTCGATATCTTAATACAAATTGTAAGGATAAATAAAAATATCAAATACGGATTGCAAAGAATGCAGAATAAACAAAGTTGGAAAAGAAGGTGATTTTTAGGACTAATCAAGATGAATCAATTTATGAAGCTCAAAAGAATAACTCTTCAATATAGGAGTATATGGTATTTGAGTTACAATGTAAGCAAAAGACTGTCCCTTTACAGAAATGTAGCCATCATCTTTATAGTGAAGGATCCTACTTTTAGATATAATTAAAAATACATAGTGGGAGACCCATAATAAATCAGGTTTTTCATAATTCATGCCAAGATTCTCTCCTCTAATGGGATTGCAACGGCTCTTGTCTATGAGCTCGATATTGACTCGAGTTTTCGGTCTTGACTCGAGCTCTCGATCTTGACTCGAGCTCGATTCTGACTCAGATCCCTGTATTGATTCGGGGTCAGTGTTGGTCGGTCTCTGAATCATAAGTTCGATAACTTTACTTTGCATCATAGTTCGACTTCGATTCGAGCTCGATAATGGTACCGAGCTTGTCATTGATCGATCCTATAACTCGAAGTTTGATAACCTGACTTCGAACCTCAACCTGATATTACGATGTCGCTTCTCTGATCCAATGTATTACCATTTAAACCAGTTCGTACGAAGGACTAACCGATTTTTACCGTATACATCCTGAAATATTTCCTTGAAAAAGAATTGTTATCAAATTAGGATCAAAGTGTTTCGGCAATCCCAGTGTTAAGCTTGGATCTGGGCATGATGGATAGTGATTGACCGGAAGAATTTGCACTTCTGTGAGTCCATTCTCAAAGTAATTCCTACCAAGTCCCAAACCTTCTCCAATCATCTCCAAAATGCTTAATGCCAAGTTCCTTGTTTCAATTGAATAGGCCCCAACTACATCTCTTTGTGCAACAAAAATAGAAAAATCAGATTTGAAGACTAAAAATTTGGCCATGTAATTTTTGAAACAATACATGATATCTTATTTAGCTTGAGAATAGAATGTACCATAAGTTTTGTCAATAATTTTAGTATCCTTACAATGGTTGTTGAAACTACTATTTATAGCTATACCTAGAAAATAAGATCATAGGATCAAGTCCCTTAAATGATAATAAAAGGGGACTATTGATATATATGAAACGGCATGAATGCCAAAATTCTCCGTAACGGCTGCCTATTTAATACTAGGTAATATTCTTCATTAAATGTCATCTGGGGACAAACATTCGACCCACTCACGTTGATTATGTTCCCTTTAGGGTCTATCTGATACCAACTGCAGTTGTTGTTCCCGGTCTTGGTTCTTACTCGATTTGTCTTCCGCATGTCTCCGATTTCACATGTCACGCTATCATTCGATCATCTAATATAAACCCATTTTACCCTATACAACACCTTCAACAATTACAAGAAATTTTATCACATACCAATAATTACTCTTTTTCAATTAAGGTGAAATTTATGAGGAGGTTATATGATTTGTTGCATTATTATGAGTAAAAACGGAAGAATAAATTGGACTTCCCTCGCTTTGTTAATGCCACATGGTCAAGACGATGACAAAGATAGCATGACTTTGATTAATGGTGTTAATCAATCGTATATTTTAGTCCATATGTTTTTATGCTGTTCCACCTAATTTATGTTGTTCGAAATGCATGAAATTTTGAAAAGAAAAAAGCTGAGCACTTTCACGTTGAGTGACTTCGCCTTCCAAAATCCAATCGAATTTAAAATATAATTAATATTTACGACCCGTGTTTTACTTCTATATTTCAACAGTGTAAATAAAGTATTAAACATGAGATCAACTAAAAAATAACTACATTCAATTATTTACAAAAAATGGAATGCGCAACTTAGAAATTAAGAATGCTAATATGTTATGACAATGTTAAAATACGCTAAAAGTGTAAAAATCTTTATACGACATATATAAAGGAAATCCATTACGACCCATATTTAGTTCAACAATTGCACTAATCAGTAACTCTCCGTATTAAAATTAAAAATGCCAATATTTGGTAAAATTAGTTAAATAACCAGTGAATGATCTAGCTTAGTGGCCCTAGTTGTGTATGATTAATTCGGTCGTAATTTCTAATTGCTTGTACCTATGTAGTTACGGAAATCAAACGTGTATCCTATAAAAGAAATTCCATGTACCTAAGATTCTAAAATTTTACCAAGGACGACAAAAATGGCCGGCTATGTTTTGTATTAAAACCACAAGTTGTTCAATGTCAAATAAACTAAGTACCTTAAAGTTGGAATGATAAGTGAGACTGAAGTAAGAAAGTGATCTCGACAATAAAATAGTCGAGGGAGTTTGCAACTATTTGCATGAGCACTAGGGACATGTGTTTAATTATTGTGTAAGCAATTAGCTATACTCCTTGCTTGAATTTGGAAAATCCCTAGTTAGTTCTTCAGGAAATTCGGAAACAATCAAGCAACTCTTGCAAGCTGGTCAAGAATTTGGTTTCTTCCAGGTATATAGATCAACTTTAATTTGTTATTACTAATATTTTTTTTTTCAAGATAAGAGAGCAGTTTATTTAAGTACTACAGGTAGATCTAACTTAAAACACGAATATATCTTGTATATATTTTCATATATAAAAAGAAATCGAACCTATTTTGAATTTATTGTCTCTGTATCTTTAATCCTCTTTTAAAGTCTAGACGAGGGTAGAGTTATGTAGATTCAAGGGGGGTTCGATTGAACTGTTGTATCACCTTAACTTAAGGAAATATTCTAGTGTAAGTACGTTCAAAAGTTGTTTTAGGTGTAGATTCAACAAGTATGACATTCTTTTCTCTTTTTATTTTGAATTTTCTTGCATAAATTTCTGATTCCACCGATAGTTACTAACAATGAACTTTCAGGTGATCAACCATGGAATCCCAGAAAACGTTCTGACTCAAACAATGTCCACATTTGAAGAATTTTTCGACATGGCTGGCGAACAAAATGTAGATGTATCAACCAAGAAAGGATGGATCTATACAACGAGCAAGGATGAAGTTAAAGATAGTGTCCATTTATGGAGGGATAATATAAAACACCCTTGTCACCCTCTGGAGAAATGCATGCAAAGTTGGCCTGATAATCCAGCTAGCTACTAGGTAATTAAATTAAAGAACACCAATAACAAAATACTATATACTAGTTGCTCAACTACTTCTCATCCAACAAAATACACCCTTGCTCAACCAATATCATTCCTTCAAAATTAATCGTCCCTATTTATACTTCATTCCTAAGGTTAAGAATGCCCAAACTATCCAACAATACAGACCAATTAGCCTATGCACTACAATACACAAGCTAATCACTAAAATTATTGCCAACAGGTTTAAACCCATTATATCAAAACTTTTTGGGCCAACGCAAACCAGCTTCCAACAAGGTAACGGGCCTCAGACAATGCTATAATAGTACAAGAGACTCTCGCCCACTTCCAAAGAATGAAAGGCAAAAGTAGCAACCTGATTCTTAAGTTAGACCTCGAAAAGACTTTTGACCGCCTTGAGTGGTCTTTTGTCAGGAAAATATTTTTTTTTTTTAACTTTCCGACCAGGCTCATCAACCTTATAATGTCTTGTATTACTACAATCTCTACTTCCATTTTAATCAATGGTACACGCACATAGTTTTTTTGTCCGTCAAGAGGTATTTGACAGGGGATCCGCTATCACCTTATCTATTCATCGTGTGCATGAAATTATTCTCCCGAAACATTTCACTATCTGTTTACTGCCTAAATTGGCAACCAATTCGCCTCTCCAAAATGGGGACCCTCCTTATCACATCTTTTCTTCGAAGATAACATTATCTTATTTTCTACTACAAAAAGTTGTCACGCAATCATTGACATCCTCGATGCACTCAAGCCAAAAGATCAGCTTTAAAAATTCTAAGATTTTCTTTTCGAAAAATTGTTCCCAGGAAAATAAAAAATTTATTCTCAGTTCTTTTCAAATGACAGAAGGAAAATCTTACGGCAAGTACTTAGGTTTCCCAATCTTTTTAGCACGACCAAAAAAATGAGACTTTCAATTTTTATTAGACAATTTTAAGAATCGACTTGCCGGATGGAAAACTAAATTCCTCACTATGGCGGATGCACTACACTAATTAAATCTACCCCAAACGCTCTCCTAAATCATATAATGCAATATATTTCTATTCCTAATCTATCATAAGCAAAATGGAACAATACCAACTTAATTTCCTTTGGGGTACTACTCAAACGAGGAAGAAATTCCATCTTCTAAACTGGAAATTGGTTACTCAGCCAAAAGAAAGCGGGGGTCTGGGTATACAACAACTACGGCATAAAAATAATGCTCTACTTGCTATCCTAGCTTGGTGACTTTTTCAATCACCAAAATCTCTTTGGGCTACCCTACTACTACACAAATGCGTACATACCACTACAGTAACAAATCACTCACACACTTGGCGTAATATCATTAAGGGTGGGAACATTGTCAACTTGGTATTCAATAAAAAATTAGAAACAGTCAGCACATCAATCTTTGGAATGATCCCTGGGTTGGAGCAGGTATAACTCTACGATCTCTCATACAAGGACCACTACCATACAATCATCAAGCACTAAAAGTCTCCATATGTTTAACCCCGCTGGGATGGGATTGGAAAAGTATTACTTTCCATCTGCCTCAAGTCGTTATGAACAAGATTCCTGCTCCATATATTTTCATATACTCGCAACCATCTGACCGCACCTATTGGGCCATACATCCTTCAGGTAATTTTACAGTAAATTCTATGTATCACGCCCTATTTGTTGCTAATCAACACACTCAGTCATCAAGCACCAATTCAAAGTGGATTTGAAAGCTACCCATAGCCCCAAAAGTTAAAACCTTCCCCTTGCTACTCTGCCATAACAGACTTTTCACAAATCATTACCTTCACTCTATTGGTATATTTCCTAACATATCATGGCAAAACCTAATAAAACAACGATGTAGCGGAGAACAAGAACCAAGAACAATCACAAGATAATCTATCTGTTGCGGCGTAAAACCCGATCCCATTATCAATACCAATAATAATCACTATTGTTGCCGCGTGCAACCCGATCCAAATATCAACAACCAATACCGTTGCGGCACCCGATCTCAACATCAATACCAATAATATTCACTACCATTGTGGTATGTAACCTGATCCCAATATTAATAACCAATACCGTTACGGCGTGCAACCCGATCCCAGTATTAATACCAAATACTATTGCAGCGTAAAACTCGATCTCAATATCATTTTATTTGAAATTACCTAATTATAACCAAATATGGCTAAACTCACAACATAACATAAAATAGAAATAAAATTCATAATTCACCAAGGATATACGAACACGAATGAAGAATGTCATACGATTCAATGTTCAAGGACTAGCCTCACAATATATACATGTCAATAAAGACTTCAACAAGTCGTAAACACGAGAACAATCTAACAGTCATACAATTCGATATAGAATAGCAAAGTAAGATAGAAAACAAGTAAATGCAAGAAGGCAAATAAAGGCATCTAGTTATTAGATTTATATCTATATCTCCTATATTTATATGTCTATATATTATATTAAAAGCATGAATGTCCTTAGCAAAATATTATTCGTCTTTTTATCCGCTTTATATACATTAATATAGGGTATACGCGCATCACGCGTATCTTAAGGGCCTTCATTTGAAAAGGGATAAAAAAGACGAATGATATTTCGCTACGGGTCTTTATATATATATATATATATATATATATATATATATATATATATATATATAAGCTATCATAAACAAAATGGAACAATATCAACTTAATTTCCTTTGGGGTACTACTCAAACGATGAAGAAATTCTATCTTCTAAACTGGAAATTGGTTACTCATCCAAAAGAAAGCGGGGGTCTGGGTATACAACAACTACGACATAAAAATAATGCTCTACTTGATATCCTAGCTTGGTGACTTTTTCAATCACCAAAATCTCTTTGGGCTACCTTACTACTACACAAATGCGTACATGCCACTACAGTAACAAATCACTCACACACTTGGCGTAATATCATTAAGGGTGGGAACATTGTCAACTTGGTATTCAATGAAAAATTAGAAACGATCAGCACATCAATCTTTGGAACGATCTCTGGGTTGGAGCAGGTACAACTCTACGATCTCTCATACAAGGACCACTACCATACAATCATCAAGCACTAAAAGTCTCCATATGTTTAACCCCGTTGGGATGGGATTGGGAAAATATTACTTTCCATCTGCCTCAAGTCGTTATGAACAAGATTCCTACTCCATATATTTCCATATACTCGCAACCATCTGACCGCACCTATTGGGCCATACATCCTTCAGGTAATTTTACAGTAAATTCCATGTATCACGCCCTATTTGTTGCTAATCAACACACTCAGTCATCAAGCACCAATTCAAAGTAGATTTGAAAGCTACCCATACCCCCAAAAATTAAAACCTTCCTCTTGCTACTCTGCCATAACAGACTTTCCACAAATCATTACCTTCACTCTATTGGCATACTTCCTAACATATCACGGCAAAACCTAATAAAACAACGATGTTGCGGAGAACAAGAACCAAGAACAATCACAAGATAACCTATCTGTTGCGGCGTAAAACCCGATCCCATTATCAATACCAATAATAATCACTATCGTTGCCGCGTGCAACCCGATCCAAATATCAACAACCAATACCGTTGCGGCACCCAATCCCAACATCAATACCAATAATAATCACTACCGTTGTGGTATGTAACCTGATCCCAATATCAATAACCAATACCATTACGGCGTGCAACCCGATCCCAATATTAATACCAAATACTATTGCAGCGTAAAACTCGATCTCAATATCATTTTATTTGAAATTACCTAATAATAACCAAATATGGCTAAACTCACAACATAACATATAATAGAAATAAAATTCATAATTCACCAAGGATATACGAACACGAATGAATAATGTCATACGATTCAATGTTCAAGGACTAGCCTCACAATATATACATGTCAATAAAGACTTCAACAAGTCGTAAACACGAGAATAATCTAACAGTCATACAATTCGATATAGAATAGCTAAGTAAGATAAGAAAATAAGTAAATGCAAGAAGGCAAATAAAGGCATCTAGTTATTAGATTTATATCTATATCTCCTATATCTATATGTCTATATATTATATTAAAAGCATGAATGCCCTTAGCAAAATATCGTTCGTCCTTTTATCCGCTTTATATACATTAATATAGGGTATACGCGCATCACACGTATCTTAAGAGCCTTCATTTAAAAAGGGGTAAAAAAGACGAATGATATTTCGCTACGAGTCTTCGTGCTTTTAATATATATATATATATATATATATATATAAAGCTATCATAAACAAAATGGAACAATACCAACGTCATTTCCTTTAGGGTACTACTCAAACGATGAAGAAATTCCATCTTCTAAACTGGAAATTGGTTACTCAGCCAAAAGAAAGCGGGGGTTTGGGTATACAACAACTACGACATAAAAATAATGCTCTACTTGCTATCCTAGCTTGGTGACTTTTTCAATCACCAAAATCTCTTTGGGCTACCCTACTACTACACAAATGCGTACATGCCACTACAGTAACAAATCACTCACACACTTGGCGTAATATCATTAAGGGTGGGAACATTGTCAACTTGGTGTTCAATGAAAAATTAGAAACGATCAGCACATCAATCTTTGGAACGATCCCTGGGTTGGAGCAGGTACAACTCTACGATCTCTCATACAAGGACCACTACCATACAATCATCAAGCACTAAAAGTCTCCATATGTTTAACCCCGTTGGGATGGGATTGGGAAAATATTACTTTCCATCTGCCTCAAGTCGTTATGAACAAGATTCCTACTCCATATATTTCCATATACTCGCAACCATCTGACCGCACCTATTAGGCCATACATCCTTCAGGTAATTTTACAGTAAATTCCATGTATCACGCCCTATTTGTTGCTAATCAACACACTCAGTCATCAAACACCAATTCAAAGTGGATTTGAAAGCTACCCATACCCCCAAAAGATAAAACCTTCCTCTTGCTACTCTGCCATAACAAACTTTTCACAAATCATTACCTTCACTCTATTGGCATACTTCCTAACATATCACGGCAAAACCTAATAAAACAACGATGTAGCGGAGAACAAGAACCAAGAACAATCACAAGATAACCTATCTGTTGCGGCGTAAAATCCGACCCCATTATCAATACCAATAATAATCACTATCGTTTCCGCGTGCAACCCGATCCAAATATCAACAACCAATACCGTTGCGGCCCGATCCTAACATCAATACCAATAATAATCACTACCGTTGTGGTATGTAACATGATCCCAATATCAATAACCAATATCGTTACGATATGCAACCCGATCCCAATATTAATACCAAATACTATTACAGCGTAAAACTCGATCCCAATATCATTTTATTTGAAATTACCTAATAATAACCAAATATGGCTAAACTCACAACATAACATAAAATAGAAATAAAATTCATAATTCACCAAGGATATACGAACACGAATGAAGAATGTCATACGATTCAATGTTGAAGGACTAGCCTCACAATATATACATGTCAATAAAGACTTCAACAAGTCGTAAACACGAGAACAATCTAACAGTCATACAATTCGATATAGAATAGCAAAGTAAGATAAGAAAACAAGTAAATGCAAGAAGGCAAATAAAGGCATCTAGTTATTAGATTTATATCTATATCTCCTATATCTATATATCTATATATTATATTAAAAGCATGAATGCCCTTAGCAAAATATCGTTCGTCCTTTTATCCGCTTTATATACATTAATATAGGGTATACGCGCATCACGCGAATCTTAAGAGCCTTCATTTGAAAAGGGATAAAAAAGACGAATGATATTTCGCTACGGGTCTTCGTGCTTTTAATATATATATATATATATAAATATATCATAAACAAAATGGAACAATACCAACTTAATTTCCTTTGGGGTACTACTCAAACGAGGAAGAAATTCCATCTTCTAAACTGGAAATTGGTTACTCAGCCAAGAAAGCGGGGGTCTGGGTATACAACAACTACGACATAAAAATAATGCTCTACTTGCTATCCTAGCTTGGTAACTTTTTCAATCACCAAAATCTCTTTGGGCTACCCTACTACTACACAAATGCGTACATGCCACTACAGTAACAAATCACTCACACACTTGGCGTAATATCATTAAGGGTGGGAACATTGTCAATTTGGTATTCAATAAAAAATTAGAAACGGTCAGCACATCAATCTTTGGAACGATCCCTGGGTTGGAGCAGGTACAACTCTACGATCTCTCATACAAGGACCACTACCATACAATCATCAAGCACTAAAAGTCTCCATATGTTTAACCTCGTTGGGATGAGATTGGGAAAATATTACTTGCCATCTGCCTCAAGTCGTTATGAACAAGATTCCTACTCCATATATTTCCATATACTCGCAACCATCTGACCGCACCTATTAGGCCATACATCCTTCAGGTAATTTTACAGTAAATTCCATGTATCACGCCCTATTTGTTGCTAATCAACACACTCAGTCATCAAGCACCAATTCAAAGTGGATTTGAAAGCTACCCATACCCCCAAAATTTAAAACCTTCCTCTTGCTACTCCGCCATAATAGACTTTCCACAAATCATTACCTTCACTCTATTGGCATACTTCCTAACATATCACGGCAAAACCTAATAAAACAACGATGTAGCGGAGAACAAGAACCAAGAACAATCACAAGATAACCTATCTGTTGCGGCATAAAACCCGATCCCATTATCAATACCAATAACAATCACTACCGTTGCCGCGTGCAACCCGATCCAAATATCAACAACCAATACCGTTGCGGTACCCGATCCCAACATCAATACCAATAATAATCACTACCGTTGTAGCATGTAACCTGATCCCAATATCAATAACCAATACCGTTACGGCGTGCAACCCGTTCCCAATATTAATACCAAGTACTATTGCAGCGTGAAACTAGATCCCAATATCATTTTATTTGAAATTACCTAATAATAACCAAATATGGGTAAACTCATAACATAACATAAAATAGAAATAAAATTCATAATTCACCAAGGATATACGAACACGAATGAAGAATGTCATATGATTCAATGTTCAAGGACTAGCCTCACAATATATACATGTCAATAAAGACTTCAACAAGTCGTAAACACGAGAATAATCTAACAGTCATACAATTCGATATAGAATAGCAAAGTAAGATAAGAAAACAAGTAAATGCAAGAAGGCAAATAAAGGCATCTAGTTATTAGATTTACATCTATATCTCCTATATCTATATGTCTATATATTATATTAAAAGCATGAATGTCCTTAGCTAAATATCGTTCGTCTTTTTATCCGCTTTATATACATTAATATAGGGTATACGCGCATCACGCGTATCTTAAGGGCCTTCATTTAAAAAGGGGTAAAAAAGACGAATGATATTTCGCTACGGGTCTATCTTTTTTTAATATATATATATATTAAAAAAAGATAGATAGATAGCATAATTTTGCCCTAATTTGTTGCTCATAAATTAACTTTCTAAAATTAATCTAAGAAAAAAATAGAAAAGATATTTGGAGGTAATGTTTTAAATTTGAGCTCATTTGGAGTAGATTTAGATGTTAAATCGTGTATTAGATTGTTAAAATTCGAAAAACACGTTTCTATTTCTATGCAATTTACATTTCAGACCTATTTGGCCTAAAGTGCATAAAAACATTGGTTGCACATTAGGCCTATTTTGACCTTAAATGCATAAAAATATTTATTGCACTTTAGATAAGTACAAATTTTACACTAGAGACTTAATTGGCCTTAAGTGAATTATAATTTAGATTAATTATTTTTTAATTTCAGACCCAATAAGTATGAAGTTGATCCTAAAATGGATAAACATATAAATTTTTGTGCAAAGTGAGTATAACTTCAATTGTGAGCCCAAAATATAGATGCAAATACCCCAAGCTAACAAATGGACTAACAGATGTGGGCTTCTGAAAGGTCATATAATATTCCCGGCCTAACTGCTAATTAAGAGCCCAATGTTGTGAATCATTCAATCTTCAATTCAGACGATCCCAAAACCTAACTTCTAGAACCCATTTTTATCTTGCTCCATTACAAAATCGCCGGCCCACCACCAGTTTTATTCAAGTTGCCACTTTTTAGCTTTTAGGTCCACAAAATTTCCTCTGCTCTGAGAGTAGAGGCAAAGAAGCTGAGAAAATTTTCGCTATATTTTATTAAAAAAGAGCTCAATTTGTAGTTTTGAGTCCAGACAAGTATTTCTTCGTAGCTAAAACGTCAAAGTTCGTTTGCCTCACTATTTTTCTTTTTTCTAATTTCCGGTTTTGTACATGTTGTATGGTTTATTATTATTATTGTTTGATTGATTTGTTTTAGGTTTGTGGAGTATTAGTGAAAGATGGGTTGTTTTAAGAGGAAGTCGCAAGAATTCTGCAATAAGGGTAACATTATATCACCTCCAAGTAAACAACTGAAACAAAATGGTTCAGTGGGTGTGGGTGAGGAAGTGGTATGTGTGCATGATGTATCATACCCGGAAGGCTATGTCCCCTCTGCTTCTTCAACTTTGCCTCAAGTAGACTCAACACCTGCTAAGGAGTTCCCTTTTACTCTCGACCCTTTTCAATCTGAAGCTATCCATTGCCTTAATAATGGTGAATCCGTCATGGTAAGTTTTCATTTTTCCCCATAGTTAGTTTTTTATCAATCAATGGAGTAGGCTGGCAGCCAGTAATACATTGTTCATATAGCCACACCAGCTTGTTTGACATTGAGGCGTAGTTGTTGTCTACATGAATCAATCGATCAATCAAATAAGTCTCCATCCTGAATTAGTTGTGTTCTCTATTCGGGCCGGGATCATTCCAGTAAGAGATAATTTGTCATTTAAGGCAAATTATGCTTTCTATATTCTCTAAACTTTCACACTTATCTCACATAACGTTAATTAGATATATTGTATATTTAATGGTGATGGGACTGAATTTGAAGTTGTGGCTGTAGGTATCAGCACATACGTCAGCGGGAAAGACAATTGTTGCGTTGTATGCCATTGCCATGTCGCTGAAGAATAACCAGCGAGTAGTATATACTTCACCAATTAAGGCTCTTAGTAATCAGAAGTATAGAGAATTCAAAGAGGAGTTTTCAGATGTGGGTTTGATGACAGGAGATGTCACCATTGATCCAAATGCTTCTTGCTTGGTATGCCCAGTTTCTTTTTCGATTCTTGTGCTCATAATTTTTATTATTCATGCTGGCTTTCTGGTGTCATTTGGTTTCAGGTAATGACTACAGAAATCTGGCGTAGTATGCAGTATAAAATATCAGATGTTATAGGGGAGGTGGCTTGGGTTATTTTTGATGAGGTACACTACATGCGTGATCGAGAAAGAGGTGTGGTTTGGGAGGAAAGCATTGTTATGGCCCCTAAAAATTCTCGCTTTGTGTTCCTCTCAGCGACGGTGCCCAATGCTAAAGAGTTTGCTGATTGGGTTGCAAAGGTACCAATGACTTGTTTTAGTTCCTTGAAGTTAATCGGTATGCTTGATGCTAGAAGCCATTTGATATGCTCACAGATATGATTTCCTACTTTAATAAAGTGACCGCTGAATCTTTACTGGGGCGGTTTTTAATATATATTTGGAATAATGGTATTTTTTGATTGCCTTTGGTCTTTTGTTTAAGACCTTGTTTATCATAATGATGTTGCTCAAGTATAGAAAATAATATAAAAACTTCTTCAAAAAAGGAAAAAAAAGAAATATAAAAAACAAACCTTGCTGCTTCATGAATTAGATAGTTTTTGCATGTGTTTAGATATGAGAGGATGACATAACAATGTTTTTGGATATGGGGAACTACAGAACATGTTAGGGTTATGTATTGAAGGGTCAAGGAGAAAGAGTGATCTTGAATTATCCTTGCTTTGCTGAGATACTAATTTTATGAAAGTTTAACCTGTTTATGCATCTTATGGTGGGATATTAACATGGTTTGTCATAGTGCAGGTCCATCAGCAACCATGCCACATTGTTTATACGAACTATCGACCCACTCCACTTCAGCATTATATATTTCCTTCTGGTGGTGATGGGTTATACTTGGTGGTTGATGAAAAAGGGAAGTTTCGTGAGGATAGTTTTCAGAAAGCTTTGAATGCTATTGTTCCGGCCAATGAATGGGATAAGAAAAGAGAGAATGGCAAGTATCAGAAGGGTCTGGTTTTTTGCAAATCTGGCGAGGATAGTGACATATTCAAGATGGTTAAAATGATTATTCAGCGGCAATATGATCCTGCAATATGTTTCAGCTTCAGCAAAAGAGAATGTGAATTTCTAGCAATGCAAGTATGTTCTATGCCTTCTGCTGAAGCTTATAATTTTTAAATGGTTATATTGCTGTACTACATGGTTGACAAACCAGCCCATGGGTTTCCTGATTTTTTCTCTGTTATATCTTCTTTTTGTATGGTCAGAGAGAAGAGAACATGCCATCAGCTTTTGACATGATATTTTTTCTGTAGCAGTATATTTTCTTCCATCAACCTTTGCACCAACTTTCCGTTGCCTAGAATTATATGGATTACTTATTTGATGTCATATGAGAACATTTATTTCTGTCTGAATACTGTGGTTCTTGGGTTAATAAGCTAACTGTTCTGCCTTTTCAATATGGAATAGATGGCAAAAATGGATCTTAACAATGACGCTGAGAAGGTGAATATTGAAACTATTTTCTGGAGTGCTATGGACATGTTGTCGGATGATGATAAAAAACTGCCCCAGGTGAGCATCTTATATCTATTCTTTATTATTGTTGCCGTATGTGAGATTTTATATGTGGTTACAAGTGAAGCACTAAGATTCTCTTCCTAGTAAGTACTACCATTGTTTTCTTTTCACCATGTATCCTTGTGTCTGGGATTAGGGGTTGAAATAGGTGCAGTTATGGGATAAGTATAATGTTTCATATATTTGATGTTTGGAAACAGTACTTACTAATGACTGATTGTTTATATTTGACATTGCAGGTTTTGAATATGCTTCCCCTATTGAAACGTGGAATTGGTGTGCATCACTCTGGTTTGCTTCCTATACTGAAAGAAGTGATTGAAATCCTGTTCCAAGAAGGATTCATCAAGGTAGGGAGAACCGAGTTTTTAATTGATTCGAAGAGTTATTCCTACTAGGAGAAGGATTTTAAGTTACTCCTTGACTTCATTCACTCCATGAAGAAGTTGATTAGCTTTATGTTTGCTTTTAAAGATCTCTGTCTTATGTCCTGAGATTTTTCTGCAGTTATGAAGTAGAGGAGAATGCTCAAGCTATGCAAACTTATTAAACCTTTGATAGATACTAATAGCTCAACTAAGTGACAGAATGATGCTTTGGTTATTAAGGCAGCCTTCTGTTTTTGGATAGAAAGTTCTCTTTCATAGTGGGGCCACACTCCTGTTTAAGTAGGAACCGACACTCCTGTTTAAGTGTCCAATGCCTGCTAAGGCTCTCCTTCGAAATATAATTTTTTCCATCATTCTATGAATGTGTCGGAGTAATATATATCATGTCTTTTTTTTTTTTTTTTTGTTCCGGATTTCTTCTACCTCATCTCTAAGTACTTCCACAGAGATACGGTATTTGCGCACACACACATTTATCCTCTGTAAGAGACTTTTCTAAGCTTAATACTGATCATGTCGCTTTATATGATTTTCTTCTAGTGTTTGTTTGCCACAGAGACCTTCAGTATAGGGTTGAACATGCCTGCAAAAACTGTTGTCTTTACAAATGTTCGCAAATTTGATGGAGACAAGTTTAGATGGATATCCAGTGGTGAGTATATTCAGATGAGTGGTCGTGCTGGTCGTCGGGGAATTGATGAACGTGGGATCTGCATCCTTATGGTTGATGAGAAGCTTGAACCTCCTACAGCTAAATCCATGCTAAAGGGAAGTGCTGATGCATTACAAAGGTGCCAATTTGAATTCTTATTTAAGTCAAGACTTCTCTGAGTAAAATTACTTTCTTTTTCTTGGAGGATCAGAAATATGTTCTTTTTTCTATAAAGGAAAAAGAGATTGATTAATATTTATGTCGCGTTGATCTAGACTGCAAATAATGCATTGATGACAACTATACAACTATTTGGCACTACTGAAAAATGAACGATTGGTTAAATAAATGAGCAAAGCCGTTTTATCCTTGTCGTACTTATCGCTCCCTCCCCTCTACACACACAAAAAAGTTTTTTAAATCATCGTGTAGCACTTTCAACGCTGTATTTGACTCCTATGTTGTGTATATCAGTGCCTTCCATTTAAGCTATAACATGCTTTTAAATCAAATGCGGCGTGAAGGTGATGATCCCGAAAATCTGCTCCGTAACTCATTTTATCAATTTCAAGCAGATCGTGCAATTCTTGATCTTGAGGTTTGTCAATTGACTCAACTTCTGGCTCCCTCTCCCTAAAGGTCTTTTTGGGTTTTCTTTTTATTTTTCCTTTTTCTTGCCAGAAACAAGCAAAAATTCTTAAAGAGGAGAGAGACTCAATTGTGATTGAAGAAGGAGACAGCGTTGAGAGATATTTGAATCTGATAGAACAATATAAGAGCTTGAAGAGGGATGTACACAAGATTGTTTTCTCCCCAAAATATTGCTTACCTTTCTTGCAGCCTGGTAGGCTTGTATGCATTGAGTGTACGGAGGTTGGCGTTGATGTTCCAACCTTCTCCATCATGGAAGAGTTCACATGGGGAGTAGTAATTAATTTTGAAAGGGCGAAAGGTCTTTCTGAAGGTGAGATGCGATTTAATTGGACATTAGTTGGGTTATCTTGCTAGTTAGATTCTTAACCTTAACTTGAATGTTATGTTCAGATGATGTAAACAAAAAACCGGAGGATGCAAACTATACAGTAGATGTACTTACGAGATGTATAATGCAGAAGGATGATGTTGGTAGAAAGACAATTAAAATTGTTCCCTTGAAGAATGCTGGGGAACCAGCTGTTGTTTCTCTTCCTTTGTCCCAGGTAAACTCCTTATGCATATTTTGCTGCTAGCAATATCTGATTACACGTATTAAATTTTGTAATTGAAGATGATGAACTGCCACAACAATCTTGAAATTGTGCCAAGCCCTCATCCATTGTTCTACTATGAACAAATAACTTCTAACTTGCACAACCAAGGGTGTCACCTAACGGTCAATGAATTGGGATGAAAATCATGGAAAATTGGGGTTCAATCCAAATAGAGGCAAATAAATGCTAGGTGATTTTTTCACTCCTTGTTGGATAGAGTTACCCATACTTGTGCCAAGGAGAGGTACTAGGATTCTGACTTGATAGGAAGTCTTAGATTTTGATGTCACAGGCTTATAGGTGTTTTTCTTGAATAATGTGTTTCTAAAGTGTTGTTCAATTCAACTATTCAATAATTTAGTTGAGGGTTTGGTCATTTGCGGTGCAACTTTACTATCAATAAGGAAAAATTAAGGAGATTATTAAATCTTACCTTATCTACAAAAAAAATTAAGAGAACATTGAGAACAATAATGCTTCACCTTTTAAATTAGGTTTACATCCTCTTGTATTACCTTAACTGCTACCAAAACTATTATGGATGGAGTTATGGTGTAGAGGACGTCTTAACTGCTAGCACTCCGGGAACATCCTAGCCGTATGCCTGTTTCTTCTTTTGCAGTGTGATCACTTTTTCTAACTTTTTTCCTTCTCTTTCTGCATCTGATTTCTGGGGCTTGTCATAGATTTCGAAGATCTTTTCTATCTAATCATATGTTGCATGTTTCTGCCCTCTATTAGGCCGTGAAAGTGAAAATGTATAAATGGTAAATGACATCAATTTGCTTTCTTTTACACCGATAAAGATGCAAATTAAATTTTGTGCTTGTGTTCCACTTGTGTGGCGTACCTAATGTATTCTCTGCTAAACAATTTATTGCCAGATTGATAGTTTGAGCAGTGTCCGTCTTGTGATTCCAAAGGATCTTTTACCTTCGGAAGCTCGAGAAAATACACTAAAGAAGGTTTCTGAAGTTCTCAATAGATTTTCAAGAGAGGGCATGCCTCTCTTACACCCGGAAGATGACATGAAGGTCAAAATCAGAGTCTACATCTCCCCCTCCCCCCCCTCCCAACTTGCCGGTATTACCTTGCTGGCATATTAGCTTTGTGTTCATTCGATGCATGTTCTGCAGGTTCAAAGTAACTCGTACAGGAAGGCTTCAAGTAGGATAGAAGCCTTGGAGAGTCTGTTTGAAGAGTGCGGGATAGCAACGTCTCCCCTTATAAAAGAAAAGCTTAAGGTTTTGCATAAGAAGAAAGAACTTACTGGCAAAATCAAATCAATTAAGAGAGCAATGCGTACTTCAACTACCTTGGCTTTCAAAGATGAATATAAAGCAAGGAAAAGAGTTCTCAGGAGACTTGGGTAAATTCACCTCTCTATCCTTATGAACCTCATATTGTTTTTGCAGGCAGGCTCTGTTTCTTCTTTGAAGATGCACCGTGTTGTCTATTGCAGTTGTCAAAATTAGAGGAGTATGCCTGCTGTTCGTATTTTTATTGTTTCCTCTTATAAATCTTACTAACAACAACAACAACAATCCAGTGAAATTCCATTAATGGGGTCTGGGGAGGGTAGTGTGTACGCAGACCTTACCCCTACCCCGAAGGAGTAGAGACGCTGTTTCCGAAAGACCCTCGGCTCAAAAAGACAAAAGGACAAAAAGGAGACAATATTAGTATCACAACATCAATCATATGAAAATTGAAAAATAGGAACACCATGAAATCCAGAAGAAAGATGCAAAGCAAAGGGAGACTATTAGTATCACCACAACAATCATAAGAAAAATAAGAACATCATGAAATTTAGAAGAAAGATGCAAAGCAAAAGCGATAGCTAGTAAATAGGACCTGCACTGAAAAGCGAAATAGTAAGACACAACATTGCCACTAGCTATCTTAGACAAAAACCCTACATGGCTAGTCTCACAATAGTACGAAATAAGGCACGACTCAACTATCTCCTAACTTATAGCCCTAATACTCGACCTCCACATCTTCCTATCAAGTGTCATGTCCTCGGAAATCTGGAGCCTCGCCATATCCTGCCTGATCACCTCTCCCCAATACTTCTTAGGCCGCCCTCTACCTCTTCTCGTGCCCTCCACAACCAGCTGCTCACATCTCCGTACCGGAGCATCTGAGCTTCTCCTCTGAACATGTCCGAATCATCTAAGCCTCGCTTCCCGCATCTTGTCATCAATGGGAGCCACGTGCACGTTCTCCCGAATATCATCATTCCTAATCTTATTTATCATAGTGTGCCCGCACATCCACCGCAACATCCTCATTTCTGCTACTTTCATCTTCTGGATATGTGAGTTTTTAACGGGCCAACACTCAGCCCCATACATCATGGCTGGTCTAATCACCGCTTTATAGAACTTACCTTTGAGTATCGGTGATACTCTCTTGTCACACAGGACTCCAGATGCTATCCTCCACTTCATCCATCCTACCCCAATACAGTGGGTGACATCCTCGTTAATCTCCCCTCCCCCCTGGATAACCGAACCAAGGTACTTGAAGCTGCCTCTACTCGGGATGACCTGAGAATCAAGCCTCACATCCATGCCCACTTCCCCTGGCTCAGCGCTGAACTTACACTCCAAGTATTCCGTCTTCGTCCTGCTCAGCTTGAAACCCTTAGACTCAAGAGCCTGTCTCCAAACCTCCAGCCTCTCGTTAACACCGGCTCGCGACTCATCAATCAGAACTATGTCATCGGCGAATAACATGCACCATGGCACATCCCCTTGAATATGGTATGTTAACGCGTCCATCACCAGAGCGAATAAGAACGGACTGAACGCAGAACCTTGGTGTAACCCCATTACAACCGGAAAATGCTCAGAGTCGCCTCCTACTATCCTAACCCGAGTCTTAGCTCCATCATACATGTCCTTAATCGCCATAATGTAGGGAACCGACACACCTTTTACCTCCAGGCATCTCCAGAGAACTTCTCTAGGAACCTTGTCATACGCTTTCTCTAGGTCAATAAACACCATGTGCAGATCCTTCTTCTCTCTGTACAGTTCCACCAATCTTCTAACAAGGTGTATAGCTTCTGTAGTCGAACGACCCGGCATGAACCCGAACTGGTTGTCGGATACAGACACTGTCATCCTCACCCTCGCTTCAACCACCCTCTCCCACACTTTCATGGTATGACTCAATAATTTGATACCTCTATAATTGTTACAACTTTGGATATCACCTTTGTTCTTATACAATGGAACCGCCGTACTCCACCTCCACTCATCCGGCATCCTCTTCGCCTTAAAAATAACATTAAACAACCTAGTCAACCACTCCAAACCTGCTCTCCCCACACACTTCCAAAATTCCACCAGAATCTCGTCTGGCCCGGTCGCTCTGCCCCTACTCATCTTACACATAGCTCCCACGACCTCCTCAACCTCTATACGCATGTAGTACCCAAAGTCACGGTGACTCTCGGCATGCTCCAATTCGCCTAGCACAATATCCCGATCCCCTTCTTCATTCAGAAGTTTATGAAAGTAAGTCTGCCATCTCCTCTTAATCTGGGCATCTTCCATCAGTACTCTACCATCTTCGTCCTTGATGCATCTCACTTGGTCCAAATCCCGAGCCTTCCTCTCTCTCAACTTGGCCAGCCGGAATAACTTCTTCCCACCTTTTTTCCCCAATTCCTCGTACATACGATCATAAGCCGCAGTCTTAGCCTCCCTGACCGCCAGCTTAGCCTCCTTCCTAGCTGCCTTATACCTCTCCATGCACGCTCGCCTCTCCTCCTCACCTATGCTCCCCACTAACTTCAGGTACGTCGCCTTCTTTGCTTCCACTTTACCTTGGACCACTTCATTCCACCACCAGTCTCCTCTGTGCCCACCAGAGACACCCGTCGAGACCCCTAACACCTCTCGCAGCCTCCCTAATACAGTTTGCTGTCGCTGACCACATAGTGCTCGCGTCATCACTGCTCCTCCAAGCTCCCATAGTCAACAACCGCCCCTCCAACGCTTGGGCTTTATCCTTAGTTAAGGCTCCCCACCTGATTCTCGGTCTTCCTCGGGTAGACCTTTTCCTCCTCTTTAACATAATACTAACGTCCATCACCAAGAGCCTATGCTGTGTCACGAGTATCTCACCCGGAATCACCTTGCAATCCTTGCACAACCCTCTGTCACACCTCCTGAGGAGGATATAGTCAATCTGAGTCTTCGCCACCGTATTTTGAAAAGTAACCAAATGCCCCTCCCTCTTCCGAAAGCTAGAGTTCGCAATCACCAACCCAAAAGCCTTAGCGAAGTCCAACACCGATGTACCTCCTCCGTTCCTCTCTCCAAAACCGAAGCCTCCGTGCACCTCGCCATATCCACTTGCGGTCGACCCAATATGCCCATTGAAATCCCCTCCTATGAATAACTTCTCAACAGGCGGAACCTGGCGCACAATCTCATCTAATCCTTCCCAGAAGCGCCGTTTAACCTCCTCATCTAGGCCCACATGCGGCGCATAGGCGCTAACGACGTTTAGGGTGCACTCTCCAACCACCAACTTAATAATCATCAATCTATCATTCACTCGTCTAACCTCAACCACAGACACCTCTTATAAATCTTACTAAATCTTTTCTAATTGTTGAACTACTTTATTTTTTTATTTTTTCTTCTCACTTTCGACTTCAAAATCATATACCCATTTTGTTTTACCTTTTCAAAGGTTTACTGACGTATAACATGCTTCTAAAGTTGTAATGTGCCTGTCACCGTCTCAAATATTTACTCTAATTCTGATCCTTTTCCTTTGATATGTGGTACTTTGATGGATGTATTTGGCTTTGACAGTGTAGACAATGAGCCACAGATAAGTAGCCTTCTTTGGAGAGAAAACCACGGGGAGAAATGATCTTATCTATTTCTATGTGGTATGACAAATGTTTGTTTAATTAAGTAACCCCCTAAACTTTAGACAGAGTCCCACATCGGCAGAACACAAGAGGGATGCTGGGTATATAAGTTAACCACCCTTAGACCCTAGTGACGCGTTTTAAACCTGCGAGGGCCTAGGCTCAGAGCGGACAATATCACTAGTGGGCTGGGCTGTTACAAATGGTATCAGAGCCACTCTTGTGTCGGCCATGCTGATGGTGGGTCAGAGTTCAACTGAGTTTAGGCAAATCCCGATTAGGCGGGGCAAACCTCAGTGTTGAGTGTAGGCAAATCCCATGCGGTGGGGCAAGCCTCAGTGAGGACGCTGAGTCCATAAGAGGGGGTGTATGTAACACCCTAGACTTTAGACCGAGTCCCACATCGGCAAAACACAAGAGGGATGCTGGGTATATAAGTTAACAACCCCTTAGACCCTAGTGACGCGTTTTAAACCCGTGAGGGTCTAGGTCCAGAGCGGACAATATCACTAGTGGGCTGAGCTGTTACAGATGGTATCAGAGCCACTCCTGTGTCGGCTATGCCGATGGTGAGTCAGAGTTCAATTAAGTTTAGGCAAATCACGGTTAGGCGGGGCAAACCTCAGTGCTGAGTTTAGGCGAATCCTATGCGGTTGGGCAAACTTCAGCGAGGACGCTGAATCCATAAGAGGGGGTGTATGTAACACCCTAGAGTTTAGACAGAGTCCCACATCGGCAAAACACAAGAGGGATGTTGGGTATATAAGTTAACAACCCCTTAGATCCTAGTGACGCTTTTTAAACCTGTGAGGGCCTAGGCCCAGAGCGGACAATATCACTAGTGGGCTGGGCTGTTACAGGTGGTATCAGAGCCACTCTTGTGTCGGCTATGCCGATGGTGGGTTAGAGTTCAACTAAGTTTAGGCAAATCTCGGTTAGGCGGGGCAAACCTCAGTGCTGAGTTTAGGCGAATCCCATGCGGTGGGGCAAACCTCAGCGAGGACGCTGAGTCCATAAGAGGGGGTATATGTAACACCCTAGACTTTAGACAGAGTCCCACGTCGGCAAAACACAAGAGGGATGTTGAGTATATAAGTTAACAAGCCTTAGACCCTAGTGACCCGTTTTAAACCCGTGAGGGCCTAGGCCCAGAGGGGACAATATCGCTAGTGGGCTGGGCTGTTACAAATTAGGATAAATATTAATGCAAAAGAGGCCTCAGCAGAGAGAAAACCATCTATGTTTCTGCAATACACTCCTCTCCCTCTGTTTGGTATTGTACTGGCTTCTTCATCATGCTATGTATTCTAATGGTTTCTTGCTCTGGAATTCTTTTGTTCTTTATGACTTTGCTCTGATTGGTGGATTGCATGGAAGTGCTTATAATGTTGGGAATTATGCAGATACATAAAAAAGGAAAGTGCTAAAGTGAAGATTGCCTGTGAAATAAGCAGTGCAGATGAGTTGACCTTGACTGAATTGATGTTGAATGGGACCTTCGGCAAAATTGAAGTGGAGGAGCTTGTATCTCTTCTCTCTTGTTTTGTGTGGCAAGAAAAGCTTCAGGATACCCAAAAGCCCCGGGAAGAGCTTGAGTTGCTCTTTGCACAGTTACAGGATATAGCTCGGAAGGTTGCAAAAGTTCAGCTCGACAGCAAGGTATGCATCATGTGAATGATTGTGCTGATAAAGCCTGATATTTATGGTATTGAATACCATAGCTGAATGAGCTTGTCATTAGGTTATTATCCAACTTTCTGTTTTTCGGGCTCAATTAAACATTTATTTCACTATCAGTGCTTTGAATTAGTAACATGAGTTTAATTTGTGGAAGCTGTTTCAATTGTCAGTGTGAGTTGATAAACTAATTATCGAAGACCTTCCATATTCCGCAACCAAAAGAGCAACTACATGTAAAGATTCTCTAACTCTTCTGTTCTTTCAATAGGTCCAAATAGATGTTGAGAACTTTGTGAGTTCATTCCGACCTGATATCATGGAGGCTGTCTATGCCTGGGCTGGAGGATCTAAGTTTTATGAGATTATGGAAATTACTCAGGTGTTTGAGGGCAGTTTAATCAGGGCTATCAGGAGACTGGAGGAAGTTCTTCAGCAGCTAATAGAAGCTGCGAAAGCCGTTGGGGATGTTGGGCTTGAGGCAAAATTCAAAAAGGCCGTTGCCAAGATCAAGAGGGACATTGTCTTTGCGGCATCTCTGTATTTGTAGATATAAGATTGAGGCATTTCTGTCAATGGTCCATAAACAGAGGTCAGTTTAGATGGAAGTTATGCCACTAATTATGTTACTCTCAAGTGTAGGGGTGTTCATGGTTCTATCTTTTGTAATTAGAAACCAAGCATGATATGTAGTTTGTTAGATATGCAAATTAAACAATTATTCTTTTTTTTCTGCTGGGGTACAACATGTACCATGTGGAATTATTACTTTTTGGTGTGGCGTGACTTTTCAATTAACTAGATAATTAACAATTCCTTCTGACTTGCACTCTATGCCTCTTCTTTTACTTGGTTTTCTTAAAGTGAATACGCACATTCATAGAGAATAATGGTCAACTGAGTGCTCTTCCTCTTTTGCAATACAACTGCATTGCTTTGGCTAATTTGTGTTAGCATAAAGAAAAAGAAATAGAGTGAATTTTTTCTTTCTTTTTATTGGTGATTATTTTCTATATGATCAGTTGGTCCATTGGAGAATCACATTGAGAACTTTTTGATAGAAAGCTTATGGTCTAATTTCAGTCTTCGGGGAGTAATTGGCTTTTTTCATTAGACTTGATTATTGGCTTGAAAAATGTGTAGAGGTGCGCATTAGTGGACTTACCGGAGAGTTACTTATGCAGTGAAATTTAGTTTTTAAAAGAGGGATGACTTTCTCTACAAGATGTAATACTCCGAATGACTCCTCACAGGTTACATCTATAAAAGTGAAATTGAGTTTACAGTGTGTTTGATGTGTGGTTGTCTTTAAAGGTTTGCAAGATATTCCTTGTTTCACTTTTGAAGTTTCAGACCATAGTGAGAAGCTGTTAATGAATTGAAGAGGTTTTTTTTACCTGTGTTTGACTGTTTCAGCATTAGATTGCATTTTAACTTGTGGCCTTGTTTGGCTTTCACTTTTTTTTAACCTCTCAATTTCACCACCAGATCTTGTTGTGTCCACCAGAGTAACCCTTCGAGATCCCTAATACCTCTCTGACAGCTTTTCTAATACAACTCGTTGTCGTGGTCCACTTGTGTCTCCATTACTCCTCCAGGCCCACGTTGCCAACAACCCCCCCACTCGGGCGCTTTGCTCTTAGTCCAAGACTCCCCATTTGATCTTAGGTTGACAATACACAACCCTCTTTTTCCTCTTCCTCCTACCTCTAGGTCCATTACTAATAGCCTATGTTGGGTTGCAACATTCACTCCCCCCCCCCCCCCCCCCCCCCGCCCGCCACACACACTATATATATATATATATATATATATATATATATATATATCACTTCCTGAGGAGTCGATAATTAGTCTCGTCTTAGCCACCCTACTCTGGAAGGTGACCAAGTGCTCCTTATTCTTCTGAAAACTCGAGTTGGCTACCACCAAATCAAAAGCTTTAGCAAAATCTAATAGCGAAGTTCCTCCTTCGTTTTTATCTCCAAAATCGAAGTTGTCATGCATATCGTCATATCCTCTAGAAGTAATCCTAATGTGGCTATTAAAATCTCCTCCTATGAATAGCTTCTCGGTGTGCGGTATACCTTGCACAACCTCTTCCAAATTCTCCCAAAAGTGCCTTTGACTTTCTCCCAAGCCTGCGTGAGGCGCGTATGCACTAATAATATTTAAAGTAAACCCTCCAACGATTAGTGTAATAGCTATCAGCCTGTCATTCACCCTTCTAACCTTTACCACTAGTTCTCTAAAATCCCTACGAACCAAAATACCTACCACGTTCTTGCCCCTCACGCCTCCTGAGTACCACAGTTTAAACCCGTTTGCGTCCCGTGCCTTAGTCCTACCCTCTAGTCTCCTTAACACAAGCTATATTGATCTTCCCTTTTAGGAGAATCTTAACTAACTCTATAGATTTTCCTGTTGATGTACGGTATCCCTATGTTTCAGGACCCAACTTTCAGCCTAGAGGCTCTCTTGACCCTCTTGCCACCCTTGACCCCTCTACCCCACCCGAGGACATATGACCTCACTCTACCATCACTCACCACAACCACTATAATCTAAGGAATAATGGGCTAGCACATGCAAGCAAAGAGTTAAAATAAAAGAATATGGACTAAAACTTAAAATTTAAAGGAACTAATTACAAGTATAGAAAAGCAGGCAAGTGTTGAGTTCTAAACTAGAGAGATTAGTTCAACTAAAGGTAGACGTGAGGCAACCATAAACAAATAAATGTATTGAACACAGCCAAAGAGTGCAAGCAAGGCAACGGGAAAAAAAGGTATCACAATAATCACTAATGAAGGGAAAGAAGCAAATACGAACTAGCGAAGGCGAAAATGACGAATGAAGAAAGATGAACTTGGATTATAGTCGAAGATGTCAGGATGTGCTTCTCCACGTGCTGCTACTGCTGCCTACTGAACATCTCTTCGTCGGTGCTTGAGCCTGGCCGAAGTCGTCTCTACTGCCCTAACCAAGAGAAAAGACGAACGCAGGGGTCCAACAAAAATAAAAAGAAAAGAAAAGGGGAGACAAACTACCCGAGTCGTCCCGGTAATAGCGTCACGACAATGACTATTTCAGCATTTAACTATTAGCTGCGGTTGCGGTGCCTGAGAGATAGAAGAGAGATAGGAAGGGGAGAGAAGAGAGGGGAGAAGGAAGAAGCAGGAGAAAGGGATAGCCGGGGGCCGCCAGTCGTTAGAGCAATCACCTGGAGTTCACCTAGAGTTCATCAGCGATGGGTTTAACCCCGTGGCTGTGTTGGCCGGTGGTCTGCAGCTAGACCCAGAAAAGAAAAGAAGAGGAGATAAAAAGAGAGGAATTAAGCTTATGTTATACCCAGCCGGCTAGACCTAAACCATCTGTGTTGGTGGCCAGTAGTTGCTATTTTGTACTATCTTTTTATTGTTAAGCTTATGCTATACACTTGGATTGGAAGTTGTCATTTTGTGGAAGCACCTTCATTTCTAGTCAATGACGTTGAAGTTATGAAAACTAATATCTCATTGAGGTTGAATTTGTTGATTATTAAGATACCTTTTCATGTTGAGAAATTCCCATTCATTCTATTATTATTGAGATTGTTGTCCATGTTGTGGTCGAGCCATGAGCTATTTGTTATGGTAACATTGATATTGTTGATTTTGGCAAGTTTTGGCATATGGGCACGTGTGGTACAAGTTGTTATTGTGTTGTGATATTGATGCGCATGCAGCGGTATAAGGATACGGGTTGATGTGCATGCAGCGACATAAGGTTGGATTTATGTGCGTGTTGCTAGCAAGGAAATTACTTAAAGCCACGCAACGACATAAGGGGGCTCAACCGCGTATAGCTATTTCGGAAAAATATTTTCAAAATATCTATATGTAAGGCTCACACGGCGGTATAAGAAAAGATTGTAATTTTAAATTGTGAAATGTGGATATGAGGCGTGGTACCTCAATTATGATTCTTGCTAAAAAGGCTTGTTGGTTGAACGATTTTGGTCATTCCCTCATTTGTCTTACTTGTATTTGTCCGCATTGAATTACTTGTTGTGCTTATCATGTGTTCACTCCTTGTTGTATTTATTGCCTTAAATTCTGTTGTTAGTCTATATTATTGTGCTGCTTGTTATCATTCATTTCCTTGCTCTCCGTTACTAGTCTATATTATACTCTGTTCAGTTTTTCTTGTCTTAGTGAGTATCTTGACCTGTCATCGTCAGTACTGTACCGAGGTTAGAGTTGATACTTACTGGGTACCGTTGTGGTGTACTCATGCTACGCTTCTACATATATTTTTGTGCAGATCCAGGTACATGCACTCGTGTCGGACGCTAGTGATTGACTAGTTATCCCGGAGACTTCAACGTACACCTGCCTGACCCACGCCCAATCCGCACTCAATAGTGAGTGGAAACGGTCGTTGGAAGAATAATACCCAACAAGAGTCGGGGTCAATTTCTACAGGGAGTTTAATATAGGTGTTAGGGTGTACACTTGATGAGAGTAACTGAAATAACTCAAATGCGCTTCCAAACAGGGAATTTTATTTTCTACTTCTAACTTAACACTAACAATTATAAACTAATGAGAAAAAACTAGAAATCAAATAATTATTTTTGTTGTTTTTACCAAATGGTTAAAAGGCCTAGGGATTTGACCTTCACATAGGTGTTCGCCTAATGGGTTAGTTACGTTAACACTTATTTTATTGATTTGGGGTGTATTATAGCTCTCAACTCTAAGTTACACACTTAATATCTCTCGGTCATCGAGTGATTATGTGATTTTGCCCAATTTAGCTTTCTCAAGCCCAAATGGGTATCAAGCTAAATGGTTGACATGAGCTCAAGTCGGATTTTTTCTATCTCCAGTTCAAACCCTTTAATTAGACTAGTCAAATCCTGAACTTGGCCAATTTCTTATTAGCCAAGTTTTTCAAGACTAGGTCCCTATTTCTCAAGTAAAGACCAAGTCAAAAAGGTATGAATAAATGTTTGCAACCATTAATTCTAAAATTAAAGCATGAACAAGGCTAAATAATCAACACCCAATCATAAACAAGCATTAAAGTAAACACCCATAAGGTTTACACACTAGGGTTGGGTCACAACTCTAGTAAATGTCTAGCTACTCATAGTAGAAAATGAAGAAACAACAACAACAACAATAACCCAGTATAATCCTACTAGTGGGGTCTGGGGAGGGTAGTGTGTACGCAGACCTTACCCCTACCCTGGGGTAGAGAGGCTATTTCCGATAGACCCTCGGCTCCCTCCCTCCAAGAACTCCCCACCTTGATCTTGGGGTGACTCGAACTCACAACCTCTTGGTTGGAAATGGAGGGTGCTCACCACTAGAGCAACCCACTCTTGTCAAGAAAATGAAGAAAGCAAAGAAGAAATACTAATTAAAATCATAATATAAAATTAAAATGATAAACTATGATGTTTATATCCCAAAATGATCACAAATTTCCTAAAATGGAAAACTACAACGGCTACAACTGCTAGAACTTCAAAACTTGACCTAAAAATATGATTCCCGTCTATTTATAGTGGCCCAAAATTCGCTGACAAAAATGCTCCTCGGGAGGTTCTGCGGCTGCACAATTCCATGTACGGTCCGCACATTTTTTTGGGTCAAATCCACTATGCCTTGTGCCTAGGGTTAGGTTTATAAATAAGATAACAACTAGTACACCAACGGAGGGAGACATGGACCTTACCTCCAAATCTATGGTGGATAAACAATTGATTGTCCAAAAGTGACAATCAATTGAATCCTGTACTATGAGTGAAGTTAGACCTATGATGAAGTGATACTTGCCTATCCATAATTGATAGACAATTGGGTATACAAAAACAATGTGAAACGAGCCTAGGTCAACTATACAAACAACTGAATCTAAAGCAACTATGTAATCAATTTAGGAGCACATCTTCCAAAAACAAAAGAACCTACATCTAGAAGGTAAGTGTATCCTCCCTTTGAAGTATGACAAAAACAAAAGGGTATGGTAGGAGCTGTCTTCAATTTAGCTTTGACAATGAGAGCATAGAAAGCCAAGTTGAAGACAGTAATGATTGGGATCCTTGTAGTTGACTGATCTTGCTGCCTCTGAATAATGCAGCTGACAGAAGAGATTGAGCTTAGCCTTGGTGTCTTTATCTAGGAGACAGACTGCACTTGTAGCATCTGGTAATTGGTGTAGAAAGTATACACATCATTCTCCAAGCTAAATCTGATGCAGTATGTAGATTTCTGGAGTTGAACTCTGGTAACAATGGTGGTATAATGGACAAGGTTTGTACCCCTAGTTGTGTTCTTGTGAGGCCCTAGCATTTGAAACCTAAGAATAGACCCGCTGCACACAAAAGTGTGTGTGATATTGGAAGGATCAGCAAGATATGCCCTAGAAAATTTATGTATTTCCAACAGATTAAGCATCTAGGATGCTAATACCACACAGTGGAACTGCTCAGTGATCTGGACATGTCAAATGTACCTGCAAAAATCAGCAAACAGATTAGTAATAAAGGAGCACAATTATTTTGCTTCCAGTGAATGGCTGTGGCATTGTTGGCAGTAGAGCAGAATTGCTGCATGCTATGACCATTGTTGCTGTTGTTCTTATGTGTATGTATATGAAGTTTTTTTCTCAGGTTCATGTGGTATCTGAAAGCTTATGTGGTGGAGTTATAGTTGGTGGGATAAGATAGTTGCTTCTGTAGATAAATGCTACATGATCCTCTCCTCAAAACTGAAAGAGGTTTATGGGATATTGTGAACCTTTGGCTAACACTCAGTAGGATGAGCCTTGAGATTGCTAATACCACACACTGAGTGTAAGTCAAATTATTGAGTATACCATAGTAAATTGTACATGCAAAAAGGAAGCAGAGTTAGTGAAACAACTGTTTCTGTGATAATGGCTGTGTGATTTCATTTTCTTGTGGATTATAAGTACATGTGAAAATGAGATGTAAGGGATGTTTAAGAATAAGGGAGGTAGTGAGTCTGGAAGAAAAGAATGGTCGCTACTACAGTTGTAGTTGAGCTTAGATAACTGGGAGAGATGAGGATGGAAAGAAAGCTGTGTGTTATTGTGTGAGTAGTGTATTGGTGGCTGTGGGTATGGTAAGTCCAAATACATGGATTGGGTGTCTATTAGGTGTGAGAAGTTCAGAGCACAAACACTTCTTATAGCATTGAAAGATTGTTAGAAGTGTTCTCAGAGAACCTGCACAAGAAAACAAGCATGTTAGTGAAAAACTATACTGAATGTCCATTTCCAAGAATGTTGGAACTTGGTCTTTCATGGATTTGGATGTATGGGGATTGTAGTGATGTTGTTTTAAGAATCCCGTTTTAACTATAACCATGAGATGAAGTAGAGGCAAGGTGAGGTGGTGTAATAATTCTGTGTGTTTTCTTGTCTCTGAAAGTAGGGGTATTCAGGAAATCCTGTTGAATTTGACCCCTGATATGAGTAGGAAGTGTGGTGATATTAGTGAAGTGAGTTAATGCAGTCAAGTCATGGCTAAGCTTGGACAAAGAATCTACAAGATAGTTGGCTTCTCTATAGACATGTGAGTAATGAATTTCCTCACATTGAAGACACAGGTTTCTCAACTTTTGCAGATTCATTTTTAAGGCCCAAGGAGGATCAGAGTTGGTTGTCAGCTAATTGATCAAAAGAGCTGAGTCTGTTTCAAGGTGAATTTTGTTATACCCATTGACAATGCACCACTGAATACCAATGAAAGCAGCTTCTATTTCTGCAAGGTTGTTGGTACCCTCACCCAAAGGACATGTAATTGCTTAAAGAAACCCCCTAGGTGGTTTCTAATGATGGCACCGCCACCTATCTTTCCTGGATTAGTCAGTGCACTACCATCAGTGTTGAATTTAACAAAATTGGCATTTGGTTTAGTCCAGACAACCTGTTGAGTAGTAGGCAATGCTTGATATACTCAATGATAGAATAAAGATCCACCCATCTGTGAGGCCAGTTGATAGCAGGGTAGGTTGCATGAAGCAACAGTTGAATGTCAGAATTAATGGAAAAAAAGACTCTAGTTATAGAAGACCTCTTTCCACCATACTTTGCAGAGCATCTATCCTTCCACAAGTTCCAGCAAATGATGATAGGAACTGTGTCCAGGACTAGCTTCTTAACCTCATTATTTCTTTTCTGTAACCACCAGTTTATAAGGAGCAATCTTAGTGGCATATTTTCAGTTTTGATTCCAGCCGGCCCTCCATATTTCTTCTAGACAAATGTAGCAAAGTTTCCTCTACTGAAGATATGATCAACTATTTCAGCTGCATGTCTGATACAACATACACACCTGGTAACAATGGGGTTACCAAATGATATTACCCTGTCATGTCATCTGTAGGCAACTTGTTTTTAAGGGTTATCCATAAGCAAAAGGACCACTTGAATAAGATCTTTTTGTGCCATGTCATTTTGTTGGTGAAGTTGGGTTGCTTCTTGGTCCTTATCACTTCCCAGACAGAGGCACAGGTGAAATGCTCTGTCACTGTGGGTGTCCAAATGGGTTGATCCTGGGACTGTGGCATATAATGGATGGGAATTTTCATAATGAGATGAATCATATAAGCTGGAGAAATTCTGTTCAACTTTTGAAGGTTCCATGTCCATTTTCCCAGAAATGAGAAATTGTAATTTTACCTGGTCTACCTCCTTCATTTATGTAATTAGAAAGTGCACATGTACCCAACCAGTTATCCCACCAAAAGCTACAATTGCCAGAGTGCAACCTCCATTGAATATATTTCTCAGCTTCTTTTTTGTTTGACATCATCTTCTTCCAAGCTTGTGATTGTCTTGTGTCCTATTTCTTGGATATTGGGTGTGATCTTTGACGGTATTTAGCTCTAAGAAAATTTCTCCAGAGTGAGGTCTTAGTTCTAAATATCCACCATTGTTTGAATCTCGTTGATTGACAGACATCTTCCATTGTTCTAAAACCAATTCGTCCTTCAATCATAGGAAATGAGAGCTTATGCCAAGATGACTAGTGCTATTTGTTCCTGTCTTTTTCCATGCCTCCAAAATAATTAGCAGCCAATTTTTAATCTGCTTCAAGACAGTAATAAGGGGAGAGAGTTCTGAAAGAAGGTGAATGGGCATATACTGTAGTACATATTTAATCAATGTAGCTTTTCCTCCATATGAGAGAAATCTGCTCTGCCATCATTTGATCCTACCTAGTACTTTGGCCACAATGGAATTGAAGTACATAATTCTCATTCTGTCAGTATAGAGTGCACAACCTAAATAGGTGATTGGAGATTCTTTCTTGCTGAAACCTGTTACTTGATGGATTCTTCTGACAGTAGAATTGAAAGCAGATGGAGAGGTCATGAAGTGACTCTTTTGTTTATTGATATGTTGACTAGATGTTTCCTCATATTTACTGAGGATCTGCATGATTTTCTTTAAGGAATTCCTGGTTACAGATGTGAAGATGATGATATCATCAGCAAAACTCAAGTGATTGATATGTGGTCCTCTCTTCTCCATATAGAAACAATTGAAAAACTGATCATGAGATAGGTTGTTGAGCATTCTGGATAGTAATTCAGCTCTAATGATAAACAAAGAGGGAGCCAGTGGATCACCTTGTTTCGACCCCTAGTAGAATGAAAGAATCCACATCTAGTACTATTTATGATGACAAAGTACCAGTTGTTTGACATTGTTCTCCATATCATGTCAATGATCATCTCATTAAATCCCATCCTTCTCAGCATTATGCATGTAAATCCCCAGGAAACTCTATCATAAGCTTTGGTCATGTCAAGCTTGATGACCACATTAGAGCCAATATTAGGTTTTTTAATTCATCGAACAATTTCCTGTGCCAACATTATATTTTCTGAAATGCTTCTTCCTTTAACAAAGCCAGGCTGAGTTGCAGATATTATTCTGGGAAGGTTAGGAGCCAATCTCGAACCAATAACTTTGGATATGATTTTGTTCAGGAAGTTGCTGAGGCTAATTGGTCTATATGATGTAAAAGAGTTAGGAAATTCCACTTTTGGTAGTAGGATTAAACAAGCACTGGTCATGAACTTTGGCATAGTAGCACCTCCAAAGAAGTCCAGAACTACATTCAACAAATCAGTCTTGATAATGTGCCAACATGATTGGAAGAACTTTCCATTCATGCCATCAGGTCTTGCATCACTTGTTGGAATCATTGAAAAAACAACTTATTTGAGTTCTGCCAAGGTGGGATCTTTAGTAAGGAGCTCATTGTCCTCTACTGTGATCAAGGATGGGATACAGGACAACATGTCTTCTCTGATAACACCTCCTATTTCAGTGAAGATGTTCTGAAAATATATGCATGCTGCTTCACCAATAGCCTCATTCCCCTGAACCCATTCTCCTTCATAATCTTTAATTTTATGTATGAACAATTTCCTTCTTCTCCCTCTAATCAGGTTGTGAAAGTATCTGGAACTGGCATCCCCTTCTTTAAACTATTGCAACTATGTTTTTTTGTTTTAGGATGGACTCTTCTAGCTTCATATATCTCACATAATTAGCTTGAAGTTCATGAAAGTTCTGTCTGTCATTTCTATCATTGGTCTGAGCCCAGACCATCTCAGCTTCCTTCAACTTGTGTTCATATTCTTTGGCTTTCATAAAAATATCCCCATATTGTTATCTAGACCATTTTCTTAGAGCATTGGACAAAGCTTTAGGCTTTTAGTGAAAAATCCACACGGCATTGCCATTGACTTCTTTGTTCCAGACCTCCTGTACTAATGGAAGGAAGTTCTCATTTTCAACCCAACAATTTAGAAACTTGAAGTATCTTTTGTCTGTATCCTGTCTCACATTCATTTCCAAAAAAGAGGGTTGTGATCAGATCCTGCAGAGGAGAGGTGAGTGATAGTTGTTGCAGGATAGGATACTAGCCGATTATTATTGACCAATTTCCTATCTAGTATCTTCCATACAATAGAGCCTTGGCCTCTCCCATTTGACCAATTGTATCTAGGACCATAGAAGCTAGATCCACAAATCTACAATCTTCAATCATGCTCAAGAATCCATGCTTTTATTCATTTGATAAGGAAGACCCCCAATCGTTTCTTCAACTGATGCAATCATATTAAAGTCTCCAATGACACACCAGGGAGTTAAACATGTCATGGACTTCTGTCTCAGGGTTTCCTAAAGAGGTCCTCTCAAGGTTATTTTACATTTGGAATAGATGACAGTGATTTGGAAAGGTTCTGCAGCTTCAGTATGCTGCAGTGCAATGGTCACCTACTGCTCATCATGATCAATGACTGTGCCTGTGAAATTCTGATCCCAGAAAATTCATATTTTATCATTTATATTGGAGGCAAAGTGTTTGCATGGATAGTCGTATTCTATAGTGGTTGATGTGAGTGCTTTCAAGGAAAGGTTCAAGGACTACAATAAAGGATAGTTTATGGAGTTTTTTCAAGGTTCTGAGTCTCTCAATGACACCAACAATTCTGATGCCTCTTGCATTCCATTTCATTGTACTAATTATGGACACTGTTTGGGAGTGATTGACTTTGGTGGTGCTTTAATACTAGAAGCCTTACTTCTGGTGAGGTAGTGGGGAGGTTTACTTCTAGGTGATAGGCCATGTGAATCAATCATTTTATCAACATCTGTGGCACCATTGATAGCAGTAAGAAGCTGATTGCATGTATCCTCTTCTTCCAAATCTACATTGTGTTAATCATCAGCCTCATCACCAATGTCAACCTCATCTTCTGATTGCACAAGCCTAGTAGGAGAGAATCTTTTGAGATGACACTCCCCAGTTACTGTTTTCTCATGGACAACATTTTTGAGTGGAATACCATCTACTTGGGAAGAGACATGCTCCCTAGGATCTGAGTGAATATCAAGAGTTACATATGCACTTTGTATAGCTTTAGACCTACTTTCAGTACCCTCTACCCTTTGTACTGTATCATATATGTTGCCTTTTGAGTATCTATAGGAACAATATCTGTCAAGCTTTTGGTGAGCTAGGAGCTCAGAGTTGGTTCCAAGCTGTGATCTATCAGCACTTGTAGAGTTGAGAAGGCTCTGTGCATTTTTTTATTTCCTCATGTGCCTTCTCTTTTTCTGACAAGGGTTATTTTTTGGTTTTGTTATAGTAATCTTTGAAATAGCAGTAGTCTTTCCTTTGTCAACAATATTTTTGTGATCTCCATCAGTAGAAATAGAAATAACACTTGTCTCTACTTGTGTATGTGGTGTTTCCTGAATGCCTGGACATTGAGAAGTGGTAGCAGGAGGTATTTGGTCCATCCTAGAGTCACCAGGTGCCACAACACACTCATGCAAAACATGAGGAACATCCACCCCTTTTGGATCCCCATCCTGAACTACTATAGGTTTCTCCTAACCATCCTTCTTTCCTCTAATAACTTCAATAGAATCAACATTAGCAGTAGGGGGAGTAGAGGGATTGGGATGATTTTGAGCCACAGAATCAGCACTCCTCTCCAGTGGAGCTGGAGGATTGATAGCTATTATACTTGTGCTTTGGGTGGCTGGATGCTCTTGTGATGGTAATTCTTCTTGTTTGTTGGTGTTTTGCTTTGGGATATAAACATCTTGTGTCTTTTTAGTATTATTCTTCTGGATTCCTTTGAAGTTTCTTTTCTATTGAGTCTGCCAGTCCTTAGTTGGAGGTTGATTCCTTGTGATTAGGTGTGTCTTCTCTTGTTGGTCTCTTGTGTCTTGATTCATGTTACTGTGATCCTGCTCCACTTGCTGTTGCTGCTTACCTTGGTTGGGATGATGTGGTGGTTGTTTAGCTCCAGCTAATCCTGTACTTATATCTGGGTTATTCTCTGCAGAGGCAGAGGAAATAGCTAGTCTTTTCTGCATATCTTCCTCTTTCAGTCTTTTGGTGCAGGCACGAGAGAGGCGACTAAGGTGTTTGCAGTAAGAACGGTACTCAGGCAAGCTCTCATATTGTACCTCCAACCATTTTTCATCACCATTTACATCTTGGTCTTCATCAAAACCATGCCATACATGAGAGGGTCTATCTTTTGTAAGGTCAATTTTCATTTTTATTTTTGCGACACTGCCTCTGGTCTTTTGAAATGATGCTAAGTCCAAAAATAGTGCCTTTCCTACTGAATATAGCAGAGGGGTGGGAATTTTCATATAATAAAAATACCATGGGAGCTCAGGTATCACCACTCATACAGGCACAATGTGAGAGTCTTCATTTGGATTAAATAGTGGAGATCGAGCTTCCAATTTCATCATCTAACTCTAAATATACATATAACGCTTGTTCCAAACTGTTGCATGGTCATACTCATTGTCTAAATCAATATACATTGTCTTGGAATTGATATGAGCAATCTTCAATCCACATTTGAGCTCTGTCTGAGTAATGAAGCTCCTTCTAATGACCTCCATCCTGGGCATTGTGTTAGAGAATTTTCCAACCACAATGTATTGACACCTTGCAGCCAACTTAAACATGTAGTCATCCTTCTTGAATATCACTGTAGGATTTTCTTGTTTAGTAGTGATCTTGGGAGGAGTAAACTCAATTAGAGTTCTTTCCTGAGCCATTTTTGCTCTCATTTTGGTTGCAAGTGAATGGGTTACAATTGGTTTGGGGGGGGGGGGGAGGGGAGGGGAGAGGGTTCAGGGGTGTTTTGTGGTTTCATGGCTTGGTCTTTTGGTGAGACAATTTGTGTGCAGGTTCCTGGCTTGGAGTGGTATGATTAGGTATTTTGGGAGGAGTATATTTGGATGGTCTATCAAAGTTAGCAGATACTTTTGATTGTGGAGATTTGGACTGTGCCTTTCCCTGGTTATCCTGAATATTTGTAACCTTGGATTTGTTCTAGGAAGTAGTATTTGCAGGTGGTCTGTTAGCCTTGTTGCCTAGGGTCAGGTTACTTGTGGTGGTGGGGTTTGGGTTAATGGTATCAATTGTAGGTTTGGGTTGGGTCAGTACTTGGTTGCTTAAGACTTATGAAGGTTTGGGTCTAGCATGATCTTGGCTTAATTTTGGTGATAGGTTTACATTACTGTAAGGTTGGTTCTTTGGTTTGGTGTGATAAATTGGCTCAACAATGTCAACAGGGTCATTTGGAGGGGGGGGAGGGGGGAGATCTAGAGGATTAATCAAATCAACGTGATCACCTTGGACTGCTGGGATGCCATTGATGACCTCCTGTGAAGCTTGAGATGCTTGGTCGCCCAATTTCGATGAAGTAGTTGCCCCACCATTCATTTCCACGTTTCCTTATCATTAATTGATTGATTTTCATTATCGAGCATCACAAGTGAGCCTGTGGATCTGGTTGTGGCATTTGGTCAAATACTTTGGTTGCTCAGTTCAGCCGTGTTACCTTTTTGTAAAGTTGTGGACTTTGGCTGAGTGAAGTCCACTAGCATTGGTTGGAGAACATTCTCTATGGTAGCAGGAACTATTTCACTTTGGTTTCATTTCGTTTGAGCAGCTGGAACACCATTTGCGATAAACTATTGTTCGCCATAGATTTTTAGTTGGTTGGGCCTCTCAATTCTCATGTTAAAATATTTTGAAAATTTGTGGGCATCGACATCTTGACCTGGAGAAAACTCTATAGCCCTTGGATTGACTCGATTTGACCTAGAAATGGATGAAGACGCTTTCTCTCCTCCTATGCGATTATCTGCTACAGTGACTGGCGTGCCAAAAGGAAGACCTGTATATACCAGGAGTGAATCCGAGGGAGCCATTTATTGGAGGTTATGTGCGTTTTGTAGGGGGTTAATTTGAGACTGGTCCGATGCTTTTTCACCACCGGACGGAGGAGCATTATCCATTTTTCGATGCACTGTTATTGTTCAACTTGGTCGCTTGTACGGAGAGTATTTTGGTTGCCTTTTGGACTATGTTAATGGGACAACAGTTCTTGTGCGGTCCACACATTGCTTGGGTTTGTAGGAGATTGGATTCTGCAGTCGTACAATTTGGTCTGCGGCTGCGATTTAGCTTCTGCTGCCGCACAATTTATGTGCGGTCCACACTTCAGGCAAGGCTTCAAGTCTTGGTCAGTTGCACACTCTTTGAACTTTTTGAATTCTTGTCAGTGCGGAACATGTTTTGCGGCCGCACAAATTGTGTGTGGTCCACACTTATGCTTCAAGTACTGCTCGGCTTCTTCATCAATTTTGCGGCCGCAGAGGGAATTCTATGGTCTGCACTTGCTTCTGCGACTGCAAAAATACTTCTGCAGACTGCACTTCTTGTATGTTGCGCCGCTTCTTGCCTTGTGAGTTAGAACACCCCTTTTTGAGTCCGATTTCTTCATAAGAGCCCAAATTTCCAATATTCCTGCAATTTGCACATTTTCATTAGTTTTGGGAACATAAATCAATACTTTTGAACTAAAACAAAAGTAAAAAGGTACTAATAAGTGGTCAAAATCACACTTATCAACTCCCCCAAGCTTAAGTCTTTGATATTTTCTCTATACCAATAGGAAACCCTAGTTTTCTCTAGAGAGGCGACCAACAAAAACAATAATACTTCGCACAAAATGGTCGCTGCGCCATCGTCCGGTGGTGAAAAGCCACCGGACTAGCTCCAACAATCGCATAACAACTCTGCACACAAACCCCATATGGTCGCTCTTACTGCTTCTTCCCCATCTGCTGCAACTGTCAACAATGGCGGATCTGTAAACATGACAAAAAAATAACTGGAGACAGCTACAACGTACTGTACTGTTTCTAAACCAAATCAGCCAATTCAGAACCATGGAGATTACTCAACACCTCAATTACAATCGATACACATAGTTT